>NC_135499.1:105766071-106366071 GCF_052857255.1 Amblyomma americanum | reverse complement strand
CATGCCGAGTGTACGCGAAGCCGGAACCCGGGAGGCTTAAGGCAAACGTACCGATCGGTAAAGAGATTAAAGTTCGTATACACGCGTAAACAGTCAAACACATACATGAAGTACTGGTTTGTGTAGCGTGTGTTCTTTTGTCCTGCTGCATGGCTGGAACCTCTTGCATCTGAACGCCTCTTTCGTATCTCCGCTTCCCCCCCCCCCCTCCCCCTTGATTCTGCTGGCGGTTTGACCCTTAAGTTTTGCGCTGTCCAGCTCAAGTGAGTATAGAGTCTAACGCGATTTGAAGGTGATCATTTCAGGGTCAACCTACTCGAATTAAACGGTTGTAACAAGGTTTATTTTCCAAATAAGACTGCTACGAATGCATGAGCTTAGCTAGCCAGAGGTATCTTCTATCCTGCACCGTCATGTATATTGCGGACTAAGCGACCATCCCGTCAAGGAAAAATTGTTGGTCACTTGTAGCCGGAACGAGCATGAGGACTTTGAAATTGCGTAGGCTGTATACATGCATGCGTGTCTACTGCACTTCTTCTGGTTCGCAAAGTTCAAGAGTATACGCAGCTACTACCAGGCTTCATTCTTGCTTTATTGGCTTATCAGCGCCAACTTATCAGAGCTTATCAGAGGCAATTCACCGGAGCGGTGGCCAAGTGGTTGAGCATCCGCCTCCCATGCGGGAGGTTCTAGGTTTGATCCCCAGTGCTGCCGGGCACCCACCAGTGATACAATGGGTACAAGCCTTCCCCTGGTCTGGTGCTCGGCTTGTTTAGGGTGAAATTCTTGGGAAATATGTCTTTGATCCCACCTTGAGAAGTCAAAAATACATTGTGCCATTGCGCTCTTTGGCCATAGATGCGCATTGTGCCATAAAAAAATCCATTATCATCACCATCATCAGAGGCAATTGGGTGTACCAGAGACCTCTTTCTTATGACTTCTTGCAATTTCTACGTCCACATTACAACGGTCTGTCAGAGGCTTACACGCGATATTTTCGATGTGCAACCGCTGGAGAAATTTTCATATAGATCCGAGAGCAGACGGCCGCGGCGGTCGAATTTCGACGGAGGCGAAATTCTAGAGGCCCGTGTGCTGTGCGATGTCAGTACACGTTTAAGAACCCCAGGTGGTCAAAATTTGCGGAGCCCTCCACTACGGCGTCCCTCATAGCCTGAGTCGCTTTGGGACGTTAAACTCCCATAACCGAACCAAACGAAACCAGATCCGAGAGCAGAGTATTTACTTAACCATTGAGCTTCGTGCCGAAAAAGGGGACGCCGAGCAAGTCACGCATTAGGTCCCTGTTTTCCCGATATATATTACAACTTTATCCGTTCCCGTGTCACGACACCTTTACTTTTTTCTAAAGATAGTCGTTTCGCGCACCCGCGCATCGCAACCATACTTTATGCAATTAAATTGAAAGTGTGATCTATTGCCATTTTTTTTTCAGCGATAGATAGCGTTAACGCTGCCTGTCACACTACATCGGCAAATCTGGCCGATTTAAACTCTCCCTTTTCCCCTTTCTAGCCCGGCCGTGCCACAGAAAAGAAAATCTGCAACCTACACACTGCTAGTGTACAGGACGGATGTCATACGCAGGCGCTTCTTGCCTCTCCTACAGAAGGCAGTGACACGGGCTGGGGCATTTTATTTTTCAATCTTTTTTCCTGCCCCATCATAATTTTTGTCCTACAGGAGTACCCTGGTGACGTCACACCGCTTTTGTTTCCAAACATGAGAGAAATCTATACCCTGAGAAAGCGATAAATCTCTCGTTCAATGCAGCCCACTTTTTTATCTCTATATTACTTCAGACGCGCGGGAGTTTTCGCAAAATTAATTAGAAAGTATAACGCGAAAGAAATTGATCTCCGCTGTTTTTTTTATATTGTCTTGCAAGGGGTTCAACGCGCTGAGAGGACAATATAAATCAAGTTGACCTTTTACTTCAATTACAAGAATCAGGTATCTTAAAAAGACGCAAAAAAATCTTCGAAATTTTTGTATTATTACCCTTTCTTCACGTACATATTATTTTTGGGCCGCCCCAACATCACCGTGGGAAATGTGCGAGACTACCGATGTCTTCCGTGCTTCTTATCGCAGTACATTCATAGAGTGATAGACTAAAGATTGATGGAACGTGACATTTCCTCTGCAACCTACACCGAGAAAGCATTACTTCCATACTTCAGTCTGCGAGCCTTTCTCACCTTTTTTTTTCCCTCTCGGCTTCAAGGGCCATCACACACGCCGCGCACAACGACCACGCCGTCAGCCGCGCGTGCCCCGACCTTGGCGCGCGCAATCGGCCTTACACGCGGAGTACAAGTGCGTCTTTGTAACGCGGAAGCAACGGCGTGTAGCATTCTTCTCCACGCGCCACAGCCAGCGTTGTGTGTTCGTGTATCTCGCGTACGCGACAAACGCGAGGGCTCGGTGGAAGAATGCCGGGCAGCAGAGCGTGTCCCAGACCTGCGTCTCGCCGTATCGGGCCGCAGCCGCTGGCGCAGCGAGCGTTGTCCGCGATGGGTTTCCGCTCGGTCTGAGTCATCGGGGGAGCGGCTCGCTCCTTGCGTGCGTCTACTCCGAGACCGGACGCCCCCTTGCAGCCACCGCCGTCATCGGCCGCGTGGCACGGAAGGGCCACGAACAGTTGTGGACATCGTGCACGAGTAACACGGTACACGTCTCGGGAATGCGTACCATGTGCCTCGTGTAACGATAAGCATTCATGCCGTTCTGAGCCACTCTTCCGGAACGCTCTTCGGGAGTAGTGTACCCGAAGAGTGCACCGTGACTGGAGTGCACCGAGAAGTGTGCACCCGCAATGGGAGTGTGTCACTCTTCCGATACACTCTTCAGGAGAACAATCTTCGGGAAGAGGGTGTCACGTGCCTCACTTATGGTGTATGTTCGTTTACTGTGTTCCGCATCACTCTCCCTGTTCACCCTCCAGCGAGACTTGGCCGGTGAATTCGAGAAAAGCCGCAATGGAGCTTATGTTTTAAGGACTGCAGCGCACTTAAGAAACTCGCTGCAAAAAATTCCTTGCCGGGCGGCTGGATTATATGGCAAGTGCCGAAAGCGGTAGATCGATTGAGGTCATGTTTGTGTTTCAGAGACAGCTTTGGACACTTCCCGTTCGAAGGTTTCCACAGCCAACAATTAATGACACGTAACAATTTGCTCACGATACATTTTGCAGAAAACGACAGGAAATAAAAAGAAACTATAAAGCGCTTTTTTTTTTTCGTTCCGACGCGCAAATAGAGCCGAATCTGCAAGAAACGCAGTAAGCGAGCGTCAGCCGTAGTCGATGACAAAAAATTAGAGCTGCGCGAGGCACGATAAGCATCACAGAAGGTGCGCACGGATGCGTGACTAACCGAATTACCCAATTAGCAAAGACGAATGACAGTTGCCTGCCGTTAACAAGGCCATTCTTTCTTAACTACTACCTGCTTAGTGTCTAGCTTCTGTAATTTGAAGAGAACCTCATCAGCGGCTTGAGCATTCGCCTTCAGCTACGCGCATGCGCATACCCTGGGGCTGCAGATCCCTTTCCAAAAGCAGTGATGAGTAGTAAGTGCATATGCAAAGATGAGGTGGCATTGTGTAACGTTTGCTGAATCACCGGCTTTTGACTTCTGCCCATTGCGTGTTCGTCGGTATACTGTCATTGTTCTTGTTGGATCCTCCGTTCCATCGACTTCGATAGTACTGCACATCACTTCAAGTCACCGCCTCAAGAATGAGTGTACTCAAGCGGACGAGATCTGTCAACCGTTCGCATGAACCAACAACGTGCATGCTCAAAAAAAAAAAAAAGAGTGGAGGGGGGGGATGATGCTGTTCAGTGTCATGGAGCCGATCTCAGTTTTCTACAGCCGGATCGGATGCGAAGCTTTGCCTTAAAGCCTTTAGCTTTTAGTTTTAACGTAACTTCTCGACACATATAACATATGCACTAGCTCCTCTTGGAGATGAGCAGTCTTGTGTTCCTATATATGCTCCCGCAGTGACAGGAACATTGCAACAGTCAAGCCACAAGCGCCGCTCTGGCGTCGAGATCTGACGCCGACCTGACCAACGTCACAAGGTCCTGACAGGGGAGGCCGCCGTGGAGGCTGAGTGGTTACGGCGCTCGGCTGCTGGCCCGAAAGACGCGGGTTCGATCCCGGCCGCGGCGGTCTAATTTCGATGCCGGCGAAATTCTAGAGGCCCGTGTACTGTGCGATGTCAGTGCACGTTAAAGAACCCCAGGTGGTCGAAATTCCCGGAGCCCTTCACTACGGCGTCTCTCATAGCCTGAGTCGCTTTGGGACGTTAAACCCCCATAAACCAAACCAAACCTGACATGGGAATGTCGTTTATCCGCCTGCCTAAAGATAACGCCATAATTCGCGTGCTCCAAGTTTTGGACCCATGCGCTAGCTCTCTTTTGAAGTGCGCCTAATCAGCCTGCGAAGAATATCGCATCTGCGAAATCGACGATCCCAGAGTATAGACGACAACGGGCAACTCCGCGGCGGCACGGAATGTCGTCGGAGAGCGCTCGACTGGTTTTCTGACCGAGTAGTGCGGCCTGGCGCCAGCCGGAATGCGAAATATTGTAAAAAAAAAAGAGAGAGAGACAAGCGTTCTACAAGAGGAGGAAGAAAGGAGTCAACCGGCCTCCCGCCCTGAAAAATGTAAAACAAAACGCGTCTGTCCAGGCGTACGCAGCACGCACGAAGTCGGTTAAGGTGAAGGGCGGTCGCGCGTCACAGTGCGCGGGCAATACTTCAAGAAAAAGAGCCGGTCACGCGAGGCGCAACCGCGTTGCGCCGTGGAGGAGTCTATGTATTACTGCTGCGTGCACAGGACTGGTTTGCGAAGGGAACAGAGCAGCGCACGGCTCGTCTTCGAAGCGTGCAGCGTGGAATGCAGCAACGAGTACCGAGCTACGGGAGCCGAAGAGTCGAGGCGGATCCTCGCAGGCTCCGCTGATGACTTCGTTGCGTGCGTGCGACGTGAGCTGCAAGTGTCAGCACGCTGGACAACGACACTGGCCTGGTTTGTTGGCGTACATTCGGAACAAAGCGGAGAAATCAAGGAGAAGACGAAAGGAGGAGGGAGGGCGCTCAAAGGCAAGCGGGAAAGATGGGGAGAGGCGAGAGAACTTGTGCAGCGTACAGAGAAGAATCAGGACAGCCGCAACATCTGCATTAAGCTTCATTATGGGTAAAGCCGCCGCGGTGGCTGCAGTGGTTATCGTGCTCGGCTGCTATAACCCGAAAGACGCGGGTTCGATCCTAGCCACGCAGGTCGCATTTCGATGAAGGCGAAATGCTAGAAGCCCGTGTACTGTGCGATGTCAGTGCACTTTAAAGAACCCCAGGTGGTCGAAATTTTTGGAGCTCTGCACTACGGCGTCCCTCATAGCCTGAGCCGGTTTGGGACTTTAAACACCTTAAAACCAATCATTATGAGTAAATAGGCATCTCTACGTCGCTCTGCAGTCAAGCAAAAGCGAGCGAAAGAAAACATTGACGGAAAAATGCTTTGACCCTATCCAGCCGACTTCGATACTCTCACACGCACTTTCACGCTCCTGTGGACGTGTACCGGTGCGTGTACTGATGCGCCATTGTATGAAACTTCAGACGTCACTGCAACGATTGCGCTCTGCAATAACTGCAGTCATGCGTGTACCTCTGCATTGATGCAATGGTGCCGCAACCGTGGCGTAATTTAGAGCAAGTTTTCTTCGCACATCCGGCTTGACAACCGCATTTATAGCGCCGTGTTGACATAGTCGCGTCAGGAAAACCGCATCGCTGCATATCATGCGTGTGCCGACCATGCATGTGTGCGTCGTTATGCAGCCAATGCCGGAATACGATCCCACGTACTCTGTCGTGCCCATTTCCGGAACCGATCAACGTGCTCCAGGTGCACGCATCCGGAAGCCGACTGAAGCACCGGTGAAAGTGGTCGCCGTGGTTGTTGTGCCTGCCTTCCGTGCATGTACAGTCGCTCTCACACCTGTTTAGAGCGCTCGAACGGCACCTGGGGGAGTACACTTGCGTCACGAACGAATGGTCTAGAGCTCGAATTCCCACGGATCGTGTTTAACTCCTTATGTCTTCGAAAGCTGTATAAACCCGCCAGGAAGTAGCAACAGTCATAAATGCAAAAATGAGCGCAGCGCTCGAGCACTGTAGACATGTGAAGCGTGTGGAGGACTGTACTATCGGTATCAAAAGTTCATGGGATGTGGGTGAATGGAAAAACGCTTGTTTCCGAGCAGTCACGTAAGCCAATCGCTAGAAATGTCTGAAGGTGTAGGGCGCTCATAATCCATCTGGACGCCGTAACAATACTCGCCGGCACCATATTTTTTTTTTTTTCATTTCCGAGAGCACGCATCCCGTGAACTTTTGCTGCCGATAGCATGTGTGTTTCACGCTCGGTGCGACTAACAATGCACGTGGAGAGGGGAGAGAGGCTCAGGGGCGGACTAATCGACAAGTCCTGGAGGGGGCGGTTTCATCTGCAAGATGCATTTCTAGAGCTTATTACGCGCCGCCTCTACGCGAGGAACTCCTCCCTTCGGGTGACGAGGTAAGAACATTAGACGAAATAATTTCTCATTATAAGCTCGGTCGTAAAGTCTATCCAGCAGCGGATAAAGAGCTCAGCAGAAAAGAGGAAATCATGTGGAGGAAATTGCAAACCAAGGTGTTTCCAAACCCTCATCTGTGCAGTAAATGGCATCCGGAAGTCTTTAATCCTAGAATTACGCACTGCAATAGCATCGCAGATCTAGCCCCATGGTCTGGACCTGCCCTTCCTAGAAATGTAGAATCCTAAGAGACCTTGTTCCTCAACCACGAAACAGAAGAGCAACGCAAAGTCAACAGTATCGCCCTGACCGCCGCCTAATCCCAAAACTGGCTACCTCCACTGCAGGAAAACACCTGTCCTGACCTGTTCTGTGTCAGCCCTGTAGCCATGTCCTTTGTCAGCTAGCCGCAGCCACTCTATATCCAAGAAGATTTCCTTCCCGAACTATTGGAATTCACTCTGTTCCGCTAAAAGGAACATCGGTTCTCCCTTCTCCGAATACATGTCCCGCTCACGCCCATTACCTCCGCTCGATTTCCGCTGGAACAGCATTAATGCAAGTTTGTTCTCTAAGAATACACAGCTTACCTATACATCCTTATAATATACAAACAAAATCCGGTTTGTCATGAGGGTTGTTTCTGTAGAGGTGACAATGCAATGTTATGGACGGTACCTGAATATAACACTCGCCCGCTTTGTTTCTGTAGAGGTGACAATGCAATGTTCTGGACGGTACCTGAATATAACACTCGCCCGCTTCGTTTCTGTAGAGGCGACAATACAAAATTCCGGACGGTATATTTGAACATAGCACTTGCCCGCTTTGTTTCTGCAGTGGTGACAATGCAAAGTTCCGGACGGTACTTGAACATGACACTCGCCCGCTTTTTTTCTGTAAAGGGGACAATGTAAAGTTCCGGACGGTGCCTGAACATAACACTCGCCCGCTTTGTTTCTGCAGATGTGACAATGCAAACTACGGACGGTATACTTCAATATAACACTCGCCTGCTTTTTTTTCTGTAGTGGAGACAATGCAAAGTTCTGGACGGTACCTGAACATAATGCTCTCCCGCTTTGTTTCTGCAGATGTGACAATGCAAGCTCCGGACGGTAAACTTGAATATAACACTCGTCCGCTTTGTTTCTGCAAAGGTGATAATACAAAGCTCCGGACGGTACTTGAACATAACCCTCGCCCGCTTTGTTTCTGTGGAAGGGACAATGCAAAGTTCCGGACGGTACCTGAACATAATGCTCGCCCGCTCGATCGGGGAACACGGGTGCACGTGCGTGCGTGTGCGGACCGAAGACGACTCCGCACGTGGCCCGAGCCCCGGGCGTACGGAGGGGACTACAAGGCGCGACCGCCGTCGTCTGCGCGACCGCGACCTCGGACAGCGTTTCGCGTGGCGCCCATGCGCGGAAGAAAAAGCCGCGTCGGAGCCACCCTCCGCGAAGGACACAATAGGTCATTCCCGACAGGTCGGGTTTGATCGAATAGCGGGCTCTGCGGGGACAATGCGAGCCCCGTTCGTCTATGGCTACGTGGCGTAAGGGGAACGGGGGAGGAGGGCCGGATTTAGTCAGCGACACACTGTGTATATGTACGCACTCGCTGCGCTACCCGCGGCTGCTAGCTCTGCGTCCTTGTCTCTGTACATACAACGGCGAATGAGCTACACATATTGTTTGCGCCGTTATGGAGGAAGTCAGAGCCTCGTCACGTGACTAGCGTTGTACGCGGGAAATCAACCCACAGCGTGGCTTTCATTGAAGGGCACGGAAGGCAAAGGCCTGCCTTACAGTTCATGGTGTCTCTGCGAAAGTTCTTGTGGACATTCAAATGGACGCCCTTCGAAAGAGCCTTCTGAATGTCAACGATAATAATGCAGGCCTTGGTGTATGGGCCTGGGGAGTAGTTCTAACCTGCAAATGCATTTAGTGATTTTCTAGATAATGGGGCATGACGACGTGGAACGTATATTTATTTTACAACGTTCTTCAAATGGTTAAAAGTTTTTTGTTTTTTTCAAGTCAGCTGCAAATAAATCGTTCTGGAACGGCGGCGGCACGGTAGCGGATGCCGCCCAGCCTGTTTCTGTATCATCAGTCCAGGCGTGACCGGAATGAGTTGCGAGGAGCGTTAATTTCATGCTTCTCTCGTGTATAATTGCCGTATCCGTCTCGGTTAAAAAAAATGTTTTATTAGCCGAACTTGTTTATCGCGGCATAAACGCTTATTAAGCTTATTATTGCGGATGTCTTCAATGCGCCACGTCCTTCTCTCTTTCCTCCTTCTCTCCAACCTTCCTTCTTTCCCTCACGGCGCGGTTTAGGTGTCCACCGAGAAGTGAGACACTTCACCTCTCATTACCTCAGAACCAATATTTTTTTAAATCCTCAAATGGAAGCCGCAGCGAAGTCAGCTTTCCCATTCACTGTTCCGTTTCCTGAGGGCGTAGTGTTTTTGCAGTACGCTCGTCCTGACTTGACTTCCTTCATTTTTAACTCGCTGCCCTGTTTTTTTCTCCCCTTTACATCATCCTTTGTTCCTTTTCCTTCAATGCAGGGAACTCAACAAGAAACCTTTTCTTTGCTTGTTTATTTCTTCACATAATACACTGCAGGTCCTTCCAATGGTTAACGGCGTCGCCCTTGCGCCTTTCCATCTCTCTCTCTCTGTCACACGCACTCAGCTGAGCTAGAGTCAGTGCTGCGAGTGCCTCAGCAGCGGGTGGGCGCACCCAGAGTGGATTGGCCGCGCCTTCCCGTGCGGTGGAGCTAGCAGCAGAGTCGACGCTCAGTTTGGGGACACAAAAAAAAAAAGACGAGCTCTCTCAAGAACGCGGCAACGCTCGTTCGTCATCGCATTAGGCACGCGCATTCTCCGTGTCTTTCGGAGGAAAGGAGAGGAGAGAGAGTAAGAGACAATTCAGGCAAATAAAGCGGAGAGTGAAGATGAGGGGAACGGCGCGAGGCGATCCGTAAGGCGCGGCGAGATCCGTTCGGGCACCTTGCCAGCGTGGGATGCGATGCACGACGTTTTCATCCGATCCTTTCCCACCGATACTGGCTTCGGGCGTTCGCTTCCCAGAAGGAGAAAAGAATTCGAAGGCCTTTGTGTATTCACTCGTCTCTTCTCTCTCTCGCCAGCCTTCCGCTGATGACGACGGCGAATCCTAGGGGGTGACCGAAGGGCAGCTCGGCAGCACGTGCCCAATTTTTCGAGAAGAGAGGGCGTAGAATGGAGAAACGTGCGCGCTCGATGGGATTTCCTGATCGCGCGTCGTCCCGATTTGCCTGCCTGTCTCTCCCTCCTCCACGCCAGCACCTCAAGCTCTCTCTTTCGAAGTTGTCAGGAGAGGTGGCGTGGAGAATTGGCGGCTTAATCGAGTACACCTGAACACGGTTTCGTGACTAAAGTGTGGCGTCGCGCCAGGCTTGGTAAACCTTGCGGCGATCCAACACTTACTGGACATTATTTTGAGCGCCTTGAGTTTTTTTTTTTGTGTGTTTCCGATTATTTAGTTCGCACGGAGAAGAAGAAGCCAGAGAACCTACCGGAAAACTTCGTTATGATGGCATACTGATGGCAGTACGATGGCATAATTCATGCTGAGACTACGGCGCTCCCTACGACGAAGAGCAGAACACAAGACAACACAAGCCCGTGGTGTCCTGTCCTCTGGCCTCCATCTCTGCAGTATGAGAGAATTTGCGGTCGTCTCCGGAGTTAACGCCTGCGACGTGAAGCGCTCGATTGATTGACAGTTCGAAGCCAGCGGCTCGGGAAATCTGCACTGAATATTCATGTTGAAAAACAGCGCAAACTAGACGCAACACACAAGAGAAAAAGACATCCCAAGCGCTGACTCGCAACTGAAGGTTTAATGAAGAGAGAGAGAGAGAATGAAAAGGAAACGCAGGGAGGTTAACCAGATGTGAGTCTCCGGTTTGCTACCCTACACTGGGGATGGGGGATAGGGGTTAGAAATATGACAGAGAGGTAAACGCAAAAAAAAAAGAACATGCACACATGGAGACACACACACACACAAGGCGTTCCAGTTAAAGTCTTTCACACAGGCCGGTAGATTGTAAGAAGCGCAAAAGCGCTTGCACGGCCTTCTTCTGCGACGGTAGGTCCTTTCGATGTTGTAGAATTCTTTTTTCGGATAGCGGTTGGTCGTCCAGTTGGTCAAGTTCGTGGCTAAGGCATGTCCTCTGTGGACTGTACTGCGGGCAGGAGCACAATATATGGCCCATTGATTCTTCATGGCCGCAGTGGTCACAGGTTGGGGTGTCGGTCATCCCTATGCGGAAGGCATAGGCTTTAAGTAAAGGCAACACCCAACCAAAGTCGATATAAAAGCGTGGCGTCTCTACGGCGAAGCTGTGATGGCGCTCGAAGATTTAATGTTGGATCAAGTGAGTACAGTCGCGCATTTCTTAAATGTGGCTCATTCCATTGCGACTCGGTGCACTGCCGAGCAAGTAGGCGCAGCTTCCGTGCCGCGTCAATTCTAGAAAGAGGAATTGGGACGTGGCGCTCCTCAGTATGGGCTGAGCGGGCAGCGTGATCCGCCCGTTCATTGCCGATAATCCCGCAGTGACTTGGAAGCCACTGGAACGTTATTTCATGGCCGGCATCACTTATATGGTGTAACGTCTCTGTAATATGGAAGATTAATGAAATATGGATTAATGTAATATGGAAGGTTTAATGAAAGTTTTCAACTTGAGTCAAGAGTGTAATATTATTGCGTACCCTTGTATCCGATGCTCGCGCAGCCAAATTTTCTAGCTACTAAGACACAACATGAAGTGCCTGCTGTAACTGTATGCACGAAGGAGAGATTAAAAAAAAAAACAAAGGTGTTTCTATTGGTGTGAATACACTTTCTGGCTGGCTGGATGGCTTTGCTCCTGATCCCAGCTATGACAAAACATTTAAAATTTTTACCTGGGGATGTAGTCCAAAAGCGTTGCTTTTTGGGCTTGTTGGTGCATGATCAAGCAAGAGACTATAGCGCAGAGTAGACAGGACACGTGTTGTTCGTTTCTTCTGTGTCCTGTCTACTATGCGCTATAGTCTCTTGCTTTACCTGGGGGTTCTGACATAACGGAACAATAGTCATCACTGTGAACCTCCGCATTGGCGCCGCGACTCTCTTGCAGGGTCTCATCGGCGCCGAGTTCCGCTACTTTGTGCGCGACTATCCTTCCTTCCTTTCTCTCTCTCTCTCTCTCCGGCTGATCACGCCTCGACTAAGGTTCGTAATTGCTCACGACTAGACCGCGCGCGAGAATGAACCGTGACGGAGAGGGAAAGCTATAGCCGGGTCCTTGGAACTGCGGCGAGCCTCGCCCAGGCAGGGACCATTAGGGAGCTCCGCAGCCTCGCCCTCTTTATGCAAATGGCGCGGTCCAGACGGCGTCGGGGGCTGTCTCTGCACCGTCGCACTAATGATGGCCGAGAACCCAAGAGAGAGGGCATGAAGAGGAAATATCCGGGTGAATGCGTAAGCAATAAAACGCTGATGTTTGGCGGAGGAGGCAGAGGGTACAGACTGCGCAGAATTTACGTGGAACAGTGAAGCTCATCCAGCTTGTGCCGAAAGGACGCGCACTGGCAGCGGTGACTCAGCGGTTTAAGAGTCCTGCGGGATTTCCTGAGGCCGGGTAGTGGTTCAAAACTACTACAGAGTCATCCACTATGTCGCCTCGATCAAGGACGCCACTCTGCAGTTTGGGGGCATGAATATTAATTAAAAAAAACCACGTTTTGTACAGGGCGACAGAGAACGCATACAAGCGCAGTGATGCCATATTCTTGGCGACACATTACTATATCATCGACCTCCGAGTGTGCTACTTCGAACTTGTGATAAAAATGTGGTAAACACGTGGTAAACTTGTGATAAACTCTGAAGTCGCAGAGTTCACTGGCACGCAAGCTGACTGCAGTCACTGCAAGCGAGATCTGGGTTCGTGAAGAAGAGAGGGTTAAGAGTGTGTGCTTGAAACGCCAGCAGCGCGTTCTCAACTGGGGACCATAACGAGGCCGCGACAGGGGTCTGTAGCCCTGCTAGAGATACGAGTATTGACATTTAAGACTACACTCGCCTACCAGACCAAGAAAAAGAAATCTTGGTTACCAGTTCACGGCAGGCAGGGGACACGAGGGCACTTCGAATGACTTGTTTTCAAAATCCCGCGTGTTTGTTCAACGTTAAGGTCATAACCAAAGCTTGGACACCTTCGGAAGATGCGCTCATGGCCTCACAGTGATCACGCGCGATGGATGCCTGCCCCATCGCGCCAGCCATGGTGGGGCTCCTACGTCATCTAACACAGGGGCACGAACTCCTTTGTCTAGCGTGCTACACACGCCAGTCCAGTAGGTGAAAAACGCCACGAAACTCCTCACCGCAGAATCGCATCTTTCCTCTGTTTAAGGCGTTGCCGACCGCCCTTAACAGCCCAGATGCTTTGATTACGAGACGGCCCTCGGGCCCTACAACTGCGCCACAGACGCGCGTTACGGCATTTACTGACCGCACATCGCTCGCCACCACATATGCAGCGCTTTCTACTCGCGGCCGGCGGTGGTGGTCGTCTGCTTCTCCCATTAAAGCCAACGCCCCAGCCAGACGAGGGCAAAAACAGCACCACAAAAGAAAGCCAGTCAAAAGCGCGTGAGGTGGCGCGTCGCAACGTAAATATAGTGTTCGAGTGAAAGTCCTGCCGCCGCGCCTCCACCACCGCCACTTAGGCGGAAAACATTCCTGGAAGAGGTTTCGTTTTTTCCCACAAAGCGCCGGCCGTCTCCTGGGCGACAGCTCCGCCTCGGAAGTTCCGTGCACTGCGGCGGAAGCCAAAGCGCCTTCCCGGTCGCGTTGCAGGAAGGGAGCAATTTCTGTAGGTGATTTGCGTACCCGAGCCACAGGATGCACGTAATATCTTCCGAAACTTTCCTTTGATTCGTCTGTGCCTACAGCGCATGCGCGAAATGTCAACAGCCGTTGCTGATGAAACGTTTCCTGTGAACCCCTCTATTCTGCGGAGTAACACGTCGAGCCAACAAGCTGACAAGGCTGCCGGAATAATAAAGTGCGTCACAATTTTTCGCGTCCGGTTCTATCTGCTTTCCTAGTACATTATACCTAAGAATAGATGCTAAGAATTAAGCTCTCACTCACAAATGATTCTATACTGAGAGACGATGAGCCATACCAAAGATTTTATTTTATTTGAAGACTTGAGTTGTTCACTGACAAACAATAAACTCTTACACTCCCGTTTCTTTCCCGGCATAAATTTTTTGCTTTTGTTTTTCTCTGAGTCCAGCAGTATCGCGCCATATTCTGTACCTGGCGTTTTCGGCCACTCTCTATCCATTGAAGTTTGCTGCACGCAATTCGGATGCATGGGAGAGAGAGCGGAAAGCCTTACACGACGCAACGGAAAATTTCTTTATTTTCGTGATGACATGATAATGGCTGTTATTTTGAGTGTCCCACGACTGCGTACTCTTGTCATCTCACACCTACGTCAGCACACATTTGCCTTTTATGTTGTCTTGTTTTTGCTGATTTGGCGCTTCACGACGACCCGGCGTATTTCGCTTCCCTTGCCCGCGTGAGCCCAACCAGCTGCTGGCGGAATGTACGCAACATTTAAAACACGTCATACATTATCTGTACAAATCCCCACCTCTGGCTATAAGGATCAGACATGCCATGCATCGCGAGACAAGGCCCAGATATGGCACTGATGAGGACTGACCAGCGCCTGATATGGAGAGATGAGGGCAGAAACACGACCCTTATCTGGCCAGGCGAAGGCGCCTTTTTTAGCTATATATGGTGATATTTCTTGTTATCTGACCTGATTTCGGTTGAGATCTGTACAGATATGGCTTTACTTTGTTGCCTCGTATGTTTATATTTGGAAGCGTACATATGAAACATATCAGGGTCAGACATGGCATTTCAGTTAAGGGAACTTATAAAATTTAATGACGTAATGGCAGTCCCAGGCTTATGAATACAGAACGCTTACAGTGAACACAATATAGGAGTCATGCACCTGCTTGGGAGTCAGGACGTCGGCCGGCGCGTGCTTAGACTAAGGTTAGTTCCCCCAACAAGATTAGCACAATAGTTGATATGCGGGTTAGTTAATTTAATTTAATTTAATTGGTTTTGGGGCGAAAGGAAATGGCGCAGTATCTGTCTCATACATCGCTGGACACCTGAACCGCGCCGTAAGGGAAGGGTAAAGGAGGGAGTGAAAGAAGAAAGGAAGAGAGAGGTGCCGTAGTGGAGGGCTCCGGAATAATTTCGACCACCTGGGGATCTTTAACGTGGTGTATCGCGTTTACGCACAGCGCAGATGACGAGAAGGAAGAAGAGGATAGACACAGCGCCGGTTAGTTCGCTTAATCCAATTAATCCACTCCTTACCCATGTGTGCGTTTGTATCAACAATGTACCCTGGCCAATCCCCCACCGTGGGTACGTGCCATTCAGCCAGAGGCCATCATCATCATCATCATCGTTAGTTCGCTTTAAGCGTCTAGAGAACGCGGTTCGCCCGTGCAGAGTCATGATCGCGAAGAGTGTCGCTGTATTGCTTAATGACGACCGCGTTAGAGTCCTTTGGTTGGTGCCACGTAATCCACTCTCGATATCTCCCACCATCATTCCTTGTCTGGTCGTTTCTATAGCCTGACTGCACAACAGAAGCCACGACAAGAAACGACAAAACAGAAGCGCAGTTAAGTAGACGAGCGTGGGAAACACAGGACATATATATGCATACGCACGCTGTTGCTCCCGAAATTAGAATTATTTGAAACATTCACCCCACGTTGCGTCCTTCGGTTTGCATAGCCAAAAAATATCTGGAAACGACACGTCCAGCAACTCGTTGGATTAAGCATAACTGCCCGAGAAATAAAAATACAACTAGTACTAGTAAACTAATATACGGGTTGCCGTGGACGCGCAGACGCACTTTTTCGTTTTCTTTGTTCTGAGGAGGTGTTCTAACTTGCCAGTTGATGGCTGATAACACTAGCTCTGCCACTTTCATCCATTTTTTTCGCATTCCATCCAATTCCTCTAGGATTTCCGGCAGTAAGTTCCGCGCCCGTTTAGAGACGAAACGGAGTAAACGCTGTAGATTGTCAAGACAATGTAAATCAAGGTTGGCGCAATTACGCTCGAAGCAGATATAAACACGTCGCACTTGTTCCTCGAACATCGGCTCGCACCTGATAACAGTGATGACAACCCATGCCGTTATGTGTGTGATGTTTGTGCGTGTTGCTTCCCCTCGGCCGTAAATGCCAAACGAGTCGGCACTCTTGCCGTCTGTACACGGCCGAGTCATGAAAAGGCTGCGTGGATTGCTTCTCCGTCGTAGAGTGGAGCACCTATGGAGCCCCTGAAGCTGTAATACCCCTGCCACACGGCAAATTTAATGTCATTTCCATCGAATGACATTCGTTCAAAACGACATTAGTTTGCTGCCACACGAGAAAATATAATGACATTCGATGAAAACGACATTAGGTATCGAACGAGTTTGGGGAACTCATTCGCCAGCAAACTCCGAGCTAATGTGTTCCCTCTACACCAGAGACTTGGTGAGAATATGCACCGAACATAAATTTCAAACGCGACACAAGCATTATAATATTTCAACGCCCGTATAATTCTGTGGTCGTTCATTTATTTATATAATAATACCGAATAGCACCAGAAAAAATAAAACTCACTCTCGCTACCAGCCAACCGGAATGGACGAGCAGTCATGTTTTTTGGCTTTTTTGTGTAGCGTGGCGTATGGCTACCCTTAGCCGCGCTAATCTGCCTTTGTACAGGGCCAGCCTGCTGCGTCTTTGTGCTCGCAAGCATAGACTCGCAGCGATCGCATTCCGCTGCCGCGAATCCATTGCACAAAGCGACGTAGTGACGTCCGCCATTTGTCTGCCGTCGCTGGCTGAACTTTGGCTTGGCTTGGACTCCTGGTGGATAGCAGTGATCAACGCGTTATTGAAACGAGGATTAAAATTTTGAAATCAGTTTCCATTCGCAAAACAATACTTTTCGAAACATATTGAAGCATAGATCGAAATGTTTTTATGCTGCACTTTTTCTCCATCGCAATCGCCATCATTTGCAAATGGCATTACTTTTGGCCGTGTAGCAGCACGCAGAATAAATGACATTAAGTCGAACAAATGTCATTCGATGGGAATGACATTAGATTTGCCGTGTGGCAGGGGTATTAGTCTCTTCAAAGGACTATAGACACAAAATTCTTGCTTCCGTGTTTCCTTCTTTCAAACGACGCGCTAGACATTGGTATGCACGAAGCACCCCGTGATGTTCGCCTACGACCGTTAAAAAATTGGTTTCGGTTTCATCAACCGAACGATGGCTGTGATGTATATATATGATGCTTAGGCCATGTGAGGCGCGCACAAAAAAAAAAAAGGCAATATAACTGCTGATATGTCGTTTGTTGTAATTCTAGCTATTAAAGCAGGCTAGTTTAAGTGCTGTAGCGACTTGAAACTATGTATCAGCATATATATTGCCATTCTTTCGTGCGTCACGTGACCTAAGCATCAACTACACGTCTCAGCCATCTTTCGGTTGATGAAACCGAAACTGCATGAAGGAAGAAATTCAATTATATATTACTTAGAGGTCGTAGGCGAAAACCACCTGGTGATCCACGTATTCTAATGTCTAAAGCTTCATTTGAAATAGGAAAACACGCAATAAAATTAGGTGTTTATAGTCCTTTAAATTAAGGCAAGGAAAACACTTGCCCTCACTTTTCAAGACATTTGGGTCTTTAGGGAAACCGTAAGGGCTCCACTATACGAAGTTGAAGCAAATCAAGCAACCTGGTTATACTGTTGGCAAAGGCGGTACGTTTGCATTAGGCTCATTAGGACGTGCTCATTAGGACGAGTGCGGCTCATTAGGCCCAGCTGCTAGAAGGGCGGTGGACCAACATCTACAGATTCGTCCCCAATTCGAATGAGAAATAACTGCGTCAGCCATCTCCTGGTTCCCACTGCGATGCAATACATATCACTACAGCGCACTGGAGGTTTTCACATTTCGGAGCGTCTCCGCAGCTGCAACTATGGACTGTCAGTTTTTAAAAAAAGCTAGAATATTCATTATAAAAAAGAGGTATGCTTACTAGATTATACCCGCGAGGCGACTTAAACCAAAGTGATTTTGACCTTTGAGAAAATGTTATTAGTTCGGTTTCGTGTTCGCAGCCTAGTCCCATGCTCAGTTACCAATTACAGGGATCACTGAAGTTTTAATGATTACCCATCTGAACAGAAAATGCAAATAAATGCGCTGGGGCAGCCGCAGGGTCGAAACCAAATACGACTAATCTCATGTAGCGTTTTCTTGGGTGCATCGTGGATACCGAATGAACGATTAGACGTCAACACTTGTGTGAACAATACTGTTGCATGCACAAGTCATTTTTGTCCGCAAAAGGCGGGGAGACGAGTAACACCATCACATAAGGCCTATTTTAAGTCGGTTTCGAAGTTTGAGTATCTGGATTCAGTGTACTTGCCACAATTCAACCTCAGTTCGTCTGGCGAGGTGCATTGAAGATGATGACAGTATATATTTCTTTTTTAAACCAACTAGCACCTGCTAGTGATGTCAGCCTGCATGCATTTCACCTGCGTAATAACAAGCCTATTATGCTCTTGGGTGGCAGAGACAAGCCGCCCTTCCATGTGTGTAGCTGCTTTATTTTCTCCGCGGAACGAATAGAATCCACGTCACTCGCCTGCAGCTGGTGGCAGAGCATTGTTCGTCCGTGTTTCAGAGCAATTTACAGCCAAGCTGCGCTATACTGGCTTAGTCCCTCTGTGTTTGCCGGCCGTCCAGGTTGGCTTTTGTATTCTTGCATCATCTTTGCGGCGGCTCCAACTGCAAACACAGGAGGTCTTGCATCTCAGTTTTGTTGATTAATTTATAGGCTAAACTCTGAAGGCAAACAAATTCCTCACTTCGGTTGCCCAGCCTCCAGAACCAATTATCCTCTGTGACAAGCGACACAAAGCACAGAAACAAACGTATACTACCCTCGCGCTCACGTGCAGTAATAACCTTCACGAGTGTCCTACCTTGAAATGCAGGAATAGAAAATTACGCGATGGCGAGAGAGAAAGACATAGCGCGAGGTACTTTCGTACGCTTTCGTACGCGCTGTATCCAGGCCTCTGCTCCGTATCAAGAACTACATGCCGAGGTCTTTGCGAGTATGTTTCGAGCGTATTTGAAGACGATAAAGATAGCGCATGGGAGCTTCCATACGTATATAATGCGGACAGCACGTGAGAGATCGCCAGCACAGCAGTACGGCAACCGCGAGTACTCTGAATTGGGCAGTGAAACTTTTGTTTCCCGTCTCTTGTGGGGATGAAAATGGCGTCGTGCTTTTGCTTTCATAATTTCCGGCCATTGTTGCATGTCCGCTCAGTGCAGCGTGTGGTGAAGTTTCTGCGTGACGAACTTGCCCTTGATGAGAAATTGCACAAGAGCTTTAAAAATTCCGTTTTTTTTTAAATGTGTACATTGCCGTTCGTGTCCACGCTTGCCGTATGCAAAGCATAAACAGCATTCGTCGCTCCAGCAGGTTTAGAGAATGCTTTTTGTAAAGCTACGAAGTGGTAAAGCACAGAGGTTTTTTCCCCTCCATTTCAGTGCTCACAAAAGAACAGGCACACGCTTGGAGGCGGCTCCAGATTTAGAGGAGAAAGGCAAAAGTCGGGCGCCCGTGTGCTGTGCGATGTCAGCGCACGTTGAAGGTCCCCAGGCGGTTGAAATTATTTCCGGAACTCTCCACCACGGCACCTTTTTCTTTCTTCTTTCAATCCCAATTCCTTCCTTCCTCTCAGGGCGCGGTTGGAGTGTCCACAGAGAAGTGAGACAGCTACGCGCCTTTAACTTCTTCAAAAATAAATTTTTATCCCTTCCCTTACGGCGTGGTTCAGGTGTCCAAAGATATATGAGACAGATACTGCGCCATTTCCTTTCCCCGAAAACCAATAATAATAATAATAATAATAATAATAATAATAATAATAATAATAATAATAATAATAATAATAATAATAATAATAATAATAATAATAATAATAATAATAATAATAATAATAATAATAATAATTATTATTATTATTATTATTATTATTATTATTATTATTATTATTATTATTATTTTAGACAAACACTTACCCTAGTTCACACATCCCAATTTAAATTCCCCCGACAGCCTAAATTGCCGGCTGTCTGCTCTGCGGGGAGGTGGTGACATTATATCACACCCTCGTGGGGTTGAACACGGCATTTCTCAATATACGAAGCCCATCCCAGGAGTAGCGGGAGGGGCTTTGTCCAGCTCAAACCTGGAGGACCAGCGACGCCTGGTGGACCGGGAGAGAGCTGCTGCCGTCCCCGTAGGGGCCCTGGACTAGGGGATCCACTCTCAGTCGCCAGAGAAGGCTTCGCTCAAGTCAATAAACTTTTTTTCATTCATTCATTCTGGCGTTTTGCTGAACTGTACTGTTTTTCTGCACTGTAGATGCAGAGGCGTTTTGAGTGATACTGAGTCAATCCTCGTTTGAGAACTGCAGCCAAAAAAGTCGAAAGGGATGACGTTTCGGCGCCCATAAGGGTTCCTTGCTGAGATCGTGTACGATTGGCAGAAAGGCTTTATTTACATGAGGGGTGAGCGCCGCAGTGCCTACGCGTCTATCTCGGGCATCTGTCCCCATATCTGCATGGTTAGGGACGTGTGAATGGTTGACTGAGTATAGAGTGGTATTTGTGATACCGCTTTTTCAGTATTAGGTGTTCCGTCCCAGTCAATAGCTGTGACTGGGTTACACGGCTCATGTCTCTGAGAAACTCCATACGCAGCTGTCACTGCCGAAATGCCTCTTTTGTATTTAGTCCCTTTTATGGCCATCCGTCGTTGATGTAGACTAACCGCTCAATACGTGGGATTTATGGAACAGAATCTGCTAGGATTTGATTTGGTTTATGGGGTTTTAACGTCCAAAGCGACTCAGGCTATGAGGACGCCGTAGTGAAGGGCTCCGGAAATTTCAACCAACTGGGGTTCTTTTACGTGCACCGACATCGCACAGTACACGGGCCTCTGGAATTTCGCCTCCATCGAAATTGGACCGCCGCGGCCGGAGTCGAACCCGCGTCTTTCGGGCCAGCATCTGCTTTGATTTGAGTTCTCGGCTTTATTATCACGATGTTTTTATTTGTTCGCATAAGGGCATATTCGTTTTTTTTTTACACCAAGATAACCTCCGGCGTATAGGCTTCTCAAATGCATGAAGTTTTTTTTTTTTTGCGGATCCGCAAGTTCAGAGTCTACGTTTGTATTATCCGCGCACACATGGTAACACGGATGAGGATTGCGAAATTCATCTATGAATCTGCAGCGGAGTCTGGGTCAGTGGATTTTCATCGACATGATACGAGTTAATGCAAGAGTGTGCATGACGAGTGGCTCTGCGCCGGAACATGTCTGGAGATTCGCAAAGGAGCACCTGACTGGACGAATTCCGACAAGGACCGCATAATCCTGCCAATGGTACCCGCCTCCAAAGAGGCCGAGAAGTTGACCTGGGCTCTTTGCGCAATAAGAACTGTTAGGGCAGAGAATCGTCAGGCACCAATCTCTGCTTACATGTTCGTCCGAATGAAAAAAAAATGAAAAGACTACGGCTGCAGTTCATAAATGAATTTCGCAAATTCCTATCCGAGTTCATGTGTGCCGCTAATTCAAGTGCCCAAACGATGCAAAAAAAAAAAAAGCGTGACGAGCTCCAAGAGTAATGAGCGTCCATAAATTCTTCTTTGTTGACATTTTAGGTGCACTGCCATTGTGGGCAGCACCCATGGGCCTCTTCAATAACGTTTCAGCAGTGCATACGTGCAGGTTGGGTTAGCATGAAAGGCAGCTATGATCTGGATCCTTTCTTTTATTTTTACGCTTTTTGTCTTTAAGCTGCTACTTCAGCGTCTCTCAAAGTCACCCCTTACTCTTCCGACAAGGCCAAAATGCGTTCATATGTTTTTCTCTCCGTTCGTCTGAAGCCCATCACATCGGCTCCCCTCTTTTGCTTACTTATTCGTGCAGATTTCTGAAAGTGTCTGTACAAGACATATCTGAGTAAGCTCTCCAGTCTGACGAATGTGCTCGAAATGAGCGATTAGATTAGCATTTGCGTCATGCGAACACAGCTATCGCGCACTTTGCACGCCAACAGACAGAGCAGCGATTAGCTCAAAGTACGCGAGCAGGACTTGCCGAGCGCGCGCCATTGCGGAGAGCAGGTGATTGGAATTAAAGGAAACTCGCGCGATGCTCTGATATGAACACCTGAGATGTGCACTGAATCGGATGACGGTCAAGCACGTAAAACTTCCCATACAAGAATCCATCTTGTTTTTTTTCTTTTTCAATCCCTGCAGTGCAGATAACCGAGAGATGGCTTACTCTATGGTGCGCTCAGACACGAGCTTTTGTGCTCAGTGCGCGTGCCTAAGTATGTTGTTTCGCAATCAGTGCTACAAAACGCGAACGTGTCTCTTTGGTGGATGTATACGAGAAGCATCCACTAGAAATCTATGCCGCATCGACACGAAAATTGAGAGGTGCCGCAAAACAGGTACTTTCATTTCTGCAAAGCATGGTGCGCTGTAATAGCCGCGACGTGTGAGTAAAAAAAAAACGAAAATTTTTTGCAACTTCTGAGCATTCATGTTTGTCTCGCGAATGCAGAAAAGGTGGACATGGCGCCACTTGGTGTGCCAGTGATAGTTGCTAATTAACACCAGCTGCATAACTTCGTTCTTGAACATGCATACTCAAGCTGGCACGTTTAATATACTATAGTTCGAAACAACTCAAGAACGAAGCGAAGCCGCCGCGGTGGCTGAGTGGTCATGGCACTCGGCTGCTGTCCCGAAAGACGCGGGTTCGATCCCGGCCGCGGCGGTCAAATTTCGATGGAGCCGAAATTCTAGAGGCCCGTGTGCTGTGCGATGTCAGTGCACGTTAAAGAACCCCAGGTGGTCGAAATTTCCGGAGCCCTTCACTACGGCGTCTCTCATAGCCTGAGTCGCCTTGGGACGTTAAACCCCCATAAACCATAAACCAAGAACGAAGCGGAAATGCCTCCGAAAGAAGCCCTCCAGCCAATAGCGTCCACCGATTCTCATGACGTCGTGGTTACTCCCCTTTGAACTGCTAGGGTGGAATCACAGGGAGTGGAAGATGAAAGGGGACTAACCATGGCTTAATGCGTCATGAAAATCGGTAGACGCCATTAGCTGGAGGGTCGTATTTTGGAGCAACTTCTGCTTCATTCTTGAGTTGTATCTGACTATATCACAATCAAAGCTTTACCGGACACGTGTTCTCGGGAGAAAAAAAGTTTATTGTCGGGTGCTTCGCGACGAAGTCGTGTTGTATTTATACCAGTGGATAGAGCATGCACGTCCTGTCATACACTGACTTGTTTCGGTTGACTGGATTGCGTGACTGCGCCGAAGTAATTTTTTCCCTGC
Organism: Amblyomma americanum; assembly: GCF_052857255.1. Classification (NCBI taxonomy): domain Eukaryota; kingdom Metazoa; phylum Arthropoda; class Arachnida; order Ixodida; family Ixodidae; genus Amblyomma; species Amblyomma americanum. The sequence goes on along the minus strand of NC_135499.1, from coordinate 106,342,777 downwards.
TTCTGCCGCGGCAATTATACCAATCCCGCTAATTTCTTACGCGGATATTACAAACCATCTACGCTTCTGCAGGAGGGTACTCTCGACACCCGCCTAGGGTCTCGACAGAACCGAGGAGTGTCACCTTAGACGGCTCCAAACAGGGTCCTTCTTAAATCCCGCCGTACTAAAACACGTGGACCCTACATTCACGGGCAAGTGCAGATTCTGCGGGCAGTATGCTGACCTATACCACATGGTGTGGGCCTGCCAATACAATACACATATAGCCGTTATGAGTCAGCCAGCTAGGGAGGGCTGGGATGCGGCCCTGTCCAGCTCGGACCTGGAGGCCTAGCGGGCCCTGGTCCAGAGAGCACGGGCCGCTGCGGCGGCCAATGGCGTCCCGGAATAGGGACTGCCACCCAGCGCAGCAACCATCCCCACCTCCCACTCCCAAGTCAATACAGTGCAGTAATAAATGTTTTCTCCTCCTTCTCCTCCTCATCCTGCTCACTCGTAGCCCGTGAACTTTTGATCGTGATTGTATGTGTCTTGACGCTGCAGGCATGCCCATTTGGTCGAGGCCAGATAACTACTTTCATTGAGAACCAAGGAAGAAGCAGCTTTAACACGGTTTCAGGAGTCCCTGGCCTTTGTCTTGGACAGCAGAGAAAAAATTTCAAGCACAGAGCTGTAACATTCGTCACATTTTAAACAAAATCATAGCATATAGCGCACGTCATAGAAACGTTCTGGAAGCGCACACATATAACTTAAAATACCTGACATAGCGCACGTGGTATATTGAATTAACCAACTCGTAAGATAAATAATACATGAAAGCCTGAACTCTTGAATTTAGTCATATCACCACCCTCCTTCCCCGACTTACGCAGGCATTCAACAAACGTTGCAAAATAAACCTCGACATATTTGTCGCCCCTAAAATATTATGGGAGCTTGGATTTTTCCTCATTAATGTAGACCTGTTGGTTTATTCAAGTAAAAGTTGAAATAAATTTGTCAAGTATGCTGATTCCTCGTTTTTTTTTATTGGTGCAGTTCTCGCGTGATAATCTATACTGATACGAGCTGGGGAGGGGGGGACTATTGAATGGTACGATGACTCGTAAATATTTTTTGTTTAAGCAATTCGTTTAGAGGTTGCCTTCAGAAGTTGATCCCAATAATTAAAAAGTGAGTAATTTAGCAAGACGTGAACAGGGATGTACTTATAATTAATTTCATACCGCAGACTGCCCGTTAACTGTTCGAATTGGGGAGGGGAACCCCGAGAACCCGCAGTATGCCTAGCATCATTGGACAGCAACAGGCAGCATTTAGGACGATAAGTGGCCCATTCAATTTGTCTGGCGCCGAAGCTACTGTCTGTCGTCGAGGCAGATAAGATAGCAGGCTCCTCGAGGTATTCACCAAAGTTTAGATCCGAACATGATTTCCTCTTAGTGGTTTTTCCACAGCCCGTACTCAAAGGATACAATGTGGACACGGCACTTCAGTCGTATTTGATATGGGCACGCATGCAGTGCATTCAAAGCGGGATAGATACTTAGCAGGCGCCTTATGTCGTCATGATTGGCGCAGCATACTTGGCTCTGAGTGTTCTTCGATATGTCTTGAGTATAACGCACCAGCCACGCTGTTACAATGGTGGTTGCTCATGATCTAAGCTGATCTAAATTGGTTACTTTCAGTGTCATTGGAGATGTACGTCTACCTGGAAGCAGTGCACCATTTGAGGAAGTGTGTTACCTTAAGTACTAGTTCTGTAGACCCTTTAGTGTTGCATATGTGGCCAGGATCCACAACTTAACGTGTGCTCAGGATGTCGCCATTTCGCCAAGCTGCGAGTAACATTTTTCGCGACTATACATTAGCTCCTAATATTAGCTGCATAACACCGTGTTTGGGGTATAAGTTAAAAGGTATGGAGAGGGCAGCGTGGCTTAGGGAACAAATACGTGTTAATGATATCCTGGCTGAAACCAAGAAGAGGAAAATGGCATGACCAGGACATATAATGCGAAAGCAAGATAACCGCGACGGCCAATTAGGGCGGCGGAGTAGATTCTGATAGCAGGAAAGCGAAATAGGGGGCGCCAGAGTCAGGCGGAGGCGATGAGGTTGAGAAATTTGCGAGGAGAGGGCAACCGCAGCTCCGTAGGACAGTACAGTTGGTGGCTAATAGGGAAGACCTTTGCCTTGCAGAGCACGTATGCGGGCTGATAATGATGATGGTGGCGATGATGATCACGGTGAGCAGGCCGAACAGTGCGGAGCTTAGGTTGCAGTGATTGCTTCGCACAGAGCACAGACCGTAGATAGTATTGTGAATAGCAGATTGCAGTCCGTCAGCAGCGTGCAGGCCAACCAGCTGTCGGCGACGCCAAGAGACACAACACGTGCCGAATGGGTTTTTTATGCCTGAGGGTCACGTGATGCATTGCAAGTGCCACCGCTTGATACTGATGCGCTGAAACGCAATATGGAAGGTGTGAAGTCTTGCACTGCAGGCATTATAAAAGGAACCGGGAGCGGCTCTCTGCACATTATCTGCTCTATATGGTGAGCGATGTGCACGGTTACGGTTGCACACGATTTCTTCGGCGCTTTACGGCATCTTTTTACGGCCCCACATAAATGTACATAACCGTTGTCTTGTCGCTTTCGGTTCCTTTGACTTCGTTCCAGACGGAGTAATGTGTTTTCTGAGATGTGCGCCTATCTGACTAGGCAAGGACGACCCGGAACATTTGCGCCAGCCATTCTCTTTTCACAGCTTGCACGTGCGCGTTAACAGCTTAGTCTTTGCTTTTCAGAGTTTCCTTTCCACTTTCCGTGCTCTACGAGTATGTCTAAATATCTAGGCTGCTAACTACGCACTGGCACAACTGCCTCAGCAGTTTCGAATTTCGAGGCGACACTTTGCAGTTCACTTGAGGTGATTATAGGCATCCCCTTTCTGAAATTGCTGCTCAGAATTATAGAAAGAAAGAAATATTCAAAGCGAACATGGGAAGCGCCAAATAAAAACGAAATGACCTGCTCTGAATCACACACATTTCCGTCGATATTTGTGGCAACTCTACAATGATTCAGGTTCAAGCGAAAACAGTAAAGAAGAAATGAGGCATTTGAAGAAATGAGGCGCACGTAGTTAGAGACGGACACGGGAGTTACATTTAAAGTTTTTGAAAAGACAGGGTACCAGATAAACTTGACACGAAATTGTACAGCAGCCAAAAAAATCGCGGCATTAAAGCATGTATTGTTTTATCGAGGAAGTACAAATTCCCGTTGAAGCCAAGAAGGAGGTAAGACATAAGGCAGACTGTGGTAAGGAGAGGAATCAAATAACTGCACATCAAATATATTTCGAGCAAAGTTATTGAGCTCGGGAAGCTTGCATCCCTTAATACACGAAGCATTTCCGCCTCAAATATAACTGGGTAATGATATAATCTTATCAGAACACTAAACCGTCTGTCAGGCACTGTAGCATTTAGCTTCCGCTCCGGCTTTCTGTAATGGAAAGGAAGAAATACAGAGAAAGAAAGAAGAAAGAAAAGTAATGTTTAACTCGCCTCGGCGGCCCACATGGACGTTCCGTTCCTCACCACGATAGGGCGCCCCGATGGGCCAGCCAGCGCTGTGCGGGCATCGAGGCACCCCTGAGTGCGAGGTCTCGGGACAAAATCCCGCCCGCGGAGGCATTTCAGATATAAGATATACCCAACAACATATCGCAATACGTGTCCCTGGTGCGGGAGCCGTCCTACACACTCTCACAATGCGTGGGGGTGCGGGAGCAAGCTATAAAACTTAAAGACGCAATGCACGTCATTTGAGCGGTGGGAGGTACAGCTGACCGGCGATACCCTGGCAAATCAACATGCAGTTGTTCATCAAGTTCGCCGGGCGGCCATGGCCAGTGGAGTCCTGGAATGAGGAAGCCACCAGCGAGGCTGAAGAGCAATTTTATTTTAAGGTTTCAGTTAATGTTTTTCCTCCTCCTCCAGTGCAAAGCTTACGATTGCACATGCGATGATGAGTGTCGAAGATGACGTGTCGTCAGTGTGTTCAGACCTCACAATGTGCACGAGCGGTAGAACGCCTCCGTGTACTGTTCCGCCGAACGTGGGAGAGATTTATATGTAGTTGGCATTCTGCGCTAGGAAGACTGCATGCTGTAATACACGTCTTACGCAAATACATTCGGGCCGTATACTGCAATGTGTTCTAGGCCTTAGCCGCATGCCTTGGCTCCTTCGTTCCTCGGCCGTATTCAGTCGCATGCATGATCAATATTTATGCATGTTCCTGCGCCGAAGGCGTGGTGCTCATGGCCACGCGTGTGAACACGCGTCCATGTGCATAAGTATGCATGTGCGTTTGCACATGCACGTGTATATGCATGAGCATGTCACAGACGGCGAATAAACGCTGGCGCAGTTGTGTGTTAACTGGGCAAGGCTTCTATATTTTCTTTCCGTTTTTTATATTTTTTTCTTTTCGCACTGTGCTGCCAGTAGACAGTATCGTTATCTAGAAATTGATTAATTCTTTATTTAAAATCGGGACTGGCACGAAGGTCTATATCACCCTGTTTTTCCCCTTTTATTTTGTTCGAAATACAGGCTCCCTTTCCATGTCTGTCTATCTCGGCTTTTATTACAGATTTCACAACGACGCTCCGTCTGTAACGGGCAGTCGTTTCAGGGAATGCATCGCTTCAGCAGCTTGCTGCCTCAAGCAAGCCACGTGGACAAACGCGCGCCTGACTTTTTGCTCCATGCCCCTCGGGATGAAGCCGGGTTCGAATGAGTAGCGCTGAGGGCATAGCGGGGCAGATCCGACAGGTTTTAGATCGTTATTAACATATAAGTGACGCTGCGGTGGAGCAATGCCAGCAGACTAAGCAAGGCCAATCCCACCTGTAGCATACAACAACCCAACCCAACTCAACTAGCGCTGAGGGGTGGCTACAAACCGCATAGCTGCCGCCTGCCGCGCACAAACCCGCGCCGAGGCATCGGCGCTGCTCAAACTGAGGCGAGCGTTCGGGCCCGGCACAATGACGAGCTCGCCGCGGGGGGCGGAGGACGCTGCCCGGGAGTGCGTTGAACTCCTCGCCGCGCCAACCTCTTTTCACTGGTTCCTTGTCTCGGCGCTATAGTTCTAAGGCCTGCCTCTTTTCTGCGAGTGTTTTTTTTTTCTTACCGGGTGTGGTTGTAAGCGTTGTAAAGTAAAGTCGATCAACGGATATTGAGTAGCGAGAGAAAAAAAATTATCCAAACAACGCCCAGCCTCTCTTGCCTTTTTCTCAGTGGCAGCAGGGTGCAAAGAGCCTCCTTTCTTGTGGCTCATTCACGGTGCCTCTGGGCGTCCTCGGCTTCTCGCTGACCTGCGCTTTGATAGTCGCATATTCGGTCCTCGCGTACAGCCACCTTTATGATCACCGCCGATTCGCTGCTATCATCTTTCGCCGTAAAGCAGCGAACGATGCGCGACATCCCATAAATGTGCAAGCATTATCACTGCAGCCGCACCAGTGTTGAGAAGCGATTGTAGCTTCACTTTCGCCATAGTGCGTAGGAGAGCAAAGTGTGGGCAGGAGAATAAACGGGACCCGTTTTTTGTTATTGTTATTACCCAGAAAGCCTCCGTTCGTTATATGGTGGAAAAGCATTCGGGTTAGACTCGCATATTTTCGGATAAAATGGCAGCACCGAAAGGAAAGCATGTTTAACTTCGGCTGTCAACGGACCGCGCTGCGCTGCTCTTAACGTACGGTCAGAGAAGAGAGAGAGAAACAATTAACTTTATTGCATGCTTTCGCACTTCAAGTCCGGGACTGTTGGCTCGGGAACGTGTGAGTCTACCGTAGGCTACCGTATACGGCGTGCAACGCAAAGCATACCCGCAATGCGCTGGTCGGACTAAAGTCTAAAAAAAAACTACATGGAATCTCATTTTCGAGCGAGCCAACCATGCAAACCACTCCAATAACAGCGACAACACAGAGGTGGAATGAAAGCTTGAATTTATCGTGATAATTGTACGGGTGCGGGGTCCCCGGCTGTGAGACTTCTCACAAAGAATCAGCGAAAGGTTGGAGGTTTTCGCTGTGGTGGGAGTTAAAAAAACTCCGGTGATTTGAATGGCAGATTGTGAGTGGGTTAACGCCGGTACATGTTCGTGGGTATCTTCGGTGCGAAACCCATGGACGCCTCTCTCTTCGTCAACAAGCACTGCCATGTCCCAGCCCGGAAGCATCACACTGATGTAATTGGTAAACCTCCTCGCGTGATAAATGCAGGCTATTGCTTTCTTCTCTATATGTATTTTTTTCTGTTCGCAAGCTGCCCTTACGCTCCTTCCCAACTCCAATAATCGCAAAAAAAGTGACCAGCATCGGCGGTTTCTAATGTATGCAGCATTGTCGTGGCTTTCGGTGTCGCGCAACACAGTTTGTTGCATGGCTAGCAAGTGCAGCAGCGCCATCACTTCCTGCTTTCTCTCTCTCTCGCTGCAGACTCGCTTTAACTGTACTCCGCGACGCTGTTGTACACCGATCACCGGTGCTTTATTTATTTTCCGGGGCGCTGTCCGCGCTGGCTTCCTCCACGCCCCTCTGCTTTCTGAGACACCCGTTTCTCTGTCCCGACTCCGCAGCGCGAAGATCGTCGAGCTCGTGTTACACCACCTCGGACGTTCCCCTCCCTCCGAGAAAGCAAGCAGCCCTCTTCTGCACCCCGCCCCCAAAAGCCCCGAACAAAGAAATGGGCAGGAGCGATGATGACACAACATTTGCCATCTATGTCCTCCGTTGTGTCCTTTAATCCCACTTCTTTACGAAGCACGATTCTCGCCTCAAACACATCTCTTTGAAAAGAGCCTTCCATCCCTCTGCCCCACCTTTGTCAATAAGTATCTTCGGCTCCAGGGCCAATGGCCCAAGGACCCAACGAAAAAAAAAGGACCACACGCACAAATGCTGACTTTCAAGAGGGAACGAGCGAACGTTAAGGTGGCAGCAAATGGCCGCGTGACTCTCGTCGTCTGCCTACTCTTCGTTCTATTACGCGGCGCGCTCTGACCGCGGGCGCCGGCAGACGCAGCCCTCACTATAGTGGCGCCTGCTTCCCTCCTTCCTGGTCGCCTCAAGGTTGCAGACACGCCGGCGCGGCGACGTCTCAAACGATGGCGGCCTCTGCCAATTGGCCACTGCTCCCGCCCTCCCTTCTCAACTTCATGACCTCCGCTGCTGCTGTGTGCGTGGCTACCGTGACACGCGAGTGGAGCTTTGCGCAAGCCACCTTTCTCCACACGTCCTGCACGTGGTGCCACCGTGAGTCTCGTGACGCAAAACGCACGTACGTTGGGTAAGCCTCGTACGTATACAGCGGTGGTGATGTGGACCAGCTGTCTTGAAGGTGCTTTCGCCACCCCCCCCCCCCCCCCCCCCCCTGACGTAAGTTTGTGGCAGCGCCCCGCTTTTGAATCGCTTCAGCCAAGGGTTCCCTGTCTGCAGTGGTGGCTTAAGAGAGCTTCTGGATCTGACGAGCTGCCACAGTCGTTCCATAATGACGGCAGGAGCTCTACAGAAAGGAAACAGGCTGTGCATCCGCAGCCAAAGGTTTACAGAGGGCGGGGAACCCATATATGTAAATCAATTCTAGAGCCTACGAATTAAGAAATGCATCATTAAGTCTCAGTCGCAATGACCCCGGATGCATATAGGAATTCAATTTGTTAGCCAAAGTCGCACTGTGCAGTTCACATCGTAATTCTGAGCGTGCGAATTACACAGTTCACCGTTAAATCTCAACCAATGTTCTTTGGATTAAAAAAAATATATTCCTGAGATCGCGTTTCATAAACTTAAGGATGACAGGTGTGGGTGCAAGCTAGTTAAAAAGAGAAGCTAGTTAAAAAGAGGAAAAAATGCGCTTGTTACACATAATTATAGACTGACCATTAATTGAATGCTCAAGCCTTGTTCCCTTTCGTGTACATTCTAAGGGAAGTGAGGCCACGGTCGTGCAGCAAAAGGGATCACATGCGACGTCATTCGTCAGACCCACTTTGTGCATGCATGCAGGGATTGCAGGCCAAGGAGAGAGTGCGCAGTTCCTCTTCCCTCAGCTCGCGTTCCCGCGCAAACAGTGCAAGCAAAAAATGTTCCCGTTTCCTTCTACCCATCCTACTCGCGCCGTTTCATGCATCAGCGCCATTTCTGGCATTCGTCCGTGGCGGAATTCGTCACCAACTGCAGCGTTCGGCTCCGGCGTTCTGAGCTCGCATGGGGCCGCTGCGTCATGCTCATGCAGATACAGCACTCGTTCTCATCAGGCAGCTATTTAAGGCAAAGGTGGCTTGGACACCGCACACTCGGGCCAGACGCGCCATCATTAGCTTGCGTACCAGGAATGCTCCTTCCATAATCGGGCACTGCTGCAGATTTGGTTTAGTTGTCTCCCCCCGAGCCAAGAACACCGTGAACAAAAAGAAAGAATAAAGGGCCTGCAGCGATGAAAGCGTACGAGGAGAGGGGCGTAATTATAGGCGTCCGCGAGCTTGCGGCAAGGCAGCCCTTGCATCCGCCGGCTCTGTACTACGCGTTCCGTGAACTATATGCGGCGAAAAAAAAAGAAGAAAAATACGCGTGGCGACAGCGTGTGGAGGTAAGCCAGCAGCACCGCGCCAGTGTGGTGTGCCGGCACCGGGCATCACCGCCTTGATTTCTAGGTGCTGTTACAGCGGGGATGCCGCTCCATATCACGAGACTCAAAAAGTGCAGCTTCTGCGTGCGCGTGCCGTCCCGTGGTGCCCTCATTGTTGGGCACGTGTTGGCGAATGAGGCAACGGATACATATCTCTCTAGGTCCTGTGCGCGCATACACCCTCCCCCTTAACCCCGGTCGTTGTTGCCTTCGCTGCCTCCATGCATTGAGATCGGGTGCGCATTGAAGGGGCATCTCGGGGACCACCGCTTGCAGCAACAGCACGCACTCAATGGCTCTGATGGCAACAGGCAGCGAGTTTACAGAGCGCTCTATTGGCGTTAATAACATATACCTCCTCGCTGCTCGAAATGAAAATGGGGTGGCTTGCTGGCCTTACGGGGCTGGGCTCTAGAGGCTCTCGCACATGTTGCGGGGGCTCCTTGTCACCGGGGGTATCTGTTGCTAAACCGTCGTCGTCGCTGCATATGACGCTGCCACTACAGATGACGCGTTCTTTCTTTTAATCTTTCCTCTCCCATCTCTTTCAACTCTCCTACTGTCTGCACGTGGCAGCGATTGTGGCTCAGCTTGAGCCAGTGGGCAGGCCCGTGCACTTTTCATTCTTCCTGCAGTCGCTACAATACAAATGAAAGTTGGTTTTTGGGGAAAGGAAATGGCGCAGTAACTCTCACATCCCGGTGAACCCGTGAACCGCGCCGTAAAGGAAGGGATAAAGGAGCGAGTGAGAGAAGAAAGGAAGAGAGAGGTGCCGTAGTGAGAGGCTCCGGAATAATTTCGACCACCTGGGGATCTTTAACGTGCACTGACATGCATAGCACACGGGCGCCTTTTGCGTTTCGCCTCCATCGAAACACGGCTGACGCGGCCGGTTTAGAACCCTTGAACTCCGGCTCAGTAGCCAAGCGCGCTAACCACTGAGCCACCGCGGCGGATGACTGATTCAGACCAAAAGAAGAAATGGCGTAGCAGTAATAAATAAATAAATAAATAAATAAATAAATAAATAAATAAATAAATAAATAAATAAATAAATAAATAAATAAATAAATAAATAAATAAATAAATAAATAAATTTTTCTCGCGACATGTGCCCCCGTAATCATTTTGAGGACGTATGCGTTTGAATCCCGCGAATGGGATGTTTCAACTCCGTTGCGCAACGGAAATGCAGAGCTGGAAGTTGGGGGAGTGCCGAAGATAAAAAAAAAAAGAGTAGGATACTTTCAAAATATAATGCATGTGGTTCGCCATCCCTTATAACCACTTTCGCCTTTTCTTTGCTCCATTTTCGCAGTTCCTTTCATTTAGCGTACTTGTGAGCACTCACGTTACCGTACACGCCACCTAGTCGCGTCACAGCGATCACGATGAGCGAAGTATGTGCAGTGCACGCCTACCTATCACTCGCGAGGCAGGCGCTTTCGGCGTTGCGTAGAATCACCCTTTTGACTCAAAAGCAGAATGAGCCCGTGTTCACGTGTCAGCCAATGTGCGTCTTATACAACACGCACCCGACGTTTGCAAGGACACAGAAACGGGCGCTGATGGACGTCTGCGGGACTAAATTTCTCTTTCTTTTTTAACTTGGGTTTCCTCCCGCGAAATGGAGAGGTCAGTTAGAGGGGCGTACAAAACGAACCTCGGCTCTACTTTGCCCGCTTCGATCCGTGGCACGCCAGCCCAGCGAAAAAGCCGGAAAGCATTGCACGAGCAGCGACCCAGGCAATAGCGCGTGGTATGCACCACGTTTTGCTGCCAATGGCGCAACCACGGCGAGTTTACAACGTTGTGTTCAACTCCGACAGCAAGTGATGCAGTTAACCTTCCGCTATATAATCGTAATAATAATTTTATACTTGAAAGCCTAGAAAAGCTCCGGGATGCGCGCGTCTTTATTTCTGCTCGCTTCCACGTGCACGTCTAACATGCGAACGGATCAAAATAACGCATGCGAGATACCGGGCCTCACCAAGTAAACAAAGTAGCGAAAGTCAGACGAAACCCTTTTCCTTTTATCGTAATCGGTCTGGCCTTCAAGCGGCGCCGGCGTCAGACAAACCCTCGCTGACCGACCAAACCTATATAACGTCCTCAGTGTCAACAAGACGGATCACGTGCACGTCGCCGCTCAAGCGCATTTGCTGGTCTATACAGCCGCTCCTCTCAGCTGGCGCCATCTAGTCGCAAGCGGGAGCATGGAAGGAGGGGGTGATTAGGGCTGGGTCGCAAGGCTTGTTTCGCAAAGACAGGACGGCCGAAAACTACGCATACATGGAAATGAGCGGCGAAAAAGTGGCCGCCTTAGATCACAAGCAGGCAGATAAATCACGCGGCTTACCTGGGAGCAGGTATCGTGTTTTCATAAATTTACCTGAGAGTAGGGGGCGCATGCAAAACGGTTACATCGCCAAGCTGTTATTTACTCTCTTATGCGTAGTCATCTGCACTGTGAAGCAATTATACTGAGTAGATTATACCATTGTTGTAACTAATACGCTATTCGAAGACTCATTCGCAGTTTGTTGCGGTCTCGTGATGTTAAGAACGCATGTTACAATGATGTGTTAATATACACATGAAGTGGTAATGTGACATTTATCATTCATCAATGTCGGTGTGTACAAGTCATTTCTAAGCCGTGGCATACAAGTGTGCAGTATAAGCGCGTCCTTTCTTCCAATCTTTCCTCTCACATCTCTTTTACCTCTCCTACTGCCTGCACGTGGCAGCGGTTATGGCTCAGCTTGAGCCAGTGGGCAGGCCCGTGCACTGCACTCTCCTTTCATTCTTCCTGCAGTGGCAACAACAACAGCGTATTCAGAAACCTAAATACCTGACCCCGGGCTTGAGCCTCTAGTTCCCATTTCCTCTATCAGCTGATGACAGTTTTCTTACGGGTTATTGTTGCGCCAAGGAGACAAAAAGCAATATATTATATTTGTAATATATTTGCAATATAATATATTTGCCCTTCACCGACCGCCGGGTACTGTCCTACAAGCCTTCATGGCTTGGGCAGACCTGTCTTAAAGATTGTAAATATGTTTTCTTAAAATAAAGGTGTTTATTATTATTATTATCATTATTATTATCATCATCATCAAGGAAATGCGTGACCGCACAGATTATGCGGGCACACCGCTAGGCATTGCAATCGAACATACCCACACACACAAATAAAAACAGCGGTAGCCACGCAACAAGAAGGTACAGATGAACGTAGGGCAACGCGCTGTCCCGTCATTCGGGGCTAACTGAAATTTGAAAATGTGTGAAAACCTGGCAAACCTTTTTGTAAGCGAAACCCTTAACGTGGTCGCCATGAAGCCTGCCACGTTCTACCAGGCGCTGCCTTTAGCGGAGCCTACAGCTCAACCATTGCTCCCGTCTGCGCAAGCGATGCCACTGTCCCAAGCAACACAGGTAATCGACCAAATATTGGAAATGCATTGGAAAAGGCCCGGCCTAACAAAGGCCCAGAGTGATGCCATCCATTTGTAATACTGGGCGGATTAAATGTGCTGCTTGAAGCGGAGATAAATACTTCACCAGGGACGCTGGTCCAACGAAGAACGGTCGCTTAGCACTGCATCATGGCTTCTCACAACAATAAACTCAGGACGGAAAGTGCCGGAATCCTTGCGGAGAGAATTGTTACGGCGGCGGTTTCTCTGCAGGAACATGTACGGCTCGCTTGATCGTCGATAGCCGAATTGTCTGATAAACCCAATACGCGTCAAATGCGAAGTGGTACATCTGAGAATGTTATCTCGCTTGCTGAGAGCGGGATTCTATTGAATTACATTCGATTTACGAGCTACGACTGGAGGGTTTCCACGAATAAACGCTGCTTGGATAGCTTGGCTACTTCCAGAGAAGCTCTACAAGGCATTGAGTACAGCATGCATTCAGCGTGATTTCGTTTAACTTCAAAACGACTGTGGGATATGTTCGCAGACTTCTGAGGCAATGAGGGAAGAAAACAATAAGGAAAATGAGCCATTATGTACCCCCATAAAATAGAATAAAAAAGGGCATAGAAAAGCAGACAGTTGTCTATTTTTAGAGTACCCAAGTTGAGTTTTTGGCAAACAGGCAGCGTTCACCAAATGCTGCAGCACCGCGACTCTACGAGTCCAGTACCAGCATCTCTCGACGGGTGGTCCACGCAGGCAAGGGAGCGGGCCGCGCTTACCTAACGCGTCATTTTATTTTCGCGTAAACAGAATAATAACCACAAATCAGAACATTTCCTGCTTCTGCGCACTAGCTGAAAATTCCCCAGGTGTCGCAACGCACCTTTGCTGCGACTGCGGTGCCAGTCCTTAATTTGCTCAGGCGCGGTTCTGCATCCGGTGCTGAGTGGATCCGCCGAATGTGAAGTAAAACCAGCCAGCGTGAAGAAACAAATCGCAATCTGTATTTGCTGCGACCACTACGGAGGTGACTGCGACAACCGACGGTATACAAACACATCGGCCATCGCACTGTCGGTTGGTGTTGCAACGGAGAGCAGTGACTGGCGGTGAGACACGTCCGCAGATAGCGGCGTTCCGAGGGAACCGTTACCAACGCCACGCTTGTTGGGAAGAAACAATAAACGCATAGACGTTACATGCGTCATAAAGAAATGAGGAACAAAGATGCGCTGACGTATTCGGGCGCATGACTGCAATGCACCTCATTATCGGTTCTGAAAAAAAAAAAAAACGTATGGGTTGAATGTTCGACCTCGCCCTCTGCTTCTTTCAGCACTTCAAAGGAGCGCGGATGTATTCATCACGTAAAGATAAAGTATGAAGGCGAGCGTGCACAGGTACTGTCAGAGGTAAATGGAAGGCAATATTAGCACCATCGTTTCATGCACCCTTGAATAGATATATACAGTAGTAGTAGTAGTAGTAGTAGTAGTAGTAGTAGTAGTAGTAGTAGTAGTAGTAGTAGTAGTAGTAGTAGTAGTAGTAGTAGTAGTAGTGATTTATATGAAAAGTTATAATAAAAAGGAAGGAAAATATTTTTGCTAGCCCCGGCATCTGCCATCGATACTGAATTGTGCCTGAGCTGGGACAGCCGAAATAAAGGGGTAGCACGCAGAATGGAGAAATTAAATGAAAGAGGTGAGGGGACAGGCAGAAAAGATAGGGCGATATACACAGCCTAATTGTGACTGTGCGAATAACACAGTGCACCTATAAATCTCGACCATTGCTCTTTGGATACAAAGAAATTATTTTTTTTTTTCGACACAGTCGCCTTGTTTTATGGTTTCTGAGGGTTTAACATCCCAGAGCGACTCAGGCTATGAGGGACGCCGTATTGAACGGCTCCGGAAATTTCGACTACCTGGGGCTCTTTATCATGCACTGACATCGCACAGTACACACGGGCCCCTAGAATGTCGCCTCAATCGAAATTCGACCGCCACGGCTGGGATCGAACCCCTGTCTTTCGGGTCGGCAGTCGAGCGCCATAACCACTGAGCCACCGCTGCGTAGAGTTGCCTTCCATTTACTTTGGACGGAAGTTGTGCGTCAGTGTGCCATACGGGTATGTTACGAGTTCATGTGTGTTGGGAGTTCATTGTACAGTGTTTACAACTGTGCCCGCTGTGTAGGATCTTGCAGTGCTCTATACGATATTTTCCGCTACCAGCTTCAAACAGGCCGCGTCAAGCGATCCCGCACCGCACTCCTGTCACCGGAGAGCCTCAGTCCCGCACACTGATAAGCGCGTGCTTCCTCGCGTGTTAATGCACGGTTTCCGTTCCCAGAACACCAGAGCGAGTCACACATGAATGCTTGTTCTTGCGAAAAGTTGTCCAGATTTTCTGAGTTCCAACGATATATGTACGTTATTCTCTGGGCAGGGCGGATTTGACTCTAAATTTGCAGCCGACGAGTTCAATGTTTAACTGACAGCACCCTTAATATCCGCCGCGTCCACGTGATGCACAGCTGTGTTCTTCGTGCTCAGATGCGTGCGGTGCGTCGCTCGCGCAGCTGCTGCATGCCTGTTCAGCGCCGGAGGTCGCGTGGGTGCTCGGATTGTCGTAACGCTGGAAAAAATCACGTGGTTCCAGACCAAACCTCGTCCTCGCGACTGTGCAGTCGCCCGCAGAAATGTTAGTAACTGTGGCTGGGACAGAAAAGCTCAACTCGCGGCCGGAACGTTCACAATGTACTTGCAAGATGCACGCTTGGGCTGCGGGAAAATACAGCTTATCCAAGGCTTTCTCTTTGCAGAAACGTCAAAGACAAGACTGGCGCATCCAAAAAAGGAAATACGCAGAAAAACACAGAACCTGCTGGTATACCGTTGCCTTTGCGGCAGTGATTCCAAGTTATTCTGCTCTTGAGCGCCTCAGGCTGTAAAGGGCCATTATTTGGTGCATTAATTTTTTTCCCGCCATTAGCAGGCTTATTCACTACGTATAGGCGGAAGGCGTGCTCCTGCCTGTGGCATTGAGCTCACCCTCGCATAGAACACGCATAATTCTCTTCTGAATTAAAGAAAAGAAAACTAAACAAAAATTTGAAAAGCCTTCACCAGCAAACTGCAGCAGGGTTAATGCCAATTAAAATTAAACGAGGAGGGATGTAGAACATGCCCAACTTTCTTTTTTGTGGGGAAATAAAAATGTTGATAACAGTAACGATGTTCTTGCTACAACGAGAAAATCAATTTATAATTATTTAACAAAAGTAGAAGGAGGCAGTGGAGCCTGGAGAATGAAGGAGTTAAGGCAGAGAGGAGACCCTCGAATGAGCTCAGACGGGAAGGTTAAATTGAGTAGAACATGTTGGGGGGCTAGTTGGCGCACATCAACAGGAAAAACTGGCGCCAATCGGACAACACACAGCAAGAAAGACTGGACTGGACTGGTCCAGTCTTTCTTGCTGCGTGTTGTTTGATTTGGCGCCAGTTTTTTCTGTTAAGGAAGTTTAAAAGTCACGGCCGGGACGGCAGTGCGAATCGATTTCTCGCTCCGACGAGACTGCGCGATCGGAGAACCCGGGCATGACCGGAGCGTCCCGCAGCGGCGGCGTTCGTCGAAGCATCGAGCGCGCACATACGTACGTACACGCTGGCAATCTCCTTTGCCTCCGTCGCAGCGGCCGAGGACAGGATTTCCCGTGCGCCCAGCCATGCCGACGACGCTGTACGCGGCCGATGTCCGCTCGCGCCACCGACCACGCGTGACGGCCACGTGTGTTCGGTCTTCGACGCTTCTGCCGTGCGGGTCACTGGCCGCCGACCCCAGCAGCGTCGCGCGACCGCCTCACGTGCACGCCGCACCGATTCACACGACGAGTAAACGGTGATGACAGGAACGGTATGCTGCGTGTGAGGGGTTTAACGCCCCGAAACAGCTCGGAGGGCTACGAAGCACGCCGTAGTCTATAGAGGCATCCGGTTTAGTTTAGGCTACCTGGGGTTCGTTAACGCGCGCTGACATCTAAAAGCGCGCGGGCGACTTTCGCATTTCTCTTCCACGAAAATGCGGCCGCCGAGACCGCGGGATTCCATCCCAGGGCCTTCGGATCAGCAGCTGAACGCCAAAGCAACTGAGAGTCGCGGTCGGTCTAAGAACGCTAACAGATGTTTGGCCCTCTCGCGGAACGAAGCATTGACAGTGGTATCTGTCCCTTATGGCTCTGACGTTGATTGAAAACATTGTATTTGGGCACCAGGTGGCGTGAGATTTTTAGGTTTTGACGTACTACGAGGCAGACAGTGGCACCGTTTACACCTAAGGAAGGTTCGAACAATGCAAATCGGTAAAAAAAAAACGGTACAGAAACGCCTGACATACTGAGCTTTTGCAGCGATAGTTCCACCGTGGATTCTGGATCTAATGAGCACGAAGCATTGGCGCTCGCAGTCTGCGGTACCCGAGTCTGTGGTACCAAAGTTTACGACGGTAACTCCGGTGCGTCGGTAGCCATGCCTGCAGACCTTCCTTCATTCCTTGGGGGAAGCAGATTTCCGACAGCTCCGACTGCGGCTGCCTGCAGAGCGAATGCCGCCCTCAACGGCGAAGCTCGCGAATACATACGGGGTATTATGACGGCCGCTATATGAGGTGTACCTTATGGCATCGCAGCCAAGCAGTTAGTTCATCTTCCAGGCACAGCGCGCGCGGTGCGTATTGATCTGCATACAGGGCACAAGTCGCACGGGGGTTGCAAGGAGGGATACTGGGTGTCGTCGTCTCGCGACGTGGGTCGGGTATATCAATGCCCGCACGTCGAATAGGCTAGGTTTGGTTAGGTTAGGAAGAAGGGGAAGCTAGACTATTCACTTTTTCGTTTATCCAGACCTACCTTTGGGGGCGTATTTTTTTGCCATTGTATACAGGCCAATCTGCGGTGTTACTGTGAACACATCCAAAATCGGTAGCTGGGAAGTAAAAAAAAAGTCAGATAATGAATTTTTACGCATACGGAAGCTGCACCGGGACGATCAGGCAAGCGTGGCTCATCGTGGAATGCTCAAGGTTAATATTATAACTGAGCCGCCTTGGCACATTCGGCGCACACAGATATCTCTAGACAGACATTTCTCATTTAAACTCCAGGGGAGATGCTGCAAAAAGAAAACGTTCGTTTTTGCAGCATTTCCCCTGGGACATCTACGCCCAGCAACCACACTGACATGGCCACCTTTGATGGTTTACCTTCGCATTTGCATACTGGGGTACCCTTGAGCTCTGTAGCCTGCGGAGCTACGCATATATATGGTAGCTTGCGGAATTGCGGTTCTGATAGCTTCCGAATGTAGGTTTACGCTCGCTGACTGGATGAATACCGCATCAAGGCTTTTGTTTTTCATACTTATCGCAGACGGGAAGAATAAAATTTGCATTCAGCAGATTCCGCAGAGGAAACAGACGAAACGAGAACACAAATTCAAGGCCAGCAAGCATTTCTAGTGACGGAAACTGCACGGCACAAGATACGAATTGCAGGAGAAAAAAAAAATGAGAGGAAATTTTGTGAGCGTCAGTAACTGACTAGGCACCACCATATTGTGGCTATGCAATCCAAAAAAAAACAAAAAACTTCGAGGTACACACGCAAAGTGCTCAGTGGAACTGCTGCGGAAACGAAGAATTAATTGCGCGTAATTATTACAGTGTCTAATTACTTTCACTGCCCTGCTCTTGTTGGAGGTTATGGGCAACGAATTGAAGGACGTCATAGACCTGCGAGTTGATTGGAAGGGAATAGTAAATATCATACACCAAGAAGCGATAAATAGCCTTCCTTGCCCGAAAAATAAATCATTTGGACCTTAAGGTCAAAGGTTGTGCAAATGATTTATTTCTTGCGATCGCTCTGCTGTTTATCGCTATATATGGCTTGATCACGTACAAAACTTGTTTGTATAAGCGCATAGGGGAGAACGTTTCTATTTTTAATTTGTAGTGCCAATCAATTGGTTTTAAAGAAAATTACTTATAAAGCAGCAGAAGAAACAATCACGCCACCGGTGGGATCCGAACCCACGACCTCCGGATATCGCGTCTGGTGCTCTACCAACTGAGCTACGGCGACGGCTGTCCAATCGGCTGCTTTCGTGAGTATTTATGTTTATTGGGTGTAAGCGAACCTTGAGAGTGTTCATCAGCGTCACCCTCGTCCATAGCGGTGGACGTAGCACGTCCTGCAATACCACGAGTGTGACGTAGAACGTCATCTAACAGCGGGGGAGGAATATATATATGTAGTTCTGTACGTGATAACGCCTTTTTGATTGCTACTCTGGTGCGATATATATATATATATATATATATATATATATATCATATATATATATATATATATATATATATATATATATATATATATATATATATATATATATATATATATATATATATATATATATAGTTCTGT
Organism: Amblyomma americanum; assembly: GCF_052857255.1. Lineage (NCBI taxonomy): Eukaryota > Metazoa > Arthropoda > Arachnida > Ixodida > Ixodidae > Amblyomma > Amblyomma americanum. Next base: position 106,324,125 of record NC_135499.1, on the reverse strand, counting down.
ACGTGATAACGCCTTTTTGATTGCTACTCTGGTGCGATATATTGTATGCGCGCAACATGCATGGGAATCCGCGAGTTAATGAACGAGGCAAAACGCCGCAGGCTGTGGGCGATGGAGGAACAACGGCTCGCTATCTCAGGAATGGACGGGTCTCGTGCGTCGAGGTTAAATCAGCGCCGTCACAAGTGTTTACGGCCTGTTTTGCGGCTGAGTAACACGGCTGGGTCAAGTGCGTTGTTTCGCTATCATTTCCTCGTCTACTGTCTTACACCGTACGCGCGCGCTGTTCTCTGATAATCAAATTCCTTGTTCGTGAGTCAGTGCGGCTTGATCGCTTCAAATCTCTAATTTGGCAGTTACCACTTGGTAATGTTCGAGAATTGCATTGTGTGTTGGCAATACGATAACATTAGGAGTTCGCGGACCTCCAATCGTCTGTCGGCGGCCATCCAGGCATCTTTAGATGTTCCTTAGATGTCTCCTCGAAGGTGTCCAGAAGTGGCGAAACGGACGCAATGAAGATACATCGAAACGTGCAGGCGTCACTTCCGGTCTTGGGAATTATGTGACCGAAAATGCCGTCGTATTGAAAAGAGGGTGTAATGCCAACTCTGCAAGTACGGTTTGAACTCAATACATTAGCTGCAATAATTCACAGTCACAACAGTGCACGGGAACTCTGATAAACGTTTACACTGAGACAGACGTTGGGCGTGATTCGGCGAAGTTTTGTGCTTGAACAGCGTCTCAGCTGCATGCATAAACAGCGCACTCTCGTGTTTTGTCACTCGTGGCTAGCTTGCTAGTCAGTGAGCAATTAAGGAACGTCGTGAGGTGAACCACACACCGCGTGCAGAGTACAATCAAGCGTGCGGATAAGTGTCAGGGTGCGTACATGTGATCGTATTATGGTCTGCATGGAACCGCTAGGTCGTATTGTCGAATATTCGGACACTAATGACGAACATGAAACGGATATATTATGCACGTATTTACGGTATTATATCAAGTGCCCCAGATTTTCTCGCTTCATGTACGTATATTCATCCGGCTTCGCATATTTCAAAGCAATGGTCCCTCCGCAGACCTATCGTTATAACTCCCTCAGCGCGCTGGACTGGACACATACCACGCGTGACCTCTTACAGCACGAATCAGGCTCACAGTAGAAGAACTGTCCCATTTAAACTCACCGTATACAATTTCCAGCTTTCTTGCAGATCACTTTTAACTGGGAGGCAACTGTGCAGTACTGTAAGATTTTGTTATTAACTTGGTACGATCTTCCGATCCGTAGCAAAAGCCTTGCTTTTAAAGTTCGTCCAGCGTTCGCAGCGAGCAGTTAAGATTGCTATATTAAACCAGTGGGGTATATTTTTGCAATACCTACAATAACTACAGGCGTCCCAAGCTGAGACATTGCTTATACATATTGACGGCAATGGTGCAACCTTACGATATGCGAAAAAAAAGCCTTTATAAACAACTTCTCGTTGAAAAAAATGCGCTTTCCCAGAATTTCTCGGTATGTTCGTTTCTTACGCCTGCCGGCCATCTTATTCATGCCTCACAGCTGAAGTTAACACACAGGTTCTACGATAACTCTATGTGTTCTCCATGCCACCCTCATCAGCAGTAGTAAGAATCTTTTACCAAGGGTCAACGCTTCAAGCGATCATTGAGTTAAGCTCCTTCTTTCCTCTCTCTATCTCCTTAAGTTGGCCGCGAACGAGGAGTCTGAGCCGACTGCATGCGCCAGGACAGTCTTCCCGCTATAGAGCCTGGCACAATCGGAAGCACTCAAACGCAGCGGGCCGCGCGTGATGAAGCAGGGAGACACGTGAGCACATCTTCCATTTCTTCAGCGCGCCTAGCAAGGGAAGGATCCCTAATAAGCGGGGCAAGGGCTGCCCGACAAGGACGCGGATGCAAAATGGGCGGCCGTGCAGCACAGGCGTCGCCGCGGCCTCTGTGCTGCCACTTTGGGTGGTGCCGCCACTTGGCCCTCGGCGTCACGGGGTCAGGGACGCCGCGTGCGCCAGCGTTCGCGAGGGGCAAACGAGCGCGTGCCACGTGCAGAAAAACAACAATTTCGGCCGCGACAGACGCCTCGTCGCATTCAACGCTGAGCGCGGAGGATTGTTGTCGTCAGTTGGACGCTGGGACCAAGAGGAGTACGTCCTCTGCATTAGTGTGATGAATCCTGACACGTGCGCTTAAGAAAGCTTAGATACAGTAGGCACGGAAGGTGTTCTTTAAATGAGGGTGCAAGCAAAGAATGAGAAACATCATTGGCGAGTTTTAGTGAAGCTGCGAGACCAAGGAGCAAAAGCATAAGTGAACAGCACAAGGCCTGTATGGCCTTCCTTTATTCCGAGTTTGATTCGGCCTTGCGCAAGGTATATCACACATGCGAGACCCTGTCGCAACTGAATTCATAGCTGATATTTGCGGCTGCTTGAGCGCCCACGCCCAAACAAACGCCGTGTCCTCAACGCTCGACCAGCCGCATTTTCGCAGCAAGGGCTAATAACACGAGGCTACAGCTAACAGCCTAATAAGGGATATAGAGGAAGGCGGCATGTTCCAATGCCGTCTTAGCCAAGAATATCCAGTAGCACTGATAAGGCTACCTCGTTTTAATAGGGATTTTTAGCGACGACGCACCCGCCGCGCTGTCCTAAAGCCTGTAGGAGTTCTTTTTGTTAGCACTGAATCGCACTTTGGTATCCTCAGCTGCATCCTGGAATTTTGGTCTGTCTGGCAGTGCAGAGAAACTTAGGGGACCTGAGATGTCGGTCCGCGTTAAATGGGGCATGATTATCAGCCTTTCACTATGGAGATCGTAATGGGCCAGTTATTCTGCTTCGGGACATATATTCCAACAACAAAAACAACAACAACAACGCATAGAACGACAGCACAATGCTTCCGCTTACTGCTGCAATTGATCACTCGGGAACCGTTGCGACGTTCGGTTGTCTTTCGTAAAGCAATACAAAAATTACAATGAGCACGGAGCGCGTTTAACAGTTTTGAAGGTATCACAAGAGACGGGAGGAACCTGGCGTGGCATGAAGTGTAAAGGGGTGATTAGAGAAAGCGTAAAACGAAATGAAAAAAGTCTGAAATATCTTTTTTGTTTCGCTAGCGGCTGGCCCCTTTTATTTAAAAGGGGAGATAGGGGAAACCGCAATAATCTTTACAATATACTGCCTACCGTTTCTTAGTTATATGACGCGCGATTCAACGAAGAAGGACAAATCAATGGATTCCCTGTACAGAGATAGTGTTGCGCATGATTGCTGACCTGTCGGTGAGAACCCACTGGGACGTGGGAGGTTCGAGTAGCGTCTTGGCCATCACCATTCCGAACGCTGAATTCCACGCGGAGCGTCGTCCTTCCTTCCAGTCCGGCGGTTGTACACACGTGCGCGGCACACGGCAGAAAGTCCTTCCGGCGCACAGGGCCTCGTAATCGTGATCGGTGCGCTAGAAACAGTTCCGCCACCCAGCGAGCACGAGCGATTACAATGTCAGTACAACACGGGACTAACTGCGAACTGTTCGGTGGCACTTATCCGAAACGCCGTACACTTCCCTGTCGGAGACACGCCGTACGCATGTGCGCGCCGAGAAGACACCGAAGCAACGGCTCCGCGCGACGCGTCCTATATACCTTTCGCCGATTCCCTTTCCACCGAGGCTACACTGCTGAGCTCAGGCCCTTCCGTGGACCGACACACTGTCTTTTGTTTATCTTTTCTCCGTTTCCTTTTTACGTTCAGACCCGACTACCAAGGGAAGGGGGGGGGGGGGAGCGGGAGAATGCGTTCATTCGCAGCCGCAATCAGTAGCGTTCAAGCGTGCACGGAGCGAGGGTGCAATATCTTCTCCGCGTGTACCCTCGCAAAAAGATGTCGTTATACACCTTGTCGAGCAACGTTGACTGTTCACCTCCAATCGCAAGAGGGTGACGTTATCTCAAGCACGCGAGCAACGGACGGAAGGCCGACATTACTTTTCCATCCATTGTCTGTGCTCGTCCGCCTGTCTCTGTGGGTTGGCGGGGCGGGGGAGGAGAGGGAAAGGGAGCCCACGGTTGTTTGAAGAAGCGAGCAGCGTGGGTGTGCTACAGTGCTCTCTCCCCATCAGCGCCCCCTCTCCGGCACCTCGCGAGATGCAGAGCCGCCGATGAGGTATAGGGAGTGGCAACAATACGTTTAGGCATTGACGCTGGAAGCAGTGCTCGAGAGATACACATCCCGTGCGCTGACGCACGAACCGCGCACCCGTGCGCTCTCTCGCAACCCCTAATCTCCGTCTTGTCCATTGTCCGCAATCCGAGAAAGGCCGCAGACAAAGCCGGCTGTCGCGCCTCCGTTGTTACGCGGAATCCGCGGGTTCGGTAGCTTTCGATCTAATCTAATCGTCGCGTCTACGGGGACGAGACGTGTGCCGATTAATGGCGTCGCGAATTTTTTATTTCTATTTTTCTCCCGACGCTGGCGGAATGCAAACCGTGCATGCTCCAATACTTTGCATTCTGCTGCTCTTCGTTTCTGTGGCCCTCTATCCCCCCCTCTGGTCTCTATTTACTTATCCTCGCTCCTAAATCGGCCATCAGCCGCTAATGACGTCAACGGTACTGTGCACAGGCGGTACGAATCGCACATACGTCCGAGGGGAAGCAGGAGCTTTGTGTACACGAAAGCTTTGTGTACACATCGGGTCATGCAGTTTGCAAGACCCGATGCTCTGGGTTCGGCGAACGGGAATGGCCTGCGGAACTAGGTCATTAACATGGAAAGAATGGGCTCAGACAGGGTCGCTAAACCGAAACAAAATACGACGCAAGCATTTTGCGACTAGACTACAGGCAATCTCAAGTTTGCAAGCGGCTGTCCTCGCTTGCTTTGCGTCTTCGAAGCATTGTGCAGATGCGGAACGGCGTCGTTTCAAATGTCGCGCTCTTAGGCTTCGCAGCTGCGCTCTATCGCGGAGCACCATGTCGGACTTGCAGTAGGACTGCGCCTGGATGGTAAGTGTAGCGCACTTATGCTGAGCCTGTCGTCTTGTTGCTTGCAGCAGAATTTAAAAAGGCGTACATTGCGTTTCGATGTATGCCCCCGCTTTCAGCATACCAGCCTAGGCCGTTGAATGCATTTTTTTACGTAATTTCCTACGTCTCTCAAATGCACTGTGAGAAGAAGCTCCTACCAGCTATCAAGTCATCAAGCCAGTAAAACTGTATTATGTACAGTCGTGAGCAATATGAGAGGGAACCAACTATTAAGAATCTTTTCGTTATTTCTGCTCTAAATTTGAGAATCACTTTTGAATATTGTACGCCAAGAGTGAGACTAGTTAGTAAATGAAAAAAATCCCGCTCCTCAAGCATTATCATGGAGTGATCAATAAACGAAAGCTCTAACATTGTTCTCTCGCCTATTGCTCAAGACTACATGTGAAAAGTACAGAAGTGGACAAGCACGGGAAAGCCTTTGTTCTCGCGCTATTGTGTTAACACTGCATCACATTTCTGAGTTTACTGCGTGTTCCCTGTGCTGTGCCATACTGAGGGCATTTTAGAGGAATATTTTCGACGCGAGCAATGCAGAAACTTGTGCCGCGTATTTTAGTGTTTAGCTTGAACACAGTGCGTTTTTTTTCCTAACTACACTGATATCTACAATATTTTTAGCGTGCCACCAGAAACTGCGGTAGGCGCGAATCGAGTAAGGACTACATAGCCGTTATTCCGAAGGGCATCGATATTTCCGGAAAAAGACACTTTATAAACAATAGTAGGCGTGCTAGTATAAAGGGCCCAGATGAGGAGCTGGGTTCGAGCTAATTTAGATAACAGTTCACCTAACTTGCATTCGCTAGCAACAATGGTGACGGCGACACTCAGCAGTTCTCTCTAGCTTTTTCTTTCTTTATAGCATAGCCTCTCAACAAGCAACTTCGTGTATTTAGGCCCTTGTCATCGCGGTATAAGCCGCCCACCTCCCGCGTGAAGACGGAAACAAGGAAGAAAGTTTAATATACTACGTCTACCAACTCTTTTTCTTGGAGAAAAACAACATATAATACGTCATAACCAGAATTCGAAGGAGTCTGTTTAACCTAAAAAAAAAGACAAACCTACGCCCATTTCATTTTTTTTAAATTCTGTTTCAACCGAAAATGGTCATAACGCTTCTGATATACGCGGCATATACCCCAGCAGCACAACTAATCGGACCAATATTGGATATATATTGGCTAATGCCGGTCCAACAACTAGCCAGCCTTAGCCAATATATTTCCAATATTGGGCCGATTACCTGCGCTGCTTTGGTATCTTGCAGGCTACCGAGCACGAGGTGATATCGGTCACACGAAATAATTAACAAAGCACGCAAGCCAGGAGCACTCGGTGCACACCGAGTGGCTCATGCACCGCCAAGCTCCGTCTACTGGCTTGCGCCTTCTACTCGCAGACTGTCTTATCACCTTATCAGAGCTTTTCCTCGGTTAAGGAATTTTCGCAAGGCATCTAAGGACATCGACGACGTTTGTAAGCGTAACAAGCCCCCTCAACTCCAAACCATTCCCAAGCGTGACGAAAAAAGTGCCGTGACCTCGTTTCCGCGATGGTTCAGCGGCGCTTCCATTGCTGCCGTCGACGTGCGGGCTACGTGATCGGAAGCCCCTTGCATGGCTCCTTCTGGGTGTCTTTACTTTTTGCAATCAAAAACTTTGTTATTGTGAATAATTTACTGCTTTCACAGTTCGCTCCGTGACTCAAATAGTGGGAAATGTTTCACAAGCAACAAATACTTGCATTAGTCGCAATCGGTTAAAAGGCTATTGTGACACGAAGGCGACTACGCAGAAAATCTTGGTTCTACTTGCCTCAGCGAGGCAAGTATATTTGAGTGTTGCTCCCTTGTTTCCTTCGCGTCTTTTTTTTTCTTGTTTCTTTTGCGCAACCCAGGTTTGAGTAACAAACATCAGTTTGTATATTAGCCTTGCGGCTCGATCATTTAACTTCCACGCTGTCACTTTCTTTTTTACGCCGACAGTTTTTCGTGCTGCAATCACTACTACAAACACGACCATTTGAGCGTCAATTTCTTGTATAGACTGCTTGCAAACAAACACGCGAAGATAAAATATATAAGCGACTTTAGAGCACACACAGCAGAGAGAGAGAGGGGGCAGGTAGATGGGTTTCTTGAAAACACGAAAGGATTAAGGGAAGGGAAACCCTCAGGGTGCTTGCCAACGTTGCGACAAGGGGACTTGTCTTCGTCTGGGCAAAGCGTTCATCACTGACGGGGTTTAAATAGGGCCTCCAAGTAGGAAGGTTCGTTGAGGGTGAGGAGGGTGCCATGTGGGAAGGGTATTAGGATGGAGAGCGTGAATCTTGTCCAGGCATGATGGCTGCTAAAGAGGATTAAACGGCGGACCTGCAAAACTGTGAAAACCAATACGCCAGCGAAGCGAAAGGAATCCGAGGGTGGGGAGGACGGTTAGATAGCGAACAAGAACAAGGGCTTGAAAGGCAGTGTGTACACACATGCGGAGCTCCCATAATGTCTGGACAAAATTCGGGCTCCCCATCGTAACATCCTCCCAGCTTCACACCCTCCTCCAGCTCACCGGGCCTTCGTCCTCGGAGTGAAGGCCCTATTTAAACCTCGCCAGTGATGACCGCTTTGCCCAGACGAACACAAGTCTTAATTCTCGTCGAAACGTTGGCAAGCACCCCGAGGCTCCCCTCTCCTTTGGGCACACAAGGATGCCACATATGTCGCTGAAAAAAAAAACAACACTTATTCTTCCATCAAAATTTATATTCACCGAAAAAAAACCACGGGGGATCGAGTGTGAAATGACCACATAACGGGCACGGCTAAATTTGCAAGCATAGGAGTCAAGCTATGCAGGAGTCAAGATGATCGCATTGCAAGCAGTATTGTGCCGCGAACGCCAGTCAAGCTTCGATGCATTTAAAACGTCCACGACAGACCAGCACACCGGGCACCGGCAAATGGAGTATGTGTTTGGACACTGAACTGAAAACATTGTTTCTTATTCTTTCACAAGCAACGCTGTCCGCGATGTGAGGTGTGAGGGGCACCGAGGGAGTGATGGCCTCGCAGAAGTTTGGCACACTTCCCTTCAAGAGTTGCATGGCAGGCTGCGAGATTATGCAACGGTCAGAGCGAGAAAGATTAGCCCAGCGCCCTTGGTGGCCAAAACGTCTCAGTAAAAAAGGAAAAGACAGAGAGACAGAGAGAGACGAAACAATCCCCAGCCACAGCTGAAACATCAGAGTCCAAGTGCAGTGCATTGGCAGGGCGACAGTCAAACTTCGGTGCATAGAAGCAGCTTATAACGAAGATATATATGACCATAATAGAGAAAATCTCTCAAGTGCTTTCGCACACACAAAACAAGTAGAGGAATGCGTGCAGAGCCTCTCTTCGCTCCCTCAAAGAAAAACGTATAGCAGATCCTTTCGCTTTCAGTGTCCGCCTCAAGCTGCGCTACGCCGGTCAGAATACCGCGCGATGGAATGTTGCAGCAACGCCTGTTCTTGCGCCATAAATTTGGATCTTTTTTTTCTTCTTACAGTACAACCGACATTCATTGGAGCGTTTCTTTCCCCTTTAGGGCAGCAGGCGCCCCAGGAAGTTCTATGCCTCTGATATAGTTGCCTCTATTCACTCTTTAAGTGCAGTGTGTTCTACTTGTGGTCAAGGTCGTTTGCGGACATAATAAAAAAAAACGCTCAAACTTAATTTCTGTAAAAGTAGACACTAAGCAGAAGCCGCGTTTGAGCTGTCCTTGAACAAGGAAATCGACAGGTTCACGGTGAGTAACTTTCTCTCACATTCTTGCTATCTTCAGTTTCTCCGTCCCAGCTAAGAAGCAGAAACATTAGACGGCACAAGTAGACTGCAGTGGGCCGTTTCCGCCTTGCGTGCATGCATTCCTCACGAAAAATAAACTTTAGTTTCTTTCTGCTAACGTTTATGCTTGAAGGAATTTAATGTCCCAAAGCGACTGAGGCTATGAGGGACGCCGCAGTGGAGGGCTTCGGATAGTTTCCACAACCTGGTGTTTTTTAACGTGCACTGACATCGCACAGTACACGGGCCTTTTGCATTTCGGCTCCATCGAAATGCGACCGCCGCGGCCGGGATCGAACCCGCGTCTTTCGGGGTGGCAGCCGAGTGCCGTAACCACTGAGCCACCCTGGCGGCTGGACTTTCTGCCAAAGTTTGTCTCAGAGAGTGGACAGCGAAGAACCACTAGTCTTGGCTAAAAGCTGCGTTTTAATTTTTTGTCATATCCGTCTCATGCGCAAAACGGTATAGGAGATCGATTTTCTGAGCTGTTTCCGGGACTAAAAAGATGACGCTCCGATGGCATATAAACTACTCATAATAAAAATGTTGAGTTCTAATAATTAGATTAATTATCATTTCTATACGCCTTAAAGTTTCTTTCTTTACCTCTTCATCGTAGGGTTCAATTCTTTTGCGTAAAGTTTTTAATAAAGTTGTGTGACCTAACTTGCTTCATACTTTCTCCAATTCTAAAACATTATAGGTATAAAATCGCTCAACAACACAGGCGCCACCGAACAGTGATTGATATGTGGCAGTCAACCTAAGCACTGAAAGGCACCGATCCTAAGCACCTGCGTTCGCACCCGACCACGGCGGCCGCGTTTCTATGGCGGCGAAACGCAATAGGCGTCCGTGTGCTGTGCGATGTTAGTGCACGTTAGAGATCCCCAGGTTGGTTGGTTGTGAAACTTTATTTCCAGCGGATATAGAGAAGCGACACGAAGTCGCCCCCCGCTTAAACGGCGGCCGCTATCCCTTGGGCAGCGGCGGCGTCTTCAGCCAGCTGGAGGAGCTTGATCTGTATCCCCGGGTCGGGGCTGAGCAATAGAGCCTCCCAATGAGCAGAGTCGGTAATGAAGTGACTCGCGGGTAGGGACTGCGGGCAGTTCCAGATCATATGATTTAGATCGGCTTTCGCATCACAATTTTTGCATTTGTTTGAGTAGAGTCCTTCCGAATAGAAGCTACACAATTGGGGATTTGGATAGGTGTTAGTTTGAAGTTTACGCCAGGCTTTGGCCTGTTGCTTGGAGAGCGTTTTATCAGCTGGGGGGAATCTGAGTCTTGCAAGCCTGTAGTGCTGCAGGATTTCTCTGTAAGAAAACAACCTGTCCTTGCCAGAGTATAAGGCGGGTGGGCTGCACGACCCAGCTCGGCGGGACAGTTCTCGAGCTAGGTTATGAGCCGCCTCATTACCAGCAAGGGAAGCATGAGCAGGCGTCCAGATTAGGCGAATGCGCCGCGTGGGCTGATACTTTAGCAGAATCCGTGCTGCTTGTGGGGAGATTCTTCCAAACATGTAGTTACGTATAGCCAATTTTGAGTCGCTGACAATGGTTTTTGCCGAGGATCCCACAATGGCTAGAGCGATGGCTGTTTCTTCTCCAACATGTGTGTGCTGAGTGCGTATAGTGCCCCCAGTTATGAGTGTACCACGTTCCGTGGTGACCACAGCTACCATCTTGTCAGCCGAAGAATCTCCGCATCTACATATACCACAGAGGTATCATTAATAAAGCGTTTGCCTAATGATTTGGCTCTCTCTGTACGACGTTCAGCGTGGAAATCTGGGTGCATGTTCCGAGGTAGTGGAGGAATGACCAGAAGCTGGCGTATATGTTTGGGAAGGTCAGTTGTGGGTCCGCCTTGTCGTTCGTATGTGGTCGAAATTCCGGAGCCCTCCACTATGGCACCTCTTTCTTCTTTCACTCCCTCCTTTATTCCTTCCCTTACGGCGCGGTTTAGGTGTCCACCGAGATATCTGAGACAGCTGCTGCGCCATTTCCTTTCCCCGAAAACCAATTTTTTTTTAATTGACAAAAAATAAACGCCGGCAACAAAAGAACATCCCGAACTCGGAGAAAAACAAAAGTACAGAAAACACGAAGCCTAGCCGCAGACGTTTTTAATTCTGCTTACGGAGCAGTAGTTGTAATGTTCTGACCCAGCCGGAAAAACAAGTACTTTTATTGAAGCAAACGTTTCGTTGACGCGACAATGACCCACGTTTAACTGCTGATGCCTGACAACGCTCGCTGTGCTACATCTGCCTGGCCACAGCAACTTAAAGGGCCCGAGTAAATCGAACTCAGCAGTTTAAAGACCGCCCGTTTCTACCAAGCCTACGAAGCAGATAACAGAGACGGCCCCGCTGTGTATATAGCCCACTCCACCCGTCCAGCCGCTTCCATCAAGGCCAGTGAGAATTAGCGGTGCATGGAACAACAATATCTGCAAATGCAGACAAGCTTGCCCAGGCCTGTGCAATGTCACAGCCGTGCGTGTTCTCTCGCGTAATGCGCTTACGGAGATAAATGTGTGCACAGGAAGCCTGTGTTTGTTCGCTGTGCAGTTTCGAGGTCGTGCGTGCGAAGAGCCTGGCCCTGATTGGCTGGCTGTTCGCGAGAGGCTGCGCCAAAGACGAGATTACGCTGGAACAGTGTCTTGAAGTTTGACTACGTTCCCCGAGGTGCCACAACGAATGCGCACCGACTTTGCTTTAGCGGAGAAACAGTCTTGACGGGTTTGCAGGAAGAGGGAGAGGGGAAACAACCGGCGTCTGGTGGTGTAGATTTAATGCCTTACTGAAACCAGCACAGGCTCATGAGGGTAGGGACAACGAGATTTATACTCATCTATTACGGAGGCATCACAATCGCGGTCACACCAAAACAATTAATTCTGACCTCCGAAGCGTCCTCCAGAGCAGGAAGGCAGGAGGCTGAACAGACTTCTATGGGGGTCAGAATTGACATGCGTACGCGACAAGAGAAGCAAGTCTGGTATACAACTTAAGGATAACTTGAAAACGAAATGGTACAGGAAGAGTACAAAGTACAGCATGAGAATGCAAAGTCAACAAAAGTCAAAGGTGAGAATATCATCGCCCAAAAACAAGACAGAGCAGCAGATGCAACACCCTACGCGAACAAAAGAGAGAGACAAACGGGAAGGCACTACAAGCAGACGAAATAAACCAAAGCTGCCAAAGCTCAGAGAACGCGTCATGCACGAAGACAACGAATGACTCATACCCATAAATTCTGGACAAAAACATTTTTGAGCAGGAAACAGCTTATAAACGCCATTTTTTTCCATATAATGTAAGATTTCACTATAACAACCATTATATCAGCAGATCACCCAAGGGCAGTCTTGCATTCTTTTTTTCTATTCATGTTCTTGCTATCGTCAAAAGCGTTCCCCATTGGTTTGCTATGGCAGTCTTAACTATTGGATGCGGCCACTTTAAACACATTAAAAGAAAGATTTTGCTACGTATCACAATAATGGACCATTACTTTCAATATTTCCATAACAGTGTTTTACAATTTCCCAATTTTCAAAATTTTTGCCCGAGAAAGCTGGACTTGGAAGAAAAAAAATGACGGATGATTTAGCGTGGTTAGTCCAAATGCTAATTAGGTGTGCTAGCTCTTCGGTTTCTCACTTCGGCTTCGATGTTCGAATCCATTGCGCACGGAGTTGATGAAGACGACAACATCCAAAGCACAGCGCGAGAGACTGCCACTCATTATCATTTAACCACGCGGCTATAAACATCAGTCTCGATCTCCTGCGTGCGTTATGCATTTCCCGTTTTATTTCGCTGTTCCTTTTGTTTACTTCCTCCTTCCTCAGCATTCATTTCATTTTCGTCCAGGAAATATTTATCTGAAAAACTCTCTGTGCCCTCCGTTACTTGGCCGGTCCCCCAATGTGGGCATGTGCCATTGTATGAGGGTAACAACAACAACAACAACGACTGCCACTCCACCAGAGGCCAACAACAATGACTGCCAGTTAGACACGCGGGATGTTCGGTGGCCTACGTAGACGCGGCGGTTGGTGGCGGCAAAGGTCGTCAGCGGCCTCGGCAATCCCGTGACAGCCGCCACTCTGCGCGGGCGGAGCATAGAAGTTGCCGAGGAAATTGCAACCGCCTTAGCTCGCATAGGAACGGAAGCGAAATTTGTCATCAGTGACAGCCAAACTGCCGTCCCCGGAAACAAGGCGGCCCACGAGCTGGCTCGAGATCTCTACCGCCGAGCCGCTACGGGGCCCCTCGATGGTCGAGGGAGCGGAGAAAGCATGCTAAAATATGGCAAGATCACGCAGCTTTATAGATTGGATCGCAGACTGATGACTAATACCCCAGTCAGACACGAAATTAATTAATAGAGTCGCGTGGAGATGACTGCAAACCTATACGTATCCGCGCCTGGTCACGGCGAACCACATGTTCCCCGAGGCCAGGAGCGATAGGTGTAATCTTTGTGGGGCGAGAGGGACCGTCGACCACAATAATATGGGAATGCCCGTACTCTCCCGGGGAAGGGGGGGAGGGAGGACGCATAATATAGTTCGTAGGGAAACCTAGGAGACCTTGCTGCGCAGCTCGGACCTTGAGCTCCAGCTCCTGCTCGCCCAAGAGGCCGCCGGGACTCAAGACCTTCCGGCCAGCATCTAAAGCGGCACCCCCTGCACCGCTGGCCTCGCGCCGCGGGGGTGGGGAGTTGCCTTTCTCTGTTGGACAATAAAAGTTTTAATATACTACTACTCGGCTGCGGCGATGGCGTAGTGCTCACAGCAGAAACTCAGAATCGTTTCAAGGAACGCAGTTGCTCCATCACGCTAATAACTCTATCAGCAAAAAAAAAAAAAAGTTACGTACACTTCGCGCAGCTAGAGCACGTTTTCTTTGAATAATCGCTCCTGATTTTGAGAATGGAGTGCCGAACTTATATGTGTTCATGCCCTGCAATTGTAAACTGTCAAAACAGGTAAAAAAGAAACAAGAAATGCGGCGATGGCGTAGTGGTCTAATGCAGGGGCCAGAGATGCTGATCAGTTCGCGCCGCAGCAGATATGAAACCCACTCGCGGCTGTAAGGTGTTTTATTTTAGCTTATTCTATTTCAGGTCAAGCTTAGCCAGAGAGACAGTGGCGAAATCGGTGAGTGGTGGTCTTCGCGCTAGCGCACTAAAACGAAGTGGAAAGACTTTACGCTACGAGTTAGGCGACTGAATAACACCAAAAGAAAAACCTTAAAGACAAGTCAAGAGGTCCGGAGTAAGAAACACCTGCCTCACGAACTCCCACTTTAACCAAGGCGAAGAGAAACCACAAGTCTTGTAGTCGCTAGGCGACGCCGAGTCCGCCCTGTTGTTTGGGGAGAAAGGGGTGACCTGAGGATTTAATTTTTTCTCCTTCCCTTTCTTCCCTTCTTTAGCAACGCTCGGTATTATTGGTAATAGGCACTCTTTTATGTGCAGTGCAGCCGCTGGGTAATCCGATACTCTGAGCGGCACAACGAAAAATCCACAGGAAAGGCCTGTGCAATGTCTTGTTGTTAGTGGCTATTTATTAATAAAATAATGGACGGAAAAGATGTTGCTAGCCTCGGCATCTGCCATCGAAGCCTGAAGCACCTGAGCTGCGGCTAGCGGGGATAAAAGAACAGGGAGAGGGAAAGGGGCAGCGATAGTAAGAAAGGATAGAGGTAGGGCGGCAATATACACTATGTACAAACACAGGATGTGGAAATACATGTGGGGTGCTGCACCGCGCATGGTTGCCAGGAGTCCTAGGTGCGCGGGCGTGCAAATTCCCCACACGTACGCATTCAGCTGCGAAATTCCAGTGCTTCCTGGAGCCGCAGAAAATAACAATACAAGTAGATGACACATTTTCTTGAAGCCATGGTGATCAGCCTCGTGGAAATGACGGGCGCACTTTGTTGCCCACAAATACGCGTGCACCGTGCAATGGCTGGTGGACCGTGCTGTGGCGGTGGCCCTATTAGGTGCTCCACCCGGGGTCTCAGCTACCCATCAGTATAGACAATAAAGTGGATTACTACTACTGTAATTTTGTTCTACGTTCCTGGGGTGTGCCAGTAATCCCACTTCCCGCGGCTTGCCTCAACTTTTGCCGCCATCTGTGCGGGCGCACACAGCTAAAACACGCGAAAAAGATCAAACAGCTGAGCCGTATTTCCGCCATATTTATTTGTTTATTCATTCAATATAGCCCTAAATGACCTCAGTCGAGGGTATTACATACGGGGGAGAATTGGTACACAATAATTAAAAAAAGGAGAGAAAATGGCAAGCACAAAGGTACAATACATAAATACTAATAATACACAACACTATAATAGAAATCACAAAATATCAACCTTATTATACCCAACAAGAAACAAAAAAGTGCATTAGAGGAATAAGGCAACTGCTGGCATAAAACAAAATAACAATACATCTGAATGAAACAAGTGACAGAAGCAATGAGCAATGCTAGACAGACATTTGTGTTAGGAGGTCCTGAAACTTGTCAAGGCTACTTGCTGTGTGCGATGGCAGGTTATTCCAGTCCAGTGTAGTGCGAGGCATGATTGATGTCGTAAAAGAATATGTGTGACATGAAATGAGTTTAACTCTGAACGGGTGATCGTGTCGTGGAAAAAATGTTCCTGGTGATTGGAAGAAATCGTCATGGAGCAAAACATGATGATATGCACGCTGATCGATCTCTTCTCACCAAACGGCGATGCGCCGACAAAGGGGGAACTTGTAGCATTTGCCTCCGCAAATAATCGAGAAGAACACCAAGAAAAGACAAGATATGTGAGAAAGAGGATGAAAAGACAGGAAATGTAAGATAATGTTCATGTGATCCCCAGATCGGTAAGACAGCAAAATGATGAAACTCGGTGTTATACTGTTGCCAGCCATTTCTATAGTATTTTTTGCTTTCAAACGACAATAGTGGCATGCATTTGAAGTGCCGAAGCGTAACGTTCTGTCAGGTCAATATATGTGAGATGAATTTCCGAAATTTTAGGTCAGAGCACTGCATAAACTTTATTCTCCTTGTTTTACAAGTAGCACCAGGGTTGGGCACGACACTTCAAAAAACTATCTTCGATACCGACACCCGATACCACCGAAAATTCTATTCCCGATATCGATACAAGATACAGAAACAAAAATGATTTCCGATACAGACACTCGATACTGCATCGTGGATACTTCGATGCACCACATAAATTCAACATTAATAAAGCTGCTATCGCGATTAGCTAAGTTCAAAAATTTCTCCATGGTTCTTGGAACCTAATTAGTGTTTTCGATATGTCGCACAGTTTTTGAAAAGATTTAAACTAATCCGGCTGCGCAGATTTTTTTAAGCTCCAAGTTCTCTGATTTTGTTGTGGTGTGTGATTTTCTGTGGTGCAGGCATTGGACTGAAGGCATGGCGGCGTTGAAATGATTCCTTACACTCGGAGCCTAGAAAAATCTTTGTTTTCACCGGTCTGTGAACACTTGACTACATACGAATAAACCTGAAACATTTTAGGATGCTTTTCTGTATTGCAATATTTACCAGGTTAATTGTGCCCCCTGCCCTATGCAAAAAAGAAAGTGCAACCTCCGTGCGCTTGGGAAAGCCAAACTCCGATTTCCCATGTGCTCTGTTCAACAGACGTTTGAAAATGAACATTGTATGTTTAAATATAGGAGGAAAAAAATAAAATGGCTAAAAGTTTTTACTACGCAATTAACATATCTTGCTAACCTGCGTTTTTACTTAACGGTATTAGGCAACAGCATTTGCTGAAACCGCCGATCCGAAAGAGCCCCCACGATGAGGCCGTGCTATAAGTGATGCAAATGAAAAAAAAAAATACTCTGTATTCTGGAGCAGCCTAGCATGTAGCCGTGTTCTATTTCGTGAAGGTGCCTTTTATCAACGGATAAAAGTGAAGCATAGCCACGTCGCCTTGAAGATCCTGGAGATATAGTTAAGAAACTCAACTTTCACAGCGCGTCTCGAGAATGTGTCGGCTGATGCATTTGACGGTTCCAGCGCTGATGACCGCGTTGACCCGAGTGTGGAAGAGTGCGTGACCTCTACCGTACTTACTAAATAAAAAAAAAGTATAGTTTGCAAGCTCCTGAGCATGACGACGAAAGTCTTCTATGTCTGTTGGCAACCATCGCAACTTGAAACAGGGGTGTCCGAGTGTTGTTTCTACTACAACGGTGTGTCTACACTCCAACCAAAAATACACCCGTATGGGAGTAAAAAAAGATCATAAGTTGTCCTCTAGCTCCCTCCCTTTTGTAAAAGAACAGATTACTCTCTTTTTACTCCCTTCTGTTTAAAGTGTATCTTTTCGTCCCTTCTGTCGCCGCTGAGCGTGCAGAAATGCAACGTATATACATCGTTTATCTGTCAAACGACGAACGAAGGAGGAAAGAAATCGTCTCTTACTCATTCTGCTCCATTTTTTTTTTTCCAGTGAACTGCAGCTTGAGTGAGCGCCGCGGGCCGCAGTCTGACTCACAGGAGCCTCAAAATATGCGACACGCTATGTTTTGAGTGTCGAGTATCGTTAAAAATACACGATACACTAAAAATGTACTTTCCATACCAATTATAATTACTATTATTATTAATACCAATATTCCGATACTTCCTTTTTTGGCAAGCGATACTTAATACCGATACACAAAATGTGTCTTCAATACTGCACATGCCTGCATAGCACGATGGGCTTCTTGCCACATTTCTAATCCCTCAATATGCATATCCTACACAAACAGCGCGATTTCACAAACCACGGGCTGAACGGCGATGGCATCAAAGCGCAACTGGCCTCCATGTGTTGCTCGCCCTTTGAAAAACAATGGAGTTCTCTAAGCTTCAGCCGCAGTGACTTCATGTGGACGATTTTAAACCCCGAAATCACCACTTGCAGTGTTGACCATGTGCGAGCATTAATAAAAAGAAACAGCCTCACGTTGCCTTCCTGTGTGTGCGCCGAACCTTGGCTGGTAAACAAAAACAATTTGTAGCCCTTTCTTCTTTTTTTTTTACACGCTCGTTATTTTCTCCCCGTGGTAGCACGCCCCGTGTCCAGTGCCTTCCTTCTCTCCCTGAGCTGCTATAGAAGAGCGGCCCAGAGAGGCCACGAGGATTAGAAGAGGAAAAACTGAATCCGGGACCTCCCCAATTGCCAGTCATTATACGGCGGCGGATCACAGTTGTTTAGCCCACAAAGACCCCAGCGCGGGCCAATTCGGCAAATGTGTTTCCTGCCGGCGTAATACACATGCCGCTGCGGGACCGGTGCGGGAGTTGCGGACAGGTTGCCGGCTGCCACAGTTTCGTAAGAGAGGCGCACAAAATACAGTGCGTCCTGCATGCGTGTACGGGACGTGAAGAGAGAGAGAGAGAGAGGGAGGGCGTGCCGTCTCGCTCGACACGCACGCGCGACACGATTCGGGGTATACACGTTACTATAGATACGCCGCTCATCTGTATGCGCGCATAACGAGGCAGACCAAATAAGCACTGGCAGTCCGGTGCGAGCAGTCTCGGTCGCGTTGTATACCAGGCCGCGTGCCGCCCTTGAGATCCATCCACTTCCGGCGCGCGAGATTCCTTTTAGTATCGAGTACGCGAGTGCGCGCGCGCGTACACTGCAGTGAATGCGTACGCGTTTCCGACCCAGGTGGGCGCGTGAATTATCTCGGGAATGTCGTCTCGTGTACGGACGCTGTGATTCCGTTTCCGATGTTGGCGCACCACAATGGGCCGAGGGCGTCGGTCGCGGGCTCCCGGCAACGGCCGGCATGCACGGAGCGGAGGCCATTAGCGACAGCGAGTGCCGGGTGTGAATGAGAGCGGAGATATTGTCCGCGGGAAGGACGCATACGGAACAAGCAAGAGGCGGGGGGGGGGGGGGGGCGCTGGGAATCTAGGGTCACAGCGTTGAGAAGCGATTGTTACGAATGCTATAGTAGCGTAAGCATGTGCGTAGAGAAACTTTAAGCAGGTAAAATCTTAATTTACACCGCAGAAAGAACCCCGTATCACGTCGACCATATATGCCACTAAAACTGAGCTATAGACGTATACAACCTAAGTCAGTAGTGAAGATCGCCCACATTCAGGAGAGCGGCACAGAAATCCGCCACGGCGAAAAAGCAGGCCGTTGTTAAACCACTTCTTGTTACCTAAACAAGAAGCTAACTATCAAAAAAAATTATAAGCTCAAGAAATTTGAAGCCTCCGGTTTGTTCAGCACAACTTTGCTGATTTCACCGGTCAGCGGACTAACGCAGGAGGCCGCAGACCATGGCCATGGTTAGCGACTGCTCTTGTTTTAAGTTGCGTCCAACCATAGCGCCAGCTTCCCGCTATTGTGATGTGGTGCTGGATCAACACATAGACTGTGTTTTCCCTCTACCGCTTTAATTTGATGACGAAGAGAAGTGCTGAGAAGCGACGATATATGCTGTTAGAGCGCTGCCTTCGCTGAAAAAAATGCTCGGGAAATCTGAATTGGCACCTCGCATTCACAACGTTTTTAAAGTCAGCGAAATGGACTAAAAATGGTAATATAATTGTCGTTAAGACAGCTATCGCTGGGTAAATATACGCAAGCGCGGCTTTTGAGGGTAGTCAGGTTCACTCGCTGAACTGCCTATAGTCGGGACAAAGGATAGTGCCCTGCCACTATGTAGGGTGGTTCGAATTTTTACTTTCGTTTTCCTCTGAACTATTTCCGTTAGGGTCGGCTACGAAACAATTAAAAGTATTAGTGCCAGACTGGAGTTTTCATGACCTATTTACAAATCTGTGCAGGTAACAAGGCGACCAACGATCGATCGGCGGACGTGAGAGACGACGCTGGCCATTCTAGGATACATAGGCTGCGGCCTCCGGCGCATATATATCAGTGAATAAAATCTTGGCACGGCCAAATATGGTGAAAAGGGAGACTAGCGTGTGAAACACCTTATTGACGTTACCGGCCGTGGGGCCGACCTTCGTCAGAATATCAATATTCGTCAATTGTCTCTCTCTCTCTCTCTCACACACACACACACACACACACACACACACACACACACACACACACACACACACACACACACCACACACACACACACACAACACACACGACACACACACACACACACACAACACACACACACACACACACACACACACACACACACACACACCACACACGAACTTCGTTCTGCTAAGTATAAAAAGGCTAAAGCTGTGTGAGCCTCGTTAGGCTTAATTTACTTAAGACAGACTACCATGATGCATGGTTCAGCATAAATTCAACACAAATGAGTCAAAATGTAATGTGTTGACCACAGCTCAATAATAATCTTGTTTACATCGCCTTCACGATGGTAAACAGCGCTGCGTATTGTTTCAATGGCTGTTGTGTCCATAAGATGTCAACGCTACATCAACAGATATGCAGTGCTCATTACTGTAAAGGGATGCAGCACAGTGACTCAGTTTGGAGATCATTTGAAGACTGATTTAGGCCGTCATCCTTAAAGAACGGCACGATATCAGTAGTCACAGGAGACAAACCACAGGAGAAATCCCCGCACCGTTCAGGACGACCTGCACCCCCTGGGTGATAGCCGCTGCCACATTCTAAGTGCACACTCAGACGGGGTCAGAGTGTAGATTTTGTGATAAAGACGCTGTATGTCGGAGATGTCGCATTGTGGAGGAGGTCAAGAACACTCACGTACGACCAATGTGAAAATGGGCAAAATTTAGTTGGCGCTGCATAACTCAAGTCTATTTTTACCTCTGCATCGATTGACCTTATAATAATCATGCGTCTAGACTTACTGCTTAAAGGTAACCAGTCTCGCATTGATTCTAACAAATGCCGGCAGGATTCAACAACTTATCAGGAAATAAAAGTAATGCAATAAAGGTTTAATTGTATGTGTTGTAATTGTAGGCTGCATATTAATTAAGTACGAATATTCATCCGACAGGTACAACGTGCGCAGCGTTTTCACGAGACAGAAGAGCCAGGATGAACTCACCAGGAAAAACAAACTGCGTGCTTGTCGTCTTGGGGAGAGGACATGTTGAGCTTTTGCCTCCGTCGACGTCACAGCCGTCGACGGCAACGCTCGAGAAGTGCTTGTTTTCATGAGATGGCAGCGTGGATAAAACGAGGCGGTGGTGTGCTGGTGGCAGCGGTCGTTTGTATAAGCACTCCAGGCTTATGCAGGAACCCTGTTCTCAATCACGGCCCGATCGTGTACACACCTTGTCAAGGTAGATACGCAATTGTCTCGGACACACGCGATGGGTCACACGAAACGCGACGTTGCGGCGATACAGTGGGGCTGCGGAATTCTTGGGCGATCGGACACGAGCCAGAAATACATCTGCTACCAAGTCTGGCGCGCAGATTCGGTAAGCCTCAATGGCGGCAGCAGAGGCGCGCGCAGTTGACGCGGTTGAGCGCGCAATAGACGCCTCCGCGACGTTGGGAAACGCCGCTCGTGTACGAGGGAGGCTGGCGAGGGGGCATCCTGTCGGAGGTGCCGAAACTCCTTCTGCGGATTATTGTGATCGAGCGCCACATTGAGCGCGGTGGCAGGAGCAGCATAATGTGGGTGTCCTCGCTCCATTGGTATTCAAATCGGCAGCGTATAACACCGCGAACGCGTAAGGGTGCGCACGAGATTCTCAGCGGAGTAGCTTAGATGCCGGAAGTCCTGCACCGAAGGTGCACAACATGGGAGCGTCTGGTTCGTGCAGTGGCGCTCCAGTGTGGCGAAAGGGACTGCCGGGGAAGAGAGGCAACCATCGCACCACGGTCGACTGCGAGCAGCGCGGAACTTGCGCAAGGCTGAAGACTGCCCCAGAGACAGCCAGGCCAATGAAGAGGAAGCACGATTTGAAGCACTTGTGCACTATCGTGCGCGCTTCGAAGCGGCTGGCGTCACAGCTCTCTCGGCAACGAGCACAGAATGGGACTTGATTGGGCGTAACGCGCCGCAAGCTGCAATTCGCTCCGGGTCGCTTCCCTACTACGACAAAGATACATGTGCGCATGCCCCTTCGGCCCCGCCCTTCACGAATGCCACGGATCGAGTTGTCACGACGAATTAATGTTCGACATTGAAACTATAAGGAACAATGGATTAGAGTTCGTGCTGTTAATGCCACAGGATTAAACGGCTGGCATGTTACGCGGAGCGATAGGCGATGAAACTGTCTCCGATTGGAACAGAATGGTAATGATGATATATTTAGTCCCGAATCCTGGAATTCGACAAGTAGCGCTGTCAAGCCTTGCGTTGATGCGAATAGCGCTAATGACTAGCTAAATGAAAGGCTGCGCCGTGTGACCCCGGACACAATATACATCAACTATACAAGACTATACGCAAACACTAGCAAGTGACAAACATCATCACTTGCATTTGTCTAGCGTACAGTCAAAGGTGCCCCCAGGACGAAATTTAACACGGCGACGGGTTTATCTACGCTGCCAAAAGAGGCGACGTCTGCATGCTGAACAGGTAGGATACCCTCCGAGCAAGGATAAAAGGAAGATGAGCTGCTTTCTTAAACCAAGCATTTTGTTCAGGCGGCGCAAGAACAATACGGCACTGACGCAGAGTGGATCGGCTGACCATCTTTTACGTAATGGGTACCAGTATCAGTGCGTACATGTCTTCCTCCATTGCGCTGATACTGTGCACGTGCGCGCGCGTAAAAACGTGAAACAAAGTGCGCGCTCCAGAGTCTACCTGCAGGGCAGCTTTCCGTCGAATACGATGTAGAATACGCCATCTCTTTTTTAACACCCGCATTCGCCACCACAACTGGGGAATCATGACAAAAAAGAAAAAAAGAGATCCTTTTCTTGGCCCGCAAGGCACATTTACAGAAACCTGCACGCAATTTATATAACCTGGCGTTACGGGCTGCCTTTAATTCACCCGACTTAATCAGATCGGGATGGCTGTCTTGTAAATCCCGCATTTCGTCTTGAACTGCCTTCATCTCCTAGACGGTCATTACCCTGAGTGCAGATACTGACTAGCCGCCGCGGTGGCTGAGTGGTTACGGCGCTCGGCTGGCGGCCCGAAAGACGCGGGTTCGATCCCGGCCGCGGCGGTCGAATTTCGATGGTGGCCCGTGTACTGTGCGATGTCAGTGCACGTTAAAGAACCCCAGGTGGTCGAAATTTCTGGAGCCCTTCACTATGGCGTCTCTCATAGCCTGAGTCGCTTTGCGACGTTGAACCCCCTAAACAAATCAAGCAGATACTGACTATCGGTGGGCTGCTTAACTCTCTATACTGCACGCACGCAAGAAGAAAGGAACTTTCCATGAACGACCGTGAGTTGCTGAGCTTCCCCGAAGTAGTGACATTTCTTCAACTTCACCGAATTTTTGTTCAAAGTAAAATTCTATTTTTTGCCTGTCGGTATCTTTGCCGACGTTCGTTCGGCTGCAGAAGGCGTACTTATTCCTGAGCAACTCGGAGTTGAAAAAGGAATACATTTTTTTTCCGCCACTCGATTCGAACTCTTCGCGTGGCTGATGACGTCGAGAGAATTATGGACTCCGTGAACACTGGCAGGGGAAAGTAGATAACCTATACGACTTTCGTTTATTACAGGCAGCCTGCTACTCCTCCCCACAAATAAAAAGCACTATTGCTTTGTTGGCGTCTTTAAAACAGCGCATTACAAATTCAAACATAAACACAAGAAACACATAAAAATGGGCAATCCCGCGCTTTCGCACTTTCTATAAGCATCAGTCCTTGACCCATAACCTTCCTGTTGAGCTCAACAAATACTATTATATTCATGAATACAGTGCCAAGCAGCTGCATTCCTATTTTGCTAATATATGATTTCTACTGCAATTTTTGTTCTCTTAGCGATATTTCATATTGAGTTGCACATTGAAGTTATTACTCTTTTGTTGTTGTTTTGCTTTGTGTGAAATATCTTTTTTGTGATATGCATCATGTATGCTAAATGCTGTGTGTATGCTATGGAAATAGTATAGATCAGTTTCATTTGCGAACTTTTTGGGTGAATGTTTATTTATCTCTTCTTTGTAAACACACGCTACTGCCATGTATTGGGTCTCCTGGGCCTAGTCAAGCTCATAGCTTTTAGCTCAGGAGACCTTTCCAATTTCTGGAAAAAATAAAATATGTATGTATGTATGTATGTATGTATGTATGTATGTATGTATGTATGTATGTATGTATGTATGTATGTATGTATGTATGTATGTATGTATGTTATGTATGTATGTATGTATGTATGTATGTATGCATGCATGCATGCATGCATGCATGCATGCATGTATGTATGTATGTATGTATGTATGTATGTATGTATGTATGTATGTATGTATGTATGTATGTATGTATGTATGTATGTATGTATGTATGTATGTATGTATGTATGTATGTATGTATGTATGTATGTATGTATGTAAATGGCGTTGCACTCCGGCCTCAGAGATCCGCATCATCAAAAAAGAGCACTGACGTCAACGCAGTTTGCTTGTGAAACCGGCCGGTTGTGGCGCTATTTGCATTTTGCTTTTCAACATTTTCTAACCTATAAAATGTTCTTTCAGCGAAAACAGTCTCCTTGCGATTCTAACGCGGTGGTCGTCGATCGATACAGGCCAACTTCAATTCGTTCTCTGTCCCTGTAAGGAAAAATATGTGCTCCTCTGACTTTTTTTTTTTTTGCTCCGAAAGCAGTGTTGATGTAACCCGCCTTCCGTAAATTTGGTGTCTGTTCCAGCTCAAGCAAGAAGCTTCCTCGATGCATCTCCACACTTCAGAATCACCACCCACCAGCCACCTCCTCAACGCATCCCTTTAGGCACGGGAAGGTAGGTCCCACCCATCCACCCACAGCTATTACACTACACCACAGCCACTCTCGATCCACCGTCCCACCCCACCCTCGGCCACCTTCACCGTAAAGAACTTTCACGTATGACCAACACGTCTACCTGCACCCTCCACAAGGCCTCTACCCACTAGAGACCCCCCCCCCCCCCCGCCCCCAAATCAGCGGAACAAAAAAAAAAAAACACGGCGAAACCGAATTCTCAGGCGCACTTGGAAAGCCAGATGTCCACCAAAGGCACCAGCCACCTCCCAACCCTAGCTGGGGGTTTGCTCATCCGTCCACCGCCACCCTCGACCCACCTCCTCGTGCCTTCACCTCCAGAAAAAGGCTGTCGCGGGTATGAAAGCTCGGCTTTATGTAAAACCATTCATTAAAGTCAAAGCAATCATTGGGAGTAAAGCCAACTGCTTTTCGCAGCATCGTCACATCACATGTCTGATCATCCCGTGATCATGCATGCGATGCAGCGCGTGATCGGAGACAAGTCCCGTAGCGTGTTGACAGGGCCGTACTCCGTGGGGACCGTCGTTCGTGAGGTAAATTGCCGCCGTACTACAAGCAGTCGTTCGCGTGGCCTTGTTCTGCGGCCACTGACCGAAAAGGCGGCGGGAAGAGGGCGCCTGCGCGCCCCCATCCCGGATGCTCGTTTCTCGCATCCGCTATACGGGAGCCCCATTCACGGCCGCCCTTCTTTCCCTGCTCCTGTGCCGCTTTGCGCCTTGTCTACTCGCGCCAGGCGGAGCGGGCCGGTTCTTGCCAGACTGAGAGAGAGAAGAGGCGAGGATATGGCGATTCGTCTTTTTGTATTGTTGGGTCTATTGTTTTTTTTTATTTCATGTATTTTTGTATTACTATTGCGAATTTGTCTGTCGCGGCTGCTGTTATCCTTGCTTACTCATGCTGTTCTAGGTTGTGAATTTTATGAGTTTACAAATATTGGCTCTTTATGTTCCTCAATGCCTTCTAACCGTTTGTAAGGTTCCTTATATGTACATTCCGCCTTCTCATTTGTGTTTTCGTAAGTGCTCTACACGCCAAGTCCTGCAACAGCCTCGTACAAGAGGCTAGCAGTATGTGTTAAATAAATAACAAATAAATGTGCAAACAAGGCGCCCGTGTGTCGCTCTGCTTCAAGCAGTACATTCCTAACATGCTCGGTCAACTAAGGCTTGTGCGACAGTATTCTTGTTAAGGACAGCTGATTATCATCTTCCGTTGACTTTTGCACCCTTTTAGTCGTCATGCAAGAGGTGCAATTCGGCGCTTCTTAAGGCTACTGCAGGCAAGAAGGAAGTTTTTAAACGCCTCCTGATCCTCGGCCGTGGAAGAAACAAAACATGGTCATTGCGGTTTTTGTACTGTAGCCGTTTCTATACGGCAACAGTAAATTCTTCGAGGAAAGAATTAAATAATGCTGGCAGCAAAATTCCTTGACATTTTTAAGCCCGAGCGACACTGATCAGAGGCACAACGATAAGGGGAGCTTTCCTCTAAACTTCACCCAGCTTTACTGAGGAAACGCCGAAAGACAAATATGCGCGATAAGTGTGTCTTTTACGCAGTGGACTATTTCGTACCTCCTTAAAGAATTAAACAGTTGGGAGGATGCGTGGCTTGACGTAGATGAAGCAACAGCCCGAACACATTTTGAAAAGTCAGAGCACAAATGCAGTAGTGAAGGCGTCCTTTTTAGCCGTTGTCTTATACTGGGATTTTTCATTTTTCTGCTCTGCAACATTGCACTGATCAGATCAGTTTGGACAGCACGAAGTGGTTACTATAATTGGGCTCCGTATTTTGACCCAGAGCTATAAGTGGCGATTTCAGTGAGCGTTCTGTTTGGGAGACTGTTCACGCCCCCGGGCGTTAAATGGCCTGCCTACCGGTGCCGTCTATATAATGCCCGCATATTTCAGCAGCATATTTCAGCGGCATACTTCTTGCTATACTCAAAACTCCACCCCGTTAGCCGTATACGGTGAACAGAATTATCTCTGTGCTGTCTGCGCATTCATTCCTGCGGCTGAGCGCAGCGCGTTTAGCGCGGGCGCCTTGCATGCGCTTGCACACGCGTGGTGCCGCACTGCGACGTAGTCGGCGCTGCTTCAGTCTACTTACGCTTGAATTCCATTTCACCTCCGAGCTTTATTGCGACCACACTGCCGCCAAATTTACTTTTTAAAAAGTACGAGAAAAATTCAGCCTAGCTTCCTCTTGATCCTGGGAACGAAATAAGATAGTCTCTTCATTTGTCACTTAGAATGCAAATACCCCCCCCCCCCCCCCCCTGTTTTTTCTTTTCAAGCAGAGCACATTGATAGGAAGTGGGAAGGTAAATTTGGTAATCTGATGTATTTTTTTAAGCCCCACATTTTTTTTTTTTTTGCATGGGCAGCGGAATAAGGCTTTTCCCGGGCAAGTCGCACCTATGTCGCGGCTGGCGCCGCGATGAATGAAAAGAGAAAGTTTTTTTGTTTTGTTTGCTACCGCATTAACCGACCGCAAGAGCCGCTAGCCCGATGGCGACAGCCCGTTGTGCTTCTATGCGGTGCGGGCTAGGCAATATTATTTTTATTTTTTTTCTTGCCCCTCTACTCAGCCTGTTCCCGATACGTTAGTTGTGCAGGCGCGAGACCAATTCTTTTCGTCGTTTTCAGCCTGCTCTCTGTCACATCTCATTGCAGTTGCAGGCACCGGCAGACCGTAGCCTCAGTTATGTCCTCACTGGAGACCTGGAACACAGTTCACATTACGTTTTAAGAAAGAAAAATCCTCTGACAAGCAGGCCACTGCATTTGCACTGTTCAGGCGATACGTAACGCTGTCCTTTTGCACAAATGTGATCGCGTGTCGGGACCGGCAAGCAGCGAAGCAATTAATTCGAGGAACGTGATGCAGCCACGAGCCTAGCAGACACACACACACACACACACACACGCACACGCACACGCACACACACACACACACACACACACACACACACACACACACACACACACACACACACACACACACACACACACACACACACACACACGCACGCACACACACACACACACACAGCGCGAAGCTGCAATACCTCCTCCACTGGCTCTGCTTGCTGAGAAATGTGTGATGGGAATCTCAGGTGACCGTAGCGAATATTTCGGTGTGCAACGTGTTGTGTCTCTCTGCGGCGCCGCCTTTTCTCGCGGTGTTTCCTTGCTTCAGACTTCAGCCGTAATAACTGACTTTTGGGGAAAGGAAATGGCGCAGTATCTGTCTCATATATCGTTGGACACCTCAGCCGCGCCTTAAGGGAAGGGATAAAGGAGGGAATGAAAGAAGAAAGGAAGAAAGAGGTGCCGTAGTGGAGGGCTCCGGAATAATTTCGACCACCTGGGGATCTTCAACGTGCACTGACATCGCACAGCACACGGGCGCCTTAGTGTTCTTCCTCCATAAAAACGCAGCCGCCGCGGTCTGGTTCGAACCCGGGAACTCCGGATCAGTAGTCGAGCGCCCTAACCACTGAGCCACCGCGGCGGGGCGTCTTCAGCCGTGACCTAAATAGATTTCTGTATACTTTGGTGCTGAAGCGAGTACAAACAAACAAACAAAAACAAACAAGCAAGCAAATGAACGAACGAATGAACACATGAATAAATAAATCCCTTTCATTGTGCGGTAGCCCAGCTATAGGCACCGCCACAAAATAAGTGGTCGCCCTAAGAAATTTATATTTCCATGTTGTCGTGGTGGCAGCTTGTTACTATTTATTTGTTAGTTTTTGTTTGCTTATTCGCGAAAGCATGATGAGAGTCTTGACCTAGTTACGGTAAATTCACTGGAACACGCCTAAAAAAAGCGACTCAAACAAAGCCTTAAAATTTGCTTCAGCGGATTTAAAACGCCGAATATTCGAGCTCGACTCACGGACAGCGTATACTGTAAACTGAATCGGCAGGAACAAACGGTAGGCGCATATGTATTCGGGGGCATATTTCTAGAATCCTGCGCCCGACAAAGCATGCAGCGACAACGGCAGGAAGGCAAGGCATGTGAGCTGCTCTCGGCGTTGCATCTTCTTTCTCAGATTCCTTCCTGCTTGTGTAAATTATTATTATTATTATTATTATTATTATTATTATTATTATTATTATTATTAATTTTGAAATCAAAACTTCCATCCCTTTTCTCTTCATGAGGAAGAATCCTGCGGTGTTGCTTTCCCGCGTGCTTTTCATTTTAATTACCTGCATACAGGAGAATAGCCACCCGATTCTTGGCCGATCCCCCAGTGTGGGTATGTGCCATCTTTTGATAGGCTAACAACAACAGCAACAAAATAAGGGCGTCGAAATAAACATCACTAGTGCGCCGGCATTCCGATATATCTCTTATGGCTGCCGCAGCTGGGCGCAGTGAATGACGAAAGCGACCTGCCCTTAAGAGTGTGTGTGTGTATATATATATATATATATATATATATATATATATATATATATATATATATATATATATATATATATATAGAGAGAGAGAGAGAGAGAGAGAGAGAGAGAGAGATCACCGGATGCGATGTTCGGAGGTCGTGGGTTCGGATCCCACCGGCGGCATGGTTGTTTTTTCTGCTGCTTTATAAGTAATTTTCTTTAAGCGATTTATTAATCTAAGTACTATAATATCCCACTGATAAGCACAACACATAAAAAAAGTAAAACATTCCCCTATGCACCTTGGTTTCGGTGACTGTTGGCTCCCTTCATAAGTTTGTCAAACGGGCCCCTCATTTCCTTTAACTTATATATATATATATATATATATATATATATATATATATATATATATATATATATATATATATATATATATATATATATATATATATATATATATATATATATATATATATATATATAAGCAGACGCAAGCGGATGTGTTTGCGACGTAAATAAAACCCGCGTAAGACGGGAAATACAGCGCAAGGTCAGCGTCATGGCCCGAGTGCGTGTGCGTTAGCACTGTGGGGAACGAAGTGACTGCATTGGATGCGGAGGCGGAGAGCGTACATGTTCAAGCTGCGTCCTGTGCAAGTTGTTGGTGCGACACTTATCTGCGCAGCCATTTTTGCGTCGCCAGGCGACAGCTGTGAGCACCCGGGTGATAGCGTTCAACTTCCCGCGATGCAAAGGCGACGCAGAACTCAGCTTCTAATGCTGGAAGTGCCTTTTTTCTATACGCGGTTTTTCATTTTGCGATGTTTATTTTTCCTTTTGAGGAATAATGGAGCTCAGTTATTTATTTCGAAACAAACATGCACTCGAATACAGCATACTAAGCGCAAACGAAAAAAAAATATAATGCATCTATGCGCTGGAGGTCGGCGCCAACGCCTTATTCTGTTGGCATACCAAAGTTGGTGTTGAAAAATAGTTTGTCTGAAAACTGCCTGCGTCAAAGTGCGTAGTTACACGCTCGTCGCAGCTGCTGCGGCTAACCAGATTTGTATTAACTGCATATATATAGTCAAAGTAGCGTGGTCTCGCAGACAGCATAGATTTAGTGACGAATGAGTTAAATGCATTCCTGGGACTCGTATCTCGAAGCACTGAAGGGCACATGCATTAATATAGTAGCCGAGAAAGAACGAGACTAATAAACGCGTCATGTACACAAGAAATCGAAGTCTGAAGATAATGATATCTCCGGGAAAGCACACACCAACTGAACCACACAACTGCAAGAGAAGGGGCAAACACTGCGCAAGTGGATTCATCCGATGTCAAACGCAGTGCCATTTTTGTTATGTTATTATTACTGCTGTAGGTCAGTGTCACTTCCGACTCTCCGCAGAAGGACGCACTTGATAAGAAGCAAACCATTGCTTCTAGCAACTTCAACCGCTTTCTTCGCGCTTATCGTGTTGCAAATCTGCTGTTTCCTGCAGCAGAGTTGCAACGACAGTCACTGACGATGACTGAGCAATAATCAGGCGCTCAGTGTAAGCGAATCACTCTTTCATGATTGGGCCGCTTTCACTCCTGCGTAAGCTTACGCTTAAGCGGACTGACTTCATTACTTTCAGGCAGACAATGTCTATTCGCACATGCTGGCCCCTACAGAGCAGCCTCGAGTCATTCAGAAAACTTGGCGCTAGACTTCAAATGTTTGCACTCCAAGCGCAAGGTCACATGAGGTGCTTCTAAGCCATTGTCTACGAGATGGCGTTCGGTTCAGCAGATCGCCTGGCAACGGGTGCGCCAGACGTTCTGCTAACTGAGTCAAGTAGTTGAGCTTAAATGCCGAATACATATTTTTGTGTCTTCTTGAAGTTCTGCACATAAAAGTAAACCTTTTCTTCCATATTGTTTTACGAAAGCGGAGAGTTTTCTCGGACAAGTTCAGGTGCATGACCATAGTTTACTGAAAAGAAACGTGCGACTAGAAACTAGCGAAATCTGCGTCGAATTTTGTGCGAGCTTCACATAGCTGAGAATGCGTCCTCTCCTTCTAAAGTCTCGACATACAAATGTCAACGGGGCACAAGAGCTATTATTATACACTGGGATGAAATCGAACGCCTGCCAGCAGTGTGTTGTTTTGAATCACAGGTAAGACGCTATAGTAAAAACGAAGCGCTCTGTCCTGCGTAATAACAACCTCTTACTCGTCCTTGCTGGCTGCGACAGGCATAAAAAGGCAGAAGACTCACTCCATCGAACGGGTCCTGGAGAAGAGGCGATGGATGACCTCCTTCGGCACCATCACGACCGGCACCGACGGACCGTACCCGGATTCCAGCAGTGTACTCTGATCACGCGCGAATCGTCGCCGCACTCAAGGCGGATGAAACCAGGATCGCGCGGAACGTCAGTGACGTCACACTCGCTTCGCGCCTCTTTCGATCGCACTGCACCACCTGAGCGATTGGACCGCGATAACACGAACGGGTGCCCGAAAGCAACTGTTGACTTCAGGCTCCTTGCGCACGACTGCTGATATGGTCCCGTTGGTGCGCGTCTGTATCGCACAGAGTCGCAGCTTTGCTCCAGTCAATGCACAAGAACAAGCAGTAATAAAGCGACGACACTGCCGAAGCACGGGCAAAGCACTGCAGTACACCGCACAGCTCGCTGAAGCGTCGATCCAGTTGGTCAGAGAAAAAGGGTTCGTTGTCCGCAAAACGTGATTCGCTTTGGATTCAACTGGCTGCACATTCAAGCAACCGATCAACAGTGGTATTTGCTTGCAACACTCGGGTGGCTCGATACTAGCTGGCGAAAAAACTGGGGAAAACCGAAAAAGACAGCTCCAAAGTATCCTCAGTCAACACTCCCTTCGAAATCACGTGCTGTGCCACGCACCCTCTCGTGGTTCGGGCAGGGTGATCCAGACACCCACGCTGAAAGTCCGCTGTCCTTCCGCAAATGGTGTGCGGGGCGACTGCAGAATGGTCCGAAGCCCGGTCAGCCCAGCTGCCGAACCATGGCTGCCTCGCTCGACTTGAACGCTGTCGCGGATGAAGACAAAGTCGCGTGCGGCCCCTCTCTCCTCCTCCTCCTCTTGTTCAAGAGGCCTGCGCGAGGGACCAGCAGGAAGACTGAAGAGGAAAAGAAGAGTGCAGGCGGCTGGCGTCACTGGCTGCCCGGTTGCGGGGCCCGCGTTCCGGATCAGCGTCGGGGCGCACAATAAACGAGCTCCGATTGCTGCTGTAAATTGGAGAGACGGCTCGCTTTTCCCTTCCCAGGCAGCAGCCGCAGCAGCAATACAGCTGAGCCGGCATCGGCGGCGGAGCCGATAGCGCTCGCCGAGATCTCTCCAGTCGTCGCTGGGACGTCGCCGCCGGTTCGGACTGACTGCACTCTGCCCGCGACGCGGCAGCAGCCTCTGCGGGACGCGGATCCGATGCACAGGCCGATCTGTACCGGCTGGCTGTAGCCGAGAAGCGCATGAGGACGCAGAAGGAGAGGAAAAAGAGAAGAAAACGAATCAGGCAGAGGACGCCTTCTGGGGTTTCTCGGGTTTCTTTCCCAGAAGACGCCCGCAGCTCTCTTCTTCGCCGCAGTCCTCCCTTCTCGCAGGTCTTCTCACTTTCTTCTCCTTCCTTTTTTTCTCTTGTGCTTTCTTTTATTTCTTTTTTCTTCTTTCTTGCGTTCTTGTCCCGGTCTCGCGTGCCGCTATGCGCTCGAGTGTCCTCCTCGCGCGCCGTTGGCGCCTCCACCGTACTATACTCGAGTCTGATCACGTGTGCTTCTTCGGTTGCCTGCTGTGTTTTTTTTCTTTCTTCCTTCTATCTCCCACTTTTACCGTTCTCGGATTTCTTTCTTTCTTCCGGTTTTCTCCGGCGGCCGAGGGCGAGACACTTCCAGATCTGAGCGCGACTATTCCCTTCCCCTCGCTCATCTTCTGATACGGCTGAGCGAGCTGCGCATAAAATGAGCTCCCCGCGGCTTTCCCCCACCGCACTCCAATCTGGGCCAGCACATGCTCGGAGTTCTCCGGAGATGAGTTACTCGACAAGGTCCACCCGCGAGACGAAAGCGTGCCGCTTACGGTGTTCTTTCCCCCCATCCTCGTACTCTGGAGATGCAGTACTCGGAATACCCGGCGGGACACGAAAAACACTTGCTGACGTGACCGAAATATGCACGTCATCTTACCTCGCGGCAAGTAAGTTTACCGAGTAGGGCTGAGGTGTCGCCGCTTCTCGCCCAGTAATTTAGGACTGCCGTTGACCTGCCTTGTGGGAAAGATTCTTCACCAACCCACGCTTGCGCCAGGGGTACCGCGGTAGACTTGGTTTATTCTAGTTCTCGAGCAATTCGCGACACGTGCCGCATTTTCAGCTCGTTGTACATCTTGTCAGCAGCGCGAGAACTTCGCTTTCGGCGTTCCGTTCTGGCACCGTGAGGTCACTGCAGGGCAGCCAGTATATACCGACGGCAGACAGTCGCGCGATTGGTGTGCCCTGACCTCAGGTGAGGCCTGCCATTCACCATGCACGCATTACGGGAGTGCCTCCACAGAATAAACATGTAAAGAACAAGACGTGCTTTCCAGCCTTTCGCCTCATGCAAGAACGAGCTGTTCAGATGAGTCGATTCCCCCTCTCAGGAGAACCAGAAGTGCGTTGGCAGCTTCTGTTGGGACAGACCAGGAAAGCCTTGGGCCAGGAACCCTGAGCCAAACCAAGGAGCAGGAAAGGGGCCGTATTCCTATGGAACCAAGAAAGTTATTTTGCGGCCCTTGGTGTAGACAGCCACGGGTGTTGTGCACAGCTGTACATAGTATGCGCCATCAAAAGCCAGCATGCGACAAAAGGCTAGAGGGAAATAGACCATTTGTGACGGAGCATGAATATAATTCTAGCTTCCACATCCCTGTATGGTATCCAACGGTATCTGATCACTCCTAGGAAAAGCCGAATGAATCCTGGAGAATGCATTCAAAACTCCGCACGCCTCCTGTGGGCCTGGACGAATACTTTTGAAGAACCATCAGCCTGAAAGTGGCTGCTGCTGCCCGGACCGCTGCTGGCGTGCTGGATAGTCATATAAAAGAGATGACGCCAGCGCTCCTCTGTTGCTCGCAGCGGTCTAAATAACGCATGCTCCGAATCTTTTATGCGTGCTAACTCTTCTAAGGGTGTGCACCAGCTCAATGGAGGCTGCGCAGGTGCCCAGAGAAAGATGTGTATAGGCGATCAGTTTTGTGCGAAAACTCGAAAACATTGAATGGCGCGTAGCGGAAGGGTCTTACATAATGCGAGGAAGAGCTTTCCATTGTCATGATGGGCACCCAAACCAGGAGGAAATGACATTCAAGACAGCATTTCAGAGCGGACAAAACAGTGCAGAGGAAAATTCACTTTGGATAGGCAAATAAACACACAAAAGAGATTCGTTTGATTCGTGAGGAGCGGTATGTTGCTGTTGGAGCTGTCTCCAAGACGTACAATCCCCTCTAAATGCAAAAAAAAAAAAATACGCAAGACACGTTTTCAACGTTGTTTTCTGATGACCCTTCTGCAGCGACACTAAGATTTCGAACCGCACTCTCCTTCACATCACCATGCGTGCACCGTTTCCACAGCTGTAACACTCGGAAAAAATATAGAAAGGAGAGTCTTAAAGGACACACTCTACCATTCGTGTAAGGTGACCGGCAGATAACGGCTTCCATCAGGCGTCAGCAAGGTGAAGCCGACAAAGATTCTCCGCTGCAGAGGCACTTCACATAGAGTCACTTCGTGACTCTTGGCGACCATGCAGTCAAAACAGCAAATTTCTTTTTTTTTCTTATCGCATGTACTTAGGTACCGAAGCTCTTCCTTTTGTGAAAGTTTGCGTCTGCCCCATGGTAAATGGTTATAGCGTTTTACTGTGCAGCATAATATATAACAAACATGTTCGTTTTGTATAACCGATACAGTTCATGCGGACGAGAATCATGCTCCATTTGTTGTAGCCCCATCGACTTCGTACATTTTTTTCCACAACTTGAGAAAAGGAATCTTGGAGGGCAATCATTCACAACAGTTCTGAACAAAAGCATTTTCAAACGAGAAACAGTTTATGAACGCAATTTTTCATATATTGTGACATTTCACTATAACAATCAATATATCCGCAAATCTCGCGTCGGCAGGCTTGCACTTTTTTTTGCTGTTAACGTTTTTGCTTTAGTGGAAAGCGTACCCCGTTAGTTTTCTATGACAGTCTTAACTGTTGGATGCGGTCGATGGAAACACTTTATAAGAAAGATTTCGCTATACATCGGAACAGTTACCTTCAATATTTTTAAAGCAGTACCTCACAGTTTTTTAATATTCAAAATTTTTGCCAAAGAATGTTGGACATGTGTTACCGGGCACCACGATGAACAGTGGCTCGCCTATTCGAGCTTAGAGGTGAACAGGAGAAATCGGCGGTGGCCACAAGTTCCGAGACAGGGGCTGCAGCGAGAAGCAGCTAGTAAGCTGATAGCGGAGCCATGTGTTTTAATTTCGTATCTCCTTTCAGTTACCTGTCAGGAAACTTTCAAAGCAAGCGCTTCGCCTGCGCTCTTTGCCCTTGTTGCCTTTATCTGCTCACTCCTTTTTCCAAGGGACAAAACAATCTCAGCACTGAATAGGGCCGACAAAAAACCGCCCGGCAAAAGAGGCCATGGCAAAAGAGGCCTGGCCGAGCTTGCGGATGCACATGCGTCTTACACAGCCCAATGCAAGCATCGCTATTTCTGGCCAGCATTGAATGTCGGTCTTACCGACGTCGGCCTCACGTATATATTGTCAGATTATAGCGAAAATTGAAATACTGACGTTGGCTTTACGTATCGTCAGAGTAATAATAATAGGTTTTTTTTTTGGGGGGGGGGGAAGGAAATGGCGCAGTATCTGTCTCATATATCGTTGGACACCTGAACCGCGCCGTAAGGGAAGGGATAAGAGAAGGAGTGAAAGAAGAAAGGAAGAATTAGGTGCCGTAGTGGAGGGCTCCGGAGTAATTTCGACCACCTGGGGATCTTTAACGTGCACTGACATCGCACAGCACACGGGCGCCTTAGCGTTTTTCCTCCATAAAAACGCAGCCGCCGCGGTCGGGTTCGAACCCGGGAACTCCGGATCAGTATCGTCAGAGTATAGCAAATACTCGTCAGAGTATAGCAAAAACTGAAATAGAAATATGTTACAGCATTTAAAAGAATAAGATGCACGTTCAGGACCAACGCGACTTCCTGCAAAACTTTTATTATAAGCTAGATTTGCATGACGATTTTTGAGCATATTAGAAATAATGTTTATGGCTTTTTCCGCAACATTTCACTGTTATATCTCAAGAACATTTTTCTCTACAATTTTTTTTCTCTCGTCAACCTTGTGAAAACCCTGCAGTTTACAAAATGTGGCGGAAAGTCGGTTAAACATTCATAGTGTTTGTATAGGCATAGAACAGGGCAAGACATGCTTAGATTTTGTTCTGTGTAGTACAAAAACCCCTAGTTTTAAATTTCTGCGGTGCAGTTGCCGAAGACGTGGCGAAGACAGGATGCAAAATTTCGCACGTGGAATTTATAATTCATAAATTTGAGAAACCAAGAATGTCAAGAGCTGCATTATGGTTCTAGAAGTGCAACAAAACCAACGCGGCCAAAATAAATAAAAAAGTCGCGCCTAAATTTGTTGCACAAAGTGAGCAACAAACGAGAGAAGCAGTATTGAGAAAAAAGCATTCAAAATGCGCACTACAACGTTTACTTCTCTAGAAGATACTAGGGTTGTAGTCGTTGGTATCCTTTTGAATGCAGTGTTTCTTGTCAAGGCGATTGTCCGGACCCCGTAGAGTATCAGTTACGGGTCCAATTGGACTTATTTTTGGAAATGTGGCGGAGAGTTTGAAGGATGCTTCACTCCCGCCACCGGTTGGCCCGGTATTGCACTGCCTCCGGGATCGGCCTTGTCTTTAGCGCGTCTTTTCTATCCTGTCTTTCTATCCTATTTTTCAACCCTCCTTCTATCTGCACGTGGTAGCGATTGTGGTTCGTATTGAGCCAGTGGGCAGGCCTGTGCACTTTCGTTTTCTTTCTTCCTGGCAACAACTTCTCTCTCTCTCTCTTTCTTGCCAGCCTCTGCTAATAAGTGTGCATTCCACTTGCTTGTAGTCGGCTGCTGTGTGCTAGCAAAAGCCCCCGAAGAGCTCGGCTACGCATGCACGGTGTCCACCGCGCGGTTTGCATCGTCAATACAGTTTACACTTTCAGCATAAACGCTACCTGCGCAGCCTGAAATGCTCGGATGAGCGTCCATGTCAATGTCCTCCGCGATAAATTCACTCGCAGCAGCCCGCACACAGGTCTTCTTACCATTCATGGCCACTCGCGTCTTTCGCTTCCGGCTGCCGTAACAATGAGCCGTTTTGTACCGCTTCTTGAAGGAGCCTCGGTCAACGGTTGCTCTAGTCCGAGCCAAAGAATGTAGTGAGAAATGATCGAGCAAGCGAAAGCCTATCTAGCCGGGAACAAGTGCAGACGCCGATCAAACTCCGCCGGTTACTGGGGGCATATAGTCATTCAGCGTTGAAGGGCTATGCCAGGGGCAACTGTGGAGGAGACCAATGATGTCGACACGGCTGACTCGCGGCAGTCACGTGGCGAGACGTTGAAACTTTTCCATTTTGGATGGCCAGGGACAGTGCTGCCTTGGACTAGGGGCGCCAACCACGCTCAGCCAGGAGGACATCGGCAATCTTCTGGCAAGCAGCAAGACTCCTTTATTAGAGCAATAAAGTTTATTCACTAGCTTACTCCATTCTGTACGTTTGCTTCTGCACGCGGAATTGAGGCGTGGCGCCAGATTTGAAGATGAAACTTTGTGCCGAGCCTGGGGGTGGTGGTGGTGGTCAACGTTGTTCAGTAGAGAGCTGTATGACTCCTTAACTGGGAGCGGCCCTTAGTCGATGGCACCTACGGAGCCTAACTGTTTGCTGCGCCCGCTGAACCAGCTGTATTTGGACCTCTAGGCTTGAGCAGGACAGCACGGCCTCCCAGTACTCATATTGTAGGGTCACGATTTCCGGGACAGCCCGCATGCTTTGGCAATCCCGTGTAGTGTGATATAATGTGCGGTGTTGCCCGCAGAGCGGGCATGTGTTTGGATATAATGTGTGTGCGAGGCTGATGTGCGGGTATGCCTTAGAAAGCGCCACTCGGTCGCGGATCCGTAAAGAAGGGTTCTAAATGCTTACTTTTCGACCTTTCAAGACTCAAGACACCTAGCACCATTCACCGCGTTTGATATAAAGCAGTGTTTTTTAATTACTTCCCAATAAATTTCAGGACAGAAGTTTCGCTGCAGCAAAGAAAACGAACCATATGAGCAGACACTTGGAATTTTTGAAAAAAAAAAACAATTTTTGGTCATTTTTTGAGACTTGAAAGCCACGTACCCCTTTAAGTGCGACGTCCAGTCGTAGTTTCGCGCTATGTATATTTGAAAGCGCCCTAAAGCTAATTACAAGCAAGGAAAGAAACAGACTCGCTGGAATTCGAACTCAAGACCTTTGGATTAGAAAGTGGGCGTACATTGACGTACGCACAGTAACCTTGAAAACCCGTCGGCAGCTGTGACTGCATGCCGTCGGCCCAGTCACCCTTAACAGGCTCTTGCCGACAACATGCCTACATAACGCTGGCTCAATGTCGGTCTAAGGTTCAGCTGCCAGTCTCGTCGGTTGCCGATCTAAGACCGATGGTCGGCCTGTCATCGCTAGTCGGCAATTTTAACTTGAGTTGTTACATCGTTCATGCGGAGTAGAGCCCTGAAAGTTGCCTTCGTGGGCCTAGCTTAATTTCGCTTGCGTCTTTTTCACGCTCTCTTCTCGTGACACGGAACCCTTGCCTTTGTGATGAAGGAGGTCGCGTAACGGACACTCGAAACGTACACCAGTTAACAGACGCTTTTTAAACGTGGAAACCAGGAGAAAGAACAGCGCGTTCTCCTCTCGCAGCCTATTGGTACAGAGCCACAGGGCCGGTAACCGAATGTCGTGTGCACTGTGCTCTTTCAAGAGCAATTTGCGCACTATAAACTTGTCAACTGGCGTCTGTTTTGTTTGTCCGTATTTTCCGTTTTCTATCCTTTAATCCTATTTTTCTCTGTTGTTTTTTTTATTGCTTCTTTAGCAAAAGCCTCCGTGTTACGAAACTTCTGCGGGCGCCTGTAAGTTGAGCCCGACATTCATTACCTCGGCTTGTTCCGGCGTGACAACTCCTCACAGTTTCACTTTTTGGTCTAAAACGACCATGAAAACGCAGGGACATTATCTCGGCCAAGGAGACCGCTAGGCGGAGGAGGTGCGTGCAGCCGCGGAAAAAGAAATAAACACGCGATTCAGCGTCGTGCGACGGTCACGACCATCGTTTGCGCAACGGTCGCGTCGTGACTCGCTAACCGCGTTAGTCGCGTGTTTACTCGGCCGCGCCGGCACTCCACCGTGTCACGCTTCAGCCAGAGCGCCTCAATGGAGACGGGTGCTTTCCTCCCGCCTTCTGTTTGGGCAAACAGAGTAAGACGGAGTGCGTGTATACAAGTCAACACCCCGGCGGGGTGTACTTAAAGCGGAAACACCTTCACGCGGGGTGTGAAACGGAGGGCGTTAGCTCGCATTTGCTTGACCCACTGTGCTGCCGTGACTGGGCAAATTTAAGCATGACAGTATGGCCTCGTGATCCAGGCGGACCTGCCACGAGGGGAATGAGGAGGAGTGCTGTACCTCCATCGCTGTCGCCATATTGTACCGAGAAAAGGCAACGAGTCAGAGAGTTCACTAAAAAGCAATAACCAATAAAGTTCAACAGCCCATAGTAGGCGAGTTTTTCATACTACCTTTGCCCGTGCAACTGAAGCCTGTGTTACACGAGCCATATATCGCCCTCTGTTGTCATGCGTGGTATTTGTGCATACCATGCCGGAGTCAAAAATGTGCTCGTGACGGTGCCGGTACATGACTTAAGATGCACACGTGCTGTGTGCTTTACGCTCTCCATCAGCAACGTGGTGTCTACCACTGCCCCTTGGAGGTGCAAGTCACTCCGACTAGCAAAAAGCTGTATCCGGAACCTTCAGTGAGCCGCAGCAGCCTTGGCGGTGCCTTCCGTTCAGTCAGGTGATCCGACCCTAGCGGCCACAACGGCCGATCGCAGTCGCGCAGCGACGGACCACCACTTCGAGTGGCGCTTCCTTTGATATAGCCTCGAAATAGAATCGAAACCTGCGTGCGTTCGCGCCAGTGTATGAGCCCCGAGGCGAGCACTATTTCGGTGGAGTGCCGCCCGGAAGGAGACGCAGCCGCGCACGTCGCCCCCGGAGCAAGAAAGGCCGCGCTGCAGTCAACGCACTGACGCCCCCTCGGTTTATAATTGGCACCTCGCATTTTGTGTGCGTGCGCAAGTACGTGTGTGCGTTCGGGCGCCCCTTGTGAAGCCGCACTCTCTGAGGGTCGTAGCTTAAGTGCCAGCGAATGTGTACTGTGCACTGACCAGGAGAAGGCATCAATTCCACTTTATTTCTTTTTCTGGTTTTCTTCTCGAACTGCTTGGGGGTAGTTCTGATGGATACATTACATGCAGACAAAAATTATCAGTGAGGGTCCGTTGAAATCACTCACTCACTCGCTCGCTCACTCACTCTAGGCGCCGCGGTGGCTGAGTGGTTATGGCACTCGGCTGCTGACCGGAATGACCCGGGCTCCATCCCGGCGGCCGCAGTCGAATTTCGATGGAGGCGAAATTCTAGAGGCCCGTGTACCGTGCGATGTCAGTGTGCGGTTAAGAACCCCAGGTTGTCGAAATTTCCGGAGCCCTTCACTACGGTGTCTCTCATAGCCTGAGTCGTTTTGGGACGTTAAACCCCCATAAACCAAACCAAACTCACTCACTCACTCACTCACTCACTCACTCACTCACTCACTCACTCACTCACTCACTCACTCTCTCACTCACTCACTCACTCACTCACTCACTCACTCACTCACTCACTCACTCACTCACTCACTCACTCACTCACTCACTCACTCACTCACTCACTCACTCACTCACTCACTCACTGCGTTCTCAGCATCACACAATTACTCGTTCCTTCGTTTATCGGGTCGCATGTTTTCGAAATACGCGCAGGGCCGCAAGCTCGCCCGACCTGTTATCGGCCCCTTGCTTGCCCTTGCAGGAGTGCGGGTGTATCGAGAATGAGTTACAGTCTGAAGGACACTGAAAACAGCGCCCGCGAAGCCACTGTGCTTGAAAGTTGCGTGAGCTGTCTGGAAATCAACCCCCCCCCCCCCCCCCCTCGTCCTTGAGCGTGCGTTCTCTGTACGCATTCTGCATCGTAAATTCAGTTTGTGTAGTGCAACAACGTCCGTGCGCCAACGACGAGAGGCGTCCGCGGATCCTAGCGGCGTCGGACTGTGTAAGCAACGAAGAATACTCAGTGCGTCTCACGTCGGGAATAACTTTCCGCTAGCAGTGAACGGTGGCGCGTCCGCTGCTAGTGACGATCAACACGTAAGGTTGTCCTGTGCTTTGGGCTGGGGCCAGACGATGATACTTGTTTCCTATCTGAAAACATTCGTGCATCTCGTTCGGGCATTGAGAAGTCTGAGGGAAAACACGATTTTGATTCGCGAATCTTCGCATTTTGTTTGGTCGAAATTGTATTTTCGCGCGGATTTAATGCTCCACAAGGAACTCATAACGCTATGTAAAGGGTCTCGTCCAAATTACATTCATTTGCGCAACAGTGATTAATGCTTTCGCGAACTGTACTTGTTTCGAGCTAATGACGAGAAGCCTAAATGACGAAACACTGTCTGTTCATTAAGACGTGCAACTGAGTGATTGGAAAAGCTCTCGGTCTCCTACTCAGTCAGGTAACAAGCTGTACGGGGAAAATACCTGGATAAATGTCTGCGTAATGCGAACGAGATTTCTATCCTGGCCTGTACGACCAGGAACTGTACTGTATAGGGCCACGCCGAGTTGCTTATCAGAAGCCTTCCGCGCTATCTTTCTCATATTACGCAAGAGGCAGAAAAAGAAAGGTCAGCCCCACATTTACAAACTCTTCTCTGCGCAAACAGCGAGTGCCGTGGGCGTACAACACTGCCCCCAATTCCCATTCGCATCTTCCTTTTTTTTTGTTTCCATGTCACAAATTATTACATTTTGCGTACGCGGGTGCAGTCAGGGCAATATAAAACCCAATTTATTTGGTATAATTAAGCCTCTTGCATTTGGAGCATTCTCCCCTTTAACCAAGCGCTAAAAGTGATATTTTTTACAGCTGACAAGAAAATAAAGAAAGAAAGGGCGTATACACCTTACAGTTAAGGCGGCATGTTGTGGGATATCCTCCTTTGCTTGGTACATGCACTCGTACTACAATGCATGGGTAATGCACCGAGACGAGAATGAAAATAAATATTAATAGGGGAAACAAGCTTCCACAATATTTTTTACAATGCCGGCCCTTTTCTGTGACGCTTATGCACAATACAGTTCGTCACAATTCTCCGAAGAAGCCGCGTTTACAACCAGACGTATATCATATTACAAGTCACTATTTCCTCACTTCTTCGCACGCAAGCTATAAAATATACAGGCGTGCGTCTAGAATCTGAAATTCAGGAAACGGCGGTGTTAGTGAAGGCTAGACGCAAGCCTTAATGTGTGCCCTGCAAAGTGCTGCGCCCAAAGCCAGGGCTTCGGGCGCTTTTTGGCTTCGATAGTGCACGCACTACAACCACTCACGAAATCGTGCCGTCTGATCAAGCGATCGCGTGTCCAATCGTTACGTGACACGCATCGCATGCGAGCCATCTTCGAACGCAAGCACACCTCGAGTTCCTTTGCGCCGCTCCCTCAACGTCCCCATATGTTTATCAGTTGTGTAGACTAAACACTCCAGCCAATTTTCTTCGACGTTCAGGAGGCACCGGCGTTACCTAACGTGTCTGACGTAGGAGCCCGACGTCGACCCAGCAAAGACGTCACATTTTCAGCAACCGCGCGGGAAAGAAATCTTTTGTCTGAAGTCAGCAAAGATCTATGAGAAAACGAGCGAGTCTTAACTCGCAATATTTGGTTGACTGCGTATGATAACAGCGTGTGCGCGTATTCGAAAAGAGTCTCGAAAAACAAGCCAGTTTTTGCAAAAACACGCGTCTCGTGCGTGAAAACTGCAGGGTGGCAATTTCTTACTTCTTTTCGTCATCCTCTACAGTGATTGAATCAGCGGGACGAGTGTCAATATTTGAAAGGCGTACTCACTTATCCTGCCTGGCCCGCATCGCCGCGTCCGGGGGTCTTCTAACGCAGCCACATTACAACAAGTCCTCCGAACTCCAACCTGCGCGGCCGGGTAACCTGACCTGGCAACGTGTAGTGATAAAAGCGACGGATAAGTCGACTCCGTCACCTGCGTCGCTGCTCGGCTGAGCCACTCTCCATTGAAAGAGAGTTTCGTATTTCTTCGCTTTTTTTCCCCCACGCATGCCGCTTTTGGCCACGTTCGGTGATCGCGGTGTCGCTACATGCCGGAGCGATAAGGAACTACGTCGATAACACTAGGTTACTCTTGAGAAACATAATGACCTGCCTTAAGCTCCCATTGATATCAGCGAGTGCCGCGGTGAACCGATACGCGCGGAGCGACCCACAAGGCTGACAGGTGCGAGGTAAGAGTGTCTCAGCTCAGTAACAAGCGTAGACGATCTTCAGTGCATTCCGAGGGTTTCCTCTGTAAACATCCTCGCCTAAGCTTCACCCTATCTCGCTATAGGGTTCAGCCTGAAGTGTTTAGAGCTGAAAGACAAACACATATGCCGTCCTGAAAAACAGTTCAGCAACACTCCTATGCAAGTCGCGCATTGATTTCTTTTTCTGCGTTGATTTTTTTACACATTTACTTGTTTGCCAGCATTTTTCGATTTGTCTGATAACTTTTT
This sequence comes from Amblyomma americanum, assembly GCF_052857255.1. Lineage (NCBI taxonomy): Eukaryota > Metazoa > Arthropoda > Arachnida > Ixodida > Ixodidae > Amblyomma > Amblyomma americanum. The sequence continues at coordinate 106,279,758 of NC_135499.1, read as the reverse complement.
TTTTCTTTTCCATTTACAGAAAGCGCTGCTTTGCGCGTATCGACGACAGGCTCAAGCGGAGTTCCGGCGGAGAAATTGGCCATCGTTTTCCCCAGTTTTTTTTTATTTAGATTTCATACTTTGGGCATTGCCTCACGGCCTAAAATGATGGTTGGTTGGTTGGTTGGTTTATTGGGGTTTAAAGTCCCAAAGCGACTCGGGCTATGAGGGACGCCGTAGTGAAGGGCTCCGGAAATTTCGACCACCTGGTGTTCTTTAACGTGAGTATTAGATAAAAAGTAGTCAGGGTCATCGAATAAAGCCAAGCAGTCGATCAGTCAAGTTATGTTAGTAATAGCAAGATTTTCCCCGTTGCTCGCAGCGGTTGTGTCATTGCATTAAGTCCTGTACGCTGACATCATCTTCTGAGGGATATGGCACGGTCAATGGGTGAACATTGGCATACTCTCCAACTTGGCCTAGCTGCCGTAATGAATTCCAAAGTACTGCGGGTATCTTCGCCTCGCCGGAGAAGGGTGAATAAGTCGTGATTTTCAACGACCCGCACTGGAAGGCTGAACGCTCCGAAATAAGTCCAGCCTGTACGTGTCCGGCCAGTGGAGTACGCGGGCAAAAAAGACGCGTCAACTTCTCACATCACTCCCGCGTATTGTATGGTAACAGCTATGACGCGTTCACACAAAAGCAGTCGGAAAGTCACTGGCACCTTAACCGTGAAGCCATCCGTGAAGGCGCACGTTGGCCAGAGGGACCGGCTGAGGTGCACGTCATCTGGACCTTCTATATTGAAGAAACTTCATATATCACTTAATAGTGAATTTTGCGCCTCAAAATCTTTGCGCCCATCGTCCATGCTCCCCTCTAGCGGCTATTCCAGACTTTAAATCATTGCCACAAATTATGACGTCACGACAAGGCAACTTGGAGCGACGAAAGGGCATTGCTAAGGCGCAAAGCAGTAATTTAAACCGATATGGCATAGACTGCGCCCTACATGGCCGTTGCCAACGTTCTCTGATTTAAGAGTTATCAAGCATGCCCGGGCAGTGCCCTCGGCCACCACCTCCCATCGCACTGTGCGTGCGGCTGCGCTCCCCGCTGTCCCCGTTGCTGACACTGCGGAGGCAGAGCTTTCAACTCTTCTCAGAGCAACCCTAGGCAAGCGTCTAGTCGAAAGGGCGCCCCGGTCGGCCGCAGTGTCCACCTCTTCAAGAATTCGAACGTTCCCGCATGCATATAAAACGTGCAGACGAGTGAGCGGGAAGCTCCATAAACCTACCCGGACATAGTCGGCGGCCTATTCACCACATTGGGAGAACTGCGCCTCGAGCTTACGCGACGATTTTAAAGGTGCCTGAAAACGCACAGTGAGACGTTACAGCAGCGCACAAGATGGTTCAATACAACTGCTAAAATTGGAAAGTGGTTATACATTCTTGAAGGTAACAGCGCTTCCTCTTTCGTCCCCGTCTTTCGCACAGTTACCCTCAAGAATGTGCAAGATGGCACACACATCCGTCAGCTGGACCCTTGAACCTCCAAGAAAATCGGAGAGCAGTGAGACAGTAAGATCATTTAACACCTCTGCTGGGAACAAGAGGAATACCGAGCAGTTGGCGCAACCTCTTCCATCCTTGCCGGAGGAGCTTTGAGGGGTATATATGCAGACACTGGTCCGCAACACACATTGTCCTATCACCGGCTTTGAGACATACTCTTTTTCATAACGACCCTGAGGAAGAGGTGTGTCATCCCTCCCGAAGCCCCGGGATCGCTTCCTGGGAGTGGCAGGTCTGTTCGGATTCGGAGCTACGCACAAGGAAGCTCACGGAACTCTGGGATTCTCACAGCCACGTTCGGAGACTGGGTGCTTTCCACAAAACAAGTAAGCACGGTTATCCCTCCGCTGTGAGAAAAAGCTCAGAAAATTTTGTTCCAAAAGGCGCGAGCAACATGTTTTGTGGCAGTCGGCGGTGACCAAATCAGCATCCGCCTTCCCCCGTGACAGCGATGGGGCGCATGTCTGCACTGACACCTCGAGCACTGTACGCTTAAAGGGCATTTAATAAAGAACGTTTATGAATAGATCAAGCAGGCAGCGACGATAAGGTCCTTGTGTACAAGCGGCACAGGATGCTGCCCAGTCCAACAAGTGGTCAGTTTTTTGTCAAGTAGCGGACTCCAGTTGGTTGCAGTGTCGGCCATACTCGTAACAAGCGATGGAAGCTGGCTTTCACGTCGTGGCTGATATACTCACAGGGCAACCAGGGCGGATAAATAGGACTTTAAAATGGGGTCAATCACAAGTAACCATAGGAGTCAGGGCCACACCATAATACTGGTAATCCTTTTCTGCGAGTTCCTCGGCACTAGTGAGACCCGGATGAACAGAGCACGTGCGTAGAAGGCGACTGGCATCATCCACGGTGAGGAGCTTAGGGCGGTGATGAGGCCGCCAGGCGGGCCACTGTATATATCAGTGTGGTTATGCATATCAAGAGCGTCACGTGGGATGCGCTCAACTTGAAATTGTTGAGGTCCCGATCCGCTCGACGATAAGTGAGCTGACACAGCACGGCGCTGTGATTAATGAACAGAGTGATATGCATCACCGTCATTCGTTGCACGGAATAACGGTTATAAATGTATACAAACCTCGTCTGAACGCGACCCTGGCTGTCATTGTTATCACGCGGGAATATTGCTAGTCACATCATACATTTTACCGTATGTTCCACTCAAAAAGATACGCCACCGTATATTGCGCGAGCATTAAACGCTCTTTCGCCAACCTCTGAGCTTTCATTGCCACCGCGCAATAAATTAAATTATACCCCCCCCCCCCCCCCCCCCCACCTTTTCTTATTCCCCGCATAAAGGCCTGGCTCGGCGCTAGCGTGCACAAGAAAGAATAAGAAAGGTTAAGCACTTGACTCTTACAAAGTTAATGACGATAAGGTACACGCAAGACGGTATACGGTACACAGAAAAAGAATTCTCGCGCTCTAATGTACACTGTGCACTGTAGGTACGCAGTAAGCAGAAACGCTTTAAAAAAGCAGCGCTTTGCTTTTCGTGTTCGCTAACATATTGAAGGCGCGAACTTTACCGCGGGACTGCCCTTTTTTAAGAGAAAGGGCCGCCACACGCTGCTAGTCATTAGCACAAGGTCAAGACGAATAGAGGAACTGGTTTCAAGAAGAGAGGCATGAGGTAAGTCGCATCGAGAAATATACAAAAATTAACTCGGAAATTATTTCGGAAGTGTTCAGAAACTGCACGAGAGCGCCGCACTGTGTCAGCACCTCTTAGAACCGCTTAGTATCTCTTAATACCTCTTAGAAAAATGTGTGTGCATTGTAGTTATATATCACATAACTACAATGCACACAAGTTTTTCAGATCACATTAGAACAAGCATGGCAGCCCCGTTTCATGTTATACAGCTTTCTTTTTGGAGCACCCGCCGAGGTAGCTCAGTGACTTTGGCGCTCGGCTGCTGATTCCTAGGTCACCGGTTCGATCCCGGCCGCCCCGGACGGGATCGCTGATGTAGCAACTCGCTCTTTGGACAATGGACATGGTGACAATACACACATCTCAATGGGGCCTATGCATTCTTGCTGCGTTAATCTGGACAGCGACCAGAAGAACAGCTCGTCCACCCCAACCACGCACATTCTTCCCTTCCTGAGTTTTGAGTGCGGGGCACCAGCGAAAGGCAGAGCGAAAATGCAAAATACCTGGGTGACGTCCATCTTTTTGTTTTAAGGTTTCATGCATTCAGAGGCAATGTGCCCGGTCGATGCGCCGTTCCTTTTGCCATATTCTATAATTGGCTGTGAATGAAGAGAAATTGGAAAATCGGTTTTTCAGGAAAGGAAATGGCGCAGTAACTGCCTCACATATCTTTGTGGACACCGAAACCGAGCTTTAAGGGAAGGGATAAAGGAGGGAGTGAAAGAAGGAAGGAAGAAAGAGGTGCCGTAGTGGAGGTCTCCGGAATAATTCCGACCACCTGGGGATCTTTAACGTGCACTGACCTCGCACAGCACACGGGCGCCTTCAGATTCAGATTCAGAATAGCTTTTAATGTCTGAGCCGGCCCCCCTACCAACCCTCTCCGGCACGGCACGCAGCCCGCCGGGAGAGGAGTACGGGGTTTATTCGCTACAAGACTAACACTTAAATTTAAGTGATGCTGCAGCTGCCAGTTGGGTCAGTTCCTTTTGCACCCTGGAGTCTGGGCTTCTTAATACAATTCATTCCGAATTTCATCGTCTTATTTGGTTTTTTCTGGAGCTTCGCATTTTCTAATGATGCGGTCCATGCCGGCCACTCCTCCGCAAAGTATGCATTTCTCTTCTTGACTTAGGGCCTTTTCTTCTTTCTTTTCGGGTTTGATCCATGCCCTCCATCTTGGGGAGGGGTAGTTTCCCGCCTGTAGTCTTCTTAATATCTTGCACTGTCTGCAGCTTAGCTCCTTCATGCCTGGAATGGGCAGCCTTCTTCTGTCCTCCCTTTGCGTGGCCATCTTCTCCCTTGGAGTATAGTGTTCCGCTTCCAGTACCTTGATTGTTCCAGCGCAGTAGAGCCCTCGTCTTGATAATACTAGACGAGCAGTTCTATCTGCGATTTCACTGCCTGGATCCCCAGTATGTGCTGGGGTCCATGTTATTCTAACATGTCTGTCTACAACGGCACCTTCTATTACTTTGGCCACTTTCTTGCCGATTCTTTCCCCTGAGTAGTTCATCACCGCGTTTCTGCTGTCGCTAATGATGACTTTGGCTTCGGTAGCGGTGGGGGCTAGCGCGATTGCTAGCTCCTCTGCCTACGTGATTGATAGGCCTTCGGCTATAATGTCACATTTGCACTTCCCAGCCGCATCTACGGCCACCGAAGCTGTGAAGGGGTAGATTCCCACCGCGCCATCAGTGTATTCAGTGTCATGGTGCGGTCTGGACTGGACTTCTTTTTCTATGGCTCTTGCTCTTAGTATTCTTCTGTTAACGTTCCTCTCCGGGTGCATGTTTCTCGGAATGTTGGACACGGTGATTTTCTCCATTACCATTCATAGGGATTTGAGCCGTTTTTTCAGAGGCTCGTTCCTCTTATTCTATTCGTGCCATTTTTAATATTGCTCTGCCTGCTGCAGTCCGGGCGAGTCTTGTCTACTGCGCTTGCTTCGTTGCTTCCATGTATTCTTTCAGCTTATTTAGCATGCTCATTTCCTCCAACTTTGTGTCCGGTGTTGTAATCGGCAGTCCCATCGCTCTTTTGGCACACCTTTTTATCATGATTTCTACATTCTAATTGTCTCCTTTTGTTAGTTTCATATACGGGAGTGCGTAGCATACTGTGCTGACGATGAATGCTTGGATGATTCTTATTGCATTTTGTTCCTTGATGCCTTTGTCTCTGTTGGTGATTCTTCTGAGCATCCCACAGACTTTCTCCGCCTGGTCCTTGAGTTTCTTTATCGTCGTGGTGTTCTTTCCAGCCTTGTTGATGATTAGATCCAGTATCCTCATTTATTCTACTTTTGGGATTTCTCTCCCGTCCAGCTATATTATAATATCTTGGTGTTCTGCTCTTCTGCCCATTATCAGAGGTTCGGATTTTTGCGTTTCGCCTTCATCGAAAAGCAGCCGCTGCGGTCGGGTTCGAACCCGGGTACTCCGGCTCAGTAGACGAGCGCCTTAACCACTGAGCCACCACGGAAGGAAGGTCTCTCAGAAGGTTCTGTGGAGTTGTTGAGTGGGAACCGAAGCATGCATTTTAACGAGGCGTGGTAAAACTCATGTCTAGTAAGCGTTGGTACGAGTCCATTTTGTACTGTTTTTTTTACAAGAAGTTCCCGCGAACGTGTGGAACGATTTCCCAGTGAAGTCCATTGTTCATTAATTTTAGCCGAAACGAGGTAACTTTGTGTTTGGCAAATGGAACACTTCTATCGACATGCATAGCTGTTAACATCACGAAAGCAGCCGCTGAATGCTACGCAGACTCATGCAAACGCATGGAAGGACCAGCAATAGAGTTAAATTACCCCGACAAAACATTGCGCTCTCAAGCGCCAGTACACATGTGGGTCCGAAACCAGCACATTAAGGAATCTTCGCTCTTCGGACGACGAGAAACAGCTGGGTGAGATACACTCTAAGCAGAAAGGAGCAAAATGGGAGTAAGCTGTCCGCTAAACTGAAATTGGTTGTGTGGGGGGGCGGGGAGGAAATGGCGCAGTATCTGTCACATATCGGCGGACACCTGAACTGCGCCGTAAGGGAAGGGATAAAGGAGGGACTGAGAGAAGAGAGAGAGAAAGAGGTGCCGTAGTGGAGGGCTCCAGAATAATTTCGACCACCTGGGATCTTTAATGTAGACTGACATCGAACAGCATACGGGCGCCTTTGCGTTTCGCCTCCATCGAAACGCTGCCGCGCACTGCCTTTTTTATAAAAGGGAATACGCTATACCCAGGTTCGAACCCAATCGCGGTTCGTTGGTCGGCCATTTCCTTTCCCCCAAAAAGCCATCCAACCAACGGCAGTCGGGTTCGAACCTGGGTATAGCGTATTCCCTTTTATAAAAAAGGCAGTGCGCTAGAGGAGAGCTTATTCCCTTTATACTCTCATATAAGCGTATTCGTTTTGTAGCGATGGCTACATTACACTAGCACTTCGAGCGTTCAGCGTGGCACCCCTTGAGCTGCATGACCGCCCTTGAGCTCCGTGGCGGCGCCATGGCTGGTCACGTGGTCGGTCACGTGGTGCGGAGCAGCGGCGAAACCGAGTGGCGGGGGGTGGAGAAGGGGGAGAGAGTCAATCCACGTTCAGGGACGAAGATGAAGAAGGAACGCCCAGCGAAACGGAGCGGCGAAAGACTGAATTTGCAGTTCGAATGAGCAAGTTCCACTCGGCCAGCTGTATCTATATCGCGTCACTCCAGGTTTAACCAGAGCTACACTACAGCCATTTTTTTTACAATGCAAATTGTTCACTAATTGGACTGCACGTGCCGCGAAACCTCGTTGATAGATGACAGCTACTTTCCATTATGTTAATAATGATAATAATAATTGCTTATTTGAGGAAAAGAAATGGCGCATTATCTGTCTCATATATCGTTGGACACCTGAAAGACGCCGTAAGGAAAGGGATAAAGGAGGGAGTGAAAGAAGAAAGGAAGATAGAGGTGCCGTAGTGGAGGGCTCCGGAATAATTTCGACCACCTGGGGATCTTTAACGTGCACTGACATCGCACAGCACACGGGCGCCTTAGCGTTTTTCCTCCATAAAAACGCAGCCGCCGCGGTCGGGTTCGAACCCGGGAACTCCGGATCAGTAGTCGAGCGCCCTAACCAGTGAGCCACCGCGGCGGGTCCCTTATGTTACAAATACTATTTTCGCGGTGTGCAAAGAGCGGCAGCTCGGTTCCTCGATACTTCTTTCTTTTCCCGCCTAAAGGACAGAGGAGCCTTTCAAAAGGAAGAGAGGGCCATTTCGACTTCCGTACGGCTGCCTTCTTCGCAACAGGCTATGGGAGCCGAAACGCCACTTTATTTTTCCCTTATTTTGCTGTCGGCGTCTCTGCTTTTTACGTATGACATGATCCATCACGAGCCGACGAGCTTTCGTCACACCCTTGACTGCATTAACCACCATTGTTTCTCCGTGTGGGAGCAGGAATGTCTCTTTCTTCCTCGTATTGTGGTCGCTGTTCGGTCTCCTTTACAATTCCCGCGCTCTATACCGCCAGTCAAGCTTTTCTGATACCCTGGGCTTGCTAGCTTGGCCGCCGCGTTTCGATGAAGGCTAAACACAAAAGCGCTCGTGTGCTGTGCGATTTCAAGGCCCCGTTAAATACAAGATGATCCAAATTAATCTAGAGCCCTCCACTACGGTGTCCCTCATAGCCCAAGTATCACTAATGAAAGATTAAACCTCACAATTTGCAATATATAATTTATTTGCTTCTCCCTCTGTCTTTCTAGCTTTTGCTTTTTTCTCTACGCTTTCTGTCCGCTTACTTCCTGCGGTTTGTCATTTTCGGGCTCCACCTTTCGGCTCTCTTTATTTTACGGCACAAAAGCCAGAGGGGGGGGGGGGGGGGCACTTAAACTTCGCCTTAGGGGTATGACGCGATAGCATTGCTGGGTTAACGGCAATATATGCGGAATCGGTCATACTCGGCCTTACATCCATATATCGCAGGGTGGCCGCCACAGTGGCTCAGTGTTTGCGGCGCTCGGCTGCTGACCCGGAAGACGCGGATTCGATCCCGGCCGCGGCGGTCGAATTTCGATGGAGGCGAAATTCTAGAGGCCCGTGTGCTGTGCGATGTCAGTGCACGCTAAAGAATCCCACGTGGTCGAAATTATTCCGGAGCCCTTCACTATGGCGTCCCTCATAGCCTGAGTCGCTTTGGGGCGTTAAAACTCCCATAAACCAAAACAAACCAAGCCATATATCGCTGGCAGTACTCACACCGCTCCTGGCGCAATGGCACAGCGGTTAAACGATGCGCCACTGCCCTTCAATGGCAGGTGCTGTCACTGCGGGGCTTGTGAGACCCAGGTTGCTTTCCTCGAGCAACCTCTTGGGACCAGTCATTGCTTTAACTGCCACTTGCCGCGGTGGTCAGTTTGCTCACAGTATGGTGGGCAGGTTGTGACGGCGTCACAAGGTCACGTGGGTGGGCCACCTAGGTTGCGAGAGGCCTTTAAACAATCGTATACGCGGACGCCAACCGCAGACTTTTTCTTTTTTTTTTTGCCGACACGAGTGCACTAACGCTCTCGCGTTAAAGCGCGCCGGGACGGAGGGAGAGGCAACGGTCTTACGTCCAGTTCCTAAATTCCTCTCCAGTTCATACGTCACAAGATAATTATTCAATACCAACCTGCCAAATGCACCCCACTTCTTAACTGCGGGTCTAACCTGCACCACACTTAAGTAACCCGCACGTTCTACCTGTTCACTGCTAACGGAGGGTGGAAAAAAAGCCCGGAATTTCCTACTTGTAATGACGCGCATTAAGCTCTCCTGAAGCACGTAAGTCAATCTCTCGAGAAAAGAAAGCAAATGAGAATTCGCTTTTAGTGGCCGAAACGCGCTGGTGGCCTTCATTTCTCCGGGGAAAATGGCACGCTTCGCGGATAAATATCATCCGTACAGAGCTTGAGGCCTAGAATTGTAAGCGGAACCCTTGTACACCTTTGAACACGCATCATAACTTGATATTTCGGAAGAAGCCTGGCACGTTTACTATGCCTGAAAAAAAAAAAAAAGCTCCCAGCGTTTTCATTTTCATGAGTGATGAAACGCCAGGCGTAGGCGTACCGCATTCTGGCAGCACATCTACTGAATGACGCCTTGTACGCGTTTCTGAACATGCGGTTGCACTTAGCAGTGGCGCGTACGTGCTACTTCCACGGATCCCTGTTACGATTTGCGAGTAACCCTTTGCCGCTTGTACCATGTGCCGACGATGTTGTCCTGGCAAGTAAGGAAGGCAGCCTACATATTAACAGCAATGAACTCAGGATATTTTACTAACGACAGCCAGTTAGAACTTCAGGTAGTGCTCGGTCACTCGCGTCTTACAAAGTTGAGCGAACTTGAAAGCGAACATGATTGGCTGAGGCGCGCGCTGGATGTAGGAAGGTATTGGAATATCGGCGGGATGGAAGTCAAGCACCTGAGAAAACACAAAAAATGGTACGGTATGGTATGGTATGGTTTCGTTTTGTTTATGGTGTTTAACGCTCCAAAGCGACTCAGGCTATGAGGGACGCCTTAGTGGAGGACTCCAGATAATTTCGACCACCTGGATCTCTTTAACGTGCACTGACGTCGCACAGCACACGGGCCTCTAACATTTCGCCTGCATCGACTTGCGACCGCCGCGGCTGGGATAAAACCAATGACTTTCGGATGAGCTGCCGAGCACGATAACCACTGACCCACCGCGGCGGCTTGGTACGGGTAAGGTATGGTACGGTATGGTATGGTATGGTACGGTACAGTGTGGTATGGCATGGTTTGGTTTATGTTTAACGCTCCAAAGTGACTCAGGCTATGAGGGACGCCTTAGTGGAGGACTCCGGATAATTTCGACCATCTGGGGTTCTTAACGTGCACTGACATCGCACAGTAACACGAGCCTCTAGCATTTTGCCTCCACCGAAATGCGACCGCCGCGGCTGGGATCAAACCGACGACTTTCGGGTGAGCAGCCGAGTGCCATAACTACTAAGCCACCTAGGCGGCTTGGTATGGGTACGGTACGGTACGGTACGGTACGGTACATTATGGTATGGTATGGTTTATGTTTAACGTTCCAAAGCGACTCAGGTATTAGGGACGCCTTAGTGGAGGACTCCGGATAATTTCGACCATCTGGGGTTCTTTAACGTGCACAGACATCGCACAGTAACACGAGCCTCTAGCATTTTGCCTCCACCGAAATGCGACCGCCGCGGCTGGGATAAAATCGACGACTTTCGGGTGAGCAGCCGAGCGCCATAACTACTGAGCCGCCTAGGCGGCTTGGTATGGGTACGGTACGGTATGGTACGGTACATTATAGTACGGTATGCTATGGTATGGTACTGGAGGTTAACGTCTCAAAGCTAGGGCTCATTATAGGCATGAGACATTTAATACGCACAATTCAGAACAAGTGGTCTGTCAGAGTTACGGAGGCCCAAATTGGATACCAAGAGGAGAAGAACGTATTCAAAGTCAGCTGGGAGTGACCTACAGAGTGGCGAGCTTCGGAAATACGCTGGAATAACGCGGCCGCGGTTCGCGCAAGGCAGGAATTATTTGAGGTCGTTTTGAGAGGCCCATGTCGTGCAGTAAACTACACACGGCTGATTATGATGATGATTATTATGCTTGTGGTTTTTATATATTCGCCCAGCAGAACGCTGAGCTAGCCGGTGCCACTTCGAGGCTCCAAACCCGCCGTATTTTTTTCATTTTTTAAAGAAAAAATCAAATAGAGAGAACGCGCCTCTTTGAAGATCTTTTTTTTTTTCGGGGGCAGATATGGTGAGGTCACTAGAATGAACAAGTTTCTATAGCCAGCATCTGCGGCCAATTGACGCTTAAAGTGTGCCACTTGAGTCAGGCACTTGGTTTCTCCGTTTCAATACGGATTCATGCTCCTGGTCTGATAGTTCGCGGTACAGCATCAATGCATAGACGTGGTCCCCAAAGTACACAACCCGGGTGGGGTGCAATGGGAGAGAGTGCTGTCCAGCTACCGCTTTGAAGACCAATGAGGTCTGGTACAGCGAGCTCAACGGGCGGTACTGGCCAGCAGAGCCTTGGACTGAGGGCAACCGACCATTGATTAAAAGTGGACGAGCTCGGCAGAGAAGACTACTGGGGATACAACCCAGGAGAGAACATCCCTGGAGATGCCCCCGAAACCGCAGGGTACAATAAGTTTTCTCCACTCCTCCTCCACTCCACAATGAGAGAAACGATCACTTGAGCAGAGAACATGACGCCCAAGGGCGCTTTGAGGGAGCAGATGGCAACGCGCTGGAGAAATAATAAAAAAGAGGCTGCAGGAGAATGCAAGCAACAAATACACGCAAACATCTAGATGCAGCTGTGTTTCTTAGGAAAGATACGAGGCGCCACTGATCAGTGACTCACTCTAGTAGCCTAAAACGGAGGCGATTCGTTCTGTTTACAGCGAGAGAAAAAGAAAACTTAGGCAAGCAGTAAAATTACCACGTAATGTGAACCCTATTCTGTAGTCGGTATCATTAAGTTAAAGCGCATATACAGTCACTAGCCACTGTCGCGTTCGTACCTCGAAGACTTAATTCAATTAGCTTTAAGGCTTCTGCCGAAGAGGCCATAACGATTCTGCCTGCACGCCCACTGCCGTTACCTTTTGTTGTAAACATTATACTGTAAACTTTGTAGCAGTTTTACACTTAATCTGTAAGCACTCTTTGAGACATATACGGTAAACTTTTTCAATATTTACCACAATATGTCTGCAGTAGCCGTCCTGTCGAGGAAGAATTCCCTAGAAGACCCGCCAAAACACGGAAGGGATGTCCCTCGGTTACGCGCAAAGCGGCAGTCATACATATGAGACGTCCGTGGTATCTTTTTTGTGCTTCCGGGAATACGTAATCGCACGGATATTTGTGGGACATACCGGGGGTGTAACCTTTCAGACAAGGTATCTACTGCCATCAATTTCGTTAAAAAAAAAAGGCTATTCAAATTCACTTCAAAACAGCTAACTTTAGCATTGGTGCGATTATCTGCATGCTTAAAAGCAAGTTCGCTTGAGCCATGTATCGTGCCGGGAACTTGGGCGGTGCTAAAGTTGCGCTGATTTATGCATCGATGAGTCAGAGTTGGGTTTCCGGCCGCGTACACTCAAAGCAAATCAGCATGATAATACCACGATCCAGAAGTAACCCCGCGGCTTTTGTTGCGTACCATCTGCGCGTGCATTTTATTTTTTCTTTCTTATTGATGACGGCTTGACGGAGGAAGCACAGAAATGACGGGTTTCCGAGAGCCAGACGCAGCGGGACGGATTCAGCCGCGGCGCCAGACAGGCAGGTGGTACGGCAGCGTGCAACGGGAACAAAGCCAACTCAGCTTTGCAGATAGACAGACAGCGGCAGCAGCTCGCTTGCGCAGACATCGCACGCAAGTGCGGCGCGGCGATAAAACGACAAAGTAGAAGCACTTGCTGCAGAGTGCGCCTCTGACAGACTGTAGGGGCACGTGAAACTGGTCTTGCAGGCCGCCCCCAAAGCAGCTTCCCATTCTTTTCCTTCAAGCTTACTTTTGCTCTGCTGGAAAAACGCCTTTTTTTTTTTTCCTAGGCGCCGGTTTCTGCGTTTGTTGCGCTGGCGGTAAAGCTAGTTGAGGAAAAGAAAAAAAAGGAAGAGAGAGAGAAGGAGCGAGAGAACGTCAGAACGAAACATTTCAGCAACGTTGTAGACGGCGCGCCATCTATGAAGTAATGACGGCACCGCCGACATGGAGGCCTGAGAGCATTTCCTCGTGGCGTCGCCACTTGCCTCGTAGCCACACCGCAGAGATTTCAGCAGCTGACGTTCGCTCTCCCACGCGCTATCGATCCCGAACCATGGCGCTGCTGCGCAGTGGCTGCCGCCGAGGCAATCTGCCCTTTTAAACAACCCCTGGCAACAACTCTAGAGTTCACGAACCGGTGTGGTTACTAGAAAAGAGAGTTAATGGAATCCGACACTGACCACCACCGACGTTTTACGGCTAACTATCGAGATACACTCAATTGTTGCGCTTTCAACCAGCGTGTATATCGTTTCACGCAGCGAATTGCATTCTCAGAGAGATGCAAAACGACAACGCTTCCATTTGGTCAGAAAGCGCGGCTTTCTTGCTGACGGCAGAATCCCACTTTGGGCGCCAAAAAGAGGACATATTGCAGCTGCACGTGATGGCGACTGGCGTTATGTCATGACGACAACGTAACAGACACAAAAAGGCACGAATTAAAACATGTGCAACACCAGCGACAGTGGTATTCCGTAACGGGGCAGATAATGCACAGTTACATCATGGACTTTTTCACCGTAACCGATTACTCGACAGTTTTCTAGATACCGATCAACCTTTTTCCCCTCGCAAGAAGAAAAAGGCTATTCAGAAGGCGGCGTTCAGAGCGCGTTGCCTGCATTTTTGCTTATTACAGCGGAAGCAGTACACACATGCATGGATTTGGGGAATAAAAGGGCACGGCGTAATGAATGATAAAGGGTCAACGATACCGAGGGATATGCGCTCGCTTTGTGCTCGTTCTTGCACCTGTTGTAAAGGGCCTTCGATTGACCCCAAGAGAGCTGCGACGGGCAACAAGCTTTGTGAGCTTCACCTGCAGCGTCATCGCCGAACTATGCGCGCAGTGCTGCAACGCTGAGCCATTGTTTGCGGGACGGCTGTAGGATGTCCCATCAGGAGGTTCCGAGATGTCCTCGAGCAGCACCAGCGAAACGACCAGCGTCTCGTTTCTCGGGCTGTTACGCATATCACATCAACGCGTTTTCAGTTAGAGCCCTTAAAGCCAGTGTTGTTTTATTGTTCCAATTACGAAACTGCGAATGTAATACAGGTATGTCCTATGGCCAGGTTCTGGTCGTCATACTTCCGGTTGGGTTGACTGCAAGCATAGACGAAGGAAAGAACTCAGGGGCACCGGTTAGGCCACATTTTTTAGCCGCCGTCTAGGTACGCTTGAGCATGCACAGATGAAAATGTAGCAGACGGCGCCGCTGCGTCCAGCGTTACCATTGGCTGCGCCATCGGCCAAATACTCCCAGTAGTCATTGAGAAAGCGCGTGACTTCCGGCACACTTTTTGGCGTGCAGCTCGGATAGCGAGGGCTTCTCCTGAAGTTTCCTTCCTCCATGGCCGCAAGTGATGGCGCCCGCTAACATTTCATTCTCCATGTTTTAAGTAGCCTTTCAGCATTTTATCTGAATGCCGGAAGTGGAATGGCAGCGAACTTACAATCCTGGATTGAATAGATTGCCTGATTAGGAAACGTTGACTCTGTGCAAAATGAAAGAGAGTGATAAAGCTGAATGGCAAGTCAGGGAGGCTAACCAGATAATGCCCGATTAGGTGGTGCCCTAAACGTGGGGAGAGGAGAAGGATGAGTGAAAGAGATGAGAGAAGGAGAGTTCAGTTCTTTGTATGGACTATAGAAAGTGTCCGTGTTGCCCTTTTGTCTGTAAAAACGAGAAAGAAATTATCCCAGTCTTTCTATAGCCTCTGTATGACCGTGGTCTGCGCGGACCACATGAGCGTTTCCACTGCCAGTTCAGCAGGTATACCCAGATTTCAAAGGTCATAGGGTTGTGTCGAAAAGTGAGCGAGATGGCTGAACTCGTGGTTATCGAAAACTTTTCCACAAGAGAAGAGATATAAACGTTGTGCACAGAAACGGAGTACCGCTACCTGTGCGCACTCATGCCTCCGCAGGAGGTGAGTCAAAATGACCTCGACTTTAATTATTGATGTTTCCGAGATGTCCTCGCTTTGCAGTGCAACTTCTTTAACTCACAAGAGATAGAGAAGTATTTTGACACAGAAGGAAGTGGCACGTGCAGTTGTGTTTTTTGCTTTCTGCAATAGCTATCTCGCGATCTAAAGAATAAATTAAAGAAACGACTGCACGATTGCGCCAAGCGATGGAGTTTCGCTGGATGGGGCTGGTGGAGAGGTGCCTGGTCTTGAGTGTGCTAGGAATCACCAGAAGAGGAAAAAGAGAGTGAAGAGGGCGAAGGGTGATTACAGATAAATTCGACTGTACTGAACGCAATCGAAAAACTCTTGCTGGAGGAGATCATCCAATGTCGAATGCACACCACGCCATATGTTTGACATCCTCTTTAGAGATAGGTATAAATCAATAAGAAGGGAAAAACCTCGCGCAATCCAGTTCTCTCGTGTAGTGAGTCGCGTATCACTTCATGTAAGGCGTCAGGTTCAGACGAGTAAATGAGAACATACCTACATATATTTGCTATAATAAGAGAGTCATTACTCATTGGAATCCACCCAAGCGCAGCCATACGGCTACAATGAGTAATTACTCCCTTATTACAAATCAACTCCACCTTCGGGGCTTCCCCTAAACATTTGGCCAATACATTTACTTTTCTTCGGATGAAACTAAGGTCGTATATTTTGTTTGATTATTTTTTGCTCGATCCATTCTTCTACCACCCTGTCATTATTCAAAACTACCCTTTACAGCAGAGAAAGCGAGATCACTGCTCACCAGGCAACCCAGACGCGGACAAGACCGTCAGTGGATGACTGGAAAAATGAATCGCGGAGATAACCTTTACAAAAATGTGGCACCAAATGTGCAGATCTCAGCAGAAGGAGGATTAATCGGTCGTACAGTCGAGATGAATACAAAATGACGTCTTCCAGGTGGCGCAAGTTCACTCTTAGTCTCATGTTTAAATGAAGCAATAATTCCAAGTAGCAATACAAGTAGCCACAGAGGAAATGCGTACAGCTTTCTTATTTGTAGTGGAAGAAAAACTGCTCCTGGTTTGGGCGTTCGACCCACAGCCCCGTAAGACCAGCGCCTCATCTATTTTTTCAATGCCGGCCGCGTCGCTTGCTTCGCGGTGGGAGCCTTTCGGACGCCTCAATTGAGTTAGCTGCCCCGACGCGGCGCTAGACAGAAGGAGCGACTCCAGGATAGGTAGTTTGTACCGATCTTTGAAGCTCCGTGTGGCCGCTTGCGGTGGCTTCAGTTCAACCGCGCTCCGTCGTAGGGAGCCACCGAGGCGGTATACTTTCCACCACAGAGGTGGAGCAGGCGCGAAGGTTAGAGGATAGGGGAGAGAAGAAAATGAGGGTGAGAGGGCCTTTATTTGTCGGTTGAGCGGTCTGGCTGGAATTAAAGAAAAAATTAAGGGGATGGGTTGGTTTGATGCGGAGGAAATGCGATAACATTTTTCTTTCACTCGCCAATGTATTGCAGTTCTGATTCTATTACAAATGTGATTCTATTGCATTTCTTTTTGAGACCATTATCTTTCACGAATCAATCTACTATAATTCTGACTCTATTCCAATTCCGACTACTCAAATTCCGACACTCAGACGGCGCCGTGACAATTGGTCGACACGATTGACTGGATGGCCTTTATTTTTCATCTTTTCGAATTCTTTTTTTCGAGCAGCAACGGACTGGAACGGCCTACGCCGTGACATCATCAACATCGCTTCATCATCTACTTTTCAAGAACGTGTAACCGATCAGCTTCAATGCTGAATAGTATTCGCTGTTTGTTTGCTCATTTCACTAAAGTCCAACCCCTCATGTACGAAAAAAGGGGCCTTTAAAGAAATAAACTGAACTGAACATCCTTTCAGAGGTGTCTGCCTCTTCATTCTTGAGTTGTATTTGAATATACAGCAATCGCCGACAGTACACCTCTAGTGAAAATTGAAGCGCAAGCGCATGCACACAAAATGGGATTGTAAGAAATCATACATCCTATCCTTTCGAATTTTTTTTATTACGCTCCAGCGGAAACAAACGGGCGCGCTTTTTAACAGCCGTATATCATTACGAAAACAAGAAGCGGCAACTCTTTAAGCCATTATAGCAATCACGTGCGTTGCCGGAACTAGGCTCTAGCCGGAGCAGCATTTGCATGCCACCTGCCGAGGCTGCAAGGGACGAGCAGCGAACTTTATTCAATGTCAACTTTTTTTTCCGGCCTCGGCCTAGATATCTTCAGCTACTCGCGGTACTTGTAATAGCCCGCAAACGAGCTTGCTTCCTCTCCATCACGGAGACTGACATCCACAGGCACGAATTGAATACAAAGGCAAAACACTATATACCACTCACAGACGCGCGTTCATTGCGATGGAGGTTACCGGTGAAAACCAGTTGGGAAGAGGAAACCGTAAAAAGCGGACTGGATTTCCAGGTGGAAATCACAGCTGGGAAGTACTGCAAGAGTTGTTGCCAATCAGGTTAACAGAAAAAGTAACATTTCTTCTCGTTTCTGAGGCAGAAATATGTTCACCAGGAAAAGCGATACATTTAGGTCTGGCGTTCGGAGCACAGACTTTCTTCCATGCGCTAATCAGAGCTCACTGATATGAGTGGAGAAGCCGGAGCTGTGGAGTGGGCCAGTTCACCTTCGCGATGGGGCGCTTTCGAATCGGGATGTGGAAGAGGCGCTGTGATGGCGAAGGTGGTTTGAATGTGAGGGCCCTCGTGGAAGGGCTGAGAGCTGTCAGGATAGCTCTGCAGCGTGGTAGGGCGTCCCGCCTGCACATTCTGCACCTTAGTGAGAGGGAAAGGTTGTCTGCGGGTACAGGGGTGCGTCTTCTCGAGCCGGAGCTCTGAAGGTGGCCTCTCTTTGATCCTTGCAGGGTTACTGGGAACAAAGTCACGTTGACCTGTGTCGATATGCTACCGCGTTCTAATGTTAAAGACGATACTTTCACTAATAAAGAAGGTTTTATAAGCTAGAAAAGGTTAAAAAAAATGAAATTCGGGCGTCGCCACCACCGGCTGTCTTCGCAAACAAAATGCGGCTCTACAAATTTTCATCGCAGATCCCTGAGGATAGGTTACAACGCCTCTAACTTCCAAACGGCGATCACGGAATCCTTTCTTATTCGCGACGTCACAAGTTGTAATTGAGAGGCATGAACGTTTTACTGCATGAAAAAACGTTCCCCAAAATACGCGGCGTGTGTGTGTGCGTGTGTGCGTGTGCGTGTGCGTGCGTGCGTGCGTGTGTGTGTGTGTGTGTGTGTGTGTGTGTGTGTGTGTGTGTGTGTGTGTGTGTGTGTGTGTGTGTGTGTGTGTGTGTGTGTGTGTGTGTGTGTGTGTGTGTGTGTGTGTGTGTGTGTGTGAGAGAGAGAGAGAGAGATAAAGGGACGAGATTCCTCCACCCTCCGGAAGCAACTCCGATGAGTGCGCCGACAATAACGCAGTTCCCTTCTACTGACCACCACCCTACAGGAGACTCCAATCACCAGAATCGCACGCATCACCGGAACTTTGAAAAAGCAGCAGTGTAATCCGCGCTACGCCTAGACAAGCCCTCTGCATCCCCCATCCACCAGAAGCCTACGTAGGAGCAGAAAAAAAAGTGACGGAGAACTCTGTTTCGGAACAATGTTCCGGACCCTCTTTTTGTTTTCCAAACCCACTCGTCTTTTAGCACTGTTCCTTCGCACGAGGCCGAGAGGGGTGTGTTGTCCGCAGTGACGCGTGCACACGGCGCCACGCGGCCGCATGGCTTGACTATATATATATATATATATATATATATATATATATATATATATATATATATATATATATATATATATATATATATATATATATAGATTTAAGAGAAGTGGGCACTTCTACAAAGACACTTTTATTTATCAACGTTTCGACCGCGGTGCGGTCTTCTTCAGACCGCGGTGCGGTCTTCTTCAGTCCTGAAGAAGACCGCACCGCGGTCGAAACGTTGATAAATAAAAGTGTCTTTGTAGAAGTGCCCACTTCTCTTAAATCTTTATTCTGCGGAGCCAACGCAACCTACGTTCGTAACATATATATATATATATATATATATATATATATATATATATATATATATATATATATATATATATATATATATATATATATATATATATATATATATATATATATATATATATATATATATATATATATATATATATATATATATATATATATATATATATATATATATATATATATATATATATATATATATATTCTACGCCCGTTCTCGCCTCTTACTTCCTCTCTACTAATGAACCATTCCTTTTTACTCTTTCCCGAAGCCGGAAGAATTGGCCGTACTTTGTGGGTTTTCGCTATTTTTTAAGTAAATAACTTCAATGTTCCTAATTTATTGCGAAGATAAAAAATGAAAGCAAATAAATTCGCTTTTTAATAATGTGACTTTCACTAAAGTATTCTATTCCCTACGAAAATTTCATATCTGGACTTACGAAAACAACCATATCTGGGCATATCAGGAATTAGGCACATATGGCCATCGCCAGATCTCGTCATATCTGCCTAATTCCTGATTTGGAGTACCAGACCTGACCACAGCTATGTTTTACCAAATTTTATTGCGAAATCAAGGTATTTTATAAATTTTTAACATAGCTTTACATAACACTGGAATATACAAAATGTCCGCCTATCATACTGCTACTTAAAAATGAAGGTTCTAGCATGTACACTTTTCTCATTAGAAACCAATCACTTTACACCCTATATAGCTGGACACCCCAATAGGCGATACAATCGGACGAACCCTTTGCAGCGCAGGCGGTACAAAACCACGCCCGAGTGATGTGAAAAGCCATACAAGCGAGACGAATAACATTGCTGACGTGAGTACCCTTTTCAAAACGGCCGCTGAGTCGATCAAAAAGGGCGCATATTAGAATCTAATCGAGCCGCTGCCATCGATTTTCTGGGCTGAATCCTTTGCTCTTCGCCTACTGAATTGAAGTGAGATGATGAGGCAGCATCCGCAGAGTCTCACTGCTATACCATATTGCCAACATACTCAACCTCGGACGGAGCTCAATCACGATATTTACGCTTTATGGCGGTTTAACGTCCCAAAGCGACACCGCCTATGAAGGACGTCGTAATGCAGGGCTCCGCAAATTTCGACGACCTGAGGTTCTTTAACGTGGACTGACAGTGCACAGTACACGGGCCTCTAGAATTTCGCCTCAAGCGTAATTCAACCGCCACGGCAGGGATCGAACCCGCGTCTTTGGGGTCAGCAGCCGAGCGCCATAACCACTGAGCCACCCCGGCGCCGAAGTCACGAGATTTGTCGCGTGTCAAGGGGCGTGCCACGTTGGCGGAGACGGCCATTCTCAACGTCTACGCTCCGCTATTTTCACAAGCGGTTCAAAAAGGACAAACTAAAGAGAAAATTGCTAACTTCAGTCAAATGGCGCAGCATGTTCAATAACGGCGCGAAAGCGTTTGAAATTAACGCTCGCACCCATCGTTAGCAGTCTAACGATGGTCAATGGGCGCGGTAGGGAAAGAGTTAAGCTGAAAATTTCTCACTGAACGCAATGTTATAAGCGTACCTTACATCACTTGCCCGAAATTCAGGAACGTTCGCTGAGGAGACAGACGGCGTTCAAGCTGCTCAAGCTGCTTTGGAAAACTACGAAAGAAAATGCGATGGAAACAATGCCGTCTACAGTGACGTTCTTGACATCGGCAATACGTTCCTTTTACGGGATTGGTATAATGAGACGCGCTAAGTTGATTGCTTCTTGTCATCGTAAGGGCTAAAATGAAAGAGCCGCAAAGCGCCGGTCGCGCTCATCGTACGCCACGTTAATGTGTTTTGGAAAACTAGTATTGGACAGGGCCACTCTGTGATTGTTCCAATTAAGCTTCACACCTCACCACATACTCGCGTTAGCCGCGAGTTTTTATATTTAGGAAGGGCATTCAAAAATCTTTTAAAACCGAATTAAAGTCCCTTTGAAGACCTGTTGCGTCCAATACTTGGCCCTGGGTGTCGTTGCATAGAGGTCAATGCCAAAACATGCATTTTATAGGCTCAAAACTTCATTAACGTGAGGTAGGCTGGGCTGCTCACCCTTTCCTCCACAAAGTGGCGCTGCACGTATATGGCTATATATAGAGGAAACGTGCAGCGCCAGGGGAATGCTTCTGGTCGGTTTCGCAAAACACCGTGTGCGTTGCATACAGAGCATTCGATGCGAATGCGGCGGTTGGGCGTGGTTTAGTTTCTCTTCAATGCGTCGCACGTTTCAGGTGCCACCGTTGGAGTCTGCGTTGCGTGCTATACGCGTGGCAGTCACGCCGCTTTGCCAGGCCGCTTCTCCTTCTCCCTTTATGACTTTCTGCGCGAGTACCCGGGAACCCGTCGCCTTCAGAGTGCATTCATCACTCTGAAATGAACGGTTGTCGAGTCATCCATCTTGGTTGAATAAAGCAGTTCTAACGCTCTAGCTTTTATCAGTGCGTGCGCAGTAGATTTTGCCTGGCGCTCGGAAATCAGCGTAACTATGTGTACACTACCGTCGTCGCTTCAGTTATGACCTGACCTTCCCTCTGTATAAGGCCCCGCGATTCGCGTCGCTCATCGACCGCCGTGTTCAGCTCGGAAAATGGAAATCCCGAGTCTAGGATCGCAGTTATTTCCTTTGTTTGGCCCCTGCATGAAGATCGGCTAATTTTAATATATCGCGCAAAGAAAAAAAAAGAGCATGTAGTCGAGGGTTTGACGGCATATCGTCTGGTCAGGAATCATGGCTTGATGAGGTTCACTGGTCACTGACCAAGGTCAACAAAATAATGAGGTTTCGGGAGCGCTACGGCTCATTGTGAACAAGGGAGCCGTAGCGCTCCCGAAACGTCATTATATTGTTGACCTTGGTCAGTGACCAGTGAGCCTCATAAAAAAAAGAGCACACTGGGAAATTACCGCATCAACGTAAATTGAAGCCACCGTGAAGAGTTTTTCTAAGCTAGTTGGTGCAGAGCAGAGAGTGGTAACCAAGAAGAAAGCGAACGCAAGACAAGGACACACCGCACGAGGCTGTGTTGTGTGTCCTTGTTGTGTTGCGTGTCCCGGTCTTGCGTTCGCTTTCTTGTTGGCTGTCAGTCAGCCTCTTTCCGAAACCGCTACCCACTTTTTGCCTTTTTTTGTAAAGCGAAATTCCAAGCCATCCACCGCGAAAGTGTGTTGAGAATCGAGGCACGTATATAATCGCTACTTTGCTTCATCCTTGTTAACACGATGAAAACCGCACTCATGTGAAACGAGTTCTGTGGATACCGCGCCTATTACTGCATATAACTTAGCTATGGTTATTTCCTCCGATTTTATTCTGTCCCTATCGCCCGCTGCGGTGACTGTCACTTACCGGCGATAAGTGGGGCCATGGCATCACTTGAGCGATTCACGAAGGGCAAAAAGGCTTAAAATGGAAAAATAACCGGTATGGAGACGTTATGTTATCTCGGACTTGGGATATTCCAAAAATTGCCATGCAGACCGCGTTGTCCTTGCCACCAACGGAGCTGTGCCAAAGTCGCGGGCTTTAGGAAAAGTTGACAGTGCTGGCATGAGCTAGGGAATAGCATATTTTCTACTTATTTATATTTTTTTATACCGTGTTGGTTATTAGTATAACCTGCTTAGGCAGGCGACCGCACTGGATCCATTAAGCTATACGCATGAGCACGCTTCCCGTCAAGCTGTGCGCAGACTTGTGAAGGCGGTCTGTTTACCGACTGCACTGTGCCCACCTCAGTCAACACAACAAGGCCTTGCTGCATAACATTTAGATATACCGCGCAGCTGCGAGTGTGTCGTGTTTTACGGTTCATTATACTAGCACGCTCTTCATTCACACTTTTGCCACCGCGTTGGGTATATAGAACGGCTTCACTTGCGTGTAACTTTCTTGTTCACACACATGCACACCAACTCCTAAGTGATGCTTAATAAGCCATCGCAGCAAAACATGTGCACTATAAGCAGAATTTCGTTACCACCTGAGATTCTATAGGATTAGAGGTGTGCGCATGGTGCCTTTTCGAAATCAAATCTAATACGAATAGGCTAGCTTTGCTACCGAACCGATACGAATCAAAGAGTTAAATAACCAAATAGAATAAGAATACGAATCGAATCGAATATTTGTGCGTTTATTCGCAATCGCACAAGCATTCGCAGGAAGCGAATAATTATGACAAGCAGAGAACCGCTAGCGGAGGTGAAATAAGTCGTGGAATTAAAGCTGTAGCTTTCGAAAGACACGGTGCTGATTTCTACTCGGGGACACTCAGCACGCAGTCAGTATCCTAACTCTATGACCGCCATGTCATATATACGCATTGAAAAAATGCCTTTTGACACAGATGAAGGCAGCGAACAGACTAGCTCCAAAGCAGTCGATGAGAGGGACTAGAATTTGAACCATCGATATCCGGTATACCGATGTCGTATATATATCGGGCATGGAAGGCAGGGCTTGCTATACCTCGCTAAACCCTCTCCCGTCGTCCACTCTTGAAGGCCGTAAGAATGAGCATGAACGCCGACAGACGAATGGGCCGTGTCGTGCATTCCTTCCCACGAAGGCTGGTCGCGGCAGAACGCTGTGCAAAAACTGTCCGAAAACTACTCGACAACTGTTTTAAAACTGTTCTAAAAATGTTCGTAAACTCTTCGGACACGTGAGAACGGATTCGACTGGTGTAGAATAACTTTAGGCGCTCACTATTTGATCCAATCAACTAATCGAATCGAAGGATATTGGACTAGATATTCAAACATTTCAAATATTCGCACACTACTATATAATAAAGGCGTTTTCATGACACCTGAAGAAGCCCCGGTGGTATAAATTAATCCGGAGCCCTCCACTATACGGCGTCACTGATCTGTGCAGCTTTGGGACGTTACACTATGGTAATACCTGTTTCTACGAAAGCGGCACTGTAGGCAGGAGCTTCATCAGTTCATACGATGATGATGATGATGATTAAAGCGATTGAACACCAATGCTTTATGCCAGCTGAACTCTTTCTTAGTGGTCCAGAAGAATTTCGCTACTTTATGGGGCTAACGTACGGGGTAAAACCAAATAAGTTGTGCTTGTCTTTCGTTAATAAACAGTGTTTACTTATTTGTCATCATAAAAAAAATTCTTGCTCACTTGAGTAGGCGAATTACTACGGTTCTTTTCTCTTTTTTGTGGTCTTTCGACCGCAATGACTTGATGTGCGCCGTTACCATCAGCGCGTCAGAACTTGCATATTGTTAACTGAACACAGCTAGAAGCATTACGAGCACAATTATGCTGACTCATTAGCTCAATTCTAACTAGTAGACAGCAAAAAAAAACAGAAGAAATCATGTGGCCTATGCTAGCGAACGAATCTTTTGCGCAACATTTTCGCCATCATGACAGCCAATATGGAACTGCGCGGCTCCTATATGTTGCCCAATGAATACACGAAATATATGTGAAATTTTACAGGCGCGAGCCTCGTGAGACAACTACATAAGATGTAACACTCACGCTTGAGAAGGATGATATATTGTAAGACTCCAACGAAATCTAACCGAGCTTGCCTGCCTTTGCTTCTAACAATGTACCAAGTGAGGACTTGGTTCTTTCACATTTTTTTTTACTTTCTTGGGGTGTTTGCAAGTCGGATCAAGACGAGGAAGAGAAACGACTTTTGCTACACGAGAGTGGTCCAGACTTTTTTTTTTTTGACAGGGATCTACTATGGCATTTGCATTTATCCTACCTCTGTAAAAATTGCGTGCGGTTTCCTGCATATTACATATATAATATGCGACATATCAAGCGAATTTCCTTCCGAATAATTTGCAGTGTGCTGCGCTACGGGCAAAACTGAATTAATTCAATTTTAGTTGATTCAATAACTCAATTGAATTAATTCAATGTTGCGTTCTTTGGGGCCTAGAACAGCATACGATTTATGTCAAAGCAAAGCTACAGATGTCTTTAATATGCTAAATTCACCGAACTTTAGCTCCTGGATTGTCGAAACAATCATAATTAAACACTTTTGGAATAGCGATTACAAGGCGCGGCGTACCCCAGCGCCTGCTGCCTAAAACCCAAAAAACCGTACCTTATCCCCAAAGTTGTAACAAAATATCTGGAAAGAAACTTGTCAATATTATATTCTAACCACCTTTAATAATTACCAGAGCCTGTGTTAAATTCAAACGCAAAATGCAAATGACGTGAGATTATAAAGCATTTAGAGCATCAGATATCTAAACTGTCATTTTTTTGTTATAATTCTAAATTTAATATTCCGTTCATATTTTTGTGCACTTTCTCTGTGACCTGACTGCCAGGCACTGCCAGACACTGCCAGTCAAGCCCTTTGAGGCTTTGTCAGGTCTGCCATCTGTATTTGTTACCCTTATTCACAATAAAAATTGCAGTGTGTGTGTGTGTGTGTGTGTGCGTATGCGTGTCTGCGTGTGTTTGTGTGTTGCTTGTCTTCGTCTTAGCCTCCATTTATTGCGCTCTTCTGCACTGCTTTCACGTAGTAACTATTCTACACCTTCCACATTACAAAACACCGACGCTATTGATTCAGTAAAGGCCCCAAACGCGTGACAAGCATGATGATGACCCGTCGGCATGTTGCTCTCAAGTAGTGTGGTCTAGCACATTGTCCCGCGGCTGCGCCCATGCCTTTCTATCCTTTCTATCCTTTGAGCAAGTATGTTTGTGCCTCTCCCTTTCCGTGCGCACTGCATTCTCATGTTTCTTAGAATGCCATTGTTTCGAAAGACATGCTGTGCCAGCTTTATCTGTCACAAGCGCAAACATAGTGACTTACTCGGTACTCTCCTAGCGCGACTAACGAACTCTCAATGCCGCAAGTGGGGCATGCATGCTGACAAAATGCACAACGCAAGCAGCGTCATAAGGGGCATCGTAGAGCTTTGTCATCTTGCAGCAGTTCGGACTCTGAAAAACGGCGCGGCTGCTTTATTTGCCTTCAGTTGTAACCAATAACTAAAGGCGCCCTCCGAGAGGCCGCGGTAGGACATGGGCCTCTAAACACAGTGAGCAGAGCTCTTATCAATGCTGCAAGATTTCCAAGATGCACTGTCGTACAAGCCAGCCATCGCGCATGCATGTCGAGCGCAGAATCAACGGGAATCGCGAATCCAAGCTTGCATCGTGCATTTACTCCGAGCAAATAAGAATACGTGACGTCATCCGACGACAGAGTTACCTTTTCCGCTGAGAGCTGATACGCATCTTGAGCGCTGCCACTCGTAGCCACATCGTGGTGCCGACCAGTCGTGAGCCAGGCTTCCGCACACTGGTGACGGTTAGTAATCCGAGGCGCGCGCGCGCACCTTCGTGCGACGGTTAAACGTATGCGTCCGTCCGGGTGCAGGCTGTTCCGCTGAAGAGTCCGGCAAACCGGTAGTGCTACCGACACCGCGTCCACGAGCCGTACAGCAACGTAGCAGCAAAAGCAGAAGCGCCACAAGGCGGTAGTATACGTGAGCGATGATCCTAATTGTGCGAACCGCCGGAGTCGGTGTGACGCGCCCTTGCTCGCCAAGAATCGCCGTTTCGCGTCGCGCGCAGGCGGCTGCGGCGGCGGCCAAACGCAAGCTTCGCTGTGCCGTCATGCGCTCATTGCGTACAGCGCTGGTGGCGGGGGAGCGTCTCTCAACGGCAACCGCGTGCGCGACGACATTCGCCGAGACTCGCCGCCGTGTCGTAGTTCGTAAGCGGAGCCCAACGGCGGCGAACGCCACCTGCGAGCGAGCGCACAGTCGAGCAAGAAAGATGAGAACATTGTATTTGTTGCCGGTCGGGCTTCTTCCAGCTCTCCCACCCTCCGACGTAATCGTCCTCTCAGCCGCTGCCGTGTGCTGTTCTTTCTTCTCGCACCGGCGACGAGGGAGATAATGGCGGTGCAGTTACGTCGAAAACTAGCAGGCTGATGACTAATGACTCTTAATCAGAGCTAATGTGCGAAGGGAGTTACAGTTTCGTACACTGCGGCCGGTTGTAGTAAGTCGGTTATTTGGTGGCTCGGGGGAATAGGAGAGAAGCAGTCGGCGCGCCCTCTTTTGCACTCGTGCTCGCAGCGGTGCACCTTTTTACACGGAGGCTGCAGGTGCATATGTGCGGCTGATTAACTAGCTGTGCGGAGCGTTAATTGTCCAATTACCATCTCCACCCTGCAAAAGAAAAGATGAAGGTTCTTCTCCATACCGGAAGTACATCTGCGAATGCTAAATGGTCAATTCTCTGCCTTTCGGCTGCTGATCCCAAAGGCGTTGGTTCGGTACCGCAGGCGAACTGCCAAAAAACGGCAGAATACTGAAATCTATATACGTACTGCGTTATATTTTACTTCCCTATCGTTCATTTGTTGTCGCTGTTGTTCAAGGTACTTCTTTTATTGTGCGAGTCTTATTTGGACTTGTGTACACGACAAGTGCTTTTATATTTTTTTTGTTCGTTTTCATTGGTACTGCATGAATTGCTTACTGTTTTCTAAGAGGCGGTAACTCTATCATTGATTGTCTTGTTTTCATGCCTTCTAAACTTGACGTCAGAACTGCATCCGGTTCCTTGCTTAGTCAAGCTGTAATTAAGCAGCTTTCTGCCTACTTGCCCATTAAATAACTGCGTATAAGCACGGAAAAATTAAACTAAATCGAATTGAATTGAAACCATGCGCCCACACGCGACGCGGTGGTCGGAACACGCCCACGGTACACACCATGGGTCGACTCAGTTTCACGCTTTACTGGCATTATTACAGCGCCAAAATGTGGTAGAGGTCCAAAGAAAACATAAATCAGCTATTGAGATCAATTATTGTAAGCGTTTACGCCCTACCACTTTCGCCATGTACAGCGCTTATGTGCGCCCACTCATTACCTGAAGAGTAAACGATAACGCTGCAGCTCGACATAACCCCCGCGAAAATAGCAACTGCTAAACGCTAAGGCGCCCGTGTGCTGTGCGATGTCAGTGCGCGTTAAAGATCCCCAGGTGGTCGAAATTATTCCGGAGCCCTCCACTACGAGCACCTCTTTCTTCCTTTATTCTTTCGCTCCCTCCTTTATCCCTTCCCTTACGGCGCGGTTCAGGTGTCCAACGATTATATGAGACAGATACTGCGCCATTTCGTTTTCCCAAAAACCAATTATTACTTGTTATTATTATTATTATTATTATTATTATTATTATTATTATTATTATTATTATTATTATTATTATTATTATTATTATTATTATTAAAACAGAAGATATCTTCAGGACTTTCAATATTATAATTTATTTGTTCCTTTATTTTTCAGCCGGAAGTTTCTATACCTTAACCCGTTGGTTATATTCAATGCGTATTAAGGTTTTAACGAGCTTAAAACGTATGCAGGCAGATTCGACAACAATCACAGGATGGGGGCACTCTGCAGCGAGATTTGAAAAACTGCGTCAAAGAAACGAAAACGGTAGCGCAAGACAGCCGCAGAGCGGAAACGAGGGTCATACGTATGAACAGGTAGCTTATATAGAACCATGGGTGCGTGTAGTATACATAACTGACGGCCAATGCCGTTGGCTGATTATTTGGTTTTCATGGCGCGAGGACATGCAGTTCGGCCAAAGAGCGCCGTAGCTAACGAATGTTTGCTTTGCACGAAGTGGAATGAAATACCATTGTTATTTGTTTATTTCATTGCCCTCAGGGTCCGAGTACAACACAGAGGGCAATGGGTCGGATAAAAAATGGATAACAAAACAGCGAAAAATATAAATATAAATGGTGCTCATGAAAGTTTAGTTTAGGTTAACACATTAATATGAACAAAAATGTGCAAAGCGTAAAAAAGTCCTAAACAGGATAAATGTAACAAGTAACAACTGAAACTAGGTTTATTAATTTATCGCGCCCGTCACAATAGCACTACTCTCCCTATATTTACAGGTTCCTGTTTGTGTAACGTTAATAATACTAGATTCGCTGAACAACATAATCTTTTGCTTCCGAATGTCAAAACTAATTATGGCAAACAGTCCGCTTATTTTCAGCAATCACTGTCTGGAACTCGCTACCCGCAACCATCAAATCATTTCGCACCGAAGCACAATTCCATAAAAACTTGAAAAACTATGTACTGCATAATTGCCTTCAATTGCCACGCCAGCGAAACCTGTTAGTATTACGTACGACTTCTATTGCCTGAGTGCTTGTTCTATGTTCTCTTTTTATGTTTGCAAAATGTGTTTTTAAAATTTAGCATGACTAAACTGTTATCCGATCTTACTTTTCATTGCACCTGTGTTCCGCTATGTAATTGCTATCTGCCATATATTTATCCTACTTCAAATATGCAATTAATTACAGGAGGTCCCCCTGACAGTTTCCATTTTGGGACCTTCTTCTGTAATAATCAATTTATGTACATCTTACCTATGCATCTTTTTCAATAAACTTTCAAACTTCAAACTTCAAACAAACAAGGCACATGTGCCAAGTTGACAAACAGATGGAGAAAAATTACTATGACAGGAAAGAATGGACGCTCACAAACGCCGCAGATTTCCATTCTCTCGAGCATCTTACCCCCGTGAAGCCGAACACCAGGAAAGGGGACTGCTTCCACTGGAAAACCGGTGCATGGGTACCCTGCTCTACTGGGGGTCGAACACCGCACATTCCGCGTACAAGGCGGATTCTCAAACCACTAGGCCAGAACTGCAGTGGCTGCATATGTTTATTTTGCGGCATATCGGTAAGCTATGGTTCATCACTTAGCAGTGCCTGCCTGCCTAACGTATTCCAAGAATTTCTCTCTGCGGGGGTAAGTTCCTTCCCGTGGTCGCTGTTTCCTCCTCGGAAGGAGCGGTAAAATTAAAAACAGAAAAAAAAAGTAAGGCGTGCAGGCACGATACCTTCGTTATTAGTTCGAGAGCACTCATACGCTCACCAACGCCAACCAATAATCTCGTCACCGTGCGTACGTACATTCTTTCGATCTAGTGCCGTTGCCTAGCAACCCGAGTTACAACCAGAGCTTACCCAAGTTACTCGGGTAAGCTCGGGTAAGCTCGGAGGAGCGCCGCGCCAGCTGCGCGAGAGGTTGCTCGGGAAGACCAACATGGGTCGCACAGTCTCTGCCGGTGTCTTTGATAGAAGCAAACCCCTGCCAGTGCATCGCTTAACCTCTGTGCAACTGCGCTGGTAGTGGTATGAGGACTCGCCGCCATCTATGAATGTTAAGTATAGAGAATGACCAATTCTGCATATTCACAAACTAAAGATATCGAGTCGTACCGTTAAGGCAGAGCTTAAGTGTCGACACCATTTGAAGAATAAGCACCTGCTTTAAAATGTCTACTTGGTTTAATTACGTTAAACCCCTACCAATTTTGTTGTCTTCGTGTTTACAGGGGCTCTGGATGGCAGGATTTTGAAGACCTGTACGTATAAAAGAATTAGCGGCAAACAGCAGCAGCAACCTCCGATTTGCTGATGACCTTACTCTGCTAAGTAACTAAGAGGACATCGTAATTCGTCAAGATTAATTATTCGCTTAATCGCCGAAGATAGGTGAAAGGTTCAAATGAGAAAGCGGTAAATCGGTGCAATAAGCCGCGAATGGCGCCATTTCTGAAAAGGAAGCTTAGTTTGGTAAACAGAAAAAAGAAAAGCGCTTATAACGGTGATCCAAAAAAAAAATCCTTATCATTGCGACGTGAGCGTCCGCTTCGAATGCCCTGACGCTTTTATGTACAGTCTAGCGCGATTTGAAGGTTATCGCGCCAGCGTCGACCGACCTAGCGTTCCAGGCGCCTAGCGACCGGTTTTGGAGCAATGAAAGTCATGATTTCCCATTCTTCTCTCTCTCTCGTTCGCTGCTCCATGCTTCAGCCATCACCCCCGCGACGAAATTACCACCCTTTCTCTTTATTCTAAGCTTTCCATTCTTTGCAATCAAGTGTGGACTTTGTTACCTCTTATCTTCGCGGCCGATATCAAAATTGGTGGGAAAGATTTCGTAAAGCTGATCCTTAGCACTGCTTCATTTGAACGAATTTCCGAGCGGCAAAAAATATGCCATCACAACATCGCCTCGTCATATTGCCTTTGTCCGCCGATGAAATTTCGAATAAGATTTTTGCGTAAGGGTATAACTGCTGTTACAAGCGCCAGATCCACCTTCGTAGCGTCCAATTCCAGATAATACAAAAGAATAAGTCGCGCACAATACCATCACTGCCTGTTCGATGCAGCAAAAAAAAAAAAAAGGACCTGATTGCCTAGAAGGGAGTGGCGGCTGCTTAAGGAACAGCAAACAGAGTGAGGGAAGCTGGCCTGATACCTCCTTCGCCACGTCAGAGGATTCTGGGCCATGGCGCTGTCGCTCTTCTCGGTCGACGCTCGCGCGCGATAACCTTCAAATCACGCTAGACTGTACTCCGTGCCCCTGCTATGGCGCGCTCTAATCGGCGACCCCCCCCCCCCCCCCCCCCCCCCCCCCCTTTCGCTCAGACCTTCTCCCTCGGCTTTCGTGCGCCTCTTGACTTTCGTGCGCTTCGTTCCAGGCGCGAAAACAAAACGTTCAGAAAGCAGCTAATATATTATTTTGTGCGTGTGAAAATTACCCTGTTGGCTGCTTCTCTAGTGGGAATGATACTTGCCAACTGAAACCTTGTGCGAATCGCTTAATCTGCTGGCCGATTGTTCAACCTAAACTCCATAAAAAATTGATGAATGTTGGTAATTGGTGAACCAGCCGAACGCCATGAATAACACTTGAGCATCATTCTCGCTATGTGAACCCGTACACACCAGGTGTTTCGGGGAAGACTAAGTAATTTTCATAAGTAGGCTTTTGGGGTAAAAAAAATATGGCTTTTGGGGCATAGTATTACCAGCGTTGGCGGACACCGGAAAGCCGGTGAATAGACTTAAGTAGTAAGCTGGTTAACTAATTTCTGATAATTAACTTTTTAACTATCACAGCTAACTGGTTGCAATTAGAGATTTGTAGCTGGTCGTTAGTAATAGCCGCATCAGTTTTTAGAATTTCGAAAACGCGATTATCCTGGACACTGTGGCTTCATGAAATTTGGCTACATCGTGCAAAAATACATGCGCTTCCGAAAAGCATGCAGGCAAAGCAACCTTACCAGTGCACGCAACTAGTCAAAAAAGACAAATTTCATCGAGCCACAGCGCCAAGGGTAATCGCGTTTTCTAAATTACAAAAACTGATACGGCTACTACTAACGGTCAGCTACAAATTACTGATTGCTACTAGGCTCCTAACTCTAATAGTTAAAAAGTTAATTGTTAAAAATTAGTTAACTAGCTTACTACTTAAAATGATTCACCGGTTTTCTCATGTCCGCCAACACTGGTAATACTACGCTGAAAAAGCCGCATTCTTACCTCAAAAAGCTATTTTTGAGAATTACTTAAAGTGTTCCCTGAAACCCCTGGTACTTGAGCCTTGAAATCCTGGTCCATGCCCCTCAAATTGTCCTGTGTTTACTAATCATCTCGAAACGAGCGAACTACGCACCGAGACCGCTGGAAGCGCTGCCACTGGTTTTTATCACTGTCCCCGCAATCCGAAGACGTTTTTTCTTTCTTTCATCGCTCTTTGCCATATTGACATTCCTTCCTTCTTTATGTCTTCATTCTTTTTAGTGCGCTAGCATTTATAATGGCCATTCTCCACATTTCGGCGTTGCGTGTTTGTCTGTCAGTTTGTCCGAAGCCTGTTTTGTGGCAGACTGCCCACCGGGTCAGGCGGCAGCTCATTTATTCGTGAGAGGCTGCTCGGGAAGGGCAACCTGTGTCGCAACCCTAGTCCCACCGATGGCAGCACCTGGCATAGAGGTCAGTGGCGCATCTTAACTTGACCGCTGCGCCAGGAGACTCCCAGGGGGTCTATGTATGTAAATTAGAATATGCATGCGTAATCTGGGACCCTCATCAATATAACCTTTCCACTACTCTCGAATCTCTACAGAATCGCTCAGCTCGTTTCATTTTCTCAGCCTATTCTTATCATGTAAGTGTAACTCAACTAAAACGCAATGCTCAACTCACAACTTTAGCGAACCGCCGAAAAATTTTCAGACTGTGTCTGTTTCATAAATTCTATCATCATCCACATCTCAACTCTATTTTCAGCCCCGTACATTGCATCTCCGATCGCACAAACCACGGGAAGGCAGTCTACCCTCCCCCTGCCCACATTTCTGCGCATCTGTCATCATTTTTCGTTCATACAGCAAGGGACTGGAATGACCTGCCAAACGCCATCGTTGATCAGATCGACTCATCGTCATTCAGATCATTCATAGAAGAAATGTACTGCTGAAATTACACCCCATCATGTAATACACCTTCAATGGGGCCTTTGAAGTACTAATAAATAAACAAAAAAATAAATGACCAATTCCGCATGTATGGACATTAACCCTATATCACTATCCGAACAACTGCCATCCGTGAACACCGGATCGGAACATAGGAACCGAAGGGAAAACCGAACTGATAGCGCACGTAATTCGCATTTGGCCTAACTACGCAAATCGGCGATCATTTATTTTTTTTTTTCGCGCATTCCCTCTTTCTCTTTTTTTTTTCGTTTACCATTTCTTTTGGTTTTTGTTCCCCTATCCATGCTCGCCTTCCCTCCTT
This sequence comes from Amblyomma americanum, assembly GCF_052857255.1. Classification (NCBI taxonomy): domain Eukaryota; kingdom Metazoa; phylum Arthropoda; class Arachnida; order Ixodida; family Ixodidae; genus Amblyomma; species Amblyomma americanum. The sequence goes on along the minus strand of NC_135499.1, from coordinate 106,245,915 downwards.
TATTTCCTGGTATCTCTAAACAAGTGCGAACAAAGTTAACGCCCTAAATGATTTTTTTTTTATTACCTGAGTCTCGCTGATTAGCTCAGTTTTTTTTTTCTTCAATGGAAGACCGGGCACATGCCCTCTGGTCAAAACGGTTGCAATTAAAACCGTGCCTTTGTTCGCGAAACAAGGCATTATAAAAGAGCTGGAAGCCGTTAATGAGTCTGAAAAAGAACACTAGAGATCTCCGACAGCTGCAGCGACAATTAGTGAAGTCGACGGTTCTTCCAACCGTCAAAGAAAAAGAGGCAATTCCCAGCTGTTTGTTCAAATGGTTTATCTAGCGCCGTTTCATTGTTCTCTCGGTATAGAAAAAACGAAAAAAAAACGCGCAGAAGCAGCCGTCTAGAATAGTATATCGCACATCTCTGTGTAAACTGTTTATTGAACTTTTGCACTTCTCCGTTCAGGCCTTCCGAATTCACTGGCACTTACTGTAGTGTCCTGAAGTCTTTCTAGAGTATCGTGTTCTTTTGGTCCATGCTCCACACTGAAGTAATTTGGAAGAAAAATGGGTGCCGTCGTGTTATTTGCCTTGAACAGCAATTACCTTCGTGCTACTGTTTCTATTTAAAAGAGAGACTGAGAAAAAATCCATCCATTTTGTTTTTCCTCTGAGTGGAAAAAAATTATTAAGCTCTGTTCACGATTGCTCGAGAGCAAAATAGAGTTGAAAATCGAACATTTTTTCCCCTCTCCATTCGGTTCAAACTCACGACGTCAGCAATGAAAAGGAATCTGTACTCATCGAATGCAAGTGGTTGACGGTGGAGTCCAGCCTCAGAGATTCGCTTCAAAAAGGAAAAGCATTGATGTCACCGCAATTAACTTGCCATCACTGCGTGCGGCTGCTGTATACCTCTTTAATTTTTTTCTCGCAATTTTATAGCTTATAAAAGCTGGCTTTGCTTTCAGTGAAGCAAGCCTTCTGTCCTTATAACGTGGTGATCTATTAATATAGGCAAAATTCAGTTCGCCTTCAGTGCCCCCTTTAACACCATCCAACCGAGGACTCCGCCGTGCGTCGCACATTATGGGCCAAAGGTCTCATAGCCCATGGTTTCTACCTGGAGGCGGTGTGAGCTTCTAAGGAGGCCCTTCTTGATAGCAGCGAAAGTGATTTCGGATTCGCACCTCAAAGTACTATGCTTTGTTCTGCCTTTCGAGAGCACCCCGTTTGCTTTGCATGGGACCAAGGCAGTTCTCGCCTTTATCTGCACGTGAGCACTCCTGGACCTCTGTGTTTGCGCCGTCCATCATTTTTCGACATTCTCATCGTGCTAACTACATGGCCAGAAAAACATCCGCCGCAACAAAACTGAGTATCTAATTCTTTGCGCTCACAGTGCCGCTATTAGTGAAAATAAGCTGAAAGATTCGCGTAGATGATAACAGTTAGACTTCAGTGGTACCTTGTGGAACTTTCACATGAAAAAGACAAAAATGAGTTTTCGCCAGTGCGGTAGCCAGCTGCTCGGACTCAATGCGGGTTCCACTGTGCTCCAAACAGACACAGCAATACTGAGGCTACAGCGACATTTAATGCCAAAGCAGGTGGTCGCTCCGCGGTGAACATTACGGTGCGACAACCAACGTTGTCGCAACTACCAACCAATTTAGTTCGCGCTATATATATATATATATATATATATATATATATATATATATATATATATATATATATATATATATATATATATATATATATATATATATATATATATATATATATATATATATATATATATATATATATATATACAGTACTTCCAAAACCGAGGTGCCTCGTTTTCCCAAATCACTAATAATGGGAAACGAAAATTAACTTTTCAGGTACTATATGTCATTAACCGAACATCACTAGTTGGGGAATTCTTCATGTCAGCAAAGGTATTTAAAAAGAATACAAAATCATATTTGAATGAATATCCTGTTGCATTGGTTTACTCTCTTTAGTTCAGTTTTCTCTTTTTCTGAATATATGTTTTGTGTTTGTACAAAAATTCTGTACCCTGAAATTTATGTTATTGATGCTTGTGTGCTTTCTGCTTTCTGTGTAAAACCTGTATATGTATTACTACTTTCCTTGAATATTATGCTTAGGCCTGTATAGATATCACGTGATATGTTTAATTTGTTTGCCTGTGTTGTATTGGCAGTAGAAGTGTGTGCCGCTGTCTGGATGAGGGAGCCAAGGCCTACCGTCGTTTGCCTAGGCTTCCCCTTTCTTTTGGAAAGAAATAAACACCAGTTCCAAATTCCAAAATGAGTCCTAAGGCACACAGTGACTGGGCGGCCAGAACACTACGCGATTTGTACAAACAAAACTATGTTTCTTAATCTTTAGTGCATGCAAAGCAAGACGGCACAGCGCTGAGACAGCATGAATTACGCCACGTATGGTGTGATAATAGGAAAACACACAGGCGGGCAAATAAACCAAGACTCTGATATCCTGAACTGGGAAGAGCGAGATACTGGGAAGAAAAACTTGGAAGAAAGTATACTGGGGACGAACTGCGATCTCGGCAATAGCGCAGTACACGTTCATGTCGATAGACAGAGGCTTGTGGAGTTTCTTGAGCACCCATTGAGCTGACAATGCATTACCTGCGATGCGCAAGAACTCGCCGGATGGCGCTCCCTTGGGCTGGCTGGTCGCGTCAGTCAGCGATTCATCATACAGTTACGGCGACAGGGTTAACGCCCTCTGCGCGCTTCCTCACTCTCTCTCCCTCTACCTTCGTTCACAAACCCCCTTCCCCTCTTATCTTGTTTTCTCGATTTCGCCGTGACTTCCACCACTAATTGCAAAAGTGAAGGACGGAAGAAACACTTTTGCGCACTGGTCGTTCCCACACTTCCTGGTCAAACTTTCAAGATAGCTAAGTGGATAAGCAAAACAAAGGATGTGCTGAGCGATGCAGGAACATGCAGGCATTCATTCCTCCCCCTCTGATGCCGATTATCGCCAAGTACGCATTCGCGAGTGATTATCATTCCGAAAACTGTACCGGCACCTCTTTCTTCCTGTCTTCTCTTAGACCCTCCTTTATCCCTTCCCTTACGGCGCGGTTCAGGTGTCCGCCGAGATGTGAGACAGATACTGCGCCATTTCCTTTCCCCAACAACCAATTTCTAATTTCACCACTACCTTAGCCCAAAGTGCACGTGGCCGTCCGCCAAGGAGCAGTGCGCCTCAACACGGAAATAACCTACATGAGCGTTGGTAGTATAGGCTAGTTGATGCAGAGTCGAGAAGGTAAGAAAACATTTGGCATAAATCCGTAGCACTGGCTTCTTATCATGTTTCCTCACGTTGTTTCTTTTTTTGTAGCAATCATTTTGTCCAGTGTCAAGTGCTGCTTTCTCATAATGCCTTTGAGTAACCATTGTTATTCTGCACGTGGTCATACAGCTTCCAGAAAAAAAATTCACGATAGTCGGAGCAAAAATAAAAATCGGAGGGGGCACTTAAGCTCCGCCTTTAAGGATATCACACGATAGCGTTAGTTAGATAATGCTCATATATGCACGATTGGTCATTCGCTACTTTGCATTCACATGTCTCTGACAGTCCTCACATTATTCTTTGTGCAATGGTGCAGTAGTTAAGCGATGAGCCACTGCCCTGCGGTGGCAGGTGCTGGGGCTTGCGCGACCCAGGTTAATTGCTCTTCCCGAACAACCTCTCGCGATCAACCAATAGTTTGACTGCCGCCTGCCAGAGTGGTTAGTTTGCTCACAATCCGGTGGGGCGGTTGTGATGCCACCACAAGGTTACGTGACCTACGTAGCCCACCTAGGTTGCTTATCCGGGGGTGGTTTTCCTGAGCCACCCTGCCCCACCCTATTTATCGCTCACAATGCTACAACGCCGACGCCGGACTTTCTGCGTAACGGGGCACTTAACGCTACCTTCTAAAAATGAAGCTTAATAGGGTAGAACGTTGGGCCGGTGTGTTATTCTGCGCAACGTTTTCCTGAATATGTCGCATAAAATGTTTGTAATAGTACAGCTGTCGGCTCATGAAGATGGCCGCGGCAGCTATCCCCTTTGACTGAATTTTGTTTTCAATACTGGCGCTCATTCAGCGGACGCAGTTACGACGCAAGGGGGCGAAACAGCAAACAAGTGACGTCATTGCACGATTGTTTAAAAACCTAATCGTCGTTGCCCCACAGCAGCTTCGACGACTATCAGCATCGATATCGCCGAGTGTGGGTCAGCGCGCCGCAGACGAGTCCCTCGTCGCGCCAGGAAACTGAGAAGCACTACCGAATAGCGCAAGAATTTAGCCGGTTCCTTGTCTTTGTTATCTCCTCGGCAACGAGAGTATAAGGCGTGGTGAGGAGATTAAAAATACGGGCGATGATAGCATACATGTCACCTCTATACGGAATGAGTCGCGAAAGGCGACACTTCTCAAGGGCATCGACCCCTTGCGACAAATACGGTTATTGATTGGGGTCTTGCAGAAAGAAAAGGCGAGCGGTGCGTGTATTAAGCGGCATTCTAGAGTAAGAGAGAGGAGGCAGTGTAAGTGAGAGTAGAACGCAGGAGAACTACGTCGTTGAAAGGAGGAAATAGGACCAAATTTGGTGCGAGAGAAAGCCTGATCGCGGAGCTTCTGCTCCTGCGATTCGTATTGACGCATGACATGCACTGAAGTTTTGCTCCGTATGCCGTCTTCTGTGATCGATCCTGCCAATTATCAACGCATCGCGCACGTTGTCAGAGGTCTATGCACATAAGGTGAAACGCAATGTCTTTTGCTTTATTAGCCTATTTAACAATCGTATTGAATATGCATCTGTCCTCTGAGAAGCTATATATATTCAGGTAAGTTAGTATTCAGGAGGAACATTTATCGTCGCAGGAAGCAGTTGATTGAATGCACTTTGGGCTACATACGCAACCACCGAAGCGGCGCGCCTACAATGAAACATTTGCACATTGAAATTCCGGCTAAGATGACGTCTTTCTTGCGGGGGGATCTATTGCCTTGTCGTAAGAAAGGAACACGACTGTGCTTCTCTGTGACGCAAGTTCCAAGACTTCTCTTTGGACGGCAGAAAGGTCCTACTCTAACAATCCCTCCTTAATATCGCTCCTGCACATCAACACTTGAAAGCTTTCTTTGTTAAACGCAATACGTCTTCGCCGCACAGCAATTGTTGTAGCATATGGGCAATTTCTCCGGCATCTCTACTCGGAAAGGGAAGTTCTGGACATTTTTTTTTTATCCAGCACCGGCTGCTTGCCTGCACCTAAAGAACCTGCCACATATGCAAACACATACACGTCTGTTCTTACAAGGAGAAATGACTTGTACTTACACCTGATCAATACCAACGCGCTGATCTCCAGAACAGTGATGTTATGCTCGGGTAGTTTTCCTTCTTCAAAGAATTTGATGCCCAAAATTCGACGCGAACGGAATTACTACAGAGTTTCTGGAATTTTTAAGAACCGAAACTCAGAAGCTTCTTCCAAACTGGCGGAGTTTTCGATGTGGTGAAGGAAAAATGGCCTCTAATATAATTTTTTTTGGTCTAACTGAGGGAATTATCGGTTACGGCATCGAACATTCGCTGCTCCAGTTACTGGCTGAGAGAGAAAGACACGGCTCTTCGACTCACTTGATGTTCCCACGGTAGATGGGGTGCTGCGCCCTCAGGTACGGCATCGTAGGGGCCTGCGCCTTCGGTCGCCGGAAGGCGAGTGTCACTTCCTACAGCTGGAATCCCTCTCAGACACACAGCCCTACCCCGATGTCCGCTTCATCGTCAAGGGCCCAGTGTCGCAGGCTGACTCGAGTGGCTCCAATGGCGGCTGGAACAAGTCGCGCCCGCTTCGAAAAACAAACTGATTAGCGAAGCGGCTTCACTTTGCACGGCCGACACACGCATGTGCTGTGGCCTCCTTTCGGTGCGAGCTATACCGTTCACCCTGCTTAGCGTCTCTCCACGTGTTTGTCTCTCTCAATGAGAAGATGAGGATAGCCAGTTCCGCCTTGTTTGCGTCCCCGTTCCAGAAATCAGAGAACAATGTTCCCGCCCTAACTCGGGCTCGCCGACAAAACACGCCAGTTTCGCCGCGGCGTAATGGCGCGAAGCTTGGGCTTCAGCTTCCGCAAGGGCAGCGTCGAAATTCTAAAGAGTCAAACTGCCGATGATACCAGCCCTCTTTTAATGAACACAATCATACTCATCATATACCCTCGGACACACGCCCATCTAAGAAGCTTTCGCTCTAATGACTACTTTATACCTGGAGGGCTGGCTTGAGGACGTGATTTGGACCATGCCCAGCAATTTCGGCCAAAAACTTTGAAAATTGGATAATTGTAGGATACTTTTGCGGTAACATTGAAGGTAATAATAATAATAATAATAATAATAATAATAATAATAATAATAATAATAATAATAATAATAATAATAATAATAATAATAATAATAATAATAATAATAATAATAATAATGGTTCATTCTTCTGATATGTAGCAAAACATTTCTTGTAAAGTGTTTCCATCGGTCGCATTGAACAGTTAAGACTCCCACAGAAAACCAATGGGGAGCGCTTCTGACAATAGCAAAAACGTTAATAGAAAAATGTATGACTGCCGTCGGGTGATCTGCGGATGTATTGATTGTTGTAGTGAAGCCTTACATTATATGAAAAAAAAATTGCGTTCACGAATTGCTTCCCGTTCAAAAATGCTTTTGTCCAGAATTGCTGGGTATGTGCTGACGAGGGGCGTCCAGTTGTGAATGGTATTGCGGCTATTGATGATGATAATTGCTGTGAGTAATAATCACCATATTAATTAGCTCAGTTCAATTCACTGCAGGCTGAGCAGTCTCTCCCATCTTGTTCCAATTACCAACGTCTTGCACATACAGCAGCCACTCCTCATCCCCAGCCTATCTCCTAAAGACACATCATGCCTCCGCCTGGTTGCTTATAGGACCGTAGAACACCCCTTTTGGCAACCACGCTCTAACTCTAGAAGGCCACCGACCTTCTGGCGCTGGGCACGTCCAATTCGTTTCTGGTCTTGTTGTTTTCAGTTTAATATCAGGTCGCATTTGTCCTACCACCCTTTCGTCTTTTAACGTTACATATACACAGGTCCCATCGTTGTCGAGCTTCATTTCTTGCATAACTGGGGGGGGACCGGTTAATTGCACAAAAATTTCCATAATTTAGCTTTTTGCATCTTAATTTTACGGCGAAACCTGTTATAGCGACAGTACCCGTCGAACAGCTCACATCGCCCCATATTCACGCCCCTTCCATTCCCACTTGAGTCCAAATTCATCCCGCCTATTAACCAGGAGGTATAGCCGAGCTGTTACGAGCCTCTCGGCAGAGATGAGAGTCAGGGTGGCGAAGTCTCTGCCTGCAGACTTCGCGGCAACATTGGCTACCACAGCGCAAAGCGGCAGCATTTGTTGAGTTGAGCGCGCTTCACAGGAAGGCGTAAAGCACCTGGCAATTCTTTTTTTTTTTTTGCCAGTGATAACAGACTATTAGCGTTTGTTTTTGCGTGGTGCATAAAAGGCTGTGTACATAGCCTATAATATTATTAAACAATGTAAAAATGACAGGTGGCAACACTAAACTTTAAAACAAATACAGTATTTCTATTTTAATTTGCTAAAGTTGCCTCGCAACATAAATCGATATATCCCTGTACAGCACTTCCGCGTCTATGCTAGACTTGTCTGCTTTTTTTGCGTGTGCTATGAAGGCACCCGTTCAACATCAACGCCGCCATTTAAGCGCGCTTTCTCTCTTGCTCCCTCTCGCACCCGTATTGCAGAGCGTCGTCAACGTGGGTATAGCGTTCACACAAACGCGGCTAGCAAGACGCCCAGACAGCACTTCTCTGCTGTCTTCTCGCCTTTAAAATGGTATTCTCGAACTTACTTTTAGGTGGTGTCAAGGAGTTTAAAAATGATTAATTATCAGCTGAGAACACTTTTTTAGAAAATATACAGCACATCCTTTTGTTCCCCTCTGGTGGCAATCAGTGGCGTGTTCGGGCAAACAGTCTTTTTTTTTTCGAAGGCGCATTTTCGGGTATAAATCGATTTTTTAGGGATTTTCTCGGCGTGGAAGAAGTCGGTTAAGCCGGATTTTACACGAAAATGACGGGCCTTACTTATACGTAATTTTTCTTTACTGTTTGTTTACTGTGATCTGCACATCAAGCCCTATGTATTTATGCCCGTCCGATGGCTATGGTACTGGAAAAGGGTAGAAATTTGGGCGAGTTGGTACGGATCCATGTTACCGAGGCACCACAAGGAGGTGGACGGAGCACTTGTTCTGTGTTTATACTCCTCCTTACAATGTACCTCAATAACATGGACTATGGTGCCATACATCTATAGTCACTTCGAAGTGCTTGCCAAATGTATTCGGACGCGTTATTGTTCTTTCATATTCTTTATTTCCCGCATTAAGCGGTTTTTGTGCACAAAAACACGGGAGATAATTGAAGATGAATGGATTTCCGTGTTGAAAGATGGCAGCATGGGGTGCCCTTCCGTCGCGTTGTTGCCAAAGGAGCTCGCATATCTGGCTGATACGCTTTGCCAGCGCATGGTTGAAAGGTGCATGTGTGATAAGTCAGTATGTAAACCACCCTTTTTTTGCGAAATAAATCGTTGTTGGAAGCTGGCGCTGTGTGTGTCTGTCTTTGCGAGCCCTCGTCTCCTTTGCGCTGCGCTTTTATCCTTCCTAATTTCATCCACCTGCTTGCTCGAATAGTTCCGAAAACAATGATAATTTGGAACGCTGCCTTTTCTCCTCCCACGTTGCCATTCAGTCCGCTCATTTTGCGTACCCTTCTCCCCCAACGTGGCCGGCTTGGCTAGCCTGGGACCAGCTGACTGACCAGTTGGCTTTGGTTACCCTGGGCCAAGACATACTGGGATCTTGAATTGCGCTGAAATAAAGTTTCATTTCTCTCTCTCTCGCTCTCTCATCTACCCGTTAAGGGACCATCGGTCCTTCGAAGTAGCATGTCATACTCAAGCTCATTTCTTTTTGATTGTAGGTAGGATATCATTCAGTCATGTTTACTGCCTGACCGCCTGTGCTGTTTTTTTGTCCCTTAACGGCACACCAGTAATTTTTCTTTCCACAGCTCGCTGCACAGCTCTCAATTTAATTTCAGAATTTTTCATTTGTCTCCAAATTTCTGCCTCATAAGTGAGTGCTGGCAAGATGCAACTATCTTATATCTACTTTCCTATTTAGGGGTACTGGTAAGTTGTTTTTCATGAGCTGCGACTACTTGCCAAATGCACTCCACTCCACTCTTATCCTAGCTATTTCACTTTCGTGGCCCAGATTAGCGGCGACTATCTATCCAAACTATAGATGTATTCACTCGATAAGGTTCTTGCGTTAAACGCTGCTAGGTTCAGTTTCCAATGAACCCTCTTTGGTACTGAGGTTCAGGTGTTAATAGGTGTATTCATGTAGGAGGTGGCCGCCGAGTACTGCGCCTGGGTAACCAGTTCCTGTTCTGGTGAGGGGACGCATTTTTTAAATAATTGAAATTGAAAAAAAAATCATCACTGTTTCACCCACTACTTCAGTTGTGAAAGGATCAGGACACAAAGAGATATTCCTCATTGATTAGTTGTTTTCGCCTTAATACTTTTCTCCAAACTAATGGCGACATCGGCCAGAATCTGGACACAGATCAAATGCTGATTGCGCATTCCAGCTCCTGAAACGGGCCCATGGCGTCCTCAATAAAACCACGTCGACTCATACTATACGTCGAAAAACGAACGAACTGCGCTTATACCTCCTGTTTGGAGAACTCTCTGTTCTGCCATTACATGGACATTGTGCACTGCGGAGAACACGACATAACAATTACTACAAATCTTTCAGTACTCGGATACAACTTAAGAACGAAGCGGCAGATTTTTCTAAAAAGAATAAAAAACCTCCAGCCAATGACGTCGAGCGATTTTAATGACATTGTGGTTAATCCGCGGTTAATCCCATGTAACGCTAAATTAATTCTTGGTTCATTCCCTGCCCGGCTAGATTTACAGGAGGTTAACCACGAATTAACCACGATGTTAAGAAAATCGGTCGACGCCATTGACAATTTCGAAGATATCTTTTTGAAACTTCCCGCGGGTTCTGGTGCTGCACATACCTCCTGTAACATTTAAGCGCTCCACTAGCTGCTATGGGTTTCTCTGAATTTCACAAGCTACTCGTGTTGTCCGACATGCCGCTGTGCGCGCTACATCTGCTCGCAAATGCAGTCGTTCAAACCAGACAGGCTGGACAGCTCTGCATGCAAAACGGTATGACAACGAACCCGTGCACCATAGCAGACGACGGCGCCGATAATAGCCCCCGGCTGCCGATGGATGGATGGATGGATGGATGGATGGATGGATGGATGGATGGATGGATGGATGGATGGATGGATGGATGGATGGATGGATGGATGGATGGATGGATGGATGGATGGATGGATGGATGGAGCGTCCCCTTTGAAACGGGGCGGTGGCAGTTGCCACCGTGCTCAGTTTTTTTCCTTTATTTTTGTTTAACTCTGCTGTAAGTTGTTAATAAAGTTCGCCATTTTCTTTAAAATACGTCTTCCTACACTTTTAAACTTATGTCACCTCTCTGCTTTTCAGCCACCAATCCTCCAATCGCTTTTTGCTAATTTCCACCGCAGATTTATTTACATGACTATTGTTATCTCTAAATCTGGGGCCTCCGGAAGAGTGACTGTGCCTGCATCGACATCGAAATGGATACCATCACATTTTAGATTGAGGTGTTCTATTGTTTCTACAGATTTACCACACACAGCACATGTGTCCTCTTCTTCGTTAATTTTCTTTTTGTAGTTGCGCGTTCTAAGACGTTCTGACCTAGCTTCAAAGAGGAGGGCACTACCTCTTGAGTTATCATAAAACGTTTCCTTCCTGATCTGCCTTTTCCAGCATCGATATAGTTCTACACTATGATTCTTTTCCATTGAACCTATCCAATTTTTACCTTCGACGTTTTTAACCTGTCGTTTAATGCTCTTTCTTTCTCTTTCCTCGTCTCTGGCAAACTTACTGGTCAGCTTTCTAGTTCGTTTCCGCCACTGTGAGTCAGCGCTCTTTCTGTATAGGTGTTTAAATACCTTAGCTGCCCATCTGTTATTGTCCAATTTCCTCAGCTGTTCTTCGTATAGTATTTTACTCTAAGCTTCCCGTGCTTCGAACGATGTCCAGCCCATATCCCTCTGTACTGCCTCGTTTGTGGTTTTCCCGTGGGCACCTAGTGCTAATCTTCCAACAGCTCTCTGATTTACTTCTAATCGCGACTGAACTTCTGCCCTTAAGCACTGAACCGCATTTCCGAAAGTAAGCCCCGGCACCATTATTCCTTTCCAAATACCTCTCAGTACTTCATACCTGTTGTACCCCCACAATGACCTATGTTTCATTATTCCGGCATCTCTTCACCCTTTTGCTATGAGAGACTGTTCGTGCTTTTCCGTGTACATATGCCCTTCGTTTACCCATACCCCGAGATATTCGTATTCGGCCACTCGGGGTATTTTATGGCCTTGTATTGTAAGCTCCTGATCAGTAGTACTGTTGAAAACCATCACACCTCTGTCGCCTGCGAGTGCCCTCTATATTTGTTAACACGGCGTTGGCATTTACGTGCAAAGGCCGGTTATTTGTACAGGGAACGTCCGTGTGCCAGCTGCAATGTACAGTGTAAATTCTTAAACAAAGCGCTTTGGTGAGGCAGTCACATGAAAGCACCCCTTCATTTTTTTCTTGTGTTTGTTTATGCGTGTCTGTTCTGCATCTTGATCAATCCATTTATTGCCGAGTCGTTCTTCCGAGCAAAGTATTTGTGAGCGCTCCTCTTGTTCGTCCCATTTTTCGTACTCATGTTGTGTAGAGCTCTTCTTTATCGACATAAATGGGACAGCTGGCCCAACGGTATGCTTTTCTGAATCTATTCCGCCAACCCTCACTTCCGGCTAGCCTCACTTTTTTTTTATCAAGAGCTTGCTATTCACTGAACATAGGAATTCAAGTAAATTGCTAAGGTAGAAAATATACGACGTTAACCTGGGGTGGAAAAACACCTGTACCTCCTATCATAGCACTCAGACCTGCCATAAGGAGCTTAGCGCAGTGTCAGCGGCTTTGCTGTCTTATCTTGGGCCGTGGAGTTGATAAAGGATAGTGGGCGTGTTATCGTTCTCCGCTTCCCATTGACTTAAATCGACTGCGCAGGCTGAATGTACGGCCCCGGCCGTTATTTGACACAAGAGAAGAGAGAAACTCCACGCTAGCCAGTAGCAAGTGTCCCGAACCACGCGATGCGGTGAGCAAAGATTAGGGCACGAGGCGTTGATTACGCTGTTGTTATAACAAACTGAATCGTTCAGGAATGTAGACTGCTTTTATCCTTTTCGTTTTCACAACACTTGGGCAAGACGCTCGAATCTAAACGTTTAGTTAAGTAAAAATATAAGGCCCCTTTGAAGGGTTTCTCGTGAAAGCTCTCTTTTCATTGTTTCTGATGCCTCTCCTTTGCAACACCGAAGCGTTCCCTCCACTAGGCCAATTAACCGACATCCCGCGGAATCGTTTTTCTGCGAAAACACTTCTAGCGCCGCATCCCCCGGGTTTCAGCGGTGTGTGTGTGTGTGTGTGTGTGTGTGTGTGTGTGTGTGTGTGTGTGTGTGTGTGTGTGTGTGTGTGTGTGTGTGTGTGTGTGTGCGCGTGTGCGTGTGCGTGTGCGTGTGCGTGTGTGTGTGTGTGTGTGTGTGTGCGTGTGCGTGTGCGTGTGTGCGTGTGCGTGTGCGTGTGCGTGCGTGTGTGTGTGTGTGTGTGTGTGTGTGCGTGTGCGTGTGCGTGTGTGTGTGTGTGTGTGTGTGTGTGTGTGTGTGTGTGTGTGTGTGTGTGTGTGTGTGTGTGTGTGTGTGTGTGTGTGTGTGTGTGTGTGTGTGTGTGTGTGTGTGTGTGTGTGTGTGTGTGTGTGTGTGTGTGTGTGTGTGTGTGTGTTGCTTGTCTTCGTAACAGAGCTATAGGCTTCGGCCACCGCTCACGCGTCCTAGAGATTTCTATCCCCGAATGCGCTTAGACGCAAATTCTTTAGCGCGCGTGGATGGTTATAACAGCATGTCCATCCACCCCCTCCAAGAATAGTCCAACGCACTCGGGCTCGGTCAACACCACCTAGCTCGGCAGCAGCATGTCGCAACTCCCCATCGGCCTGCACATTGAAGGCGCCTCTGCGGGCACGCTTCCAAGGGAGCAGAAAAAGAACGGAAACTAACAACTCGTGGCTTGGATGCCTGCGTGCCAGAACTAACGCGGCAGAGGGAGTTTTGTGTACTTTAGTTCCGGTGGTTTCCGAACGAACCGAGAAGATCCCATCTGCGGGCGTCGTGTCTATAGTTACTCGTGTGCCAAGCGGAGCACCCTTCGAGCCATTTTATGACGTTTTTGTGAGAAGTACACTATTCCTGAACGTGCGTTCGCATTGCATCGGCGTCGCTCAATGCCGCGTCACACACTCACTAGTGCGACTTGCTAATCAACCTCCCTCTATGAACAGGAATAAGCCTACGGTTACTGCATGATGAGCATGTCTAGCGACTATATATAGCCACAGAACGAGAATGACTATGAAGCACACTATTTCAAGAATGCTGAAATGCTGCTTCGGCCTGTTACACTCTCCGTCCGGAAGAGGGAAAAATCTCTCGCGGACTCATGCGAAACTAGAATCGCCGGTGTGCTACACCTGACCAGGCTTCGCAATCACACGAAAAGAAAGATTAAATGTATTCTGCCGGTCGCGGAGCATTCGGCCTGAGAACAGGGGATTTATTTTAAAGTGATGGCTGATTTCCTTACCGAATTCAGGCTCTTAATGGACCTGGTAAATCGTTCAAAGCGAACATTATCCTGCTGACAGTGGTCTGTTTCCAACGGCACCATCTTCACTGCCTGAGCTAAGAGCCCCTCTCGGAATACTCTCATTTGCCATGCACAAAGCATGGCAAATGATAATACCATGCTCAAAGCACAAAGCACAAAAATCAGGTGTTGTGTCATCAATTTATAGGCTTTCCTTACGAAGCCTATTTCATTTTTTCCTGGTACTGTTTGATTTTCTCAGCTCTAAACAGAGTTCTAGATAATCCATTAGCATTTCCACCTTCACAAGCGGCAAGTCACCTTCATAGTAACAATGTAGAGACTCAACAAATCCCCTCATTGTAACTTAGATTCCCTAATGGCTCGAATGATCCATGCATGCGTATTAATTAGTTAAATAATTTATTTATCGTTTGTTTGTTTGTTTGTTTGTTATTTTTCTCACAGGGTCTATGGTTGCAGTTACACAGTTTTGTGCAGACACCTATGGAGGGAAATGTCGCACTGGAGTAGTTCAGCGCCTAAGGGGGGCTAAGAATTATCACAGCGCTTTATCGTCACGTTCTGATGTTCTTGCCGACGGCCGTCTGCAGTTGTGCCCTGATAGGAAGCTGAATTGCCGAGCGTGCGACATACTATGAGGATGGCTTGGGCAGCGGAAAAGGCCTATCTGGGGAGCATGTGTCTCTCAATGTCGTAATAAAAAGAAAATGAAAAGGCTGTGAGGCGCAGTGACAGCTGTGGGGTCGTTGCACGAGCGTCGCAGGTATTATATTTGTGGAAGCGCTCTCCTATAGAGCTCTGATGCTAGACATGGCAGCAACTACGACCAAAACGCTGTGCACGTATTTTTATTTCGCCATGTGCGTATTTGGGAGACACATTTTACGGAGAAATATTCGAACTTGTCATAGGTTTAGTCATTTTCCTAAATGTAAACTGAACGCCTTGACCCCTGAACCTTACAAAAAATCATAAGAGCAATTTCTATATGTTACTTCAAACTAGGGTGTACAACTTCAAAAGTCCTGTTTAAAGCCTCGAAACAGAAGGTGAAAAAAAAATGTCATATTGATCAGGGAGTTGTTTAGGCTCGTTAGCTGCTCTGTAGTGACAGAACGGACAGAAAAAAAAGCATGTGTAATGTGTCAGAAGTAAGATCGAAGCCCCTTTTATACGGACAGTTATGTACTTCGCTTCATCCTCTGGCCACTTGAGGTACCACGCTGACATCTGTCACAGGCACTATAGTGACAGGTGTCAATCTGAAGAATGCATTGCATGAAACTCTGTGACGTGGGCAATGCCGACATTGCAACGTTCTACGGCGATCGAGGACGTCGACATTGACAGAGTGAATTGGGAAAGAGGGCGCTGGGGCTTCACAGCAGTGAATAAGGCTGAGACCTGGACTGGTTGTTGCAGTAAAACAGAGACAAAGGAACAGAGGATGGAGAGCTGACCTTCTGCTTGTTTATTCGGCAAACTATTCTATTCCAGGCCGTGTGAGGCTTATTTTTTAAACCCGCACTGTCCTCATGAAAGAAAGAAATGTATTCAGCAGCGATGTGCAGATACTATTTCATCGCAAAAGTCAGCCTATCCTCTGCATAGCAGAACGCCGCATCTTGATACATTTTTCCTTGATGTCACTGTACCTTTTATAAACGCCAGCTGTTCGCAAAATAAACAAAAGAGTTTGAAAGGGAGCGGTTTGCCCTGGTGTTATTCTGTTGCTATGTTTAAAAGTAACTACACAGCACCTGTTCCCGAGCGTGTTTCACATTTGCAAGCTGCTAATTAAAAGTGTTCGGTAAACGGGTTTTAACGCCCGTCGTCAGCATGCTACTCAGCTCGGCGGAGAGCCCACAAATTGGATTGATAAAGGCCTGTCTAAGTACTTTGATCTAACGGTCTTGGGCTTCGTGACGAACGATGCGTGCGCCCCCATGCGTTAGCTTCGCCTGGCATACGCGGCGCTGGCTCGTGCCCAGGTGCTTGACGATCGCTTCTCTCTGCCACACATGTCGCTCTGCGTTACGCGTTAGCGTAAACCCCACGTATTTATCTATGTTTTTGTTGTTGTTTTTTTGCGGGCAGATGCGATTCGTCGGAGCAGCGCCCGTAGCCGAAGAACTGACATGGCCAACGGTGTGATGATGATGATGATTAGATTTTAATAGCGCAGATGGGCAGATTGGCCAACAACAGGTGCCATGCGAAACGTGTTTTTCACTCTAGAGAAGCCGATGACGAGTTCAGGGGACAACCTTGTGCATACCGGCTGGAAAACCAGTCGGTACACAGCGGCACTGGGGATCGAACCCCGCACTTCCTAGAGTCTGCGCCGAAGACGTGAACGCGGCGTGTATGGGCTTGCGCATTAAGACAAGGAGAAGGGACTCTCCTTGGCAGTGGGAAAGGGATAATCGTGACGCCAGCGGTGGTACGCACACATCGTCGACGAGTGAATCTCGCGAGGGAGGGCAGTGCAAGGCGTGTAGTAAACGATTTCCCGTGGGGAGTATACGGACCGCGGAGCAGTGTGCGCACAAGCACGGCCGCTCGCACAAGCATCTCCCGCCCAGTGTAGCTCTTGGTATCGACATGGGCTTTTTGTTTTGTTTTCTTTTGTTTTGTAGCTCGCCGTATTTATTGCAGTTTCCGGCAGGAGAGATTCAGTTCCATTCCGACACCTCTCTCTCTCTCTCTTCGCTATTCAATTTGCTTACAGTCCCTTAAAAATAACGCTGGGGATAGTGTACAGCGAGTGAATTGCATCAGTAGGCATTTGTCGTTTTGGCGTACGCAGACACACGAAAACGGGTAGCGTACGCTATAAAAACCGAGTACTTCGCAGTGTTCGCCTCCGCCAAACGTTATTTCAAATCGAGTCTTACCGTACGCTGGCGTTACGTACGCTATTTCCCGAGCTTAGAGTGCGTGGCTCTTGCGTACGGTAAAATAGCGTTTCCAACAAGGCGACGCGCGTCGAGGCACGACCCCTCGCTTCGGAGTGAATTCGTCGTTGTTGGCGCGTTTTTCTGTAAGTTT
Organism: Amblyomma americanum; assembly: GCF_052857255.1. Lineage (NCBI taxonomy): Eukaryota > Metazoa > Arthropoda > Arachnida > Ixodida > Ixodidae > Amblyomma > Amblyomma americanum. The sequence goes on along the minus strand of NC_135499.1, from coordinate 106,228,848 downwards.
ACTGACCGTAAATTTGACATTGAGCCTTCGCTTCATCTCATCTCTCTTATAACAAAACTTACGAGCGATAAATTTTCGTTTTTTTTTATTTCGAGTGACGCTGCTACAACTTTTTTTATTTCATTAGCCTATGCACGCGTGCTTGTAACGTGGTATCCCTTTGGTAAGCAATGAGAAGTACAGAGGGCAAAACACTTGTCTAGGGTGTGTTTCGGGCTGAACACGCGATATATAGCGATGACATTTGGTTAAAAATAGTCTGGATGTAAGCGCGTGCAGTTAAACGCAATTATGATTTCATCGTCATTTTTTGCCTTCCTGGTCGCTGCGGTTTTGGAAGCTGCGGTACACACAGTTCGGTCGTTATAGACAAGTGTTTTGCCCTCTGTAGGCGGTTATAAACAGTCTTTACCGTACATTTTATAGCATATGATTTCTATCTATCGGCAATGACACTGGTTTGCAGCAGCATGTGACCATGTAAGCAATAATTATTGGCCACTGTTCAAGCATAAATTTCATTGCATGTAGGTGCCCCCCTCCAAACTAAAAGGACAGCAGAGGGTTGTATTGGAACAAAACATATTTTTTTATTATTATTGCGCGTTATAATAGCGGGCATTTCTTGTTGTTGAGCTTGATATAAGGAAAAAAAAGAACGATGCGCCACTCACTCTCTAATGCGAAGTCCATATGTGGTCGTTGCGAAATTTCCTTTCCTCAAGAACCACTAATTGCGCAATGCCAGCGGAAATTGTTGTCGCGTTCGTAGAGCATTGCGCATGTTCCGGAAGCAAGCATCTATGTGGGCGGACGCACCATTCTTCGCATTACCACTGCATCGGCACAAAACTGGAGATCACGGAATGTCTTTTTTTCATGTTTTGTACGATCATGGGCTGTCATTTTCCGGTTAACCCATTAGTTCTGATTTCTACCAGAAAATCCACCGCCTTCTCGAATGTAGGGCTCGCTAGGACGAACTGAACTGCGCGTACGTATGGCGAGTTGCAACACGGTGTCACGAGCACTTGGCACAAATGAGCTGGAGGCGCCACATTCCTGGAACCATACACGCACGCCCTCGTCCCCTTGTGGTGTCCGCAAAGCAACTGACAGTAATCTGCAATTCAAGACCAGCATTAGAGATCATTAAAGAAAGCGTAAGTTAAGCCAATAAGGTTAACGGTTCAGCCGAAGTTAACGACAACACAGCGAGCCATGGAGAGAAAAATGATAGGTGTAACGTTGAGAGACAGGAAGAGGGCAGAGTGGATCAGGGATCAAACACGGGTTAATGACATCCTAGTCGAAATCAAGAGGAAGAAATGGGCTTGGGCAGGGAATGTAATGCGAAGGCGAGATAACCGCTGGTGCTTAAGGGTAACGGAGCTGATTCCAAGAGAAGGCAAGCACAGCAGGGGGCGGCAGAAGGTTAGGTGTGCGGATGAGTTTAAGGATTTTGCGGGGCTATGGTTTCCGCAGCTGGCAGAGGGTTAATTGGAGAGATATGGGAGAGGCCTAATTTTCCTGCAGTGGTACGCCCACTGCAGGACGCCCACGTCAGGCTGCTGCTGCTGATGATGATGATGATGGTGAAGCCAAGAACGTGCGAACAGCTAGTCGGACAAATTGTGCTGTTGCTATAGCTGAGGGATTTCAACGCGGCGATACAATAAGGCATGAGTAGACACCCGCACATTGCGCAATGGCTGGAAATGAACGCACTAATGCTGAAGCTAAGCTGGGTCACACTGTTGGCGCTTTCACCGAAGTAGCATTCTATAGAAGTGACTTTGCAGGATCTCTGGTGCATTCAGTGCAAGCTGCCATGCAGTTGCGCTCGAAAGACGAGAGCCATCAACCGGTCCGCCTCTGTAGGATCGATGCAGGTTTCCGATTTCACCTGCCATTTAAGGTTGTGTGACACCAAGGGACCTTCCGATGGTGGAAGGTCCCTTGGTTGTACACACCTGCAGACGCTATAATCCCCACAAGATAGGAGTTGGAGCTAGCCCGACTGCTTGCACCGCAACATTCTAGAGACGACGACGACGACGACGACGACAACAACAACAACAACAACAACAACAACAACAACAACAACAACAACAACAACAACAACAACGACAATAATAATAATAATAATAATAATAATAATTGTTTTTTTGGTGAAAGGAAACGGCGCAGTATCTGTCTCATATATCGTTGGACACCTGAACCTCGCCGTAAGGGAAGGGATAAAGGAGGGAGTGAAAGAAGAAAGTTCGTCACACTTTTTGCGCTACACTGACGCTACACTGATGCTATAGGAAAGCACTGATAGCTACCGCAGGAGGTTTACACTTTCGCCCTCTCTCTGAGGAAACTAAGCGCCAGTGTGAAACTCACTGATGGCTGGTACGCGACGGTCGTTCTCAAGTTTTGATGTGAAGCCGGCCTATTGCACCCGCCTGTGATACTTCGTGAGTACTGTGCATGGCCGACACAAATGGGCTCTAAAGTTAAATGTTGTAATGTCGTCGCCGTGGCTCAGTTGCTGCACTCTAAACACGAATACGCCTACATGGAGTGAAAATACAGTGCGCTAGAGGAAAGCTTACTTGCTTTTTACTCCTCTCTGCTTAGAGTGTAGAGCACCGTACGCTAGATGCTGAGATCGTGGGTTCGGCTCCCACCGGCTACGTGTTGTCTTTTCTCCTGCGTTCTGCATAATCATCTTCTATCTAAACAAAATTATTGCAGTAACAATGTCCCGCTTCGATCAACAACACCTAAAAATAAAACATTTCCCGATGATTTCCTGGATTTCAGTCACTGCTGGCTTCTTTCGTATGACTATCATAACGGACCCTTCATTTCTCTATATTTGCACACTCGCGCGAAGCGCGCAATTTAAGTTGCGATTGTAAGAACAATCAATGCGTTTAAAATAACTATATATATATTGTCCTCGGTGACTTTACCTTACAACGCTGCACATATTATCCAGAAACAAGAACCTAATTTCTCTGCAACACTTTCTGGATGCTTCCACTTGCATACCGCGCACTGCGGTAACCTCTTGACGGAAAAGGTAACAGGCGGTTAAGACGGCCCATGTCATTTTATTTAATTATCAACTTGTTCTATTTAACTATACCTTTGTTTTATTTAACTGAGCGATAATCACGTCTCAACGAGAGCGGTGCTCTATAGAATGTCCCTGTGAAAGGAACGCGTAAGGGTGCTGTGCTGCTGTTGATGATAGGAAGAAAGAAAAGGAAAGTGCACGGGCCTGCCTACTGGCTCAAGCCGAGCCACGCTCGCTGCCGCGTGCTGAAAGCAGCAGAGTTAAAGGATAGGACAGCAAAGATAGAAAGAAAAGGCGCGCGCTAATATGTCCCGGGCCGATCCCGGAGGCAGTGCAATACCGGGCCGACCCGTGCCAGAGTGCTTCTACGCGTTAGGGATTGTATAGCATATGCGCTGTGCACCTCGTACGCTGCGAAAGCAGTCGCCCAGAGCTTCGCTTCGGCGTTCCGTCAATGTTTCTCGGAACGTGCGCGCGTAAATGGAGCGTGCGGTACATTGAAATCACCAACAACTAGTAGGATTAAAAATTTGCAGTTTTTGTACTGGACGAAATTTTCCGCCCATTTCATGTAACGCTGCAAACCTCTGTAAATCAGAGCTCTTTGACTGTACCAGTTGTGAAACTCCACTTGCCACTATGGCTACTCCTTTTGCCACTACGCAGATGTTAACGGGTGGAGGAGCCAGCTGCGAACAGAAAACAAAATCTTTCAACTTTCGTCGTCATTAATTCCAGAAGCGCTGAAATGTAAAACAACTTGTTTATTCTATTAAGTTATCACTCAGTCCGTTATATTTATGCGTTTGTACTAGTGCATCTGTTACACTGATTTTGTTGTCAGTCGCTAGCGTGGTTATCACCTATCCTGAAGCTTGTTACTTGTGTATAATTTATTTGCCTACCATAAGCCGCGGCAGTCGGCTAACATCCTGTAGCTTTGGCCCATTCAGACTATTCGATTTCAACACATAGGCCTTTTAATGAGTACCCGCCGCTATGGCTCAATGGTTAGGGCACTGGGCTGCTGATCCGGAGTACCCGGGTTTGAACCCGACCGCGGCGGCCACGTTTAGATGGAGGCGAAACGCAAAAAAGGCGCCGTATGCTGTGCGATGTCAGTCCACGTTAAAGATCCCCAGGTGGTCGAAATTATTCTGGAGCCGTCCAGTACGACACCTCTTTCTTCCTTTCTTCTCTCACTCCCTCCTTAATCCTTTCCCTTACGACGCGATTCAGGGGTCCACCGAGATGTGAGACAGATACTGCGCCATTTCCTTTCCCCAGCAACCAATTTTTTTTAGGGAGTTTCACAACTGATATGATCAAAGTACTCTGCTGTAAACCTTTCGAACCAAACCCGCCTCGTCACAGAGCTGACTCTCTACTAATGAGCAACGAAGACTTTGATGACTACAATTCCAGGCACAGAAGTTACACCCCTTTTGAAGAACTTTTTTTAGGTAGATATACGACCGATTTTTTTTTACTCTGGCAGAGGGGTGCCGGAGTCAATTATTTCGAGGCAAAGGCGCGCGACAGAGGAGCTTAAGGTGTCCTGTCTCAGTGCACTGTTTTATCATGGTCTCAAATCCGCATCAACTATCCCTACTCCCACGGCTTTCAAGAACATTTTGAGGTTGTTAGATGAGAAAAAAAAACACTTGTTTACTAATGTTTACTTCTCTCTGTTTTGTCCCTGAAAAAAGATTCTGATATGTAACTAACCCTTCCTGTCCAAAGACAGTAACGCCGCAGCGGCGGCTCAGCGTTTATATGGCCCTCGGCTGGTGACCCGAAAGACGCGGGTTCGATCCCGGCCGCGGCGGTCGAAGTTCGATGGAGGCAAAATTCTAGAGGCCCGTGTACTGTGCGATGTCCGTGCACGTTAAAGAACCCCAGGTGGTGAAAATTTCCGGAGCCCTTCAATACGGCGTCCCTCATAGCGTGAGCCGCTTTGGGACGTTAAATCCTCATAAACCAAACCAAAGTCAATAACGAAATTCAGAATACCGCAGTCCTTTGTTCTATGCGCAATTATTCAGGGCGGGTGTCGGTAGCTTAGTATTATGTCATAAACACCCCCCCCCCCACCCCCCACCCCCCCCACCTTTCACCGACACCAGAAGATGTTGACTTGGAGAGAGACAAGACAGGGAAATAACTTTTATTTTGGTTTACCCAGGGTCGCTTCATTTTATTTACTGCTTAAAAGATATTTATTTCGTTTTTATTTACTGTTTCTCGATTAGTGCATATCTACTCTGTCGAAGCAGCTGCGTATTTTTAGATGTTCTCAAAGCATGCTCAGATCGCACAACTGACAGAAAAATCTTAGTAAACGAGTGCTGCGAAGTTGTGAATCGAGGAAAGCCGACATTATCTGTCATGTTTCACAGAAATATTTAGCATATTCAGGCTTCTGTGCTGCTGTGGCTTATGCATCTAAATATGCATACATATATGTAAAGGGTTGGTCACAAGTTCCCAGGCCACAGGGCCTGCTTTTCAGCGGCATATCCTGCCACTTATAATATATCAGTAAAGGTATGAAGTTTTTCAGAGGTGAGAATGATACTTCTATACTATAAAGAGATTTTGGGCTTCGGGGGTGTCGCAACTCCCCGACTACAGTGCTCGAAAGCAGACCCTGTGGCCCGGGAGCTTTTGACCGACCCTGTACATCAAATAAACAATTATGTACTTGCACATAACTTTAAAAAACAAACAAATATTTTCATTAACGGTTGAGTGGGAAGCCTTACGTTTCGCGCAATGCACTTCCGCGCATTCATTCATGAGCACGTACAAGGGGAGGTGTGTAAGACTTCTCAGCGTGTAAGACTTCTCAAAAAGGCTTTTATTTGCGACAAGGTATTGAAAGAGCGTTTCCACGAAACTGTTGACGCGCATGGGGGCACTGCGAATATAAAGTACCGGACCACTTATTCCAGCATTTCGCACACTTTGAACCTGTATACCTGGGTTCGCGTTTCGATGGAGGCGATACGCAAAAGGCGCCCGTGTGCTGTGCGGTGTCAGTGCATGGTGACCTCCAGGTGTTCAAAATTATTCCGGTGCCATCCACTACGGCATGTCTTTCTCCCTTTCCCCCTTTCTCTCAGTCCCATCTTGCTCTCAGGCTTCCCTCACGGCGTGGTTGAGTTTCATTTCTTGATAACCAGTCTTTTTTTTTTAACACTTTTCTCACTTTCGCGGCAGATTTTGCAAGATGATTTCGGGGTCGACGTCGACATGCTGTATAGATGGCAAGAGCACAAGCCGTGCTGTGCACCTAGTCAGATGAAAATGTGCAGTGAGTGCGCTTAGAAGCTCGTTTAATTAATTTCCTGAGGGTCCCATGCCCTCGTGGAGCGTCGAATAAATATGCGGTCCTGCGGACTGAAATCACTGTCCGGTCTTACTGGTAAAGCAATTAAAAACGCAAAATAAAAAGAATTTTTACGATGTTTTTTTCAGTCTATCACGGTAAGCTCTACGGGCTTGTTAGTGAATCCAATCCTTTTCTGCGGCTTTGAAGCTCTTTCTATTCGCGGCTCGTTCGACTCTGGCCATGTTGCATATGCATTTTTACAATGCCGTAAGTCTCCAAAGGCGGCGTCAGACTGTAGCATGAATATGTGGATCCCGAGCAGTCTCTGCTGTTACTTTTGATCCCGCGGTGAAGATGTTGTCTTAACACGACCGGTTGGGTTGCTCCATTCGGTATCGCGCTGAAGAGAGGAGAAAAGGGCTAACACACTGGGTGACTGGTCAAGCTTTATGTTGGAAGTCACCTTCTCTTCAAAGCAAAAAACCCCTTCGCCATGAACGCCATAGTCGCACTGCGGGGAGCAGTTGGGTGCAGCATTGAAGACCTGTACTGCAAGCCTTATTCACTGCATGAACCTGTCGAGCAGCAGCTTGGTGCAGCTGTGCTTTATCCCCTCTTCGCAGCTGCTACGCGAGGCAGGCGTGTTGCACCTGCCGAGCAGTCGATTGGCAGACCTGCGCATAAATGCTTGATTGCGACTGCAGCGCACGTCAGGAGCGTGTAGGAAAGACACTCGTGATTATTCTCATTCCGCAGGTCTCCAATGCTGCACTAAATTTCTGCCCCCAAAACAGGTCAGGGTGTCATGTTGAAGGGGCTCTCACTCCTAAGGGTAGCTAACTTCTATATTTTTGGATCCGGCCATACACGCCAAAGTCTGGAGTCACTGGAAAACTTATCCACTGACTAACATGGATGGGTCGGGAAGCTGCAGGTTCGCCCACATCTGGGGCGTGAACAAGGCGCTGAAGGATTCATCACGGTCTGAAAGGCTGCAGCTGTTTTCTGCTCAAGGGTGTCTTTCGCAGGCTTCTGCGCATCCGTGCAGTACACTTTGTATGCTCATTTCGGTGCACGTTGGCACATTACTTGCCTTTCCAATGTGGCAGATTTCACCTGTTTCGGTGGTTTCCAACTAGCTCCACCATCTTTGTCCATCGATCACGCGGTGAAGGGGGCAGGCTGTGTGTGTGTGGGGGGGGGGGGGGGGAATCTTCCTGCACGTGTCTCCTTTTCCGCGTTCTCGCTGGGCGTTGCCCTCACTGTGAAGAACGCGCGTTGACACACCGCTTCGCGGCACTCTTTCACTTGCGACTACAATCTCCCACAAAGGGGCAGGACCGAACCCCTAGCGAAGGTGCGGGCACCGAGGCACCTTACGAACAACGGCGTCAGCGAGCCCACCGCTGCGCTTTCTCTCGTTGTTCCGATTAGTCGAACACTGGAAGGTAGCCTTTCTTTCGCGCCTAGCGGCTTTGGAAATTAACACTCTATGCGGCAATACCCAAGAGAAATGTGAAGTGGAGCTGATGGTTGTTTTGAAGCATCTCGTCTCTGTGCAGATACAATGCGTTCACAGAATCACGAAGGTGCCAGCAACGTGCAGGTTCGCGCTTCACAACCGCCTCATCGCATTCTTCTTTTAGAAATTTCAGCTATATGTGCCCATATCACAATGGCTTGATGTAGATCGTCCGCACAGTTGCGTAAACAGCGTACCCAGGGATTCTCGACAAGCGCATTTTTCAAAGGAAAGCTGCTTACAAACCCATTATTTTTCATGTTTCGCAATATTCCGCTATAGCAATGAATATATCCGCGAACCTCCCATCAGCAGGCTTGCATTTTTCTGCTATTAACGTTTTTTAATATCGTCAAAAACGTTCCCCATTAATGCGGGTTATGTACAAATGCTAAAAGAAATATTTTTGCTACACATCGAAAGAATGAACAGTTACCTTCAATATTTCCATAACCGTACCTTACAATACTCTACAATTTCCACACAATTAAAACTGATATCCAAGCATCCTGGATTTGGTTTCACTGCACGACGCAATGTGGGCGGGCCATCAGACCCCTCAGACAAACTGGTAATTTTCAAAACATAGGAATACCCGACCTATAGACCTCCTGCATGTTTGTAAACAAACGAGGTGGCGCTGCAGTCGCTAGCGGGCTCGTGGTAGGCAAAATGCCAGGAAGTGTCGTCGCGGAGAGGTGTTGAGCGCGGGTTTTCAAGGCTTGTAGGCGCGTTTTCAGTTTCTGCGAATCACAGCAATGGTTGATGTTTACAGCTTAGTAATTTCTTGAAGTACACGAGCTCGCGTTGCCCACGTGCGGCGCATTCAGAGAAATAGTTCGCCACTGTGTATTGTATATATGGTTAGTAGTAAACAGAAAGCGTTTCTGCGTTGATTTCTACGCTAGGCATTGAATAAAATTTTGAATAAGTTTTTGACACTCAGCTCTAGCCAGAATGACTTTGCTTCGGAACAGTAGTGAGAGGATGAGCTGGCGATCTTTCGGCGGAGCAGACGTGCGCTCACCGTCTGCTGACATACGTAGTTGTTGTGCTGTGCGAAAAGTGGGGACAGCGTCGTGTCCTTATTCTCCTCTAGCTGTCCCGCTTAAGCGCTGTTTTTATCCGCAGGATCACGCACCAGCCAGGCCGACTTCTCCCCTTGTTAAACTGGTCGATTTGGTGAAAATTTTTCATTTATGGAATTATTTTCTTTCTTAGCCCTGGGGTGTTCTGTTTCGTGACGAAAAATTATAGCAAAATATTCAGTAGAGATTTATAAAGTACGCTTTCGAGATGCGGTGTCGTCGAAAATTGTGAGGTAATTCCTTAGAGGCTTTCTTTGAGTTCAGGACCACATTTTTTTTTACCAAAGCGCAAGCGCAGACGCCAAAAACGAGGATATAAACGTTAATTATAAGGTTCGTTTTCTGACCTTTAACATTTTCTGCGATTGGCATCACTCACACCTTCGTAATTTCTTAACGCATGAAAATAGAATGATTCTATTTGTCGCAAACGATTCCTGAGACGTTAAGGAGTGTAATTTATCTCTCGACTTTTTTCCTACACGTGCAGTATTATGTTTGTTATTTTTGTAAGAAACGTTTTCAGGTAACTATGCATGCATAAGTACATGATCATCTAAAAAAAGAAGTAATAGCGTCATATACAGACCAGGGCTTTGTGAACATGCTGGCATAAAAAATTTGCGCACTTTCTACTCAATTAGTTAAGACCTTGAGGTGACTTGACGAGGGTGTTAATTATAATTACCCAAGAAATGCACCAGGTATAGCTAAAAATAAAAGGCATTACCGAAACTAGCGTAGCAATTTCATATTTGCACCAAATTTAGTTTCATTTCGCGTCCATAAATAACGAAAATACCTTTCATTGCCGCGCCCCCTCTCAATCTCGACACGTCTGTTAGTAGCACGTCTGCGACTGCTTCTTTCCAAACAAGCTTCGTGGTCATGGACTGTATCATGAAACTTGACAGATACATGATGCAATGAAAAAGCATGTGGCTTTTAGCACACTTAAGGTACGCTATCCTAAGCACGCCAACGTGACGGCGCATGAACTTACCAGACTTCTTTCTACTCGAATCAAATAATTACGTCTGTCATATTAAGAAACACTTTCTAGTAAATATCAAATGCCATAAAACGTGCCATTAAAGCATGTTGTGCTATTAACAAAAGAACGCATTCCTTGGGGGCGAGTGAACCTGCCAGCGGAGGTCCCGTGCACCCCGCCTCAAGGTGATAAACGCGTGCGTAGCTACATACGTGCTTTTTTTTCCTTGTGCAGTTATAAGCGTACTATGCTGATGTTCAGATGAATGAACGCAGTAACTTGCATGCTATTAAGTGCATTGAGTGGCAGTGCCGATCGACTCCCAGACTTCGCCCTTTAGTACCGCGGCCCATTCCCCGTTAGCCAGTTTACTAATGCGGTATTTATCGCTAGAAGCCTATCGGGGCTAATTTAACTTTCCTTTTATGCTACCACGTGGATCGGACAGTGACGCAGCTGATCAATACATGCTGCTTCTGCAGTGCGCAGGCATGATATGCAGCCGCCGGTAGCTGCAGCAGCTGCGGTAGGCACCGGCTGGCCGTAGCTGTTTTTCCTACCGTATACGAAAGTCGCTGCTGACATCAGCGCCACCGCATATTCGTGACGTCGCGGGGTGAAGGATTTGTGAACTCTCGCAAGAATCCGTACCACTGCCTTTCGATACAATTTGCTCTGAAGACCTTGATATTTATGCGACACAACACAAGATGGTCCAGATGACTCAAGGAAATGCGCTGGTATCGGGACTGATCGCAAAGTATGTTAACGATATCGATGGCCAGGAAAGAGGCCGCGACTCCTTAGCTGACGTAAGATATGCAGAACGGAGACGAAGGTGTATGAGAAGAGGGGGGTCCTATTTACGGAATGCACTTGTTAATTTTTCTCCTCTGGAAAAAGTGTGTGTGTGTGTGTGTGTGTGTGTGTGTGTGTGTGTGTGTGTGTGTGTGTGTGTGTGTGTGTGTGTGTGTGTGTGTGTGTGTGTGTGTGTGTGTGTGTGTGTGTGTGTGTGTGCGCGCGCGCGCGCGCGCGTGTGTGTGTGTGTGTGTGTGTGTGTGTGTGTGTGTGTGTGTGTGTGTGTGTGTGTGTGTGTGTGTGTGTGTGTGTGTGTGTGTGTGTGTGTGTGTGTGTGTGTGTGTGTGTGTGTGTGTGTGTGTGTGTGTGTGTGAACTGTTGCTCTTCATGTCCTTGTCAATGTTCGTCAATTGCCTATTTATCTGGACCAATTATATGCAGAGTTTATGCTTTTTACATTACGGCAACCCGCTGTCTATGGCAAGACATTTTATAACCCGTCTGAAATTCAGCCTGTACTTAATATCTGGTCTGACCATCCCTAATTGCAATTTAAATTTTCTTTTGCTCAACTTATTTATCAGGAAGCCTTGTTCTTTTCGTGTCAACGCGCACTGCCTATTTACACTGACGTGTCATTCACTCATCACAGCGCTGGTGCTGCTTTTATTGTTCTTAGCTCCACAAAAAATATTTTATCGGTTCATCGCATATCCTTAGAACCACCTTCAAGTGCCTATGCAGCTGAGCTTGTAGCATTCCATTCTGCTGTTGCGTTTGCTATTAATAACCCTCCTGTAAGGCCGCGCTTCGTCAACGCGCACATTTTTTTTTATTATTCCCTTAGCTTGCGGTCACTGCGGGCCTCCGGTCTAAGCTCCCCCCCCCCCCTACCCGCGTGCCTCCCCCCCCCCCTACCCCCCGCAAGCAGTGGCAAAGGCGCAGGAGGCACTGGCTGCTTGACCGCTGTGATGGCCGAAGACACCTGGCTTTGTTAAGCGCGCCAAGAAAGCATGCGAGGCACCCACAACGAGCACGTGGTGCCGTAGCATTCCCACGGTGGCAGACCACGATACTGCGCGTCTGCGGAAATATGCGAACCACCTCGCATTCGGTGATGGGCCCCCTTTTTTTGGCATGCTCGATGGTACCGAAGCGTCGAGGGTCTCCGTCGTCTCACATTCCTATGGCGAGCCAGTGGATTAGTGGTCCCGCCAACTAGCTAAAAAAAAAAATACGTTTCATCCTTCCAGAGGCGACGCGCGGGTGCGGCAGGGAAGGGGAAAGCATCAAGCAATAAGGGCGAGAACTCCCCCTGGGTGAGTGGTTTCAGAATGTTTTTTGTATGTGTTTCTTTTTCTTTTTAGCCAAGCCCCGGTCCCGAAGTTGGGTCCAACCTTCAGGGGCTGTGGCTACCTCCATTGGTTATCGAAGCTTAGGGCGGGCCTCCAAATATGACCGCCCTAATTTCTTTGTTTGAAAAAGCCTAAAATTGCATGTAAAATCATTGGAGAGCATGTCTAGTTGAGCTAGAGGCTCCGTGCAGTGGCACGTAATTGTACAGACCTAGACTCTAACCTCGGGTCGATGAGTAAGGTCTTGTCGAGTTTCTCCGTGTGAGATCTTTTCTTTTAAATTACAGTTTGACTGTCTGTGTGACTCAACTTGTAACGCAGTTTGCCCTTGTACCATCCTGTAAATATATTTTCTCTTTGTCTTCATCATCTGGCATCAGTCATCGTCTGCTCCTTCAACACCGTCGAATTCACGTTTGGAGAGGTCCTGTGCCCCTCCGAAGAAACGCAAAGAACCATCTTGAATTTACTCCTCCTTCTATGCCCGTTCATTTCTACACTGATTATCTGTCTCTGCTATCTGCCCTGTCTTCAGTTGCTTCATTAAACCCGACAATTATTTCCATTAATAAAGATCTCTATCATTTGTCTTCTCTTGCCTCATTTCTTTTATTTCATATCCGGGGTCACTCCGGAATTTATGGAAATGAGTTAGCCGACCAGGCTGCTGGTAGTGCTGGGCAATATGGCCATTTACACACTTCTACCCTTTCACGCAGTCGCGTGCGTTCCCGTTTACACCATTCTTCACTTCTTTTATGGAGAACTTATTGGCAAGAGATTAATGACGGCACAGAATTATTTAACCGCATCCCTGATACGCTCAATATGATCCGTCTACCTAGGAGTCCTCTTATTACTTTACTCACTGGGCATGGTAGATTTCTTTCTACTTTAAAGAAAAATTGGCTTGTCTCCTTCTTCAATTTCCTCATGCGGTGTTTTGTGTGAAGGTGTTAGTCATTACTTCTGGAATTGCTCCCTTACTGCTCCTTTCGTTTCCCGTTTAAAGTCCCTCTGCTCATCTGACATTACACCGTATACTTACCCCTCTCTTTTGAATAACCCTGCTGCTTGTGCTGTTCTGATTCGAATGGTTCATCTCATCAGCAGCACAATTCCTACACATTCCCGATGAGTACCTTCGTCACTATCATTTTCCTGCTTAAGCTCTGTAGAGAGAAGTGCTCTGTGTTCCTTTGCTGGACAATGATGTATCTCTCTGTGGTCTGACACTGCGTTTGAACCAACTGTGCCTGTGATTTTATCTGTGCTGACATTTTCTGTGACTTAATCTGTGCTTCTGACTGTCTGTGGTGTCTGGACCAACTGTGCCTGTGACCTAATCTGTGCTGACATTCCCTGTCACATTATCTGTGCCTTTAGGGTTTCACGTTTTTTTTTGTTTGTTGTTTCTATTTTCCTGCTATTTTCCTTAAATTAAGTTTTTTTTAGCGTTTAGCTCCTTTTATTTTTTTTCCATTGGCTTTAAGCCTGGTAAAGCGTTGCTGGTCCGGGCTCCCTATCTCTTACATTTATGTTTTTTTGTGTATTTTTTTGTGAGGACCAATAAAAGGAGGATACTGATGAAGGATTAACGCATTCCAATGTGAAATGGTACAGGAGGAGGTGTGCATCACAAAAAGGGACATTTTGCTAGGTAACTTATGGGAAGAAATGTGTACCTAGGCGCAAGGTAAGGAGTGGTAAGACTACATAAATAAATATTCGCGCCCAGCGTGTTTCAGTTATCTAACCCTGCCCGCGATGCGACGCCCTTCAACCTTTTATTTTTTTGTTGGGGTGGGATTGCGCTAGATTATTAAGAGGAAGCTTAAAACAGGCGAAGACACCGATTATCACCATCAGCAGCAGAAGCAGCCTAGCTACGGTCACTGCAGGACAAAGGCCTTTGCCAGCTGATACCATCTTATCCCCACAAATGTCCTAATCTCATCTGTCCACCTGACTTTCTGACGTCCCCTGCTATGCTTGCCTTCTCCTAGAGTCAGCTCCGTTATCCTGAGGTGCCATCGCTTAATTTCCCTTCGCATTACGTACTTGGCTATTCTCATTACTATACTTGATTTCAAATAGGATGTTATCAACTCGCGTTTGTTCCCTGACCCAAGGTTATGGTCCCAACACTTTCGCGGCCTCTGGCCATTTTTCGCAATGTTCGCGCGTCGGCAGTGGCCCACTCGCTTAAGGAAGAAAGTTTAAGCACCATGGAAACAGAAGTGTATTTACTTTCTAGCTATAGGCGTTGCTATAGTAGCAATTATTTTTGACACGAATGGAGTGGGCAAAAAACTTTGTGCATAACACCATATATAGTTGAGTTCGGCTTGCCGGCTTGGATGAAGTTTTTTTTTTTATCTACTGCAGGAAAAAGTGGGCTGCTTCTAAGGCGTTTAAATTGAATGTTCCGATTAATAGAGAGCGCTTTTTGTCTACAGTGAACAGTAATTTAGAACCAGCGCTCTGAAAAAGGCCAAAATTTAAAAAAATGACGCATGTTACAAGCTCAATAGGTTCCGGTCTAACTGATGAAATGTAAGTTTATTTGGCACAGTTGTGGTCCGACATATTTCTAGAAGTGCGCCGCACTTGGTAGTTCTTTAGTTTTCGTTGTTCAAAATTATCCATCGTGACGAAAACGCGACCCACAGAGGCCTGGGTCTAGGTGGTCTGGGCACCCAGAACCCAAGCCCGTGTGGGTTGCGTTTCCGTGATGACGGGTAAGTTTTACCACTGAAAATTAAACAGATTCGAAGTGCGGCTGAAAATAAAAAATCCGATGTAATCAAGATCCACAAATGAGCCGAATACACTTGCGTTTGTGAGTTATAACGAAATCTAATGAGCCTGTGATATGTGTCGTCTTAACGCGAGAGCGTTAGTATTCCCATGTCGGAAAAAGTTGACCGTCGTCGGCGACCGTTCGAAGCCTCGCAGCCGGAGCGGCCGGAGCATAATAATAATTGGTTTTTGGGGGAAAGGAAATGGCGCAGTATTTGTCTCATATATCGTTGGACACCTGAACCGCGCCCTAAGGGAAGGGATAAAGGAGGGAGTGAAAGAAGAAAGGAAGAAGAGGTGCCGTAGTGGAGGGCTCCGGAATAATTTCGACCACCTGGGGATCTTTAACGTGCACTGACATCGCACAGCACACGGACGCCTTAGCGTTTTTCCTCCATAAAAACGCAGCCGCCGGAGCACGCAGATGGAATGTGGCGTCGGCCATATTGGTCACGTGACCTTGTGACGTCATCACACTTGCCCACCGTGGCAGGTGGCAGTTAAATGAATTATTGGTCGCAACCTGGGCCACACAAGCCCTGCCTGTGGCTGTGCTTGATACAGCCACCTGCCTGGGCCGTGGCGCATCGCCTAACCGCTGAACCGTTGCGCCAAGAGTGGTATGAGGTCTCCCAGTGATCTATGAATGCCAAGTAGAGCATGTCCAATTGCGCATATGTGGGCATTAACTCATAACGCCATCACGTCATACCCTTCAGACGGAGCTTAAGAAACGTATCTTCGAGATACCTACTGAAAAGCGTGCAGGAATAATTTATTTATTGGTATGTAAATTACAGATATCCCAATTAAGCTAGTAGCGAAGTACGTTTCCGGTGAATTTCCTTCCCGCATGGCTTGCAGTCGAAGCGCCACCATGCGCAAATTCACTGAAACTCCAACACGCAATGTACAGCGATGGTCCAGCAGATGGCGCGCGTTTAGTGAATGCACTGATGGAAAAACCGAAAATTAATAATAATAATAAAAATTGTTTTTTGGGGAAAGGAAATGGCGCAGTATCTGTCTCATATATCGTAGGGCACCTGAACCGCGTCGTAAGGGAAGGGATAAAGGAGGGAGTTAAAGAAGAAAGGAAGGAAGAGGTGCCGTAGTGGAGGGCTCCGGAATAATTTCGACCACCTGGGGATCTTTAGCGTGCACTGACATCGCACAGAACACGGGCGCCTTAGAGTTTTGCCTCCATAAAAACGCAGCCGCCGCGGTCGGGTTCGAACCCGGGAACTCCGGATCAGTAGCCGAGCGCCCGAACCCCTGAGCCACCACGGCGAAAATTGAAAATTGGCTTTTGGGGAAAGGAAATCGCACACACTCTGTCTCACATATCGGCGGACACCTGAACCACGCCGTAAGGGAAAAGATAAACGAGGGACTAAGAGAAGGAAAGGAAGAAAGAGGCGCCGTAGTTGAGGGCTCCGGAGTGAGTGAATAAACTTCATTGCTCTAATAAAGGAGTCTTGCTGCTTGCCCGAAGATTGCCGATGTCTCCCAGGCTGAGCGTGTTTGGCGCCCCTAGTCCAAGACACCACTGTCCCTGGCCATCCGGCATGCGTGGCTCACTAGGTCTGTTTGGACCTTGAGCTGGCTGCTGGTTAGCCGGTTCTCCCACTGCTCCGCATTTGGCTCTTTGTTACCTCGGAAAGCTACATTGTGTATGCATTCCCATGTGATATGATACAGCGTGGGGGTTGCCCCGCACCACGGACATGTATCCCTATACTGCTCCGGATACATCTTATGTAGAATGTGAAGGTTGTGGAAGGCTCCTGTTTGGGGTCTTCTCCAACGTGTCGCTTCATATTGTGTTAGCAGAGGATGTGGCTAGGGATATTTACGTCTTCTGCTTTTGATGAGGTTGAGGATAGCTGCGTACGTGAGCTCTACCGCTATCTCCGGGCCGTCCGAGGCGTTTGACGCACCAGCTCGGATAGTAAGCTCGCGAGCTAGCTTGTCCGCCTTCAGATTGCCTTCGACTCCGGCGTGTCCTGGTACCAAGTAGATCCTATGTCGGATCTTTTCGTTGGTTCGCTGCGTTTTCAAGAGAATCTTTAGTGCTTTCTTGTTGATTCTTCCTATCATGTAGCGTCTGCACGCTTCTTGGGACTCTGTTATGATTGCGAGAGATTTGTTGGTGCGATAACCCTCGGCTGCCGGTAGAGCTACGGCGATCTCCTCTGTCTCAGTTATCGTCCCATCTCTCGTGGATGCGCCGCTGATGAGGCCACCCTCCTTTGTTGTGACAACCGATACCGTTTTCTTGATGCTTTGGCAACGAGTCCACTGGTACAGAGTGGCGTCAGTGCAGACTACCCGATCTTGTGTGGCTATCTTCGCCTCTACATATTCAGCCCTTGCCTGTCTTCTGGCTGCGTGTAGATTTGGATCCATATTCCTGGGTATAGGGCTAACCTGGTAGGTTCGACGTATTTCGTCTGGGATGTTTGCCGATGTATCCTCTATGTCCAGGATCCGGAATAATTTCGACCAGCTGGGGATTTTTAACGTGCACTGACATCGCACAGCACACGGGAGCCTTAGCGTATCGCCTTCACCGAAATGCGGCCGCCGCGGTCGGGTTCGGACCCGAGTACTCCGGGTCAGTAGCCATGTGCGTACGTATTTTCGAGTTATGTACCGAGGTGTTGATGAATAATTTAATTATGAGCGTGTAAATTATAGATGTTTCAATTTAGCGAGTTGCGAAGTTGTTCGGAACGCCCTCAACGTTACAGACGCCAAGCCGCATCTAGTTGCCCGATACGTCGCACCTTTTTGCTCTTTAAGCAGGTTCAACAGTAGTTAAACTGTAGCTTTTATTTACTGTTTCAGACCAACAGTTTTAAATAACTGCCAACTGGAGCCAAAAATCACTCTCCATTTACTGAGATCAACATTTTATTTAAACACTGCAGGTGAACGCCCTCTTTTTGGTGCTACAGCTTTTCCAAAAAAAAAAACAATTTTTTCAAGCAAAGGAACTAGAACAAAGTAACAATTTTAAGCGCTCCGTTTTTTGCTCACTCCACACGTACCCACTATTAGTATTGATATTAACGAAGCATACCTTTAAAAAATCAGTGTCTTTCTGATGAACTAAACTTGTTTTACATAACAAGATGGAGGGCCAAACCAATCGCCCAAACGCTGTGAACATGGCTGTGAAGAATGCACTAATAACTTTCCACTCCGTAGCTCGCCATGCCCTCAACTCCATGTCAAGCATATATTCACTGGCTTGACATCAACTTTCAATGTTTCAGAGAAACTTTCAAAGTTCCTGCGCCATAAGTGAGTGCTGAAAAGATGCAACTGTTGTAATCTTTCCTCTTATAGCAAATGAGGTATGTGCAGCTGTGTTGTCTGTTTTACAAGAACGGCCTTGAATTAGAGTATTTCAGTACAAAAACTAATCTTAACGCACACAGTTGAAGGCGTTGGGGCGTCCCCTCTCCTTCCCCCACCCCATTTCCTTCTCAGACCGTGAGAGTGAAGGCGGCGCTGAAAGAATCCACATGGAAACATATCCCTTAAAGGGACACTGAGGAGAAATTGAAG
Organism: Amblyomma americanum; assembly: GCF_052857255.1. NCBI lineage: Eukaryota > Metazoa > Arthropoda > Arachnida > Ixodida > Ixodidae > Amblyomma > Amblyomma americanum. The sequence continues at coordinate 106,210,306 of NC_135499.1, read as the reverse complement.
TTGGCTTGTATCCATAGAATAGCAGCTCCTGATCACAAAAACGCCACTCTTCCTGAAAACAAAGCTCTTGTAAGGCAGAAAATAGCAAGAACCAAAATACAGGTATCGCCGCCACAGGCCAATCTCGCAAGTACAAGTGTGATGACTTCCTCGGACAAGAGGCGCCACCTTGGAGGAATTATCCTTACTTCACGGACGTCACGAACCTCTGAGGCTTGCAAAGGAAGGTTGCACACCGCACCGCTAGCCGGCAGAAATCACGGAGTCTGCGTTTACGTCACGATTCACGTCACTCCGTTCTGTGACGTCATAAGAGTTGCCGTGGCGTCATAACAGTTCCCTGAGTTTGAATCAGAGGAGCGGGAAAAACTTTTTCAACTTCGAATCCAAATTTCTTTGAAATAAATGCATCTTTCGCGCCCGGACAAGCGGCAACAAAACCATGAAATGCCGAACTATCAGATTTTGCTAACAAAACAAGAATGATAGAGTTCTCCTCAGTGTCCCTTTAAATTTTAGAGTGTTCACTTCAGTTCACTAATCTGTTCTTTCCTTTGACTTGCACCTCACTTTTATTTCCTACGACGTCAGTTAACGGTTCAATTAATTCCTTTTGCACTCTTATCAGATACGGCGTGTATTTAAAGCTGTAAGGGGCTCTGCGCGGATCACTCCAGAACGACTTGGCACTCTACCTTTGCAAAGCAAGCCCCCCAGAACACAGATACTGCGTCCACGCCTTATCAGCACTGTGTATTAACCATTGCACCACAGTAACGTCACCGAACTGTGATATTGCTGCGGTTACTGCTCTCACGTCGGACGTGTTGAGGCGAGAGTCTGGGGAAGAAATTCGTAATAAACAATTATGACAGTGGCATGGTAAGTGGGGTGCAATGCCCCGAAGCGACACATAGAGGAAGAGAAGGGGCAATGAGAGAAGCCGTAGTGGAGGGCTCCAGATTAATTTTGATAGCCTAAGGTTCGAAATTACCGCTGACGTACGTCCCATTGCACACGGGGTTTTCACGTTTCACTGCCATCTAAATGCGGCAGCCGCGGCTGGGAGTCAATCCCGTGTCCTTGAGCTCCAGGGGCGTAGCCAGGGGGTGGCTTATGAGGCTCAATCCCCCCCCCCCCCCACCTCCGAATTTTTTCCGTACTGTCATGCACCGCCGACCAAAACAACCACCGGCGCGGGAAATGATGCTGGATTTTCTCTAGAATGTCTTCTTTCACGCTCGGAAAGACATTTCGGCCCGAACATTGCGAGCTCGGACTGGATTTCGTGGCAACGCCCTTGCACCTAGAGTCACATATAACTCAAGGACCCCCACCGAGCACAAAGTTTCAAGTGCGTTTCGATGACGAGCAGGTTCGTCGCGGCATCTCGCGACGGCCGCGGAATCTACGGAGCGCATGGATGGGGAAAGGAAATGGCACAGTATCTGTCTCATATATCGTTGGACACCTTAACCGCGCCGTAAGGGAAGGGATAAGGGAGGGAGTGAAAGAGGAAAGGGAGAGAGAGGTGCTGTAGTGGAGGGCTCCGGAATAATTTCGACCACCTGGGGATCTTTAACGTGCACTGACATCGCACAGCACACGGGCGCCTTAGCGTTTTGCCTCAGTTCCGAAACTTTATGGATATAACTTTCTCATAAAGTTTGCCCTTTAGATAGCAAAGCAGCAAAAATCAGTGCAAGTAAGGTCTGTTCCTTCAGGCGCATAAACGCGCGTAATTAGGAAAGCGTTTGACAGTTCATTAACTTTTAAAACCGCAGAAATTCTTGCCATTCATTGTAACAATTAGCATCATGATCAAAGTTATCATGTGAATACGAAACTTACGAGGGCATCTGTCGTGCGCGGGTGGCTGGGGCTTATCCGGAGCCTCAAGTAAACACGTACGGAACGCCGCCGGTGTGTGGACAAGTGTGTGTGTGTTGTGATTTCATTTTCTTTTCTTTTCTTTTTTTGACTCCGCACAGAACTAGTGAGTCAAGCGGACGGCGCCGGAGGGGAGTGCGGGGTTCGCAGACGACCTAGCTTGGCCGGACCCCATTGTTCACAGCCCTGCTCCTTTTTTCCTTTCCCCAGAAGCCAATTATTATTAAAGACACTTTTTTGCCCTTTATCGAGCTGTGTCTTCTCATTTGTGATATTACGTTGTATCTTCGCATTTCTAACGTATATTCTACAGAACTCCTGCCTTTCATATGTACTCTCCTTTGCGACTATAATTTCGGTGCAATTACAATACTCGACCAGTGACAGCTGCGCCTGCGCAATACATTGGAACGAAGGACAGCGTCATTGAGAATTTCCCCTGGCTGTTGAATATGTACAAAATTGTAAACAAGGTTCTTGAATAGCAAATATTCCTTAAAATATTTATCCTCAACTTGTTCATTTCATGGCATTTGCATTTTTCATATAAGCGGCATGCACTGCATGCTTTGCTGGTTTCGAACTTGTATCGATCTAAAGTTCATGTGATATTTTCTTTAAATATTAAATAGACAAAAAACGTGGAAGCATTGAAATCAGTTATTTCTGCTGCAACTTTAGGGACATACGAATATATTCTTTTAAGAAGAAATACATATTTTACTTGTCTTGATTGTGCGTAGCGTTCAAGAATTCGTTTGCAGCATCTAATACACAATAGCACTGGCAGGGACTCCGGAACTTTTTTTTGTGTGGGGCGCGGGGCAAGACTTCGAGCTTTTTTTGTTATTTATTTTTATTGCTAATTTACATAATAAATTTTCTATCTTTATTTTTCTTAATTTGTCAATGTTCAAAGGTTGACGCAAACTGTCACGTTGTGGTGACAACACTCCGGCAGTCAGGAAGATGGAGAACGAAAAGGCTTCGAAAAGAAACTGGCTAAAGGGCTGGCTCGCGCCCACTAAGAACTGAATTATTCGGCGGCGGCGACAGCCACAAGCGTGCTCGGCGGTCATCGAAATGAATGCCTGCAGCTCTTGGCCCCGCTCAACTTAAAGCTGGCCAGGAACCTTCGTGGTAAAGAACCAAAAGCAACTACAACAATCTGGAAAAATGTGGAAGCATTTGCACGTGGCCACGATCAACGGAGGTAAGTTTGGTTGCATCTCGCATAACAGAACGAAATGGCGCGTGCCAACGGTTTGGAGTGCGAACGAACGAACTGTGCAAAGATTCAAGGCCATATAAAACGAATTTAAATGGGAAGCTTTATAGATGGGAAGCTTTACGCATGAGGAGTGCTCAATTGCATTTAAAATGTTTGTGCATAGTTATTTTTTAATTCTGCAAATCATGACATGTGCACGGGTCAGATAGTCGACTTCTGTCAGAACATATTACTGGTTTAGGTTACTCATATACAAAATGCTTTACATCTGGCTGCGAAGCCTAGCAGCTCAGCCCCTCTGTGATGTGCATTAAAAGAGTCCTAGAATTGAAATGTTTCAACTGTCAGAAATCTAATCCAAGTTTAAGTCTTTGGAAACTCGGGAGGGGGGCGGTTGCCGCCCCCTCTAGAAAAATGTTGGGGGAGGGGGCGACCGCCCCACACCCCTCTTCCGGATCCCTGAGCATTGGCAGTGGCAATGCAGCTATTATTAATGTATTTGATCCCTCGACAGATTCTATAAGGAGGAGGCCGCGCTGCAACGTGAGCCCCCCCCCCCCCCCTTAGCAAAATTTCGCCACTGTTGGGCTCAGCAGCCGAACGCCATATGCAGCCGCTAAGCCACAGCGGCGATGTGAAAACAAAGAAAATATAAAAGAAACAAAATGTGCGTGATAAAAGTTTATTTGTAGCGCTGTGAGGGCTGCAGCTGGCTCGTGAAAACAATGAAATACGAAATAAAGTGTCGTTTTCAAGCAGCACAAAGGCGGCTGATTTTGTATTTTTTCAGCTCCTTTTGAACAGTTGATCCCAAAAATAACCCGAAAAGAATCCGCACGACGGTGCACTGAAGAACCTGAACCTAAGAAAGAAAGAAGAAAGAGAAAGAAAGAAAGAAAGGAAGAAATAAAAAAAGAATGGAAGGAAGAAGTAAAGAAAGAACGAAAGAACAAAATAAAGAAAGAAACAAAGAAACAAAGAAAGAAAGAACCAGATAACGAAGGGTCATTTGTCACAAATGGGAGATAGAAACCGAAAGCTATATGTGCCTTAGCTGTTACAGTTTGTCGTTTAATAAGTTACAAAAGACGTGTTGCGTATTTTCTCTTATCTATTGAATTCTAGGGACTTCTGTAGAAATAAACTATTTAAACTTCACCGTTCTCATGTCAACAAGTTTTGCCTGGTTTCCTTTCTTCGTTTCTCTGTATTTTTTTTTTGCGCGAGGAAACAAAATTTTCCGGGAGAATATAGTAAAAAAAACCATGCGAAAACAAAGCCGGACGTTGCGGCCTCAAACGCACAGCGGAAGGATTCGGTTGGCCTCATTACTGGCCTGCTCTCTGTTGGGATCCAGGTAGCGTGGCTGGGCCGGAGAAGAGACGAGGACGATCTGAGGAAGAAAACTTGGAAAACTTTATACAAACACTATTTAAATACTGTACAGGTGAGAGCAACTGAGAGTGCTTCTAAGTAAAGAGAGCTTCTTAGCAGTCGGAAGTCTCTCGGCATCCAAACCAGCAGCTCGTTAAGGACCCTTCGTATTCCCCAGATCCCTGGCTGGGGAATACAGTTTGAAGAAGGAGGTCCAATCACACGATGGCACTGATGGTACCACACACGGCGGGGCGGTCCTGATGTTCTCTCGCAGCTCGGTCGATGGAAGGGAACAGGACCCGGACACGTTGTCGTCCACGCGGCCTCCAGGTGAGCGCCCACGTGGGTCCGGACTGCGCTCATGTGGAACAGGAAGGCGCCTGCGTGACACAGGAATGCGGGCTGTCTCCCAGCAGAAGTTGAAAGATCTTGTACTTCGTCGTCTGATGACCGGAACGCGGCAGTTTGGCAGCAGCGTACCATCGGGACCACATCACGTATCTTATCTGCCTTTTGCAGCCTGGAAAGGAGCGGAAAGAAGAAATCCCGGAAGGAAGTGCCGCTTCAGCAACACCAGTTGTCGACACCATGGTGATCCCGGCAGAGGGCTGCAAGCATCGGCTACGGAGCTATAAAAGGACGGCAAGGCCAACGCCTCTCCGCAGTTTGGCAGCAGCGTACCATCGGGACCACATCACGTATCTTATCTGCCTTTTGCAGGTGAGGTATTTTTGTTAACATCAGTGCCCGCGTATTATGTGGAAATTGTGCGCTGCTGCCAAACTATATTGACTGATGTGCTGAATGTGGTGTATTTGAAAAAAAAAGAGAAAAAAGCTGTAAAATGGGAAAAGACGACCGCGATACTGCAAAAGCAATCGAAGACTTGCGGCGTGAGCTAAGAGCTGAATTGAGAGCTATAAAAGATAGCCTATAAGGAATGACAGAACTTAAAGATGAAATTCAGCAAGTACTGAAAGAGAACTGCGAACTGAAAGCAGAAAATGTCAAACTCACACGCAGGCTTGATTAGCTCGAGCAGTATCAGCGCTCCAACAACCTTGAGATCAAGGGCATTCCACTGGATGGTGAACCGTTATCTATTGTGCAAAAAATTGGTGTCACTGTTGGAGAGTAAATTACTGAACAGGACATTGACATATGCCATCGTGTATACCAACTGCACGCCATGATGAATCAAACATTGTTGTTCGGCTTGTCCGCAGAACTAAGAGGAGCGCAATACTTAACAAGGCCAAGAAAGTCAGGATGGATGCAAAAAAACTTGGTTTTGAAACCTCCTCTCCTGTCTATGTAAATGAGCATCTGACAAGGTTTGTAAACAGTTGCTTGGTGCGGCGATTAAGAGGAAGCAGGAGGTGCGATGGAAGTTTGTCTGGACCGCTGGATGCAAGGTTTTCGCGCGAAATGACGAGGGCCCTTCGGTCGTTAGGATCACTTGCATGGATGATCTCGAGAAGATGACAGCCAACGAAGAGTAGACAAACTGTCCTATAGTTCTGCATGGCGCGCATCCAAGATGGACACAGATGTAAACTGCGAATACCATAAACTTGACTCTTTTAATCCATTTCTAGGCAGCCCGAAAAATCTCCTGACACTACTGCATATAAATGCTCGCAGTATTCGCAATAAGCAAGATAAACTGCATGATCTGTTGTCATTCTTTTCATTTTCAATTGATGTTCTACTTTTCTCTGAAACCTGGCTTTCAGTGGGCGAGTCTCCAACACAATTTGAACAATACAGGTATAATGGCTTAGTTCGTTCGAAAAATAAGGGAGGTGGTGTGGCCTTGTACGTGCTGCAGTCACAAAAACATGACGTCATATCGCAGTTTTCAATGATCACAAATGATGTTGAATGCCTCACGGTGCGGTTAGATGCAGCCGTGATTGCAGTGGTCTATAGGCCACCAGCGCGTACGGAACAAGTTACACTTTTTTGAACACAATGAAGCTCTTCATTACCTCAGTAGTTCAGGGCTTCCCTTTGCAATCATGGGTGACGTGAATATCTACATGCTTTCTGACAACCCACCGTCAAGGCAACTGAACGAACTGATAAATTCCTCTGCATGTGTGAACTTTATTACAAAAGCGACCCGACTCACCGCAGAATCTGCCACGCTACTAGATATCTGCATCAGTAATATGCATCCGCCCGGCAGTATTTCTGGATTATTATCAGTAGATATAAGCGATCACCTACCAACATTTTGTTCCATTCCACTTGCGCACTTTGAAAATAAAGAGAGAAATTAAAGAGTCACGCATTATAAACGAACGCGCTCTGGAAATCTTTCGCTTTCTTATCAGTACCACTGACTGGCAACCTGTTCTAAGCGAAAAAGACCCGAACAAGTCATATTATGTGTTTTTCGATAAACTTATGTGGTGCTACGATCAGTCTTTTCCAGTAAAGACGCAGAAGCGGCACAGTAAAAAAATAAGAAAACCATGGATCCGCAAAGCTATATTGCAGATGATAAATAGAAAGAAGATGTACCACGCCTTTGTTAAATGTCGTGACCCGACAGAGTTCACTGAATACAAGAAGTGTAGAAATATGGTGAAATCGCTGGTAAAAGAAGCGAAAACTCAGTATTATGAGCAGCTATTTTTAAAAATAAGAAGCAATCCCCGAAAAATATGGAATGAAGTTAGAAGCCTAACCAATCAACAGAAACCATGTGTAGATTTGCATATTACAATGCCGAATGGCGTCTTGTCTGGCTGTGCAGCTACAATCGCCATGAATAACTACTTTGTTTCTTGCTCTGAATGTACCGACCTTAACACAAAACAAAAATAACTCTGCTACTAGTTGTGCTGACTTCGCAAATTCGATCATGTTAACTCCCGTGACACCTTCCGGAGTGAAACGAATAATTGATACGTTAAAAAACAATGCAGCTGCTGGCTATGATGACATTGCATGTGGACCGATAAAATATGTCGCTGATTTAATATCTATTCCTCTGGCTCATATCATGAATTCTATGTTCGAGATCGGTGTGTTTCCAGACCGCTTAAAGATAGCACGCGCACATCCGATCTTTAAGGGTGGGAACAGCTATGCTTTGACTAACCACCGACCAATTTCAGTCGTGCCGATCCTGTCCAAGCTTTCTGAACATGCCATCAACGTCAGGATACAAAACTTTTTCGATAAATATCATGTGATCAGTAATATGCAGTACGGATTTCAAAAAAACAAACAAACAAATCTACAGAATCAGCCCTGCTTAACATAGAAAAAATTTTGAACAAAGACAATATACGCTCGGACTATTTATAGATCTGCATAAAGCATTTGATTCTGTGTGCCACGATGTCCTCCTAGTTAAACTGAATAGGTATGGGATCCACGGAATACCACTAGAATTAATAAAAAGCTATCATTCAAACCGCTATCAATTTGTCAGTTTTAATAAATAATCATCTCCAGTTCTGCCAGTTAAAAAAGGCGTTCCACAGGGATCTATTCTCGGGCCTTTGCTGTTCATAACATACGTAAATGATTTATGCTCTATTCCTAATACCCCGAAACTAATCATGTATGCAGATGACACAAACGTATTTTTCTCTAGCCATTCACTTCCGGATATTGAACATGCTGTCAATAACTATTTGTTCCACCTGTCTACTTGGTTAAACACGTATAAATTATGCTCGAACATTGAGAAGACGAAATACAGATTGTTTGCACCGCTAAACAAGCCCAGGAAATCTCCTATAGAAATTTTGTTTGATGGCAAAGAAATAGCTCAAGTCAAGGCCTAAAATTTTTAGGCGTGTAGTTTGAAGAAAGCTTATCGTGGAATTGTCATGTTAACAGTCTCATAGCTGACCTAAGTAAAACAATTGGCTGCCTCTTTAAGATTTGTCCACTCATCCCTCAATGGTTACGAACTGTACTTTATTACTCACTATTTTACTCCAAGCTTTCCTTCTGTGCTTTAGTCTGGGGTACCACTACAAGTCACAGTTACAAAAGATTAATTAGCCTGCAAAAAAAGTGTTAAGAATATTTGAGAAATATCACGACCCACAGGAACTACTGCGGACAAGGCCGCTTTTCCTGAAATACAAAATGCTAAAGGCCAATCAAATGTATTATTTCAAATTGCTTCAGTACATAAAAAAGCGAAGCTTTACAGTGTACAAAATTTCAATGCAGCTCCAGCATACACACTCCGTAAGGAAACTTTACGGCCGCCAAAAATAAGAACGAATTATGGACGACAACATATTGAATACCAAATAGCTAACCTTCTAAATAAAATACAAGAATTAACAGATCTGAGTGCTAATGTCTCCAAAAACACGCTTAGAGCTCTGCTGCTGGAAAATAACTTAGAACTCACATAATCTGTCATGTTTCTGTCCCTAACTGTTATTTTTTTAGGAGTGCATTATCATTTTGTATCTTGCTGTTGTTTTGTTATTATGATGTTGCAATTTTTGTTGTTCCAAAGCTTGCAACAACCATGTTTAGAATTTTGTTATATTTGCAATCTTTGTACCAAGTATTTTGTGTCGGCATTTACGAATTATTGTTTGTTGTATACTGTTATTTTTTCGTTACATGATTTATTTACCTTTTTTTCCCCTTCTTATTTCCCCCAGAACATTTTGGTGTGAAACTTTTTTAAAGCTATGTTTAACGTTTGTGCGAAACTGTATGCGGGGCCAGAGCCATCGTCAGGTGTTTCGCCTTTTGCTCTTGCTCCTCTTTCTGCATCAGAAAGAAACAAATAAATCAAATCAAATCAAACCTCGGTCGAAGGCGCAGCTCTCGGGCAAATGTTCAACCCCAGCGTGACTGAAGAGGACAACACTCCGTTCGTCGACCCGATGGCATGTTCGAACACGTGGGGACGCCACTGTCGTCGCTGCTTCCGACATTCCTGCAGTCACGTTTCTTCCAGAAGGCTCATTAACCTTCGCGGTTGTTTTCAGGGAATCCTCCCTATGTCCAAATTCGCCGAACTCAACAGCAGGAAGGGAGCGCGAGCACATCTCACAGACGTTGCTTAGGGTTCGTGCCGGGAGTGAGTGAAGCGCTGAAAGCTGCTGACGCATACGGGCTTAAACCAGCGGCACCCATTCTCGCATTTGTGGCTTACGAAATCTAAGAAAGAAAAGTTGCGTGTGAGGCCGACACGCAAGCAATACCTTGTCTTAAAAAGCGCGCTTGAAATGAGGTGAGATGCGTTCTTTCTGCGTCCGTTGGGTGCCGCTGCAATCGCTGTGTGCCGATGCATTATCAAACGTTTCTCTCTCTTTCTTTTACCTAAACTAAGAGCTAAATAAGGCCTGCTTGAGTGAAAACATTTTTGATGGGTGCTCCTAAGCCTCTTCTGCAACGTTTTCACATCATGACTGTAAATAAACGTGCAACTTATTAATTAGCTAATTAGGCTGTAAATTCCAGCGCGCAAGAAAAACACGATCACATACAGACACACAATTACCCACAACAGATGCGTTCCGTTGAAAGCTTTATAGTAGCTACTGTGGTGTCTGCGCATAGTTCTTTTTGTATTCTCACGTTCATTGTTCACCTGGGCCAACTTGCATAACGCATACTACCTGTCGACCATACAGTTTACTGTCGACATCTTCGGGTTTCGCAATATCCAACGACATGAGCGGCGGCTTTTTAAAGCTCCGTTTAGCTAATATTAATTTTATAATATAAAGCCAAATTTTTCAGCAATTATATATAGCGCGCTATATTGAAAAAAAAAAAAAATTCCGTACCACGGGTTTCGGTTGATGTGATTATTTCAAGCAATAATTAAAAGGACAACCAGATATTTTCTGCCTAGTAGGTCTGAAAATATTTAACCTCAAAACAGCTTTGTTAGAGTCAGTTATGGGGACCGATTAAGGTGCAATGACCGTCAAATTCGGCGCCACTGTGTCGCTAACAGCTGACCCGGCATGCCTCGAAGCGAGACCGCCAGCCGAAGCGGCAGCGACATCGCGCTCGCCACAAACAAAACATGATCGGAGTCGAGCGCGAATGCGCATGAAAAGTGTATTTTTCATGTTGTGCGGGCTGAGGAGGACCTTCAGCGCCAGCCCGCATTGTGAAGAATGAGCGCTGTGGATCTCTACACACAGGTAACCCGAAAAGTGTTCGAATCGGACCCCGAAGACCACGGTGCCTGGGCTGACATATATCGCCTGCTGTCCCTGCTTCGGCAGGCGCTAGCGTGTTGTGTGTGTTCCGGCCTACTCGTCGTCCCCATGTCGTCCACTTCTTCAAAGTGTCACCACACAGTGTGCAAAATGTGTGTCGGCCAGACGATGCGGTTGAATTCGCCCTGTGCAGACTGCAACAGCAGCACCGCCGGTTTCACCGAGAACTTGCAGCTCCGTATCGTGCTGCAGTGCTACAAGAAGATTTGCCGATATTTGAGTTCTCCGAGCTTTCAGAGGAAGTGGGGGAGCTTAAATGGGGGCACGAACATCACATTTAGGGACATTGTGGTCGAAGGGTCCCGCCTACCCGATGACTATCGGCATGCGGAGCCCACGAGCACACCGTCGACCTCTTCGGCAGTGCCTTCCTTGGCAGCTTCGCCATCGTTTTCTTCCTCATTAGCCTCGGCAGGTGTTGCAGCATCATCAACAACGGTACCACCTCAAGCAGCACGTGTTGTGAATCGGACTTCAGCCGTAGCGGCGGCCGCAGTGACAAAAAGTGTCAATGGTGACAGGACGCGTCGCGTCGCGCTGCTCAACGGAGATATGATGGCATTAGCGCACGACCGTGCTAATGCTGCGCCGTACAAGTTGATAAAAGTACCTCCAGGTAGGTGTTTTCGTATCGAACCAGCCTGCTCGATCTACCAGTGCTCCCAAATGCGCGTGCGGAGAGAGCTTATGCGTTCATTCCGGCGTGCAGTTTCAGAGCACGCATCGTTCATTGGCAGTAACCTTGCACGCGTTCGTGTGCGCCGCCTTTGCTAACAAAGCAGAGACACTTGTGCATGAACTGAGCTGCAATAGCGGCCGTTAAACTGAGCTGTTGCCGCATTGTAAGTTTTGACTGGGGTTCAGCGACTCGTAACGGCTTTCCCCGTTTCCAGTTGACAGACTGACGAGCATCGCGTATCCGCGTTTCCCGGTATCTGCATGCTTGGAGAACCACCACTTTGTTTATTTTTTATCGCTTTGGAGTTCATGTACGTTTGCGCGTAGTTTACGGTGGTGGGGGACAAATAGTTTGAATAGTACTGCCCCCGCTGTTTCCAGGGCTGGCTGGTTTGAGTGCTTAAGCTTTCGCGACTTCTCGCACGGCGGCGCGGGTTACTGCCCCGTGCTTTGCACGTTTACTGATCTTGTCGACAGATGGCGAGACCATCACGTATGGCGGGTTGTTTAAATCGCGCACTGTTGTCGCTGCGATATGGCTAGCACCATACTAAAGAGCGTAATCAAGTGCGATAATTTCGAATGGCGAGTACTTACGGACACGCCTTGTTTAGATTACTGTCGTCGTGATGGTTGCTTAACGTATCTAAATCAAGTGAAGTTTTTGACCAGCGCCGCATTTTTCTCATAAAACCGGCACCTCTGCTGAGGTTCGTTTCACCGGTTACCCGACTCGGCGACGGCTTGAGTGTTGTGTTCGCACATGCTAGTATGATTGTACACACAAGCAGCGTAGCATTGCAGTCATTGCGAAGTGACCTCATTCGCATTGACTTCTTCGCTCCCTGTGTTGCTATAAAGGCTGATGCGCGGCCACTTTTCTTTTTCTCTGTTGTCTTGCAAAGCAGGCTTATCAGAACAGCTACAGTTATGCCTCCCTGATGGTCCTGATGGCCTGAACCTTGCTTTTTTAACCTATTTTCATTTCTGATTTGTCAGACTATTAATTCAGTGTGCTTCCGTCATTCCATTATTGCGAGCATACGCTGCATTAGGTACTTGGCGTTGCGTGCGATAAGACTCTGCCCATCCGGACAATTTAGAAATGACGCTTTCAGCCACCCGGCAGAGCAAAATGTGTGATCCTGTCATCCAGTAAATCAGTTCTGTGAGTTACTTAAAGCGACACTAACGACAAATTTAAATTGGACTATATCGACTGATTAGCGCGTGTTAATGGCCAAAATGCTAGACTCATTGAAAACCAGCCAAGGTTTGAAAAAAAGAAAAAGAAATCCCAACGTTTCGGGATCAACATGTCCCTTCTTGCACGCACTAGGTAGTAGCCCTTGCTTACCCTTTGTGGTTACGTGACAAAAGCCATCCACAGGCAACGTTAATAGAAGGTGCAAGGTAGGGTTTTTGGGCATCTGTTCAAGTTCGCCTTTGTGCGCTGGATGTGCCACGATTCTAGGTAAAGCCCGAATTATGTTCTACGCTCGGAGGCGATTTTGTTGTCGCAATGTTCGGCGAGGGCACTTCGTTCGGTGTTCACCATCCGGTCGTCGTTTTTAATGCAAAAGCATTTCTTGCCTCATGAGTGGCGTGGACAGGATGCGTCACCAAGGGCTGTGGACACAGTGTGTCCTCATGAACTGTCGATCATCCAGTAAGAGTGTAATTATGATCCGTACTGATTAATAAGGATTTAATGGAAAGTTTTGAATGACCGAATTACTAAAGAAAATAATTGAATAATCTGGCAACTAATTTCGCTAAATACTACAAGTTATTCACGAAATTGATGAATTAGTAATTCCTCTAAAATCGAACGAGCAATGAAAATAATAATGGAATTGATTAATAAATAATGAGGTAATGAATTAACTACAAACTTAATAGTAATAATAACTGGTGACTAAATTATTAATAAATCAGTTGTCAATTCACTAATTAAAGCAGATTATTGATTAGTTAACTAATCTGATAATTATCATTAATTTTGTTACTAATTAACGGGAGGCAACGGAACGCGAAGTGCCTTCGCATTTCCGCACGTGAGGAGACTTATGCGCACCTTAAATTTTTTCTGTTGTTAGAGTTTTAGAATAAAGGGCCTCAAAACTTTCGGTCCCCCCTAGGAAGTTTTGGGCGTTGAAATGCGCATGCGCAGAACCCAAGGCACGCCTTGTTTCTTGGTTTAACGTTAGCGGCGAACGCCTCGCGTTGCGGGAACGTGGTGGCGACCGGCGAATCGGGGGCTGTTCACGTCAGTAAATATATTGATTTTGCCTCTGCACCGATTCGTCGTTTCTGCTGCATTGTCTCTCACGTTCACGGCCAACTGAAGCCGTACGGAGCTTTTTCTTTCTCTGAAGATGTCCGCTTGAAACTAGAGAGTTACAGCATATCGTTACCGTGTTACCAGACGCCGGACTTTCCGATTAGCGCGGCGCACGCCAGAGGACGTTTTAGCGTACCGTTCTGGTGGTCGGGGACTCGAATGTAGCGAGGGTTGAGGGAGGCGTTCTGACGGCAGTGAAGGCAGACAGGCGGGTGCAGGTGGAGGCTCAGTCGGGAAAGTGCATGGTGGATGCAATGGCCAGAGCCCGGGAGGTGGTGGTGGGTAGCATGGATGGCGAACACCTTGTGGTCATCCATGCTGGTCTCAATGATGTACTGCAGGGGAGGAGCCAGAATCTTGAGACGCAGTTGGAGGTGGGGATGCGTAGGCTTAGAGAGGCCTCTGAGAGTGTGCATGTGACCATATGCACAATCCCAGAGGTCCAGAGGCAGGCTTGCGAAACGGAAAGGAGGGTCGTGGAGACTAATCGGGTAATTAGGCTATTGAGTCGACGACTAAGATACGAGGTGATGGAGGTCAACAGGGAAGTGTACGAGGTTAGGCCCCACCCTTTTGCACAGGATGGCATCCACTACGGTGGTGCCACTGGCAAGAAGGTGGGTAGTAGGATAGGTCGCCAGGCAACAGCTTTTTTGGGGGGACCCAGAGCTCTGAAGGAACCAGTGTAGAGAAGGAAGAATTAAGATCAAACGGACAATGGAACCATAGGGGAAGAAAGAGACGCAAGCGCCAGGGCCAAGTTAATTCAGATATAGGTTTCATTAACATGCAAGGTGGCAGGAATAGACTGAAATGGGAGGAAATAGAAGAACAGTTAAGACAGGAGGAATTAATGGTATATGGTTTAGCGGAAACACATCTTAGAGACATGGAGCAACCACCCTGTAACCCAGACTACGCATGGGAATATTGCAATAGAACAGAGGGCAGCAGAAAGGGAGGTGGAATTGGGGCATTCATTCATAAAAGTATGAATTTTCAAAGGGTTAGACTGGGATGCAGGGAACATTTATGGCTAAAAGGAACAGTGGCAGGCAAGCAAACACTCCTTGGCTTTGTATACCTGTGGACAGGGGTTAATGCCAAAGAGGAAAACAGGAAAATGTTAGAATGTATTGCAAGCGACATTGATGAGCTAGGAGGACAGGGCGAGATAATTATATTAGGCGACATGAATGCACACATAGAAGACCTGGATGGGTACACGGATTCGACAGGAAGCATGCTGCAGGACATGTGTGACAGGCATGATTTAGTTGTATGCAACAGCACCGAGAAGTGTGAAGGGCTCATAACATGGGAGGCGGGGAGTCTGCACTCGACGATAGATTATGCACTAATGTCACAGAAGATGTATAACAGATTAGGGGTAATGAGCATAGATGAAGATGGTTCCAGAAGTCTAGGTAGTGACCACAAGCGTATCAAGTTGAGCTTCAGAAGAAAAAGCAATGTAGGACTGAATCAAGATAAACAATCAGGGGGAAATTTTTACTCAGAAAAGCAATTGGAAGTAGCAGCCAAACAAATCGAGAAAGTAATTTTTGAGGATAGTGAAACAGAATGGACTTATACCAAATTAACTCGATTACTGGAGCTAGAGCTAGCTAAGGTGGGAGTACAGCTAAAAGGGAAAAGATGCAAACCCAAGAGTTGGTGGGATGAGGAGGTCAAGAGGGCAATAGAAAAGCGCAAGGAAGCATCCAGGGAACACAGATATTCCAAGAAGAGGGGGGAACCAAAACCCGAAGTAGACAGAAAATGGGATACCTTCATAAAGTGTAGAAGGGACGCATCCTATTTGATTAATGAGAAAATTAGAAGAAAGGGTGCCCAATGGATGTCAAAAGTAAATAAAAAGGATAGAAAAGCAGCCCAAAAATTCTGGAAACATCTAAATGCAATGAGTAATAAAACTAGGCTAGAACAAAGGTTTATTGTTACAGATGAGGGTATTCGACTAGAAGGGGATGAAGCAATAAAACACATAGGAACAAGGATGACGGAAAAATTTTCAGCAAAGCACGTGGTACATAATTTATCGAAGGAGGATAGACCGGTTACAGCAATAGCTTCACTTGAGCAAGGAGAGTGGGAAAGGGCAGAGAAGAAGGTTCCTAGTGGCACATCAACAGGACCAGATGGTATCCCGATTATGTTGATAAAGAAGTTAGGACCAAAATCCAAGCAAACATTAATACAGGTAGTGAACAAAATGATAGTGGATGAGAAAGTCCCCGATGAATGGCGATTAAGTAGAATGAACATGATATATAAGGGAAAGGGGGACAAAGCAGACGTAAGTAACTATCGCCCCATAACAGTGACGTCTGTGGTTTACAGGGTGGTGATGCAAATTATAAAGGATAGACTGCAGGCTTGGGTGGAAAACGAGGGGGTGCTAGGGGAACTACAGAATGGGTTCCGGAAACAAAGGAGGTTGGAGGACAATCTATTTTCATTGACACAGTGTATAGAAATTGCAGAAAAGGAACATAGGCCCTTATTGCTAGCATTTCTGGATATTAGGGGAGCCTATGACAACGTTACTCAGGAGCATTTGTGGGACATATTGGGCACATTGGATGTGGAAAATGGAGTAATTAATCTTTTAAAAGATATATATAGAGGTAACAGAGTGCTCATAAAATGGGAAAAAAATGTATCAGGGCCTGTAGAGATACAGCGGGGGCTTAGACAAGGATGTCCTCTGTCCCCTTTGTTGTTCATGTTGTACCTGCAAGGTTTGGAGGCCAAGCTAGAGGGGAGCGGACTAGGTTTCAACCCATCTTTTTTCAAGCAAGGGGAATTGATTAAACAGACATTACCGGGACTAATATATGCGGACGATATAGTGATAATGGCTGACAACAAGGAAGACCTGCAGAAGTTGTTAGACATATGCAGTACAGAGGGAGATAGATTAGGCTTCAAGTATAGTAAGGAAAAATCTGCAGTCATGACATTTAATGAAGAGGGCGGCGAGCATAGAATACAGGAGTTCGTGCTAAAGGTAGTGAATGAGTACAAGTATCTTGGGGTGTGGATAAATAACAGTGTTGAGTATCTGACAGAGCATGAAAAATATGTAATGAATAAAGCTAGTAGGAATGCAGCTGTCATGAAAAATAGGGCACTGTGGAATTACAATAGGTATGAGGTGGTAAGAGGGATCTGGAAAGGGGTGATGGTCCCTAGCCTGACCTTCGGGAATGCGGTCCTGTGTATGAGGCCAGATGTTCAAGCAAGGCTGGAAATTAGGCAACGGGGAGTAGGGAGGTTAGCTTTGGGAGCACATGGCAATACACCAAATCAGGGGGTACAGGGTGATATGGGATGGGCGTCTTTCGAGAGCAGAGAGGCTAGCAGTAAGATAGCATTTGAGGAACGATTGAGAAGGATGGAGGAAAAGCGGTGGGCTAGGAAAGTTTTCAGATACCTGTATATAAAGAATGTTGACACGAAATGGAGAAAGCGAACTAGAAAATTGACAAGCAAATATCTGGACAGCAGTAAGGGGGCAAATCAGCAATTATCGGTTAAGAAAAAGGTTAAAGGAACAGAGAGAGCTTTGTGGAAAACAGGGATGCTGACGAAATCGGCACTAGAAACATACCGGACCTTTAAACAGGAAATTGTCAAAGAAAATATCTATGATAATTGTAGGGGAAGTTCTTTGTTATTTGAGGCTAGGACTGCAGTTTTGCGGACTAGAGTCAGGTACCAGGAGATAGACACTTTGTGCATTGCGTGCGGAGAGGAGGAGGAAACGGCTGAACACTTGATACTTTTCTGTAAAGTGCTTCACCCTACAGTGGAAAGCAGCGGGGCTGACTTACCCAAGGCATTGGGGTTTAGGGATAGTGAAGGGAAAGTGGATTTTAAGAGGTTAGAAGTAACCAAGCGAAGGTTATCTGATTGGTGGCTAAAAGCAAGACAGGAGTAAAATTTCACAAGACATGGCTAGGTGGCTTGAGCCACCACCCGATGTAAAGGGTTCAGCCGTATCCATCCATCCATCCATCCATCTCCCGTAACAAGTTACCGTAAGGCTAAGACGAGTGATGATGATGGCAGATGCCCAGCTTTTAAGGAAAAAAAAAAGCGGATGCATTGCAATCATTTCTATGAAGTGAGGTGCTACACTTCAATAATCTTTTTCTCTGCATATAAAGACGCACCGACTACACTTCAGCTAACAGCTGACTCAGCAGCTTTTCAAATGTGCCCGTGAAGCTACTACACACCTTTGCCTACCCTGGCCAGTAGACAATATCACTACGTAAACCTCAGTAAGCTTGCGTACACAGCGCTCGTTGCGTTGCGAGCGCTCTAAAAAAGCACAACTACGACACCTGTTTGCCGTGCCGCAACGTTGCTTCTTTGTGTGTTTGGATGTAAACACAGTGGCACCTTCTTGTGGCAATAAGTTAAAGCACGCCAACTCCGGGCCGGAGAAACTTATATTCTGCAATTACTGATGAATATACCAAGAGAATTACCAGTCTTTTTTTCTGGGAAAAAAATCATGAAAATATTAAAAAAAAGTTAAATCGGGCACATAACTGAAGAACTGCCGTGTAGTAGCTGCTATTTGGCTATGTACTCGACATATAGTGAGGCTTAAGTGCTAAAAAATCGGCAAATCTCAAAAACATGGCCTAGTTGTTACTCAAACCTCAACGTATGAGTGAGAGTTTGCAAATTAAAAGCGAATGCCTTCATTTATATTGAGAAATGGCGCCGAAGAACGTGGCGGCGATGCTGTGTTTGGTCCGAAGCGGCCGTGCAGGGCGCCGCCTGTTTGTTTACGAGCGACCGCTAACTCTCCGCAACGTCTGGATACAGTGCTAGCGGACCGGTAAGTGGCGGCGCATGCGCAGATGTCGCTATCTGGGCCCGGTAAACGGTAACGTAAACACGGTAACGATATGCTATAACTCTCTATTTTCTGCTTGCGGATTTACAGAGCTGCCACGGTTAGCGAGTACGCGTTAGTTTGGTTGCCATGGCTCAGGTTCGTGATTTTCGTCCAAAAAGGAGTCTCAAAGATTGACGTTCCGTTAGCGCGTTGCATTGTTATTTATTTAGTAAATTTTATTTTTGCGGGCGTAAACAAAAGGGAAAATAATTACATTTGAGGGAGTTAACATTGCTCGTTCGGCCGAGATGGTGTTACACGTGTGGCAAGCAGTCCCAAATGTATCGCTTGCCTGTTGCTTTTGTTTCGGAGATTATACGCGAATTTTGAGCTGCGGAAGAGTAACCAGATATGCGAAACTGAAGTGATTTTGTTTATTTTTACTTTTTTAGCTTTTCTCTTCTCGGCCGTAATGGCAGTGCAATCGATGAACCAGAGCCTGTCGTCGCTGCCCAAGTAAATCCCGTATTCTAAAATTAACCAGTGCTGGCGTCCGCATCGTTGGGGCCTGCTATTTCCTTGGGGCCCCCAAGCGTTGGGGGAATCTAAAGCTCTCTCTTATGTCGTCCAAGTTATTTACCTCTTCCTGCCGATGGCAATGGCGCAAGAATGGGTCACACCCTGTTGTTCCTCTTTCGGGCCGGGGTAGGGATCGGCCGGGCGCTGTCACAGGTCTGTGGGCCTCGTAGATGTGCCTTCGCAGAATGCATGTGTGCGCCAGCGCCTCGCTGACGCCCCTCACGTACGTTAGCATGTCGCGAGCGTGTTTCTGCACTTCGTTGGTAACTGAGTTGTGTTCTCCGGGCCTCGCGACTTTAAGGCGAAAGCCTTTAATGGCTCATACTCGCGGCGTCCGGTGTAACGCTGTCTTCCACGAATAGCGCGGTAACTAATCAGGATAGCAGAAAACGAATGGTAGTATCAGATAGAGGGGACAAAATGTAACCCCCACGCCAAGTTTTATGGATGTAGAGCGATTAGTTAATTACAGCTAATTACGGCGAAGAAAACAACCACGAACAAAAAAAAATGGTGCAAATGTCCTTAGTGGCCCTTAAAAGAAAGTAAATAAAAATTGGCAGGGTCTTAACGTAGTTAAGCCGAGTAGACGCGCGAAAGCATGTGTCTTACCTGATTGGCTCATGGTTTTGCTTTCATTGATCGTCGGTACATTTGGCGACGATATTAGACAGTTTGAGCGCTGATCGAGGTTAAGCTGATCAGTTCTGGTCGCGCCGCAGATGGAAGTTGATGAAGACGACGACGTGCAGTGCACAGCGCGAGAGTGTGTTCCAGTTTAACACGAGGCGTGTATGTTCCATTAAGTCTGAGGTCATCATCATCATCATCACCATATCATCATCATCATCATCATCATCATCACAAGGCATGTTCGGCCGCGGCGGTAGTCTGTTGTTGTCGCGCAGCGGCCTGCCAAGCTGATCTGCGTGCGCGCCGCCGCGGTTTCGACTCCCAGTCGTGGATATTTATTTGATTTCTTTTTAACATGGCATCGTTGTTGCTGGCAAGGGCACAACAAAGATGGAGACAATATTCATGGTCGCTGTTGGTGAAGGTATAAGTGTTTTCGCAAGCACTAAAAGCGCTGCAGCTGTTCTACAGCGGTGTCAGTGTGTGCTACAGTGTGGTGTCCCACGTCGGTTGGTCATGGTGGGCGAAACAGAAGGGAACAGGCGTGACGGATGAAGCCCACTTTTCCTATGAGCGAAAGGTCAACTACGCCATATTTTAGCAGCGCCACGATATTCAACGATTAAGATCTATACTGGATGCAGGTAAAGCATGCAACGTTTTTTAAAGATAGCAATTAAAATGGTGACGTAATCGGCGACTAAATTTTAGGCTTCACCTCACAGCACTGCGGAAGTGCTGAGAAGCTCGGTGTGACGCCACGGTCGGTAATATTTCAGCGCTCGGCGGGCTTGCCTTCGCAGTGGCGTGTTTTTTCTTCCTTCAAAGCCAGTGTTTATGCGTTCGAAATATACCGGTACCGTATATTTCGGGTTGCGTACATTTTTTTCTTTAATAGACACCTTTAGCGTGCCTTTATGAGAGCACCAGGAGCCCGCCCACCGCCAGTCCGCACACGGCGATTGATCCCCATGCGGGAGGTGCGCGCGCAGCTGCCAGTCAACTAGCGCCATCTGGTGCCCTCAAGGCGATTTCCGCATGCGCACTGACGGAGCGCAGACTTCCGATTATAGTGAACTACACTTCCGGTACTCCGGTAACGGTAACGCGGTACACGGTGTGCTAAAGGGGTCTAATCTTCTCCAAGTCTGTTGCATGCGAGCATTGAAGAAATGCCGGAAGTTGACCGTTAGCGCATGCATTCTGGGCGCTAACTCGTCTCGTTGGTCGCTTCGAGCACGCTGCGATTGCAACCGCTACGGAAGATTCTTCACCCGCTAAAAGCGAGGTGTCCGAGGACCTATGCTTTTTACTTTACTCCTGCGCCTTGAATTTCTCGGGCGGTGGGAGGCCCTGATAGGCGCCTGATCGCCTTCTTGCTTGCAAAGGGCTCGTTTTTTTTTAATGGTTACCTATTCCTAAAGGTCATCCTCGACAAATTACCGCGTCCTAATGAAAAATAGGCGACTTTGACTGAAAACGGGTGCCTTTATAGCTAGAAAAGGTAAAGGTGCGCTAGCAAAATCGAACTTCGCTGGCACGCTGCACTAGCTGCGCCCCACGCATAATATGGCTTTCTGTTGTCTACTGAAACCTGAACACGTGACTATGACTTGCATGACGTACATGGCCTCCTTCCCTTTTAGCGTGACGCAGGTTTCCTCCTTTCCACTGATTTGTAGCTATTGTGTAACCTTCTTTTAACATTGATGCAGCTGGCGCGACACTTTGTTGCATCTGTCGCGGTTTTCCTCCTTTTCACTTCCCACCTGTCATGGTGGGCAGGTGGCAACCTGCCTGCTGCGTTGTGTGCAGCCTGCCGATCGCAGGCTTCAACGGCAGACAGGGCAACCTTTTCGCTTGCATGGGATCTAGTGCTAGCGCACTAACAGTATCCGGCGTCTGGCGGCGTTGCGTTGCGTACGCTTGCCAGCTGCCTCCTGCCGTGGTTGGTAGACGGAAGACCCACCTGGCACGTGCCACGGTTGGCAGGTGGCAAAGTTGAGAGAAGCAAATCTCCCCCTCCACTTGTAGGGCAGAGGCCGGAAGGTAGCTGCAGTGGGAATAACTCCTAAAAAATGAAAAATTCATATATTGCGAGACCCGCCGCGGTGGCTCAGTGGTTAGCGCGTTCGACTACTGATCCAGAGTTCCCGGGTACGAACCCGACCGCGGCGGCTGCGTTTTTATGAAGGAAAAACGCTAAGGCGCCCGTGTGCTGTGCGATGTCAGTGCACGTTAAAGATCCCCAGGTGGTCGAAATTATTCCGGAGCCCTCTACTACGGCACCCCTTTCTTCGTTTCTTCTTTCACTCTCTCCATTATCCCTTCCCTTACGGCGTGGTTCAGGTGTCCAACGATATACGAGACAGATACTGCGCCATTTCCTTTCCCCCCAAAAAACAATTATTATATATTGGGAGTTCTTTCCGCTGCAGCCACCTATATTGAAGGTAGCCAACAGCCACAGCGACCAAGGTGCATAAGTGTATGTTGCTATTATATATATATATATATATATATATATATATATATATATATATATATATATATATATATATATATATATATATATATATAATATATATATATATATATATATATATATATATATATTATCAGGGGTGTGCGAATATTGAAATTTTCAAATACGAATCGAATACGAATATGAAGAAAAAATGGCTTCGAATATCGAATCGAATATCTGGTCAGCACAAAAAATAAATTCAAAAAAGAAACAAGCAAACGTTGTTGCTCTTTTTTTTTTTCAAAACAGTGTGTGGCCTTTGCAACTGAAATAAACAAAACTAGTCTGCCTGAGCACCATATAAAAAAAAAACAATGTGCGCAGAAATGTATACTACTTAACTGAACAGCATAACAGTATCCAACCTGTTATGTGGTGAGGCAAAGTGAAATCCATAACATGACAAGACTGGAAACAAAAATAACATGATGGTGTAGTAAAACCTCATTAATTCGGAGTTCAAAGAAGCGACAGAAATGCCCGGGTTATTTGAATATCGATTTATAAAATCCCCCCCCCCCAAAAAAAAAAAACTACCGAAAATGCGGTAGTCGTATGAGGCAGCTCTATCGTGCGAACACCTGTAATCCCGTGACGAGCACCGAGTTTCGGTGCGCTGGAAGACATCGTGAACGTGAGTGAGATGGGAACGCACATTGTCGTCGGAATGGCGAGAGTGCTTCTAAAAAGGAAAAAAAAATGACTATCGACGCGACAGTCAGCGTCTGAAAGCGGCACGGTGCTAAGATTGCACTACTGGCGAATGCGCGGGCAGACAGTAGCCATTGCCACGGGCAAGTGGCGAAGCTCAGAAACCAAAACTACGCGGCCAGATTATTTTCGGGGTCCTGCGAACGTTCTCACGCGTGACGTTATGCCCACTTAAGAGGTGCATGGGTCACAGTGCACCACGCAATAGGCGGGATTTTTGCAGGATCGCTTGCCCTGTTGTGACACCTCGACTCGCCACTTCGGGAGCCTCACGCAAAATTCCGCAAGTAGGCTTTCCCGCATAGCGTAGTTGACCAAAACAAGATGGCGGTGGTCACGCTCAGAGAGTTAAGGTGACAGAACGAATGCCATGGGTGTGGGCATTAATTAGATAACATATTACGGAAGGATAAAAGAATAAACGCACTTTCGCGTTGCAATTGTTAGAAGCGGGTTGTCCCCCACCTTGCTCGCAGCAGTGTGGTACGTGGGAAAGCCCACTTGCGGAGTTGCGCACAAGGTGAAGCCTAGCGGCATCAAAATGCGATCGGTCCACGCGATAAACGATGGAGAAGAAAGATAACAGGGCCTTTATATTGTTTTCCTGGAACTTTAAACTCTATATGCAGATAATTTGCCCAGATATTGTTCTTTTGCCGCAATCAAATTTACGAAAGTTGGCGCGATATACGATCGCTGCCGAATATTCGCGAATTTTCGAATATTCGCACACCTCTAATATATATATATAGCTTATAAGCTACATATAAGCTACATACCCCGGAAACCAACGTCTTCATTTCGGATATATATATATATATATATATATATATATATATATATATATATATATATATATATATATATATATATATATATATATATATATATATATATATATATATATATAACACGACTAGATTTATCTCGATTGATCGCATCCAGGCAGAGCTGATTCTACGTTGTTCCGGAATGTTCTAGTAACTTTGCACGCTTTATCTCGAAAGTTCGCTATCAGCTTTAAATTGAGCATGGCCGACGGCGGCGGGCATTCTGTTCGACGACCTTCGAGCACGCTTGTCGCTTCGCCGCCGCCGAGTGATTCAGTCCATTTTGGGTGCAAGTCAGCCCAATAAACAGTTTTCTTTTAGAAGACCCTTTTGTCCGTCTTCATCGCTGCTTCGACGGCCGTCACCACTACGTGACATCTGGTGGAGGTGCGGGGTAGCCTTCCGTGTTCGGGACGCCCCCTTCAAGTCGTGAAGCCAGCCCTCAGCGCTTCGCACCCGAGGACGAGCCAGCAGCTCAGCGAGCCAGCCGACGTCTCCAGGGAGAGGAGCCCGAGTTCGGGAAACTGCCGGACCGCACCAGACAGCGAAAAGACGCTGCTACGAGCACCGCAACCTCGCCGAAGATGTCGACACCGATCATACTGCAGCAGCCGCGGGTGCCGCCAACTTTCAATGGATCCCTAGGCGAAGACCCTGAAGAATGGTTGGATCACTTTGAGCGCGTGGCGTCATTCAACAAGTGGGATGATGCGGCAAAAATTGGACACGTTTTTTTCTCATTGGATGGCTCCGCACGCACGTGGTACGAAAACTACGAGTCGTCCCTTACGACATGGGAGCTATTCAAGAGAGAACTATTGAAGGTATTCACCAGTGTCGTGAGGAAAGAAAGAGCCGAACGACTCCTCGAGTCCAGAATCCAGCTCCCGAATGAGCCCGTCCGCGGTTACGTCGAGGAGATGAAGCGCCTATTTCGCCGCGCCGACCCTGAGATGACCGAGGAAAAGAAAGTTCAGTTTTTAATGCGCGGCGTAAAAGAACAACTCTTTGGCAGCCTCGTCCGCCAGGCGCCAAAAACAGTCGAGGAATTCATGCAAGAAGCCTGCACGATTGAGAAGACCCTCGACGTCCGAGCTCGGCAGTACAATCGCCCTTCCTCTGCCTGTGCAATCCGATCGGACACGGCGGCCGCCACCAGCGACAGCTTGCGGGAAGTTATCCGCGAAATGGTCCGAGAGGAGCTACGCCGATTACTGCCATCCTCCCCACAGCCACAAGAATCGACTCTGATGGATGTGGTACGGGAAGAAGTGCAACAGGCACTTGGCACCCCGACGGCCACAGAACCCCAGGCCATGATCTACGTCGCTGCAGTAAGGACTGCTCAGCCCCAACGACAACCCGTACGTCCTCCCCGAGATGAGCCACTTGTTCCACAACGCCGCCTCCATATATATATATATATATATATATATATATATATATATATATATATATATATATATATATATATATATATATATATAGGTGGGATGGGTCACGTGAGGCTGAAAAAATTGCCGTTTTTTTTTTGCTTCAAGTGACACGTACTCTTGCGCCAGCCTGCTCCAAGAGCCAAAGTGTCAACAGATTAATAAACAGCCACTACATCGCAATTATTGCACGCCTCACACGAACTCAGCGTCGCCCGAAGTCGTCTGTGACGTCATAGCCACCGTTCGGCTCTTGAAACCTAAACTACTTCACAGAAGAAAACATTAGAGAGTTATAGCATATCGTTACCGTGTTTACGTTACCGTTTACCGGGCTCAGCTAGCGACATCTGCGCATGCGCCGCCACTTACCGGTCCGCTAGCACTTTACGGAATCTCTTTTAGCGTTGCAGAGAGTTAGCGTCCGCTTGTAATCAAACATGGCGGCGCCCTGCACGGCCGCTTCGGACCAAGTACATTACTGGCGCCGCGTTCTTGGGCGCCATTTCTCGCTATACATGAAGGCATTCGCTTTTAATTGGCAAGCTCTTACTCATACGTTGAGGTTTGAATAACAACTAGGCCATGCTTTTGAGATTATTTGCAGATTTTTGAGCAGTTAAGCCTGACTATATGTCGTGTGCATAGCCAAATAGCAGCTACTACACTGCAGCTCTTCAGTTTTGTGCCCGACATAACTTTTTTATATATTTGCATGATTTTTTCCTAGAAAAAAAGACTGGTAATTCTCTTGGTATATTTATCAGTAATTGCGGAAAATAAAAAGTTTCTCCGGCCCGGAGTTGGCGCGCTTTAACCTACTGCCACTAGATGGCGCCGCAGTGTTCACATCAAGAAGCTACGATGCGGCACGGCAAACAGATGTCGTAGTTGTGCTTTTTTTACAGCGCTCGCAACTCAAGCTTGCTAAAAACGTCTAATGCAAGCTTACTGAGGTCTACGTAGTGAAACTGTCTACTGGCCAGGGTAGGCAAAGGTGTGTAGCTTTACGGGCACATTTGAAAAGCCGCTGAGTCGGCTGTTAGCTGAAGTGTAGTCTGTGCGTCTTTATATGCAGAGAAAAAGATTATTAAAGTGTAGCATTTCACTTCATAGAAATGATTTCAAAGCATCCGTATTTTTTTATCATTAAAAGCTGGGCATCTGCCATCATCATCACTCGTTTTAGCCTTACGGTAACTTGTTACGTGAGAGACGGTACGCTAAAACGTTTTCTGAAGGGCGCCGAGCTAACCGGAAAATCTGGCGTCCGGTAACACGGTAAACGGTAACATAAACACGGTAACGATATGCTATGACTCTCTATTGAACTAAAGGTAATTTACCAGGCTTAGACGAACTCCACCGGGCGGTCCATGTTTCCGGACGTCTCAGTAGAGAGTTATAGCATATCGCTACCGTACGTTTTTACGTTACCGTTTACCGTGTTACCAGACGCCGGACTTTCCGGTTTACGCGGCGCACGCCAGAGGACGTTTTAGCGTACCGTCTCTCCCGTAACAAGTTACCGTAAGGCGAAAACGAGTGATGATGACGGCAGATCCCCAGCTTTTAACGAAAATAAAATACGGATGCATTGCAATCATTTCTATGAAGTGAGATGCTACACTTTAATAATCTTTTTCTCTCATATAAAGACGTACCGACTACACTTCGGCTAAAAGCCGACTCAGCGGCTTTTCAAATGGACCCGTGAAGCTAGACAGCTTTGCCTACCCTGGCCAGTAGACAGTTTCACTACGTAGACCTCAGCAAGCTTGCATACACAGTGCACGTTGCGTTGCGAACGCTGTAAAAATGCACAACTACGACACCTGTTTGCCGTGCCGCACCGTCTCTTCTTTATGTGTTTGGATGTAAACACCGCGGCGCCATCTAGTGGCAGTAAGATAAAGCGCGCCAACTCCGGGCCGGAGAAACTTTTTATGTTCTGCATTTACTGATGAATATAGTAAGAGAATTGCGTCTTTTTTTTTTGGACGAAAAAATCGTGAAAGTATAAACAAATGTTAAATCGGGCACAAAACTGAAGAGCTGCAGTGTAGTCGTTGCTATTTGGCTATGTACACGACATATAGTCAGGGTTAACTGTTCAAAAATCGGCAAATAATCTCAAAACATGTCCTAGTTGTTACTCAAACCTCAACGTATGAGTGAGAGTTTGCAAATTAAAAGCGAATGCCTTCATTTATAGCGAGAAATGGCGCCGAAGAACGCGGCGGCGGTGCTGTGTTTGGCCCGAAGCGGCTGCGCAGGGCGCCGCAATGTTTGTTTACGAGTGAACGCTAACTCTCCGCAACGTTAAAAGAGATTCCGTCAAGTGCTAGCGAACCGGTAAGTGGCGGCGCTTGCGTATATGTCGTTAGCCGGGCACGGTAAACGGTAACGTAAACACGGTAACGATATGCTATAACTCTCTAATAACGCACTACGAAAATTTGGTGTCCTTACTCCTTTATTAAGTTGAGAAGCATATGTGCGTATTTTTGAGACCTGAAGACGGTGCACTGCTGTGCAACTAATCCCCACGCTTCGACCGATACCGTTTCGAGATGCTCGATAGCTGCGACAAACCTTCGTTCCCGCAATGTAGAGGTCGCACTGTTGTGTGTCACTTCGTTTTCACGTGCGCTTAGTGGATGACCCCGCTTGTGTCGGTCCGAATACGTTCCGGCAGCCGAACGCACTTTCTTGGCCGACGCGTTGTCAGGTCGAACACGAAGCCCGATCGGAGTGTCGCATAATTTCCGTAGCGCCTTTAGACAAAACTCGCTTGTTCGCCGACGTCTGTCATTGCTTTAGGCAGTTGTGTGTGGGACTGCACTGTGTTACCTTCTTCCCCCTTTAGCCTCTCGCACTTTCCGCCGCCCCACTCATTACGGCTCTTATCGTTTTGTCTTAGGTCGCTCCTGGCTTCTCGCGATGGTTGGAGGAAGCCGGTCAGTAGCTGTTCTCGACGCGCACGTCCGCCCTTCTCCCGGAGGGTGGCGGAGATTTCTAACGGCCGTTTGAAAAAGCTGCAGCTACCGTGTTAGCGGTAGTCCGCTTTTTCTGCTGGTGTCCATGCTTAAAAGGGCCCTGGAAGGGGCTCGCTATAAAGGTGTGGTGCTCCTGCGATGTCAAAGGACATCGCATCACGAATATCCATCCTCCAGCGAGAATTTTGAAGCGAAAAGCTTCACTGCGCCAGCTTTTCGAGCCGTCAGCGGGGCCGCAAGTTTGACCTTGAATGTAGCTAGAGCTCAAACAAGGAAATGACGCCTGTCTCGCATATCTCGGTGGACACCCGAACCGCGCTGTAAGAGGGAAAGTGAAATGAAATTTGGTTTTAAGGAAAGGAAATTACGCCTGTCTCACATATCTCGGTGAACACCCGAACCGCGCCGTAAGCGAAGGAAAATAAAAGGTGGTTTTAGGAAAAGGAAATGACGCCTGTCTCACATTGCGCCCCCCCAGAAATAAAGAAAATTTATTTTACAATTTGGCTTTCCGAAATTATCTGCAGTGTTTGCGCGTCGTTTGGAACCGGATTTGGTTCCCTATCTCCGCATACAACGAGCAGTAATACAGTTGTAAATGTCACCGAAGCTATAGCAAATATGTACTGTCTTGTGCGACCGCCTTTAATGTCGTTTCGAAGAAAGCAAGATGTTTAACAAATAAGAAAATGCCTACTACTGTGTGTTTGTCAGTATGGCTATCCATGGAAACCGCCAGTCGTTCGACCACAAGCGTAGCCAGGGAGATGCCGCGGTGACTCAGTGGTTAGGGCGCTCGGCTACTGATCCGGAGTACCGGGGTTCGAACCCGACCGCGGCGGCTGCGTTTTTATGGAGGAAAAACGCCAAGGCGCCCGTGTGCTGTGCGATGTCAGTGCACGTTAAAGATCCCCAGGTGGCCGAAATTATTTCAGAGCCCTCGATCCACTTCGGCACCTACTTTCTTCCTGCCTTCTTTAACTCCCTCCTTTATCCCTTCCCTTACGACTCGGTTCAGGTGTCCACCGATATATGAGACAGATACTGCGCCATTTCCTTTCCCCCAAAACCAATTATTATTATTATCAGATGCAGCTTTTCGCTTTCGACCTGCAGGGTTAACGAGAGGTAAACCACCAGCAATTTTTTTATTGCGGTTTGTAGAAGCCGAGTTATGTGTAGTTAAATTTTGAATTTCAACGTCTCTTCGCTCCCCCTTTCTTTGCCTCTCCCTGTTCCCGCTAGTCGCAGCTCAGGTGCTTCAACTTTCGATGGCAGATGCCGCGGCTAGCAACATCTTTTCCTTCCATTGTTATTTTATTAATAAATAGCCACTAACAACAACAGCGTCTCCGCGCCTTTCCCTCTCGTCTCGTCACTTTTTGCACGCTCAGTGGTCGGCGCTTCGGAGCATCCCCACCGCCAACGCGCGCGGGCGGAGCCTCCTGACCCGCCAGAGCGACGCTGCTCACTGGCCGCGGCCATGGTATCTGCGTGATGCCTCAAAGGATCTAACCACAGTAGCCATCTCCGAATAGAATTACGCAGGAGCGTGCGACGGAGGAGGGCGCCAGCATGAAAAACTTGTCGGAAAGGGCTCGCCTACTTTCGCGTGCGGTTGTGAGTCCTCTGCTGCGTGTAGAAGTGTAGTATGTGGCTCAGGTGTTCATGACGAGTGTGTGCAGTGATTCAGCGAGTTCATGTACTCTCATCTTGAGGTGTTTCAGAGCCCCTTTAAGAATTCTTGTTGGCATGTTCTTGGACGGGTTTCTTCGCCACCTTCGAAAACCGTTGCAGTGCCACTTTTGAGGCTGGCTATCGTGGCTACGATTTTTTTTCGGCTGAAGTGCAGGCTGGGTAGTACATCAACCTGTCTTGACGACAGAAGCGGAGCACGTCTTCCAACTGACAGCAATGGTTATCACGGTGGTGATGATGATGATGATGTGACCTGTCCCGTGACTGGAAATAGAACTAGGCGTGAAACGGCGATATGCGAATTGACAGTCACAAAAAACTGGTACGCAGCCAAAGACGTCTCATCGTTCATGCTACAGCTACGGCGGTATCGCTACGCGCTGGTCTCTATAGATCTGAGCTGTCTGCGATTCCGCTCCCGCCTGAATCTGTGCCATCTGCGTGGTTCCAATTTTTGTTTTCTCTGATATACGTCCAGTCATAGTCTTGCGGAGGACCCGTTGCCTGCTTTTCGGTTGCACGACCAGTCACATCACTTTCCTGCATTGAGCGAGAATGTGCGAGAGATTTCCGGTGATTCGCACGAAAACAAGTCGGGCCCACTCCGCGTAGTTTACTTTTGTGTCTCGGTGATTTCTGGCCGCCGAGTGGAAGAAATGCAGCTCGATCGCGGCAGCAGATCGGGAGCATCTTGCGCGTAAAACGGTTTTCGTCGCTTCCAACGAAGGGAGCTGATACCGGGTTTACGGGGTTTAACGTCCCAAAGCAACTCAGGCTATGAGAGACACCGTAGAGAAGGGCTGTGGAGATTTCGACCACGTGGGGTTATTTAACGTGCTCTGACATCGCACAGTATACGGGCCTATAGAATTTCTCCTTCATCGAAATTTGACCGCCGCGGTCGGGATCGAACCCGCGTCTTTCGGGCCAGCAGCAGAGCGCCATAACCACTGAGCCACCGCGGCGTCTGGAAGCTGATGCTGGTGAAGGGCTGAGGGGAAGCTGAAAATTTAAAAAACAAATTATAGTAAATGCAATAGCACAACCAGAATCAGCAAGATCAATATGGCCTTGAAATTCGTATTTATTATCGGGTTCCGTGTGCTGTGCTGTGTCAGTGCACCTTAAAGATCCCCAGGTGGTCGAAATTATTTCGGAGCCCTCCACCGCGGCACCTCTTTATTCCTTCTTTCACTCCCTCCTGTATCCCTTCCCTTACGGCGCGGTTCAGGTGTCCAACGATATATGAGAGAGATACTGCACCATTTCCTTTCCCCCCAAAACCAATTATTATTTTATTATTATCGGGTTCGAACCCGGGTACTCCGGATCGGGGCGCTCGGCCTCAGGGCGCTCGGATCAGGAGTACCCGGGTTCGAACCCGACCGCGGCGGCTGCGTTTCAATGGAGGCGAAACGCCAAGGTGCCCGTGTGCTGTGCGATGTCAGTGCACGTTAAAGATCCCCAGGTGGTCGAAATTATTCCGGAGCCCTCGACTACGGCACCCCTTAAATTCTTCCTTCTTTCACTCCCTCCTTTATCCCTTCCCTAACAGCGCGGTTCAGGTGTCCGCCGATATGTGAGGAAGATACTGCGCCATTTCCGTTCCCCAAAAACCAAAAATATATTATTGTGCATGAGCTGGAGCTGAGACAGCGTTTCGCTTCCTTTTCGCCGCTTTCAAAAGGAGCGTCCTTCATTGAGACTTGACTTGTGGCCTATCAGCCTTCTATTCTTGCTGACATTTAAAATGGCACGTGAGTTATCTATTTGCAGCTGTCGGCTGAGTGCGGCCCCATGCTGCGGCGCTTGCGTCCGCCCAGAATGGCCATAGCCGCGCTATGCGAAAGCGAAACCACACTTCCACAAAATATGAAAGCAGCTGTAGATTAGTGCTCCTGTATATGCTGTATAGGAACTCTACTGTATTCAAGACACCGGCGAGTGACGCACAGAGTTCTTTACGACTCGCGTTGTGCACTGGCCGTAAGGAAGCCAATTTTGCATCATGGGCCCATACGGTGCGCTATGTGTGCGCGTGGGCCTCGGCAGACTTAGCTAACTGTGGGACGAATTCCTCTTCCCACCGTATCACACATCGGTACACGGGGCACCGTGCGTAATGTCGGGACGGTACCGCTAAATCTATCGCTATGGCGACCGTGTCAACGACTGGCTCGTGTCCATAAATTCGTACGTTGCGATAGGCGGGCGTTCATCTAGCCGAATCACCGGCCATTCGCGGATTGCTCTCACTACACCAGCGTCGCTGTTGCGAAACGCAGTAGATTTTACACCTTTACCCCGTGTGATCTTCTCGGCCCCTATATAGGATAGGCTTAAGGACACGCTGCTGAAAGCGCGGGGGGGGGGGGGGGGGTGCGTTATGCCTTCGCCTGTGTACGCCGGCGCCTCGTGACATCCTTTAGTTGCTGCTCTCACTCTCAGAGAGAGACAGAGGGAGAGAGGATTGCCGTCGACGGTGGTATTTTTATTCCGGGGGTCCAGCGCTGGCCGCGGTCGGCAGAAGCTCGTGGCCGGGCACGGAGAAGGAGAGATACGAGAGAGCTGAGGGATTGCATGGGATAGAGCAGTATACTGATAGTAGCTGTGGAAGGCGGTACCTGAAGGCGTATTCACACGACTGATGAGGTCACGGCCGAATCCGTGACGTCACGCCAAGTCAGGGGACCGTCCGCTTTGGTGGAAGCAGTCACACGACGGATGAAACCAACAGATTCCAAAGCGAAAAAGCGCCCTCATTTTGAAGCGAAAAGCTTCACTAAGCTCGTCAACACCGGGCTTCGCATACGCGAAACCGAGTGACGTCACGCGGAGCGCAGGTGGTCGCTACTGCTGCAGCCGTCGTAGCCACCACGCGCTGACTCCGTCGTCTGACCGTGAAACCGAGTGACGTCACGCGGAGCGCAGGTGGTCGCTGCTGCCGCGCGCTGACTCCGTCGTCTGACCGTGAAACCGAGTGACGTCACGCGGAGCGCATGTGTCCGCTGCTGCCGCAGCCGTCGTCGCCGCCGCGCGCTGTCTCCGTCGTCTGACCGTGAAACCGAGTGACGTCACGGGGAGCGCAGGTGGCCGCTGCTGCCGCAGCTGTCGTAGCCACCGCGCGCTGCCTCCGTCGTCTGACCGTGAAACCGAGTGACGTCACGCGGAGCGCAGGTGGACGCTGCTGCCGCAGCTGTCGTAGCCACCACGCGCTGCCTCCGTCGTCTGACCGTGAAACCGAGTGACGTCACGCGGAGCGCAGGTGGACGCTGCTGCCGCAGCTGTCGTAGCCACCACGCGCTGCCTCCGTCGTCTGACCGTGAAACCGAGTGACGTCACGCGGAGCGCAGGTGGCCGCTGCTGCCGCAGCTGTCGTAGCCACCGCGCGCTGCCTCCGTCGTCTGACCGTGAAACCGAGTGACGTCACGCGGAGCGCAGGTGGCCGCTGCTGCCGCAGCCGTCGTAGCCACCGCGCGCTGCCTCCGTCGTCTAACCTTTCGTCTTGGAAGGAGGAGAAGAAGACCAAGAAGTGGTAGCGTGGGAGTTGGCTCAAAAGCAGCGAATATATGAAAAGTGCAAGGCTAGAAAAGCGGCTGAAACGCCAGAATCACATGAGGCACGCCTTGTTAAACGCTTTTCGCTTCGAGGTATCCAGGCTTAACACTTTAGCTAAGCCTCAGCCCAACTTTTTTCCGTCCGCGTCGTCCACGGACATCCGTGACGTCGTGTCAAGTGATGCGCGGTTCGTCCTGAATTGAATTGGTTGTTGGGGAAAGGAAATGGCGCGGTATCTGTCTCACATATCGGCTGACACCTGAACTGCGCCATTTCATTTCCCAAAAAAACAATTATTATTATCCTGTGAACCGACCAGCCCGGCATCATGCGTTAATTCAAGACGGCTGTACTCACTGCACGTATACAAGCGCAGCCAGTTTTGCTCCTTTTTTCTTTAAATTGCGAGTTATAACCTAGTAACGCCCGGCGTATTGCGTTACGGACACTATACAAACCAGTAAATTTTGTTCCTGCTCGCAAATAAAAAGTCTCGTCATCGCACTGTATTCAGGAAACTGCTTTTTTAAAACTTGCTTCTCGTATTGAAATGTATAGGTGCCAGTTGTCAGAGATGTACAGAAAGCATGCTGCAGGAGCTTACACTCCAGGAGGCAATGCATGCTGGCGAAGTTACGCAAGATTTCAGTGCGCCAAGGTTTTTTTTTTTAGTTGCGTTGTTTGTTTGTTCGTTGTTTCTTATTCCTTGCAAGTTGGAGTAAATTTTAAACAATAAAGTAATTACTCATTAGCATCCACCCAAGCGTTGCCATATGGCCTACGAAGGAAACCTATGCAGATTTCAGAGAAACTTCGCAGCTGAAGAAAAATTTAAATTCGTCCCGGTTGAACCCGGGACTGAAAGTTCGTAGGAAGTTTCTCTGAAAGCTGTATATATCTCTTTTGTAGCCGTATGGCTTCACTTAGGTGGATGCAAATGAGTAATTACTCCGTTATAATGATTTACTCTGTGCTGTGTGTATGCGTGCGCAGTTTTATCATTTTTCGGGTTCTAAGAAATCACCCTAATTTGCCCACTTCAGTAATATATTAATTGTTCCAATAATTCCGCCAGGTTCTTGCATTTTTGCACTGTCGGTATAACGTCGAACGGTTAAAATTTTTCAAAGCATTCTGTCCCACAGTTTGGCCTCCAGGGCATGCATTACGAGTCGGCTAAGCTGTCGGCGTGCGACGCGCGCCGACAGTGGACGGTAGTCGGCGCGGCCACGTTTGTGCGGGTGCACGAAAGGGCCCTTTAAGGACACAAGGAGAGGAATCACGCACGCACACTATTCCAGTTGCCACCTTGGCTCTGGGTCTGTCTTCGGGGGCGTCTCACGGTTTTTGTCGGCTCAGCAGGTCGGCTCGAAGACTCCCTCCGGCGGGCACGGCGTTGAAAGAGCACGCCGTGACGCAGCCGTTGCTCAAGGTGCTCCTGGCCTTCGGTCCTCGCAAGTCACCGGTCCTTTCCAGCGGTCCTGCTGCCGCGAGCCCCGCCGTCAGCACGCGCTGGCCTGTGGCGCTCGAGCGGCACTCGCTCAGTGTTGTCTTCCTCTTTTGCTCTCATTTTATTTATTTTGCCTCGGACGGGTCGTCCGCGGCGCGCCAAGGTCGCCACCACGCCACATAATGCGCCGGATACTCTAAGTCAGATTTCTGAAAGCTTGTGGACGGTGTTTGTTTTATTTATGTATTTGTTTGTTTTGTTTTTATGTTCATCTCCTTTCCTGAGAGCGGGAGGGACGCGCGAAAGCACAAGGCAATCCATATCCACTTTGCCTTATGGTTGCGCATATATGTTGGACCACTTCTGGCCAACAGTGTCGGCAGAGGTCGTCCGAAGTAACCTCCAGCAAGAAATGGTCTTACTGTCGCATGCAATGAAAAATGAAATGTTTTCTTCAGCCCATTTGGGACGCACGTTGTGCGTCTCAAGTTCCACTCAAAACCAAGTGTACGCAGACAGATGGCGTTGTTGTATGGCCTCGGATAGGGTGCCTCGATGGGCGAGCGCCATCCAGGCACCCTAGTCCCGGAGCTCCGCGTTCGTGTCCAGAAAAATGTATAGAAGTCGTTCGCACTTGTGCGCGTGAAATGGCCGGTAGCGGCAATACCTGCCTGTGTTCCATATTTCAAACTGTTCTAGTTTTATAAAAACTTCGTTTTTCACTCAGAGTCGTCGCTTTGTCCTTGTAACACTGTTATAATCAATCAGTGTCCCGGATCTCAAGCTCAGCTCGCATCGCGGGCCGTATTGGCGAACTTTTTGCCTTCCACGGGGCCAGTGAATGCGAAAAGGAGACAAGAGGAGAAAGGTTCATTTTTCAAACTGTTCTAGTTTTATAAAAGCTTCGTTTTTCACTCAGAGTCGTCGCTTTGTCCCTGTAACACTGTTATAATCAATCAGTGTCCCGGATCTCAAGCTCAGCTCGCATCGCGGGCCGTATTGGCGAACTTTTTGCCTTCCACGGGGCCAGTGAATGCGAAAAGGAGACAAGAGGAGAAAGGTGAGTACCACATGCTGGAATGTTTCAAAACGAACAAAATTCAAACGCTGGCTCGAAGCCAGTGGTGGACTGCTACCACTGGCCTTGGGCAAAGAGTGCGTCCAGCCGCTGACTCTCAAGTACACGGTAAGCAACCAGCGAACAGTGGTGAAGAGATGCGACGGGGTCAAGAAAGAAACTGGCAGTGGCTTAACCTGGCTAACCCTGGAATTCAGCGAAAAACAAGGACGCCTGCTAAGCGCCTGAGGCTCGTCCATGGTAACTCCGCTACACGCTCGCGACAGCCGTTCTATACATACATGACCACGTGGCTATGACGTGGTATCACATGGTCTTACGTCGGATGTCACCACGTGGCTTCACATCACCCCATAGGATGTTCCTAAGGTCAAAGGTCAATCCAAAGATACCCAATTCAAAGGTCAACTAAAGGTCAGGGGTCAAGGGTTCGACACCATAACGGTACCACATATGGTTATACACCGCTAACGTGGTTGGGCTGAAGGTCGTTCAAGGTCATTCTCCGGCCTACGCGATAACTGTTTTAATTAGCGTAGTGAAGGTTTTCGCTTCAAAAACCAATCGGTTACTAGCAGGACCCCTCTGTAAGAAAGGCTGGAGTATTAAGTGCCAGCGGGGCGCACGTCTGAGACCCCTGAATTACAAGCCAACTTGAGTTCGTAGTTACTGTCCCTTTTATGTGCGCTTATAAGGTTTGCCTGCAAGGCTATTCCAGATGACGGGGGGGGGGGGGGAGGGCTGTATTATAGGCGCGTACTCAAGGGAGTTGACAGGACATCGATAAAGTCTGAGCCGTAGGAGCAGCGATTTCGTCGTGCTTAGTACATCCAACGATACCTTGCTTAGCAGCTATTCTACTACGAGTATCAATCACGGAGCATAGTTGTCATAACGCCAACACTTTGTGAGTGATGACGTGTGATGACGTCTTGCCCGTCTAGCGGATCTTTGAGCGACGTGTGACGTCGAATTGAGCAACAAAAAAAAAAAACACCCTAGCGTGGCTTCCAGCTAAGCAAATTCCGTCTATCGCCTTTTTGCGCGCCCTTCAGCCACGTCTTCGGAAGTATAGCTCGGCTGAGTTAAGCATGCCGGAGACATGTTAGCGGAGACGCATGCTGATTTACCCGACGCCTCCTGCGCACGCGCAGTGAGATTATACGTCTCCAGCATGCTTAGAACGTGTAATGACTGGAAAAACGAGAGGAACATCGCTGAATCGCCTGGCGTGATCGTTATTCCTCGCGAACATTTTAGTCGCCCCTGGCCAGTGTTCGCTGTTTGACTCGCTCCGCGTAACGAACGGGAAGTGCGAGCACTCTTTGCCGCTAAACGAAGGGCGCAGTTAAAAAAAAAACGCAACAAAACTTCATTGTAATACACTATGCACCTGCTCCTGTTTGTGTAGAGCGCACGTTTCTTGTGCACCAGCGTTAGCCGATCGGCAGCGCCTTGTTTCGAAGGTATACGTATACTTGCGCGATGCCAACACA
This sequence comes from Amblyomma americanum, assembly GCF_052857255.1. NCBI lineage: Eukaryota > Metazoa > Arthropoda > Arachnida > Ixodida > Ixodidae > Amblyomma > Amblyomma americanum. The sequence goes on along the minus strand of NC_135499.1, from coordinate 106,172,679 downwards.
GGCGAAAAAGGACCGCATACCACGTGTGCAGTGCGCAAATTCCTACCGTTTCATTTCTCTCAGAGCAACCGCGATTTTTGTACAAGCTAGAGCGTTCGCAATAGTCGAGCAGGAAAACGAAGGAAAATGTTGAAGTAAACAAAACGCACGAGCGCAAAAATGCAAGCATACATGCAGGTGACCTCTTTCTCTTACCCGAAAAACAAGACAGCAACAAAAGCTTTAGGAAAATTCAGAGTAAGTGCTGTGAGCAGGTTAGGGCAGAGTCTGTAAAGCGAATTAAAGCCGATCGTATTGTAAGCAGTGTCAATAAACCAAAATAGTAACAAAAACAAATGAATTCGACACAACGGCCAGACGAGGGTGAAAGGCGTCGTAGCAAAGCAGAGTCGGGAAATCAAAATCCAAGCCAGGTAAAGGCAGTGTGAAACCGTTAACAAATATAACGCTTTAAAAACGTGCCGGGGTGAAACAAATAAGACAGTCGGGAGCAAAAGCATCTGGACCGTTGAGTTTGATCTCGCCAAGTGTGTAGTCTGCATCCGGCAGCTAATAAATAGTTTACAAAGCACGCAGCTCAGAGACTTTTCGTGTCCGACTGTACCTATACTTAACCTGCCTGTTATTTCTTTTCATGCTTATTTTTTTTTAATTATCTCAATTAAACGATAGCTTCTGAAGACAAAAATTTAGCATGAAAGGTTGCTTTGTACACTGCCGACGCCTTAGAAGGCACCACGCGGTAAGCATCATCGAATCTGTCTTGTTAGTTTCAACTGCCGGCAAGACGGGCGTAGTAATTGGTCAGCAGCTCCATCCACGAGTTTCATTTGTGGAGAAGCTTCTGCGAACAGTGCAAGTTGTCGCCAGGCTTGCGTTCTTGACTGTGCCGCGACATTTGCGCCAGCTTTGTGGCCGTCACCCCAACCGACGCGTTTCTGTCCGGGCGGTGGATTGCCGCGTTTTCCGACCCTCCTGGGTGGCGTACGTGCGGGACGACAGCACATGCAGCAGTGAGCCTAGAACGAATGTTTGTTGTTCGTCTAGCGAACGCTGATCCCGGTTCGGCCATCGGCACAAGGGTGCAACTTGCAAGACAGCGGGAGTGCAGCTTAAGCTTGGCGTAGTGACAGCAGCGCCGCATTGTTGCCCTGGTGGGAAGGGATGGAGTTGTTGCCTCATGACGTTGTCGGTCGTGGTTTGGACCGAGTGTAATGATTTTGGCCGCGCGGCTTCTTCGTCTGCGTGAAAAGGTAAAATGAATGTTATGTTGAAGTGTGCCGCAACAGTTTAGAAGACACGAAAACCGAAAACCGCCGACGAAATTCTACCTTTCCCAGGTGAGTGGAAAGAGGCGCAAAGCATGCATATCAGGGATCCGGAGAGTCAATAACAAGTGTTGCTTGAACGGTCGTATCGGTCGTTCTTTCATTCGTATTGGGTGGCAGAGCTATCAGTCAGTCGTAGTCGTCTCTCTGAGACTACCTCAATGGCAGGCTTGGATTTCGGAACATAATTGCGCGCAAAAATAATGGAGGTCTTAGTTTACGTTTTCTTGTATGCATGCTATGGCAGTTGGCAATTTTAGTAGCCATGTTTAAACGAATGGGGGTAGTATCGTTTGACATTAAAAAACCTGATATCGTTTCCGAGCTTGACTAAATACTGCTGGTTGGACATCCAGCGCCGCTAGCAACAGTTGGCTCTCCATGTGGTAAGCGGTAAACGAAGCGACTTCAGCTTATTTTTTGCAAAGGGGCCTTTTTGCAAGGTAGCCGTGTTTTAATACTCGCTTAGTGCTTACTCTACAGTTGTGCGTGACGATGCTAAGTCATAATAGGGGGAGGGGGTTAATTACCGTTTAAATTGGCGCGTTTTCTACAGTCCGGATCAGCATTCGCAAGACGGGAAAACAACAGCATTTATTTCCATTGCCTTAAAAACCCCGGGCCTGATAGCAAGTTCACAGAAAGTTTGATCCATAGCGGCATTGAAATGGGCAGGATTAGAGTGATGTATGGCGTTTGCAGGAAGGTAGCTCCAGTCAGCTGCTGTGCATACAAAAAAAAAAAAGATACGTCGTCTTTCGGACATGCGGCGAATAAACGGGCGTACGAGGCGGCCTCGGAACGTATATCATTCTTGCGTCAGCTACTCATCCAGTGTGCCCAGGAGCAGTATACTATCGCTTCAAAATATCACTGAAGCCATAACAGCTTTCAAGATTTTCACGAAGTGCGGCAGTCCCAAGCCTGGATGAACACTCGAATGATACGCGCTGACAGGAATAGAATATAATCGGTGGTTCTAAGCGCACTGATTGTCTTGACCCAAACTAAAGCTGCCTCTGACTAGTCGTTTCTGTGCGCCCCGGCATAGCCGCTAGTGCGCTTTCATTGAGCGACCGTTGTTTGACTACCAATCTCATACTCGAATGGTCGAAATACTTCGCTCCTGACGCGTTCGACTGCATCTTTCCGAGCGCTCTTCTCCGTCTCAACAAGGCCTGGACTGATGACCAGCACGGGTAACGCTGCTTCAGCACACACACGGCCACTTGGATCGCGTCCCATCCAGGAGGGCGTGGCACGCACGTCCTAGTTCATCCCTTTCGCCGCTAGGGTAGCAGCACTGCGGGCTGCGTGGCGCTAATATACGCCTGTTGGGACAAATAGCCTCGTCCACCATTTATAAGAGGGCAGTTTCATCATTTATGCACATAGTTACATTCATCGAGCTCGGTTCAGCAGTGCGTACACAGTTTCTATTACCTAGAGGGAAAGCTGGCGGCGCTGCACTTCAGCCACAATGGACGCTCAAAGCATCATGGACCGGTGAGCTACCTGATGCGGGACAGTCGGATTTTTTTCGGAAGTGGCGTTACTAAGATGTCCCATTCCGTCCATGGCGCGCCCCGCGCGAAGACGACTTTGGCGTGAACGTAGTGGGCAAAAGCCATAGTAGCTAAACTCAACGGCACACAACGCCAATAAAAGGTTTCTGTTTTCTGAAATGCCATTAAAAAGTTCTTGATGTGTTTAATAAGCAACAACATTTTTTTCTTAAATCATATTTCCTATAAAAAGCGCTCCTGTTAAGCACGAAATGTTAGTTTCTGTGGTGTGCAATACTTGGGCAATAGGAGAGCAAGCCACCCCTTATTTTGGGCAAACCTTGCATTTACATGCTTTCCTGCTCGTCTGTTGCAATTCATAGACAGGATATTGAACGTTTGGGCATTCTTGATTGTCGAACAACATTTTTTTTTATTACTTTTCGGCCAAAAGTTGTGGTTCTGCAGTCGGTACCTCTCCGTCTCGTGGTTCTTAGAGCGCCCATGGTGGCTGAGGTGGTCTCGAGGAAACTCCCATAGGCGGGGCACCAGCTTTCCCTCTAGTTAATAGTAAGAAGCTCTGTGAACTGTGGTAGGGGCGGGGCCGATGTAAAAGGAAGGGGCTGAAGGAGAATCGCACGCTTGCAATGTAATAAAAAGCGCGCTCATTGCTAACTCGTATATCTGAGACCGAATTAAGTCCGCTGCATTTAAAATGACTTTCAGAATGGCTGAAGTCGACTGTTCGATTACATCATAAAACACAGTGAATGTTCAAAAGATCTTACCTAAGCAACTGAGCACGAGCGATCCGTTTCTTTTCTGCCGACTACGTAAAACTAAAGCGCTAACTCGATAACGTAGAACTGCAGCGATCTAAGATGCGCGAGCATGCATGCACTTTTTCTGTTTTGGGGAGAAAAAGTTGCCGTTATGGCTGTTTTCATTATTAATTTTAAAGTGATCAAAACAAGGCAGGCACTGAATAGAGGATGATGACGAGAATAGCAGACGGACACGTCACTTGAGCGCCCTCAACTGTTAAGCAGCTAAGGAAACCTGGCGCAGCAGACGGACGTATGGATGTATGCTTGGAGCCGTCCCTTTGAAGCGAGGTGCTTGATCGCGGAGGCCACTGTCAAGGACGCGTCTGTCTGGATTGAAGGCAAAATTGACCCAAACAGTCACCACGTGACCAGACTGTACCACATAGCAACAGTGGGCGCCTCAGTTATACCTATGCTTTGTTGTGGCGAATGCAGGAAGAATCAAGAGTAATGTGCACGGGCCTGCCCTCCGACTCAAGCGGAGCCACAATCGCTGCCACGTGCGGACAGTAAGAGAGGTATAAAATGAGAGAATAGATTCAAAGTCAAGGAGCGCGTTGAAACTACTGAGTCATACGATAAGACGACGGTTTGGCAGCAGGTACACCCGGTGATGAATCCTCGCAATACTCGAGGAACTTACATCCTAGTCCGTTGGGTCAGGAAGCAATCGATACCAAGAATGTGACAGACAGTTTTAGTTGGCCGTAGCGACGGTCCCGCTCCGCTCACGGTAAGCGGTAGCGGAGCGCAGGCACCAAAATCTTTTTTTAGTTTCGCGTGAAACAAGTTTCCCTCGGCGGAGAAGACTCTCGTAGCGCCCTCTGTGCAGTTAAACTGGAAGCGCTGCATTCGATAAACTATATAGGGTTATTATTTCTTTTTATACTTTAAAACATACTTTTATTGTACCACTTTATATGCAGTTAAAGTTATTTATGCAGTAGAAATGTTTTTAACATACGTTGATGTACTTCGACAGGTCGGGTCTTCCCGATATCCAAAGCAAGCCAACAGCAACCCTAGCCAAGGTTGTACTAGTTTTCCCTGACGATGATTTCACGAGCCACCGTACGTACGTACGTGTGTACATCTACATTTGCTACATCTACAAAGACGATGCCAAAACCGAATTAGCAGCGCTGGCGGTAGAAGTCGACGTCGAACTCTGCGTGCTTGCCTCGCTGGGGCAGCCATCTTGCTCCGCTAGGGTCGTCAGCGAGCGGAACGGGAGGTGCGCTCCGGTCATAGAGTTATTAACTAGAGGGAAAGCTGGCGCCCCGCCTATGGGAGTTTGCGTAGAGCTTCCTCGAGACCACCTGTACTACCATGGGCGCTCTAAGCATCATGGAGCGGAGAGCTACCGACTGCAGAACTACAACTTTTGGCCAAAAAATAATGAAAGAAACGTTGTTAGATAATTAAGAATGCCCAAACGTTCAATATCCTGTCTATCAATCGTAACAAACGAGCTGAAAAGCATGCGAATGCAAATCTTGCTCAAAATAGGCAATGGCTTGCTCTCCTATTGGCCAAGCATTGCAGACCACAAAAGCCAATATTTCGTGCTTAACAGGCGCGCTTTTAAAAAGAAATATGTTTTTGAAAAAAATGTCACCTCAACATTTTAGAAGGTTTTTCCACAGCATTTCGGAAAACAAAACCTCTTATTGGCGTCGTGTGGTGTTGCGTTTTCGCTACTATGGCTTTTGCACACTACTTTTACGCCGAAGTCGTCTGCGCGCGGAGTGCGCCGTGGATACGGATTGGCAAATCTTAGTAGCGCCACTCTGTGTTCCTGAAAAAAAACTTACTGTCCCGCACCAAGTAGCTCATCGCCCCATGATGCTTTGCGCGCACATGGAGGTTCATCAGCGCCTCTATTTTTACAAATAGAGGAGGCGCTGTTCAGGTGCAGCGCCTCCAGCTTTCCGTCTAGTTAATAGTAAGAAACTCTATGGTCAACTAAGACGCCAATTGGGGACGATATTTGAATGCGACGGTAGCGGTATTGGGAGCAACGGTAAACGCATGGATTGCTCAAAACTTCCCGAGACAAGCTTAGCCAAGGCAATCTAGAAATCCAATATGGCGGCGCGTGTTTAGGTGGGTGGTTGCAGCCGGCTGCTCGCGCGTTCGTGGCGCTGGCGGCCGCTCTGGGGCGCGATTACGGATCGGTCTCAATCGAAACTGTCTCAAAAAGTGTCTCATTTGCGATCCGTAATCGCGCCCCTGGATTCAAGCTTCTTACATACTGATCGCTTACTGCTCCCGTGCTGCTTTCCTACATAATTTCCTATGTACTTACGTTATGTGCGGCGTGTATTTCGACGTGTTTGTGTAGGTGGCATGGTGGCGAGCGGCGCGACTGCATAGCAGGGCGCTCGCTCGAGAAGCAAAAGCGTAAACAAATTCAGTGCAAACGACAGTTTATTAAAGGATACATAAGTATTCACAATGGATGTACAAAAGTGGTGATTCTAGGCATCAGTGGCATGGCAATACCAGTGACAGCCACTCCAAACAATCAGTATCGGAACATGCCAGTATGCTGTAAAAAGGTGCGGTACTATCAAAAAAATATGGTATACATAACCAAATGCAACATCAATCAGTATATGTGGATACACAATAACTTTGTACAGATTCAGGTAAATGGCAATAAAGTAAAACATTTCACATGTATTGAAATATATCAATGTGTAGCAATGAGTATACACATAGTGAGCCAGCCAAAAGTTTCACCCTTTAACTTGTGCCGAAGAATTCACAGTGCATAAGTAGTCCTTGATCAATGTGTGGCAATGGGTATACACATACAAAGTGAGCCAGCCAAAAGTTTCAACCCTTATCTTGTGCAGAAGAATTCATAGTGCATAAGTAGACCAAGGACAACATAATATGCTGCAGTGCTACATACAGCTTCATGTACAGACACCAAGAAAAGTTCACCTTCTAACTCTGCTAACAATTGGCATGTTTACTTCTTGGCTAATGAGTTCCAGGCTTGCACGGTTTAGGGCATGGCTCGGTTACTTGTTTAATGTAGACGCAAAGGGAAGGAAAATGTGACCAAGGCAGGTCGAGAAGCGAATTTTTGAATATTCGCAGAACAATTGTGGCCGTGGCTGGCGCACAACAATAATCGGAGGTCATTAATTCATATTGCAGTGATGACACACTGGAGGGTAAGCCAAGATATGCATTCGTATAAATAGCTCATAGAGAAATTACAAATATAATTTGCAATGTGTGTAACAAGCCACTAATTCTCTATGCGGCATTATAATGCATCTGCCGCAATGTCGGGTGGTTTACTAAATGGTAAATTGCAAGTGGTCCTTGTACTGTACAGTGTCCGCACATGTTAAGGGATCCAATATAACATGCCGGCTACTAGTACTATGTCCCTCCTAGTGCATGTGTTTGCTTGGAAACGCGATACCCTTAATGTTACAACTTGCAGAAGAAATTCCTAAAACAGCCAGTATAAGTAGCACTTTATCATAGTTTGAGAATGCCTGTTTTCGACGCTAGTATACGTGTCAACCAAGTCACATCTCATGTGTATACCCTCTTAATTGTTACAGAGCCGAACACTTGAGCCAGCCTGTTTTTGCTGGCGCTGGATTCCAGATACTGCTAACTTCCCCCAACTGCAAAACAGAGTGCAACAGTCATGACCAGGGGATGGAAAATTATATGCCACAAAACCTTTTGGTTCTGCAGAGTACTTTTTGGATTTTTTGAGCTGCTGAAGCTATGCATGTCTCAACATTAAGATTCACTACTTTATTTTTTCACTAATCATGCTAAAACTGCTTATAGAGGCTGATTTCAGCATACAGCTAATCATTATTAATTGAATTCTGGCATTTTTTGAGTGGCTGTATGGCTATGTGCTTGTTGAACAGGAGGAGAAAGAAGCCATATAACACGGGGTTCCTAAGTACCTTTTGTAAGGTGTTAGTATTTGTCAGTAATAAGTAAGTTCAAAACCCCTGGTCATAGGATAGGATAGGATAAAATACACTTTATTGCTCTAACAAGGCCTTTCGGTCAGACAGAGGTCTTCATCTTCAAGCAGATGTCTCCCTCCGTCTTGCAGAGGTCGGTGCCCCTATTCCAGGGCACCACTGAGCTTGGCTGCTCACTGGGCATGGATGACCAATCCTCTTTGGAGGGGTTAACAATGCTCAGACTAACCTGGCACACAACAGTTCCAGAAAGCAACATTGCATTTCATAAAAGAAGTAATGCAGCAAGAGCAAAATCAAGTACAGTATATGCGCAACCAGAGCAGAATTATAAACTAGCATAGCAGCGACGTCACCAACTGCGGTGAACTGTGTGTGTGTGAAAGACGCTTAGCAGAAGGGTGTTGTGGCTCAGCCGAACAGCCACAACCCCCCTTACATAACAAATACAAAACACTTATGAACATGACAAATAAATAGTTCAACAAAGAGAGAGCACATAAGCAGTAGGCAGAAATAAAAAACTAAATATTTTAATCATTTAGTAACACAATGCGTCATGAATAAAACAGCATATTTTCGCTTCTTTCTGGTGGGAGCATCTGCTTTGACTTTGTATCTGTGCTTCTGTTGACAAATGAGGTGTACTCATGTAGCCTTGTGTGGCACATTAAATTAAGAAGCTTCAGACTTCAGCCTACTGAACAGAACATGCCTTGTTGGTTTGGCATCCTTTCAATCAGATTCTTACACACATTCGATATGTGGGCACTAGGCACACTATGTGATTTCTTGTCCGAAGGTGGAATCTAATTCCTTTAATAATATAGACATTCTTTAGAGGTTGCGGCAGCAAATAAGAAAACTCGCTCAGGACCACCATTCTCCTTGAGTAGTATGAAAAGTTGATGTCGCTCATGGACAGAGCTACCGTCTGCTGCAAGCAGTGTTCTCTCACATGTACACTCAGTAGTTCTCAGATCAAAAAAGCTGTTCAGAAGAGTGACAGCGATAAAGTACACATTTCCATATACTATGCGAGGGGCATGTTGTGAAGACCTTTGCACATCAGATGAATTGGAGCCTTGCGGCCTGCTGTGGCTTGTGGTTGGTACGCTGCTTCATGACACAATACGGAAACACCCTCCACGTTGATGAGGAATGCATTTGTTGTCACTTCACAGTCTCCTTGAGAAAGCGTGAAAACTTTGCCAATCCAGATATGTTTCAGAGTGGCAATGAATTGGTGCAGATTGTGTGTCTCAGTAGGGCCTTTTTTTTATGAATAATTGAAAAAAGGTTTGCAAAGGGTCTAGCAGAAATCAATGAGTGAAAAGATGAGTAAATTGAAAATCTTCTTTTAGATAGTCCACAGTAGGAGCAAGGATTTGATTGTAATCTGCCAACCTTTGATGTAGCGCGGTTACTCGTCCCAAGGGCAACCAAAATTTCATTGGGCAATCCTATTTATGGGTGACTCAAAGAAGACATGGTGTTCCGAACCCTCACACATGCGTACCACAACTCGTCATCCTGCTTTTTCGGGCTTGAATTGAACAGGCTGTTAAAAAGCTGATCTGCCTTTTCTGCGAACTCTGCTATAAATTTGGCATCAACAGGAAGCCCCTGAATGGTGATGAGAGTGAGAAGTGCCACAGACACAGATTTGCTGAACACTTTTCAAACTCTCATGTCAGCGAAGGCATCCTGCAAATGTGTTGTTCTTTAGTTTCTTTACTAATCTGCTTTTGAGATGTCCAGTTGGTGCGTTCAAATATGGCTTATGGATGGGATGGATGATGATTATTGTCAGGCTGACATCGTTCCGACTCATGAGCACAGATGACTGCTGTCAGCAACTGACCTTTTGTTTCAAGCCACTGGATTAAGTCTAATAGCAGCTTGTATATTGCAAGAGCCGATGATGCTTTGTGGGCCGCCGCAAAGGCTACTGGCTGAATCCAAGTTCTTGATATGCCAGACACTGCCATAACAAGAGCTTTGTTTTCCACATGAGAAGTCCTTGTATTCCCATCATCTACGAAGCCAATTACGGCATCCCTCATAGCCAGGGTCGCTTTGGGACATTAAACCCCCATAGAACATAAACAACATCTTGCGAGTGATCATACATAAAAAATCTATTCAAGGCTATTTCATTGAATAAAAGGCAAAATGCTTTGTCTTGATGTGGCCAATCTATTGTTACTGATTCCATTGCATTCATGGCACCTGGAATGATATTAAGTGTCATTGGGATGTGTGCCAGCCACCGCCTCAGCATCCTCACCTGCGGCAAAGGAAGCATTTCTCTAAAGAAACAATAAGATTTTTGGGAGTGAAAGAACAAATTGAGAGCGAATTGTTTGTTTTTACCAGTGCTTTTTGGATTTCGGAAAAGAGCAGAGCCTGATCTGAAAAAGCTTTTGTAGCAAATGCGGCTTATGCTTTTTTAGAGCCTCCTGATGTGTTACTCGCCTTCTCTCATGCCTTTTTCTTATCCGGCCCAGTACTTTCCTGTAGCTGTCGCTTTGAGAATGCAGTTTCTCAATCTGCTTGAAAATTTGAGCAGTGTGCACAGATGTGCGTCTCCTCCGTCTTCTTTTTGGTGCTTCCGGTGCAGATGTCACCGTTACCTGTCCGACACTGGCCTGTCTGGCACCACTGAGGCCACTAGGCCAGCTTCACCTGAAAAAAAAAAATATGAAAGAAAACAAAGAGACGTATTTTTGTAAACCTCACAAAGCAGCCTAGATCCCATACAAATTACTGTTAGCGTGCAATCACAGGGCAACTAATTGCCCACTGTGCAATGCTATGTCATGTTTTGTTTGAAGTCATGAATATAATCAGGCAGAAATGAGCATTCATAGGGGAAGTTTGTCATGTAGTGGTCGGAAGATTTTCCTCTCTAAGCACCACAAATTCACAACTACAGAAATTAAACGTGGCAAGAAAGCAGTTCATTAAAGAAATTGCAGAATTTTATGAAATATTGACAGAAAGCAACAGCCCTTGCAAAGTAATGGTTTTTGTATTAGTTCATACTCGGCTACATAAGCAAAGTTAACAAAACTGTGACTGCGGCACATTGTATTTCCTCATGTATCTTGTTTGGCAGCTGCATCATCGTTTACATGCACCACATTAAGCTTGGTGGTGCCATGCCCAGTGTAGGCTGTGGAACGGCAAGCTGCGGCCACTTCCAGCTTAGGATACTTTTGTTAGCTGCAGCTGGTATCAAGTGCAGGCGGGGGATGGGTGCACATTTCCCACATCCGATATGCTAGAAAGTCGAGACAGGTCACATTCATGTAAACGTGACTGCGAGACAATTGGTATCTCAAGTGCTCCATGTATGTTGCATTATCTTTTTTAAAAATAACAGAGCGGAAAATGGGGACTTAAAGGGGAGAAAAACACAGGAATTCTCCCCTTGAAGTCCCCGTTTTCCGCGCTGTTATTTTTAAAAATGTATCACCAACTCGCCCGCCCAGCTATTGTGTTGAATTGCATTATCATCAATTTAAAAACTAAACTTTGTGAACAAAATGACTGAAGGTATGCCTATAACTATATGTTTTGTTCTGAAAACAATAAACAGCTTAAGTATTTACACAGCTGTGTCTGAACAGTGTGTACATTTTCATACCATGTATGAGTTATGCAAATGGGAGAATCAAGAAATAATCTTTTGCATTAAAGTAAAACTGATGCCTATTACAGACCTCTCAATATCCATCACGAAAATATCAAGGCTACCGGTCCATAGTTTTTTATGCAAATGAAAAAATGAGCTATTTGCAATAAATTCTCAAGTTTTCTTTGTGCACTTAATTACCATCATAGGGTAAGTTCCATGATGCTGTTGTGGGCACTCTGATGGGTGTCCTTGGGCTATCACCTGTTGAAAAAGAACAAATGCACGGTAGGAGGCTCAAAACCAGGTGTTTTAATGCTCAGTTACAATTTTTTTTAAACTAGCTTTGCATTGTTTATGTAAAAAAAAGAGGAAAGAACGAAGATGGGTCCAGAAAAAGTTAAAAAGAAAGTGGCCCGCGCAAAAGGCGCTGCGTCGCTTATAAAGGCCCTAAAGGGCGGTTCACATGCAAGCGAATTGGCGAACAGCGGCGCGGCGCTGTTCGGCAGCACTACGGTAGCACTACGGTACACAGTAGTTTCGAGCAACGCTTCCGCGAGGCACACTGGGGAGTTCAGCACGAATATTGCCAATCAAAGCTTCCTGTGCATTAAAAAAAAAAAACTCCGACGGCTTTTATGTATGCAGCTCACGGCGCGCTGCCCCAACCTACTGGTGTCAGTAAGGCCTGCGCGATAATTCTGAATGCGACGCTCACATCACGGCTGCAGAAAACACGCACGTAATATATATACAAGCGCTAAATTCCATAAAACGTATGCCAAACAGTAACAGCGAGACACTTAAGGTTAAGCCAGACAGTGAGGCGCGAGCGCGCGCACACATATGTAAGCAAGCAAAACAAAGTAGCGAGCGGTCCCACACTTAAGAAAAACAATGCCGCGTCGGGCCATCTAGAACTGCATCACGGCCCCTTATTTTTGCTTTAATGAGTCTAAACGTACTTTTAAAACGCATCTCGCAAAAGCAAAGCCGCTGCAGTAGACGGCACCAGGCGAAATTCGTTGTATTCCATCGGCAATTTGAAATCACAACCGTCAACGGCGACCAAAACAGGCACGAAGGACGCAACGGTTTTGTGAACTTGTTACGCCAAGAGGGATATAATGTGCAGTGAATTCATAACTGCCTGATGTGGGCTGCAGGAACACTGAAGAAGTGTCTCTTGTCGGATGTGTTGTACTACCACTGCGCTGCTCGGCTCCAACCCTGCCACAAGAGCCACAGACCACATCAAAAGATGTGAAGAGTGGCTCTACACTGAGACTCACCCATATATATTCTATGAATAAAGTTATTACTACTACTACTCCCGTGATACGTCGTGTCGGACAGGCGAAAGTTCCGTTTCTCCTACTTTCGCCCACGCTACCCGCGCGGCGGCGCTGACGCGATCGGCACTGGAAACATACCGGACCTTTAAACAGGAAATTGTCAAAGAAAATATCTATGATAATTGTAGGGGAAGTTCTTTGTTGTTTGAGGCCAGGACTGGAGTTTTGCGGACTAAGACGTATAGAGTCAGGTACCAGGAGATAGACACTTTGTGCATTGCGTGCGGAGAGGAGGAGGAAACGGCTGAACACTTGATACTTTTCTGTAAAGGGCATCACCCTACAGTGGAAGGCAGCGGGGCTGACTTACCCAAGGCATTGGGGTTTAGGGATAGTGAAGGGAAAGTGGATTTTAAGAGGTTAGAAGTAACCAAGCGAAGGTTATCTGATTGGTGGCTAAAAGCAAGACAGGAGTAAAATTTCACAAGACATGGATAGGTGGCTTGAGCCACCGCCCGATGTAAAGGGTTCAGCCGTATCCATCCATCCATTTATAGTGCTAATGGGTATAGTGCTAATGGCTGACAACAAGGAAGACTTGCAGAAGTTGATAGACATATGCGGTACAGAGGGAGATAATTAGGTTTCAAGTATAGTGAGGAAAAATCTGCAGTCATGATATTTAATGAAGAGGGCAGCAGCGAGCATAGAATACAGGAGTTCATGCTAGAGGTGGTGGATGAGTACAAGTATCTTGGGGTGTGGATAAATAACAGTGTTGAGTATCTGACAGAGCATGAAAAATATGTAATGAATAAAGCTAGTAGGAATGCAGCTGTCATGAAAAATAGGGCACTGTGGAATTACAATAGGTACGAAGTGGTAAGAGGGTTCTGGAAAGGGGGGATGGTCCCTAGCCTGACTTTCGGTAATGCGGTCCTGTGCATGAGGCCAGATGTTCAAGCAAGGTTAGAAATTAAACAACGGGGAGTAGGGAGGTTAGCTTTGTGAGCACATGGCAATACACGAAATCAGGGGGTACAGGGTGATGTGGGATGGGCGTCTTTCGAGAGCAGAGAGGCTAGCAGTAAGATAGCATTTGAGGAAAGATTGAGAAAAATGGACGAAAAGCGGTGGGCTAGGAAAGTTTTCAGATACCTGTATATAAAGAATGTTGACACGAAATGGAGAAAGCGAACTAGAAAATTGACAAGCAAATATCTGGACAGCAGTAAGGGGGCAAATCAGCAATTATCGGTTAAGAAAAAGGTTAAAGGAACAGAGAGAGCTTTGTGGAAAACAGGGATGCTGACGAAATCGGCACTAGAAACATACCGGACCTTTAAACAGGAAATTGTCAAAGAAAATATCTATGATAATTGTAGGGGAAGTTCTTTGTTGTTTGAGGCCAGGACTGGAGTTTTGCGGACTAAGACGTATAGAGTCAGGTACCAGGAGATAGACACTTTGTGCATTGCGTGCGGAGAGGAGGAGGAAACGGCTGAACACTTGATACTTTTCTGTAAAGGGCTTCACCCTACAGTGGAAGGCAGCGGGGCTGACTTACCCAAGGCATCGGGGTTTAGGGATAGTGAAGGGAAAGTGGATTTTAAGAGGTTAGAAGTAACCAAGCGAAGGTTATCTGATTGGTGGCTAAAAGCAAGACAGGAGCAAAATTTCACAAGACATGGCTAGCTGGCTTGAGCCACCACCCGATTTAAAGGGTTCAGCCGTATTCATCCATTTCTTTGATGTTTTATTTCTAATACTTCGCGCGGACGCGTGATACTGGTTGCAGTCAAATTGCCTGTGGCTGCTACCAATATGCAACTGATTTTCCGAGAAAAAAAAAAGTGAAAGCCAGTCCTGCTATCGCTCGATGTCATTTTCTTTCGATCGATTATATAGCATAGCGGCCATTGAAGTGGGACCACGCTGGGACCACTATTTTGCACAAAATTTACAGCCACCCGTTTGACACAGAATGTTCGAAGTGGTGTCAAATGAATTGGCACGTTCCTGAAGATAAAATTACTAATTGCGATGAAGCCCAAAATATGTGTTGGATTTGCAAATGACCTTTCCGCCTTCAAACCGTTCATTCCAAGGACCTCCATACTGCCATTACGGCCGAACCATTTGTCGCGGGGGGTTCCGGATGGTGTCAGACGATTCGTCATGTTGTGATGCGCATGTTTATAACCTTTATTGACTGATATAACGAGGAAATATGCCGGATGAAGCGAAGGCGGCTGTAAATCGCAATAGTAGCGCAAAATACATGAGGTAGAGTGGCGGCACGCGCCGCTTTGCCGAGTCATCGTGTGGGCTGCTTCTCGCAACAAACCCAATGAAAGCAGAGGAGGCACTTCCAGACGAGCACCCCTTGGCGAGCGAAATGGGAGGCGTCATTCTAGGACCGCTAGGTGACGCCAGGCTTGAGCTAGCGGGTGCTTGGTTTGAGCAAGTGGCCGCGACCGTTGGCGGGAAAGGCGGCAAAGATGTTTGAACTCTGTGATCACAGTTATGCGCGGTTACCCCGTTCGCAGCAACCTTGTTGGCCCATGAACGGAGAAACGCGGCTCCATGGCTGTTCGCAAGGTGAGAAGTGTCGGCTGGCGCATAATCGGAGCTGAACACTGCTCTTTTCACCGCTCTCGATACGTAGCGGCAATCTGTGCTTTCATTTTTTTTTTTTTTTGCTTTCATCGGAGGACGTTCGGCGCGAATCGGATCTTCACCGTTCCACATTCCCAGACCCTGCGTGAAGCTTCTGTATGCTGGATCGTTGAGCCTTGCGCGATTGTTGAACAAACATACTGATCCTGCGCATCACTTAGAACACGATGTATTGTCACGGGTAAACTCTAGGTCGCCGGTACGTGTAATTCCGTTCTCTCGTTGTGGAACTTTGGGTGGGAAAACGGCGATTGCGCGAGAGCTCTCTTCGCGAGCCTCGTCTGCACTTCGACTCGCCGTGCTGGCTCACTGACTGCGGCGCTCAGTTCAATGGCAGAATATTTTATCCAGACAACACAATGCAGTTGCCTATAGGTGGCAAACCAAAAGGCAAATAAATTACTTTTCTGTAACGCAACTGTTTTGATCCCAGCCCTGCCGGCCGCTAATTGGTGGGGTTAAAGGAGAAAAAAAAAGGATAAGAAACGCTCTTCGCTTGAAATTTCATTCCACGTTAAAGAATCCCGGAATGCGCTACGGCCTGCCTCGAGGCCCGGCTGTAATTTCGATTCTCTTATATTACTTCTCCCCCTATCCTCTCTTCCTGTCCCTTCACCTCTTTCATTTAATTTCTCCATTCTGCCTGCTATCCTTCATTTCCGCTGCCCCTGCTCAGGTGCTTCAGTATCGATGGCAGATGCCGGGGCTAGCAAAAATCTTTTCCTTCCTTTTTACTATTATTTTAATAAAACACCACCACCTCCGCAGGCAGTGTAGTTGGTGCTTTTTGTCGGCGGCGTGATCGCTCCATGGTGTCGACGCACGGAAGCGGTTCGTCTGCGCATGCGCGTTCAAAGGCGTTATAATGCGAGTACACCGCCGTTCGCTTTTCAGCTCAGGCTTTTCGCTCCCGCGCATTCGTTAAAATTAACAGCTGCAGAGGAAAAAGATTAGCACAAATGACGTCACCAAGGCGGCGAAATCGCACTGCGCAGCTGACGCGGCGCCGCGGTTTGCGAACACGCCTGGCACTCTTGTTATCGGCGTGTTCATAACCGCAGCGCCGTGTTCTGCAGCTCCGGTGGTACGTCATTTGTACCGTCATCCACAGACCTGTCTAGAGTGCTCGAACTCCGTGCCGTCTGCGCTGGGTGGCCGACGGACCCTTTAAATCGGGCGGTGGTTCAAGCCACCTAGCCATGACTTGTGAAATTTTGTCTTGATTTTAGCCACCAATCAGACAACCTTCGCTTGGTTACTCATACCCCCTTAAAATCTACTTTCCTTCACTGTCTTTAAACCCCAACGCTTTGGATAAATCAGCCCCGCTGCTTTCCACTGTGAAGCCCTTTACAGAAAAGTATCAAGCGTTCAGCCGTTTCCTCCTCCTCCGCACGCAGCGCACAACGTGTCTATCTCATAGTTGCTGTTTACAAACCATGCGACAGCAGCGGGCCACGGCGTACCATTTGAGGTGCGGCGTAGGCGCACTTTCCTTTACTTCTAATAATAATAATAATAATAATAATAATAATAATAATAATAATAATAATAATAATAATAATAATAATAATAATAATAATAATTGGTTTTCGGGGAAAGGAAATGGCGCAGTATCTGTCTCATATATCGTTGGACACCTGAACCGCGCCATAAGGGAAGGAATAAATGAGGGACTGAAAGAAGAAAGGAATAGGTGCCGTAGTGGAGGGCTCGGGAATAATTTCGACCACCTGGGGTTCTTTAACGTGCACAGACATCGCACAGCACACGGGCGCCTTAGCGTTTTGCCCCCATAAAAACACAGCCGCCGCGGTCGGGTCCCTTTACTGCTCGAGTTTCTGTTTTTGTTCGTGCTCACAGGCGTCAGACGTTGACGACGTTCACCGATATCTCAAGGTGGAATTCAGTGCGAAACTCTTGTTGCGTGCACGGATTTGAACGCGCTCGGCGACAACGATAGCACGGTCATTTCGTATACTGCGACACTGCTCGGAGCCGTCGATCAAGAGACCGCCGCTGTTCACTGTGGGACATTCGCGCTGTTCGTTCACCAGTATTTCAGTCTCGCGCTACGGAGTGCGCGTCGGCGTATTGTGCCAATGTTTCGCGTCTTGTGTGTGTAATGTGCGCGTGCCATTCGCGCTCCCGTTTCCATCGGCAGTGAAACCTAGCTCTTTGCTAGTTATGCGTGTTCTTGCAACGCTCAGCGATTGTAACTGGTGTTGATTATAATATAACTGTCATTTTGTTGTTTTATCGGCGATTGCGCTTGTATCAGCGGCAGGGGTCATGACACATGGGCTGAGAGCGATATTGTAAAGGAAGCAGCTGCGCTCGCTTTGTTCTTAGTACATAGAAACTCTGTTGCATGCCCGTTTGAAGAGTTTAAAGCCCCAACTCGATGGACACATCCTGGACGTACGGGTAGAGCGCCTACGCGCACGGGCGTACGCTGGAGCCTATCCGCATGCGCGAGGTGCGACGCGCGAGCAGGCGCGAGCGGTGGCGCAGATATCTGACATGTTAGATATCCGCACCTGCGCACGGGCGCTCGCGCGCGCGTCGGAAGCGGGGTTCTTACAACAATCGGAGGACCGCGGGGCTCTCGGGGGCTTCTTTTTTTTTTTTTTGTCATGGCTTGGCGCTCTTTCCACTCTTCGCTGTTAAGTTGTCCTTTATATAAGTTGTCCTTATATATCATGCTCATTCTACTTAATTGCCAACCATCAAGGGCTTTGCCATCTACTATCATTTTGCTCACTGCCTCTCTTAATGTTTGATTGGATTTTGGACCTAGCTTCTTTATTAATGTAGAATACCATCTGATCCTGTCGACGTGCTACTAGGAATCTTCTCTGCTCTTTCCCTCTCTCTTTGTCCAAGTCAAACAATTGCGGTAACCGGTCTATCCTCCTTCGATAAATTATGTGCAGCATTTCCTTGTTTTTTAAATTTTGCTGTCATCCTTGTTCCTATATGTTCTATTGCTTCATCCTTTTCTAGCCGAATGCCCTGATCTGTAACTATAAACCTTTGCTCTAGCTTAGTCTTATTACTCATGGAGTTCAGAAGTTTCCGAAATTTTTGAGCTGTTTTTCTATCCTTTCTATATACTTTTGAAATCCACTGGGCACCCTTTCTTCTAATTTTTCTCATTGATCAAATAGGATGCTTCCTTTCTACACTTTATGAAGGTACCCTATTTTCTGTCTACTTCAGCTTTTCTTTCTCCCCTCTTCTTAGAATATCTGTGTTCCTTGGACGCTTCTTGACGTTTTCCTATAGCCTTCTTGACCTCCTCATCCCACCAACTCTTGGGTTTGCGTCTTTTTTTTTCCTTTTGGCCTCACTCGCACCTTAGCTAGCTCTAGCTCAAGTAATCGAATTAATATGGTATAAGTCCATTGTGTTTCCTTATCCTGAAATATTTTTTTCTCAATCTGCTTGGCTGCTGCTTCCAATTGCTTTTCTGAGTAAAAATTTCCCCCTGATTGTTCATCTTGCTTCAGTCCTACATTGCGTTTTCTTTTGAAGCTCAACTTGATACGCTTGTGGTCACTACCTAGACTTCTGGAACCATCTTCATCTATGCTCATTACCCCTAATCTGTTATACATCCTCTGTGACATTAGTGCATAATTTATCGTCGAGTGCAGACTCCCCGCCTCCCATGTTATGAGCCCTTCACACTTCTCGGTGCTGTTGCATACAACTAAATCATGCCTGTCACACATATCCAGCAGCATACTTCCTGTCGAATCTGTGTACCCATCCAGGTCTATGTGTATATTCATGTCGCCTAATATAATTATCTCGCCCTGTACTCCTAGCTCATCAATGTCGCTTGCGATACAATCTACCATTTTTCTGTTTTCCTCTTTGGCATTACCTCGATCCTGTCCACAGGTACAGAAAGCCAAGGAGTGTTTGCTCCCCTGCCACTTTTTCTTTTAGCCATAAATGTTCCTTGCATTCCTGATTAACCCTTTGCCAATTCATACCTTTAACGCGACAGCGTGAAGGGCTCTGTGTCGCAGAAAAGCCGGTGTCGTCGGCAGCGTTGAGCGTGAGCGAAAAATCCCTCCTCTCTCTCCTCCTCCTCCTCCTTGCAAAGTAAGCCACTGCCCCAACAGATAGCACGTGAGGCAGCCGCACATCTCGTTCGGGCGCAGTGGGGCCGTGGCATCGGGTTTGCCGAGAACGTGCTTCTACGTGATTTGCCACTCCGCGCGTCCGTTTCACCGTACGTAGCAGAGCGATTTGTCTAACGGGAAAAGCGTCGCGCCAAACGGGCGATGGCGTTCCGTGGACTCCATGGCAGTGCTGCAACACGTTGTCGCATTCCACTCTTAAAGGCGAAGCTTAAGCGTCCTCCAATTTTTATGTATGAACGTCCTAATTCCACCTCCTTTCTGCTGCCCTCTGTTCTATTGCAGTATTCCCATGCATAGTCTGGATTACAGTGTTGTTGCTCCATGTCCCTAAGATGTGTTTCGACTAAACCATATACCATTAATTCCTCCTGCCTTAACTGTTCTTCTATTTCTTCTCATTTCAGCCTATTCCTGCCACCTTGCATGTTAATTTACCCTATATCTGAATTAACTTAGCACTGGTGCTTGTGTCTATTTCTTTTCCTATGGTTCCATCATTCCTTTGATCTTGGTTCATCCTTGTCTACACTGGTGCCCTCAGGGCTCTTAGTTCCCCCAGAAAAGCTGTTGCCTGACGACCTATCCTACCCCCACCCTCTTGCCAGTGGCACCATTGTAGTAAATGCCATCCTGTGCAAAAGGGTGGAAGCTGGCCTTGTACACATTCCTGTTAACTTCCATTACCTCATATCCTAGTCGTTGACTCATTAATCTAATTACACAATTAGCTCCAACGACCCTACTTTCCGTCCCGCTAGACTGCCTCTGAACCTCTGGGATTGTGCATATGGTCACATGCACCCTCTCAGAGGCCTCTCTAAGCCTACACATCCCCACTGCTAACTGTTTCTCGAGATTCTGGCTCCTCTCCTTCAGCACATCGTTGAGACCAGCATGGATAACCACAAGGTGTTCGTTATCCATGTCTCCTACCGCCTCCTGAGCTTTGGCCATTGCATCTACCATGCACTTCCCTGACTGGGCCTCCACCTGCACCCACTTGTCCGCCTTCACTCTCATTAAAATGCCTTCCTCACCCCTCACTATGTTTGAGTCACGCACTACTACCAGAACCCTTCTGTGCTCTAACCGTTCGCTTCCCGCCTGCGACTGTTGCCCTCCGAATCGCGCTAACTGGCTCTCCTGCTGTCGTACACTACTGTTGCATGTCACCATGCCCGTTGTTACCTTTCCGTCTTCCCCATTCAAAGCCTGCCGTGCTGCCGCGCTGTAGGGTCGATGAGCCTCCTTGTTACTGCTACCTTCTGTCTGAGGGACAACTGTCTTTAGATGTACCACACTGTCCTCGTCCACCACCTGACGCTGTCCTCGTCCACCACCCCGAACTGCAGTGACGTGCCTGCCGTAACTTGAGCGCTTCCACCTGCTCTTCTAGCTGGGCCTGGTTTTCCCGCTCGTCTTTCAGCTGGCCCACAATTCACTCCAACAGGACGATCTTAGCCCCCTCCCTCTTAAGCGACTTGGCGACCTGAGTTTCTAGCTTAATCTGTTCCTCTCGCTCCACCTTCAGGTCCCCTTTGAGTTCCTTAATCGTAGCTGCCCATTCCCCTTCCAACGTCCGAACGGCCTCCTCAAAACGCTTACATTGCTTGAACACGAAGCTAGCCTCTTGGACTGCCTCGGCTAAGCTCCCAAAATCCATCTCATTCAAATAATACCAACGCTTGCACTCCTCGCACTGCACTAGCTCCCCATCCACCCTGGCTTTCCTAGCTTGCCAGCCCATCATCTGGCCAACTACGTAATGTAAAAGCCCGCCAAAATTCCCCAAAAAAAGCCCTACGGCACACGCACATCCGCTAGCCTTCCTGCCCCTAACACGGTTTAAAACTACCACTCTTATATCATGTACAAAAACAAATACCAAAAGCACTTAGCTTCTGACAAAGTCGCTGGAGCTCCAAAAAAAGCATCCTCCTCTGACGGCGTCGCGAGCAGAAGCCTATGCAGTGACATTACAAGCTATACAAGCTAGTATTTCACCAAGTAAAGAATCTTGGTGCTTACAGCTGCAGCTTTGCACGTTAAATATGAAACACAGCATTGAAATAATGCACAACACTGTGAAACTTTTACTGCAGCCACTGGGTGCTATTAAACTTCTAGAAGCAGTCTGAAAAACTACGGTCATGTATATTATGCACCAAACTAGATCTGTGGGTGTGAAACATGCTATGTTGCAGGGTTACAAGGGTGTATTTATGGATCATTCTTAAGGGGGGCGGTCCCATTTGAAACATGTATTTCTTGGAGTTTTTTCATTGAGAAAAAAGGGGTTCTGCATGGTTTTCCTATGTAAAATTTCAGGCTTTGGGAGGGAGGCGACACCCCCTCCCCTATAAATCCTCCCCTGCCGTGTTACTGTAGGCACTGTTGGCCCTTTCTGTTTCTTTCACCTCTATGAATGGCTCTTGGAGGTGTGAATCAAAAGTCATTGTTGGCATGGCCATCATTATGAACACGTTATGATACTAAATTTTGCATTCAGGGCCAAGAACTCAAACTTTTTAGTATATTTGCCCACCCTGACTGCTGTATAAGACAGCATTCCTGGCATGGCCAGCCACGCAAAAACATGCTATGAAGATAAATACAGTATTCAAGACTGAAAACAAAATACTGCAGGATTTTTCTTGTCCTCACTGCTGCAAAAGAAGGCACTGTTGACACGGCCAGCTACCCAAACATATGCAATGGAGGCAGATTGCAGTATTCAACATCAAGAGCAGCATTAAAAGGCAGGTTGGACACTAAGCTAGGACTTGACCGTGCATGGCAGCATTGTTCACGAATCAGCAGAAGGCAGGCATATGCACATTCATTCGGCATAAAACTTATAGGGTTGTGCTATCCACCAGAGAGCGTGATTAAAGTGTGGCCAGTATCTGGGCCACTTTTACACGAGCATAGCATGCAAACAACCCGACTTCAAAAACCTTGCTCAGGGATCTCATGCATGAAGTTCTAAATTCATTCTAGCAAAGAAAGATTTATTTACCACCTCATGAGAACATTTGACAGTTGTCCACTCAAAAATCATTATGCTATCAAATACAAAGTGCTGCAGAGGGCCATTGAAATATGAGCCGAATGTCTCGCACGAATATTTCCGAGTTCTCTGTTCTCTGTAAGGCTTTTAAGAATGAAAAGGCAAATAATGGTTCACATCTACATCATTTAGCCAGGTTACAAGAAAATAATGCTGCACGCCAGACATGCCACACTGAGCTTTGGCAAGTGGGAACCTTTAAAACAACATTTGGCCTATGAACTTTACAAAAAAGTTACCCAGATTACTTCATGCGCATATTCAATTTGAAAAGGTGACATTTAAAAAACTTTGCAAATATTTTATTACACTGCAAGAAGCTTCTCTGCCATTTGTTTGTTTTCCTTGTCACATTTCTCATTCTATATTTATTTATTTCTTGAGTGTTGTTCAAATAAACAATGAGCATAATTTATCCATTATGTAACTCACCATTGCATTCTGGTTTGCTGTTATTTAAACTGCCTGAGCTACTTCTTGCATAACCGCTCAGCCGCCGCGGTGGTTATGGCGCTCGGCTGCTGGCCCGAAAGATGCAGGTTCTATCCCGGCTGCGGCGGTCGAATTTCAATGGAGGTGAAATTCTAGAGGCCCGTGTGCTGTGCGATGTCAGTGAACGTTAAAGAACCCCAGGTGGTCGAAATTTCCGGAGCCCTCCACTACGGCGTCTCTCATGGCCTGAGTCGCTTTGGGACTATAAACCCCCATAAACCATAAACCAAACCTCTTGCTTGTTTCTGACACAGCCTCTGTTTGTTTATATGAAATTATCATAAAATGAAATGATGATGCATTCTTCTATTTAAACTTGCATTTCTTTGATCTAGTTATTTTTATGCAGTTTCCTAGCTTCTGCACTTTCTTTCTTTCTTAGGTGACGTGCCATGTTTTACTGTGATTTTGTATAGGTGGGCTGGCGGCTTTGTCAAGCTGTCCTATATGGAAGCTTTTACTGCCGGTCTCCCGTGTCATTTCCTATGGTGCGAGTAAAGGATTATTATTATTATTATTATTATTATTATTATTATTATTATTATTATTATTATTATTATTATTATTATTATTATTATGAAGAACGGTCAGAAACCAAGTGCCATTCGCGATGGAGTCTCTTTAGGCCAGCTCCTTCACAGGGTTTAAACGCTCGCATCATAGCGCAGGCTGGCGGCATGAGTGGAGCTGCGAAGAGAAGTAAACAAGATCGTGCCCGGACATCATGGCGCCGAGCTCATTTCTGGCTTCATAAAATGTCACATGATGGCCTCTCTAAATTTTCATTCCTCTGCTTGTACTACAGTGTTCTTGTAGAACACTGTACAGAGTCGATCACACTTGTCTAGAGCGCTCGCGAGGTGCCGTCCGGGGGAAATAAGCCGACATTCTAAAGCAGGTATTGACTTTCACTGATAATGCTTGCGCTGGAGAGTAGCTGAATAGACACATGAATTGCACAGGCATTAGTGCCTTAACGCTCGCTAAGCAGTTGCAAAAAGATTTCACTTCATTTGCTTCGCAGAACACCGCCCGAGCGCTTTAGACAAGTGTGATCGACTCTGTACTTGTACTAATCTTTTCCCGCTGTAGCTAGTTACACCTGCACAGTGGTCGAAGCAACCCTTTACGTATCCACTGTGCTGTTCGTTTTTTTCACGATTAGGGGGCAGAACTGATAGTCATGTCTGAATTTCAGTGTGTGAATAATGCGAGGTGACCGAGCCATCTAGCAAGTGACATAGAAGTCTACAAATATGAGTTCGCAGAGCAAGAGTGCGGAAACACGTGCATCATTCACACCGACAGAGGAAAGATGTAATTTTATATATGCCTATGCCAACCTTAAGTGGTAGTGTTTATGTGCAGTCAATTATGAACAAAAGCATATTTATTCGCCATGTAAAAACAGAGATGCATGACCGGTGCTGACGGAGAAGCGTCATCGCAAATTAATAAATGCTTTACTGAACACCAGAGGAAAGTGTAAGGAGTTGTCCCGTACATTTAGCTTTGTCTTTACTGAATTTGACGGAGCTACCTGGTGGTGCTCAACTGCGCGTGTTATTGTTTACTTTTTTTTTTCTTCCTTATCAAAATCATGGCTTGCTGATTAACCTTCCAACGCCTCATGATACTTAGCCGATTCCCCGTTGGGGGTGTGTGCCCTTAAACACCTGACAATCAGCAGCTGTTTTTGTTTTTTGCTATGAATGCTGGACACTCTTGAGTGCTTACTGATGGCTACAACTTATTCTGATTATGCCCATTGCCTGCTTATCGATGTCGGGTGAGGCAGTTCTGCGACTGGTAGCTTTGGCCAGGTATTGCTGTAGTTAGGCTGAAGTAACTTTTGTCTTGGTTGGCGTGCTTAGAGACGCATGTTCGACTTCCCTAAGCGGAAGTCTGTCAACATTGTTCTTCAGCCTGATTCCTTTGCTTGGAACAGAATTAAAGTTATTTCACTGGCGTAAGAAAATCTGTTAGATGCTGGCACTTGGTACACGAGGCATCATGTGCAATTCGTCAGACATGTGTTGGACTTTGTGAACCGCTCACCGTTTGCCTTGTTTTTCATTAAGCCCTTAATTTCAACTAGCCAGCAATAAAAGCATAGTGTGGGCTCACTTTCATCCCTTTGGAATGTGCTCGGTGCCGGTGCTCATTAAGCCCTTAATTTCAACTAGCCAGCAATAAAAGCATAGTGTGGGCTCACTTTCATCGCTTTGGAATGAGCTCGATGCCGGTGCATCGTGTCAATCTGGTGTGCTGTTGCAGCTGAGAGGAAGACAGGATTGGCTATTCATGCATTTTCTGGCTACTTTAGCTTGTTCATATCTGGAACTGCAGGCGGCAAGTGCGCAGTGGTAGAGCGTTCAAATCTGTGACGCGCTGCCGAGTTTGTGGCGGAAAGCATGCTTTCAACTACGGTGCCTCCACTTCATCTAACTGCTGTCTTTACCGCAGTTATTTTACCCAGACGGCGATGTCATCAGCGTGTTTAACAGATCCTTTAGAACAGATGCCTGTGCATTGTTGGAATTAAAACAAAAGCATTAGTATATGCTAGCATTGTTCTTACTTTTGCACCTGATGTGGAAACAGCTTTGACTACATCAGCTATTGAAAAGGCACCCACTGGTGTGGTGGAACATATGCTTAATTCATTCAACGAGGCGTTATCATAAGGTCACCTTCAGGCCATGCGGAAGAGTCTACATTTCTGCTACTTAGTGTTCTTCCTAATTTCCACCAGTCCTTACCGTTGTGATGCATTGCGTGTGTTGCCAGTCATAAACATCACCGACACTGAATTGCCTCACAGAGCGAAGTTAGCCACGTAGATCTAGAAATGGCATGTCCTATTCAGAAACGTCAAGCTTTTCATAAAAGTCCTAGTAATATAACTCGTCATCTGGACATGCTGGAAGAGACAATTGCATCTTTTCCCACTGGTACAGTAATAATTTCCCCTCAGTAGAGTCTTCATTTTCTGATTTGCTGCATGCTTTTTCAAAACACAACACCCGCTTATAACAGTTTTGCAAAAAAAAAAAACAGCTTTGAGTGTCATTTAGGATGTTTGGCGCAGATCGTATTACAGTAGAGTCCAGATATTTCAAATATTGGCTCTATCGAACACACAGATTATCCCCTGGAAAATACCGTGTAAAAGTATGTATGAAAGTTGCGCTGTGCATCGAACTTCAATTTCGCCGGTCATCCAATAAATCGAACTGCGCACCGGCCGTGCAAGTGGTACTTCTCCTAACTGCACTCTTCGGTCACTTTCCGGGACTGATCAACTGCACGGCCTTTGGCACCTGCTTGCAGCGGCATCAGCACTGTGACACCGCTTGACGAGGTGAATGGGGGTTTGCTTGAGGGTAGTGTTGCAAATGGGTTGCAAGCCCCAAGGGTAGCGTTGGCCTGGCGGCCTGGGGCACAGCTGGAAACATCCGAAGGTCCTGGCAAAGGATGAGTCGACTGCCAACAGAACAACTTGTTTATTCTAGCATCGCAAAAGAGCAGCCGGTCAGGGCGACCACGTTACTCGACGGAAGAAATCGAAGCCTATCTCTGGCGTCCGGGGCAGCTGCCTTTATACCCTCGGAGTCGAGGGCAAGAAGGAACGGCTCGGGATGAGGCGCCCGAGACGGCGACGCACGGACATGTTGAGACGTGACGTGGCGCGTCCGCCGGGCCGGCGCCGGTCAGACCTCCTCGCCTCCCAGTTGGGGAGCTCCTCTCCCCGGCTGCCGCGCTTTGACAAGCGTGGGCACCAACATGCACACACACACACGCACACACGAAGACACGTGGCATTGAAACCTGCCTGGACGCGCTTGGCGGGAGGCGTTGCGGCAGCACTGAACGGACCAAAATGACCGCCACTTTGAACGAAGCCCCAGTGTCCGTTGCATCCGCGCCGGCTATACCGCGCGTCGTAGGCGAAACGTAACAGTGGCCTTCGGTCTCTTGTTCTCATTTTCCACGCCACATCGCTGTCATGCTGCCAAGCCAGCCTATCTTTACGTAGGCAGCTTTACGTAGCAGCCTGAGGTTTACGTAGGCAGCAAATGCTATTATTAAAGCTGATAGCGTTCTGGAAATCCCAAACTCAGCAGCTACTGTCCGCAAAAACGCAAGACCACCCTCCGCAAACGCCCAACAAAGCGATACATGACGCAACAACCAACAAGTACTTTCACCCGTCATTACACAGCGTCCATCACTATACCTCAACCTGAATATTGTGTTCACGAATATCCGGAGCATTATCCCTAAACGAGACAGACTTGAAGGTTGCATTACTGATATTGAAGCGGAAGTCGTGTTACTCACTGAAACCTGGCTGAACGACAATATTAGAGACAGTGAAATATTTTCCCCCAACCTTAACTACACAATATACCGGCATGACAGGAAAAACAAGAAAGGCGAAGGCGTTCTCATAACCATCAAGAACACCTTGTCTTCGTCTCACATCTTTAGTGACGACAGCCTTGAACTCACGTGGGCATCCGTGAATGACAGGGCAAAAAAAGTCGTTTTTGGTATTTGCTGTGGGCCACCTGATAGTGATTCATGCTTCTGTGACGCGCTCTGCCGTGCTTTGAACGACATCAAAGATAAATTTCCAAATTCTCCCATCTATTTATTCGGCGATATTAACTTCCCTAACATTAGCTGGCCCTTAATCTCAGTGCTTAATGGATCATCTTCCAACGAATCAAAACGCTTCCTTGATCTAACACTTGACTACAACCTACACCAAGTCATTACATGCCCCACAAGAGGAAGTAACATTCTTGACCTATTTCTGACAACCTCCCCCGATGACGTTAAAGGCATAACCATATTACCAGCCATTAGCGATCACAACCTAACTCACATCCGCCTATCATTGCCCATCACAAAGTGGTCCCCAACGAAAAAGATAACCGACTACAAAAGGGCTAATTTCGATGCCATCAACCTCGCATTATCAGAATTTTATAACTCTTTTGTTAAATCCTATTCTGCTCGCTCAGTCAATGCCAACTGGGAACTTTTTAAAACTACAATGCTCACATTGAAAAACGCACACATTTCGTCCTTCCTTGTAAAATCCGATTGTAACAACGAATGGTTCAATAGACCTGAAAAGGCTTCTTAATAGGAAAAAGCGTCTTTATCGTAAGGCTAACTTGCATAACCTGTCTGAAACTTGGGAGCAATACCATCAATGTGCTAAAGAATACAATGAACAATTAGCCTCCGCCAAATTGAAGTTTTTTCCTTCCGACTTAAATTCTATCCTCCAAACAAACCCTAATAAATTCTGGCGTATTCTCTCCCCCAAACTGCAGTCCTGTAGAATTGAGCTTCTTGACGCTGACCGTGAGACCATAGACAGTAATATGTGCGCGGCAATTCTCAATAATTACTTCTGTTCAGTGTTCTCCTCAGCAACTAGCAGCCCCAATTTTTCGCCAGCCATCGCCGCAATACCCATGCCACAGGTCACAGTCACACCAACAGGAATAGCGAACTTAATCAGTTCTCTCAAAACTTCATCATCAGCTGGCTGTGATAATATAAACAGTAAACTACTGAAAGATACTAGTTTAGTCTCAAGCCTAATCCTGCATCTAATTTTCACCCAATCATTGGAATCCGGAGAAGTCTCCGATAACTGGAAGATAGCTGAAATCATTCCAATATTTAAGAAAGGTGACCGCACAAATCCTTCCAACTATCGTCCCATTTCGTTAACCAGCATTCCTTCAAAATTACTTGAACATGTTATGTCGTCAAACTTAATGAGCCATCTAGATTCAATTAACTTCTTTTATCCCCACCAGCACGGTTTTCGAAAACACTATTCCTGTGAAACACAGTTGGCTGAATTCACTCATGACATCCTACACTTTATGGACAATAACGTTCAAATAGACGCTATTTTTTTAGACTTTTCCAAAGCCTTCGACCGTGTTCCTTATTCACACCTGCTCGCAAAAATCTCCTCCCTAGGCATTCTTCATAACCTAATAACCTGGATTGATCATATCTTAAATGGGCGCATGCAATTCACTTCATGCAATGGCTACCGCTCATCTCTTACCGATGTATCATCAGGTGTCCCCCAGAGGGCTGGCTTGTCCCCACTGCTACTCCTCATTTACATCAACGATCTTCCATTAAACACAAGCACCAAATTAAGACTGTTCGCGGACGACTGTGTAATATACAGCCCCTTCGTGATCCCACCGATAGTCACCTGCTACAAAAAGATATCGACACAATAGCCACATGGTGCGACACATGGCCGATGCCTTTAAACCTTGATAAATGCCAACTGTTGTCGTTCTCTTGCAAACACGCAGTTATTCATCATTCCTACAATATAAACATATAAACTCAGTCCCGATTGTCCCAACAACGTCATATAAGTATCTTGGATTGCATCTGACATCTTCACTATCTTGGGTAAACCATGTCCAAAGAATATGTTCAGATGCCTCCCGTTTCTTAGGTTATCTACGACGTAACCTCAAGTCAGCATCTCCCGAAGTAAAAAAACTTGCTTACCTAACATTTGTTCATCCCAAACTTGAATTTGCATCATCCATCTGGCATCCCTCTCAAGCCTATCTCACCGCCGAACTTGAGGCCATCCAAAACCGTGCGACCCGTTTTATCACCTCTGAATACACAAAAGAAATTAGCATCACTGCACTCAAACGTTCTATCTCCTTCCCCACACTTGAGTCACGCCGCATTATTTCACGCCTTTGCCTACTACACAGCTTTTTTTACCATCCGACGTCAAAGCAACCCCTGCTGAAACCACCAATCCGAACTTCCAGTCGCCTCAGCCACAACCACCCCATAGCCAGCATCAAGAGCCGTACTTTAGCTATGAGCAGTTCTTGTTTTCCTGATGCAATAACCCAATGGAATGCCCTGTCAAACGACATAGTTTCATGCAACGATCGCAAAACATTTCGCGCGAAACTCACTAGTCATTTTCAGAACACGTGAACCTGTAGTTGCCCTGTAGTTTTTCCCTGTATCTTTTCTTTGTATTTTTGTGCTTTTTTTCTTTTTCTTCTTACCCTTTTTGTAACCGCTTGATCCTCCATTTTTTTAGTGTTTTTTTCTAGTGTTTACAGTTTCAGTGTTAAGTTCATTGTACCTATGTTTTCATCATGAGTGCATTTACACAAAACCATTTGTAAGCCCCTGCCTTCGGGCCTTTAAGGATGAAATAAATGAAATAAATGAAATGAAACCTAACTAAAGCTTGGCGGCTGTTCTGGCAAGGCATTGTGGAAACCAAGTGTATCTTAATTTTAATGACCGATAATTCTATTTATAATGTTGTGGTGACACGGTTAGGTACCTTATATAAGGTAGCGGCTAGTTCCAAAGCACCATCCACAGCAGCTTCGATGCAAAGCAGGTTACATGTAGCAGTGCCTTGAGAGCTGTGCACTGCCAGCATGCCGGCAGGCAGCATGTCGCTGCAAGTATAACGCTGCACTAGCGTAATGTATTCTTGCTTGTAGGTTACAGACAAGTTTATCTATTGCTATTTTTATATATCAAACCATCGATATATTGAACTATTTCGCATCCCCTTCCAATTCAATATATTCGGGTTCGACTGTAGTTGAGTCTGGGGAAGGGCGAGCGCCAGATAAATAAAATTTTATTTGTCCTGATACGCTTTGTCGGACAGAACATGTAGTAAAATTTGGCGCATTTTTTTCTCCGGTTGTCCGAACTATATAAGCTCCAACGATTACTTCTGCGGGGAGGTTTGAGTTTTCGTAAATTCTTTCTACGAGACCGTGTTGTGGAATGTTGAGTTCAATCTGGGTTTATTACAATCGGTAAGTCAGTAAGAGCAAGGGTTATATTCTATTAAGACTGCATTTTCCTGCCATTGTATTGGATGGATTTTTGAATGCTCAGTAAATTTTCTGTGCCATATTGTCCCTCTCGGTGTAGCGAAAATGCTGCGGTGGACATATATTGTCAGGCCTTTTCTTGGAGCTACCGTATACCGTAGTGTAAGAGCCACTCATCCCGAATTAGCAGCAAACACCAATTGCTTTTATCGTGTAATTTTTCTCGCGCGGCATGTTGTGCGCAGAGCTACCGGATGGCAGCAGCTGCCTGTGACACGCACTATACGACCGTGATGACATCGCATCATTCTGTTAATTCTGGCTCTGCGTGGAACTGCTACAGTGAGGAGGCTTCGCCATTATGCCACTATGTTGCGTATCCTAGCTACGCCTTGGCACCAGAAAGAACAAAAGCCTTACCGTGACGCTCGTTTGCTGAGCAAAAGAAACAATTAAATATTTAGCATATAGTGCGATACGCTATCGCAAACCGGTTCTTCAAGGCGCAGCTGGGCCCCCGCGAAAACGGATCATGGTAGCAGATCGCGGATCGGGCTAAATCTCTCTGCGCGAGTGGTGCGCTTTTTTGGAGCCACGTGGCGTGCACGCCTAAGCGCCGGCGCACAAGAAAAGATGTCCGCATCTGTGCCGTCCGCGGAAGCAGCTGCTAAATAGGGTGAAAGAATTGAAATAACGGCAAACGATCATGAGTATGCGAATTGTTCTGGGCCAGTGGCCAACTGACGTCCGACGCGCGTGTATGTGCAGTGCTGGAGCTGAGCAGCAATGGTTCGGACTCATCAGAGTACAGCGGCACCACTTCGACGGCGGCGGCGCCCACGGCCGCGGTGCTGCACTACCCGCAGCCACCGGTGTCGTCGTCGGGGCGCCGGGGCTGCCGGTGCGGCTCGGCGAGCATAAACCCTGGCAAGCTGACGTGCTGCGGCCAGCGGTGCCCGTGCTACGTGGCCGGCTCGAGCTGCGCGAAGTGCCGCTGCAAAGGGTGCCGAAATCCCATCGACAAGATCACCCAGATCTGGAGCGAGGCCCTTCAGGTGGGCGGCCATGAGTCGGCCAAGTCGGGCACTGACGGCAAGCCGCCCAAGGGACGGACACACGTGGTGCATATCCTGCAGGTGGACCACAAGTGACCTGTGTCGCGGATCTCTCCTTTTGTTTATTATTATTATTATTGTTCGTTCCATTTCTAGTGAGGACCAGAGTCAAGAGCATGTCTGGCCTTCTTTCACCGGCGACGAAATGGCGAATCTGCGCAGCGATGGCCTCCGTGAAGGCCGTTCGCCACGGCTGGCATATATGGCAGCAAACTCTGGCCGCAGCGACCAGCTGGCCGAACACCGCGGGTGGTCATGGCCACGGGCCGCTCGGCGGACGTTGTCAAATCTTGCGCATCACGGAGGCCACGCAGTATTGTCGGACGACTAACAAAGCTTATGGCTGCGTGCTCGCAGGATTTAAGTGCTGTCACATGGTTGAACACAGAAGGCAATGGCACAAAAGATAAAAAAAAGCGAGGCACCACAGTTGCTGAGTGCGAATGTAGGAGTCACAGTTATGCTTTCATTATTGCTTTCCCTGTTTTCTGCATGCAATGACATCTGAAGAGCTATTGGAAAAGGAGAAAAAAAGTAGCGTGGTGAATGGTGATGCTGCAGAAAACTCCAGCAAAAGTCAAACTTGGTATGCTACATTTTTTCTTTGTTTTCGATCATCCAGTCTTCGTTGTGACGGAAAGTCTATATCTTGTGGTTAGTCTCGTGGTTAATCATCAAGCTTTCACCATGCAAGCCTTATTTAATAAGAATTTTTGATGCAATGATATGACATTGTGTGGCGAATTGTCACTTGTTCAGCTTCAGAACTCTGCAGCATCTGACCACTGCACAGAATTGTGTCATGTTAGCAATATTTACCATCAGCTGTTCTTTCTTTTCTATAACATTTGAGCCAATAGCACTGTAATAAAGATAGCAAAACGGAAACGGGGCAAAACAGCAGCGGTAAGATATGCTGCTTTTATGAAAAATTACTGCATGGTTTACGCCGGCATTCTTGGTGCCTCGCCTTTTGTGCTTTTATGTCACGTGCCTTGAGCTATCACATATTGAAGCATGGCGCCTTTAGCAGCTTTGTACTGAACCTGGATTAAGCTCAGACATTTTGATTATGTTTTTTGCAGTTATATGCCTATCTGTGGTCAGTGTGCAGCCCATATGCCTGTTGAGCAAAGCAATAATTCCATTCTTCAGGCCACCCTTGAAAGCAAGTTATCTTTGTGCCAAAGTGAGTGTAGGGTTAAGAGACTGCTCCATGTTTACTCTAGGCTGCTTAAATGGGTGTCTTTTTTTTGTTTGCATTATGAGCACTGCAGAAGAAAGAATAGACGCCTGGAAGCTCACTGAATCACTTCACTTGTGGCTTTCAGCCAAGAGATTGCGCAAAAAGGAAATCATTTTGGCAGCAAGCCTTCAGCCCGAGCTATGATTGAATAATAATTATGGCCTGATGTTTCTTAGCGAATTTTTATTACAGCTCCTGGTTAGTTATGATCAGTTTTCTGTTGTGCTGTGTTGCAAAGGTAATTGGCGTGCCTTATATGAGGTGCAAGATGGGTCCGTAGTATCCTAAGTATTCTTTTAGAATCGTGGTAGAAATGCC
The DNA here is from genome assembly GCF_052857255.1 of Amblyomma americanum. NCBI lineage: Eukaryota > Metazoa > Arthropoda > Arachnida > Ixodida > Ixodidae > Amblyomma > Amblyomma americanum. Next base: position 106,139,132 of record NC_135499.1, on the reverse strand, counting down.
TCAGTGTCATGGCTTGACCATGGCATTAATTAGACGAAGATCATGGTTATTTTATAACACTGCCTGAGACGAAGAGATCAACATTTATATGTTGTGTACAATTATTTGTTTAAATTCCATTTTTGTGCAGTGTAATTCTAAACAAATCAGCCTTGTGAATCGTGTACTCTTGCTTCTTTTTGATAAGTGTAATGCAGCTTATTGTGATTTGTTGAGTTCATTTGCTTATAGTGTGAACACTGCCAACAGAAAAGTAAGGGACATTATTGTCTATGTTTCACTGTATTCTCAGAACAGCCACATTACTGTCTCTACCAATTGAAGGCTGTCAAGCTCAGCTCAAGACTGCCTGAATTGAAATGTTCGTTTCAATTTGCAGAATTTTTTCCCACATAACACTGAGCAGCAGTGCAAAGGTTTTAAGGATTGTGCATGCTTTTCTTAGTGAACGAGTTCTACCAGCCCTGCAGGCTAGTTTCAGTTTACAAACTGCTTTAAAGATAGTGCGATTTTTTCTTTGTGAACGAGTTCTGCCAGCACTGCATGCTAGTTTCGGTTTACAAACTGCTATCAGGAATGTTGTCTTGGCTGTTTACAACTTGACAATGCTGACTTTTTTTTTACTATAAAAAAAAATACTGCAAACTATAGCTACGAACTTTTAGTTTGTAGCTTTTTAACTGCCTTAAGTGACGACATGTTTTCCTCATATCTCTACTAACTCGTAAGGTATTGCCTTCACTTCTCTTCGAAAAATATGTGCTCATTCCTATTCCTTGTTTCCCAAGCACTCTGAGAAGTTCAGTGCACATCGTTTTGTTGTAATGTTTGGTATAGCAAATTTCTTCATGACAGGTACTGACTGTGTTGAACTGGCTGGATCCTTTTGCAGATGCATCCAAGAATGCTTCTTTACTTGAGGAACATAGCTGTACTGAAAACAATTCGCTCTTGTTGTTATTTCCCTGCCTCTTTCTTTTTCCTGCTCTGAGAACCCATTAGATCTCAGAAAAAAAAGGGCTACACACCATGTAATAATAGGTGCTCAGTACTGTGGCAGTGAAAAGCACAAACTCACTGCAAAGTTAGGTTGTCATGCTTTCTTTGCTTCCCTTTTCACTTGTTTTCCTGAACCAAGGTTGATCTCGTTGAGGTCTCTAGTAAGATTCCTGGTCATTATGGGGTTTTGGCCTCTTGCTTCTAGGACGTGCTTTCCGAACTTATCCTCATGTTAAGCCACATCATAAATAGCGAATTTTAAAAGGCAGTTTGAGATACTATATATACTCGCTTAGTGAATGCACTTACTCGGATAATGAATGCATCCCCTACTTTGGCTGTCAAAAAAGGAAGGTTTTTTTTTTCGCATAATAAATGCATACTTTCTTTGGCCGCACTGTCTGGTGATAATGATTGTCAGTGCTAGCAAGCACCCTTTTTTGAATGCTGAAACAAATATGCAACAGTATGGAGCACAATCTGCTGAATGTCAATGCTACTATACATTACCCTTCAGGATGAACAAGCAAAAAGATTGTTTCGTGAGGAATCTGAGAACTAATAGAAACCATGCCTGGTCAGAAAGGGTCTCTGTTAGATTTTCCAAATTAATGATTGTAGCAACTTATTGTAATGGGGCTTAGATCCGAATGCAACGAGTTGTGCTAGAGTGAACTCTAATTGTATTCTCTCGGGGCAGAATTATGAGCTGCTGCACGAGTTATATGAGCTTGTATACGAGAAAAATTGTTGAAAATGCTCTTGAGCAAGACAGCTGTACTGAAGAGCTTTTTTTAGTTTTATTTCGTTGAGTTGTGCATGGTGAGGTATATGATGATTCTACTATTGTTACTATTGTTATGAAGTCTTAGCCTACTCAAGCTTTCACGTTTCATTTGCCAATCCGTCTTCTGTGTCCTTGTGACGAACAAAAATGTGCTTATAAGGGCAGCAAAACAATATAGGTCATCTTTGCGAACTGCAGTCTACTGCTCACTTTTGATCATCAGAAAGAATGCTTGCATACTTTGTGAAATCTCTTTCCTTTTCATGCAAATGCAAGGAACCAAAGCCCCTGTTGTCTCTGGAAGTACTTGCCCTTGCAGACAGGCTACATTTGTAGGCATAAAGTCAGCAGGCAGTTCTGCGAAGAAAATATTTTTTTTTAAACAAACAAAAATACTGTGAAATAACCTCTTAAACTTCAGCATCTAATTTGTGCATACAGTGGAAGCCATTCATCTAAGTAGGTGCTGAGCTCCCACAACCTTCTCATATCACCAGCTGCTGTGCCCTGCTGACATTTTTGTGTGGTGTGGTGTTACCAGCATGCTGTGGTGTGACCAACATGCTGTGGTGTAACCAACATGCAAATCTCGCTTGTGGCCCATCTTGCACCTCCAGTGTAACATGCGCACATTAGGATGTATTCAAAGTGACTTACACATGCAAGAGATGGTTTTCGAATTGCTGCAGGTTCTTGTTTGCCTTTAAAAGGAGCCAGACGCTTGAGTGTACTTTCTGCTGGTAGAAAAAAAAGTTGAAATGGATCGAATTGAGGAGTGCGATACAAGTTAGACTGCAACACATGTTTGTATAGGTGCGAGCTGCTTGCTCAGCGTTTCACGCCTCCTTGTACAGTTCTAGCTCTCATTTTTCATCTGTAAATACTTGTAAATATATACATATTTCATATATGCAAATTTTTCCCTTGGAAAGGGAAGGATATACCATCGAGATATTTTTCCAAAAACAGAAGAAATGTATGGTTCTATAAAATGTCGCACACGTCTGGCCAAACAAATCCCCTGACTGCAATAGAATGGAGCTGTCTTCATTCTTTTACTTCTGTTTTTATCGCGACACATTTAATTTTTGTTTTCTATTAAATTGAACCTGTGGACAATTATGAGTTGACGGCTTGAAGTGGTGTGCTCAGCTGTTCATTCAGCCACTTTGGTACAGACTGCCTTTGCTTTGTGTACAGTATTGAGATCTCCCCATGTTTCTCTCGCTCTTTAGAGACTTTTTGTGCCTTTCCTCTGTATTCCTTTTTTAAAGGAACGCCGCAGTTATGCAGTTATTCATTCTTGACCGTTGCAACTGTCCACGACTACCCACCGCTGGATATGCCATAAATCACTGCCTTGCTGGTTCTATATATTTTTGTGTGTACATGTTGATGTGCACCTTTGCCAGCCCTCTTTGCAAAATGACTGCTTGAAGGGGTAATGAAAACTTTAGTCATTTGCTACGTGCAGTGAGGTGGTCACCTGTGAGTGACCACTTTAATGCAGCTTCTATGTTAGTGTGATGGGGGTGTGCACGGGCCAGTTCCCTTTCAGGCTTCACAAGCTTATAAGGTTCACCAGTGAACTACTGATGTTCATGCTGCTGCAGCTACTTTACTCGGAAAGTTAGGGCTCGTCTTGTTTACTCTTGCCTATGGCAGCCTTACAGCAAAATCTGTGCATGCTTTCACTTGCGGTGAGCAGCTGTAAGTGTGCAGAAATGGTGTAAAGCTGAGAAAAACGTTTTTTTATCTGAAATGACAGATTTGTGTACACTCGATCCGTAGCGTTATTAAAAATCTATAGCAGATGGCTGAACCCCCATGGGTTGTGGCACAATGTTTTGCACATTGGCAGTGGTCAGTGATCCTTCCAGCCTGGAAGTATGACGATTGCTCAAAAATTGGAACCCAGCAATGTAAGGAAGACACCTTGTTCAATGGAGTTGGCAGATGGTAGTGCACGCCTGCAACGAGCGGGAAGGAATAACTGTGGCGGTCGTGGTTTCTTTGTGAGGCTTGGTTGTTGTCTTGTGTGAATGTGCAGTGTGCTAGTGGTGGTGATGATCGTGATAATGATCCTGGGTTCTGTGTACGGGCGCCTGCTTCTAGCAGGCATTGCGTTCGTGCTTTGCTTGATCGCCAGACCGCACGAGGAGCACGTCTCATTTGGTCTTGGCGTACTTAAAAATGGATGCGAATTGGGGAGAAATGGCAGATGTTTTGTTGGGTTTCGGTCTGTACTTTGGGAAATGCCTCCGCAATGGACGGACTTGACTCTCTCTCGATCCCTTCACCTTTCTCGTTACCTCACTCGAAATATTGATCAAAAGTGCTGCTTCAGCCGTGCGATCAATAAAAAAAAAACTGCACTCAGGGATAGAAGTTGCAGCAGAGTGCAATTGTGGATGGTGACACTAGAATATTAGCCCTGTAGCACCCAGTGTGTTAGGTACGATACAAAATTTTTTTTATGCTAGAGAGTTTCAGTTCCTCACATTATTGTAGAAATTGTTGGTCAACATATGTCAAAATAAAGTTGAAGTGCAAGATGTAGTAGGCCTGCTGGAAAACCTCGTTATAAAAAGCTAACCCTTACGGCAAAATATCCTACATTTTGTGTGGTCATACTGGTGCATTGGCCACTGTAGGAAGACGAGGTTTGCTATTGATTTATTGCAAGGCACCTGAGCATAGTACGCATTTCCATCGTTTTTGGACTTGGGTAAAATAATTTGCTAATATTAAAGCATATAAGCTTGAAGGGCCCTGTGTCGCAGAAATGCCAGCGCTGGTGTCGGCGTCGTTGGACGTGAGCAAAAAATCCATGGAAAATCCCCAGAGAAGCAACCTAGGTGGAAGATGGGCCAACAAAAAAAAAAAGTTAACATCCCAGCTGAAAAAGTCCATCAGGTTTTCGGACACTAATTGGACATACTTCCAATTGGTTTCAGTGCCGCAAAAATCAATTGGTTCCAACTGGAACCACTTAGATATTCTCCCAGGACCACTGGGGAACATTCTGCCTTGTGCCAACGTTTTACAGGGAAATTAAAATTATGAGAATTGCACACTGTTAGGGAAATGAAGCCAAACAAAATCATCACAAAAGCATCACACACAAGGAATATTAGCTCAATACATATTCACAGAACGCACTTTTGCTTCCACTTATATGCTCCATTAATCGGACCCTCCTGCTGGAGCCAGCGACGCTTGTTCATTGAGCGAAATAATTTCATTTATTAACGGCCACGGTGGTGGTGGAAAAAGATGAAAATAATTCAGCTGGTAAAGCTGATATTTTTTTAACAAGAACCTCTTAATTTCACTGTTGTATGTCAATAATGAGCAGTATGTAGATGTGAATTCGGACCCATTGGAATGTCCAATCGGAATCTCAAGAACCAATTGGATTTATCCACTTGGACAAGCTGCAGCCAATTGGAACCCAGCAACTTCAACTGGTTCCAGTTAACATCAGTTGGCAAAACCAGCAGGACAAGCGGCTGCCAATTAGAACCCGGGAACTCCAATTGGCTTCAGTTAATACCACTTGGCAAGAGCAGTTCGATAAGTTGTTGCCAATTGGAACCCAGTAACTCCAATTGGTTCCGCTTAATACCAGTTGGAATTTCAGTTGGAAGCAATGGACTTTTTCAGCTGGGATCAGTGCACACTAAACCTCAGATGGTCAAAATTATTCCGGAACCCTACACTACAGGCACTCTTCCTCTCTTTCACTCCCTTCTACATCCCTTTCCTCACGGCATATTGGAATTGCTTGGTTCCTTAAATCCAACACAGTTTGTGCGTTCACAGTTTTCATTCAGACACCACTGCACTCAAGTTACGTACTGGCCTTTCTTTTTCCACCGAGGAATTTGTCTGGTAGCACTTCCTGCTGCATGTTTAACAAAAACGATGAACTGCTTTCTTCAGACAAGCAGCTTTTTTGCTGATGAAACTCAGTCCGTCCGATAGCGGGGCCATTTCTCAAGACTACTGGCCAGCCGGCAATGTGAGGGAGTTCCTCTGCTTTTCTTTGTAAATGACCAATTGCTTTTCTCTCGGCAGGTGGTCACGAGATTTGTGTTCTTGGTTTTGTGTCGTTTATTTTTTTCATTACACTCTCTTTCGGGGACCTGCTAGTTAAAACCATTGTTGTGCTTTGAAGGGGCGAATGCAATGCCTCATCTGATATTTAAATGGCTCATGTAGTAACTTTTGTAGGACTTTTTTTCTTCTTTGTGCTTTTAATTTAATGGTCTGTCGATACAGCACATTTTTTAGTTTTCATGTTTGATGCCAAACCGACCACACAGTCCGAGCGAGGCTGTGCAGTGGTTTTCAGTGATGACCTGAACATCTCTGTTAAAACGAAAATAAAAATTTAATCAATTGAGTGTGTGTGTTCTGCTTCATCCTGATTGCTTGGGGGTACTGAGACGTTCTGTTCGGGTCGAAGCTGTCGGGCCTTTCTCGTCCAAGCAATGGGACAAGACTGTATTTCTTCGTTCATGCAACAAGAATGAAAATCGCTTGGATTTTGGTAAGGAAATGAGAGGTTAATTTTTTTTTAAATCCTTTAATTGTGCCTTCTGATGCCTGCAGCATTTTATGCTCAAAGTCTACAAGGGAAATTGTTTTCGGTGTGTAGTCTTTTCCCCTCAGACCTTGTGTTTGTTTTTACATAGAAAGAAGAAGAACGCACCAGAGGAATAGCTCCCAGCTGGCATCGTCTATTTTTTCTTCTTTGCGCGAGCTGGAAGAGAAGTTGGGTGGTACTTAATGTCAAGCAGCTTGCTTGCTTCGTGTTTTTTGTGTCTCAAAAGCCATTGTTAAAGTATAATGATAGGTAAGTAGGTAACAACTTTATTTCTGAGAGATTTTAGGGAAAGGGTGGATATCAGACGACCCCAAGCCTATGAGCCGCGGCGGCCTCCGCAGCCCGCCGACCTCACTTGAGCCGTGGCTCCGAGCTGCGGAACAGTGCCTCCGAGCTGCGGAACAGTGCCTCCCACTGTTTGGTTGTAATTGTGGCGCAGGCAGAGGCTCTATTTTTTTTTTACTTTTTTTTTTATGCCTCACCATAATTTATGTTTGGTTGTAATGACTGTTGGGTGTGTGAAGGGTAGGTATTGACAATCTTAAAGGAGCTGGTTGTGAGCACATTTTGCATGTTGGTGTGTATCTCTCTGGGTGTATTCTGGAATGTAGAGCGGGTGCGAATAGTTACAATCGTCTGTAGCCGTCGCCATGCGCTCGCTTGATTTTTGGTGAGCGACTTGTCCGCGGGTTGATAGGGGGTCCGCTACAGTTGCTATGCTGAAGTAATATCTTGGTAAGTTTGGGGGCTGTCCCTGGACCCGGATGCCATTTCTCGTTCAGTAAATTCTCTCACCCGGTTTACCAATTCTAAAGAGGGAACATCTTATCCATCCGCTTCTGGAAAGCAGGCTTATCAGGTTGTTTTGTAATTCTGCAGAGAAGACCCCCTTCCGTGCCAGTAACCTGAGGTCTTATTCGTGCTAGGTCCGTGACCTAGTTAAAGAGACAGTGAGGACAGCTCTATCAATTTTTTTTTTGTTAGCAAAGTGCGATAGTTCGGCATTTGTCTTTGTTGCCACTTGTCCAGCAGCGAAAGATGGATTTATTGCTAAGAGGTTTGGATTCGAAGTTGAAAATTTTTCCCGCCGCTCTGATTCAAACTCTCAACTCTCTGATGGCGAAATAGGAAAAAGTGGCATGAAACATGACGTAAAGCCCGTACTCCGTGATTGCTGGAAACTAGCAGTGCAGTAGTGCTGTCTAGAAGCAGTCGAAATAAAAGCTACCGGTGGCCAGATGTTAAAAGCATGTATCAGCCGTCGCTGCCGTCGCTTCGTTTACGTTTACACCAGCGTCTTGCCAGCATTACGATTGATCCCGTACCTGATAATGACAGCGAAGTTCCTGCAAACAACTCCAGCCAGCACTTCAGTGGCCTCATCCCCATGTAGCATGTGATATGCTTTTGAGCGCGGGCTTGAGTGGTCGGATATCAAGCTGTCCGAGCACCGAGGAGCCGGCGTCAGCAGCAATTAAGCCAAGCTGACGGTTCGGGAGCTGTCATCGGAGCCACCGTCACGACTGATGAGTAGAGACTGTTACATGCGGACTTATGTAAATTCTGTAATAGTTCTCGTAAATTGTAGTGCTGCCCAGCTCTTGGTACCTTCACTGAGCGAACACGCCGAGCTGTGCGTTTGCTAATATCGAGGCACTGCAAAATGGCATTCTTCTGGGCTAGTTGGTATGATTCCATCTGTGCAGTGCTGTGTTCCGTGTTTCAATGTGTCTCTCTACGTCCCAAAGTTCACGCTGGCCCACAGATGGACTAATCTCGAAGCTCATGCAACATTAGCTAGCCATAGGCCAGCATTTTCCATTTACTTGTTTAAAACATCCCAATGGGCATTAAAATTGTCTTGATCATCTTTTGGATGTTCAGGATGTCTGCAGGGCGTCTGTAGAATGTACAAGGAAGGTTCAGTGCCCATTGGGATATGACAGCAAGCTTCACGAAGGCAACATTTAAATTCTGGCAGCAGCTATGTTGCCTACCGTGACAAGGAACTGTGATAATAAATCCTTACATTCATTCACCGGCTGAACACTTGGCTCACAATTGAGTGATCAGTTAGCATTGCTGCTGGAGGTAAGCGTACCCAGTAAGCTATTTTTTTTGCACTAACATTGCAATTGTTACAGGTGCAGTTACGGACACTGCCAAGTTCTCTCAAACTTGAGGAGCTCGAGTGTGTGCTGCTGTGAGATGGACTGCGTCGTCGCAGCTCGGCTGGAGGGCATAGCACCCAGAGTTCAGCCTTCTATGTCTCAATATGGCCGTGCTCCGCGTTGCTTGCTTCAAGGCATGCGGGTGGCGGCAATATCCACAATTGATGTTCTGTTCCTGTTTGATGTGCGTTAGGATGCGCATATTGTACAACTCAGCATTCCAGGGCATTCATCCGCAATCGAATGTTCTTATAGTGTAGTAATTTTTTTATGCGTTAGCGTTTTATGCTACACGCACTGTAAATTAGTTAATTTCTGGTGCACAGCATTTCGTATGAAAAGGTCTCTCGAAACTATATAGTGGATAGACTGGCATATTGAGTTTTTACAACTATGACTTTTTTCATCCTTCGGTGTCATCAAACATGCATGCTTGCGTGTATTGTCATCACAGTGCATAATTCACTCAGTGCTTTTGTTGTTTATTCCCAGAAGGTACTAGTACACAGCATACCTACAGTTTGTTCAGTGGCTGTGGCGTCACCTGGGAAAAAAAAATACCTGGTCTTGCCAGCTTATGCTGTGGCAACGATAAGGGCATCGTTCCCGACATGCACACCAACAGGATTCCGATACCCTGAATACTAGGAGGCAAGTACAGCCAAGTTCTCAGCTTCTTGTAATGTGGGCTGGAGCAGAGAAAAGTGGTTCTCCTTATATCTCAAGAGAACTTATTGTTGAGTGAATTGGTAGCTGTTGATCGCAACTGTTTAAATGCACCAAAGAAACTACACATTCCACAAGGGATTATTTAGTTATTTATTTATTTCAAAACTGCAGGCCAATATATTGGCCCATGCAGGAGGGGCTATACAAGGCATTTAAAATGACAAAGGAATACATACTGTTGCAATCAATGAGAAAAACAACAAAATGAAACACTCATTCACTCAAGAAAATACTTCTCGAGAGCTTTACTGAAACTGGAGGACTGGAAAATGACCTCGGGAAGAGAGTTCCAGTCGGAAACAGTTTGTGTAAAGAAACTGTGCTTGAAAGTGTCAGTCCTTGCAAAAATGGGTTCGAGCAAATGACTTCGTGAATGGTGTGTTCTGTGCTACAATTGTTTGAGAATTGTGGGGCAGGGTATGTTTAATTTATGTGTTAAAAGGTTATGCATAAACAATAGACGGGACATTTTTCTGCATACTTCAAGTAGTGGAATATGGTTGGTTTTCATTAGTGTTGTAGGTGAGTCTAACCTCCTATATTTGTTATAAATAAAATTAACTGCTTTCTTTTGCACCATCGCTACCTGGAACATAAGTCTTTCTTTATGAATGGATCCCATAAAACCGAAGCGAACTCTAATTTGGACCTAATAAATGTCGAGTATGCAAGGAGTTTGACTTTACTTGGGGCACCTTTAAGCTTCCACCTTAAGTAGCAAAGCTTAGAAAAAGTTGCACAAAGGACACAATGATGCATCAAGTCACCATCATCATCATCAGGCTGACTACGTCCACTGCAGGAAAAAGGCCTCTCCCGTAACTCTCCAATTAACTTTGTCCTGTGCCAGCTGCGGCTACCTTATCCCCGCAAACTTTTTTACCTCATCCACCTACCTAACTTTTTGCCACCCCCTGGCTTGCTTGCCTTCTCTAGGTATCCAGTCCGTTACTCTTAGTTACCAACAGTTATCTTGCCTTTACATTACATACCCTACCCAAGCCTATTTCTTCTTTATTTCCACTAGGATGTCATTAACCTGCATTTATTCCCTGGCCCACTCTACCCTCTTCCAGTCTCTTAGCGTTACATCTATCATTTTTCTTTCCATAGCTTGCTGTGTTGTCCTCAATTTAAGTTGAACCCTTTTTGTTAGCCTCCATGTCTCTGCCCCATAGGTGAGTAGCGGTAAGATATAGCTCTTATATACTTTTCCCTTCCAGGATCTTGGGGAACTCCATTCGTGATATGAGAGAACTTGCCAAATGCGCTCCACCCCATTTTCATTTTTCTGTTATTTCCTTCTCGTGATCCGTATCTGTGATCACTACCTGCCCTAAGTAGCCGTATTCCTTTACCACTTCCAGCACCTCGCTACTAATTGTAAACTGCTGCTTCCTTGCGAGCCTGTTGAACATTACTTTGGTATTCTGTATGTTAAATTTTAGACCGACCGTTCTGTCCTGCCTGTTTAAGTCATTGATCATGCTTTGCAGTTCATCTGAGTGACTTAGCAAGACGTCATCAGCGAATCACAGATTACTAAGGTATTCTCCCTTAACTCTTATCTCTGACTGCTCCCAATCTAAATCTCTAAATACCTCGTGTAAACAGGCAGTGAATAGCATTGGCGATATCGTGTCTTCCTGCCTGACACCCTTACCTACTGGAATTTTATTGCTGGCTTTATGAAGGACTATGGTGGCTGTGTAGCCATTATAGATATCTTCCAGTAATTTTACATATGGCTTGTTTGCTCCCTGATTCCGTAATGCCTGCATGACTGCTGCGGTTTCTATTAAGTCAAATGCTTTCTCATAATCTATGAAGGCTATATATAGAGGTTGGTTATATTCTGTGCATTTTGCTTATCACCTGATTGATAGTGTGAATATGGTCTGTTCTTAAGTAGCGTTTATGAAAGACTACCTGATCATTTGGTTGACTGAAGTCTAAGATTATTCTTACTGTATTAGTGATAAGTGCGATATGATAAACGATGCTCAAAAAACTTTTTCTAGGCCTTATACAATAATATGGAATTTTCACTCATGCACAAGCTACATTTCTTTCTGATGCAGAATGCTTCAGTCAATTCCGTGGCCATTGTATTCTTACTTCTGGCAAGAAATCACATGCCAGCAAAGCGTGGCTCACAAGAGCGTGAAGTGCAAGTCTGACGTGCTTTGTTGAAATTAAGCTCTCTTTATTTTGCTTAATGTTTTGTTCATGTTATTTGATTTGCTCATTTACACAGCGCCCGGTTTATCTTGTATTTAGGGGCAATTTCGTATACTAGCCCTTTGGTGCACTTCATGGAAGGTCACCCACGCTTTTTTCCACAGCCTCTTTTTTCTCTTTACGTCCTTTTCCGATCCAACAGCAAAGGCCCCTGAGCTTCTTATGGGCTGAAAAGATTAGCAGTACGTCATGCTTGCTCTCAACATTCTTCAAATTGTGGGCCAGCTTGTGCACATACAGCACCACTGCCAGTCTTGCCCCTTCTCGAGAGAAATCTTCCCTAGCTCACACTGCCTTGCTCTTCATTTTCTGAATGAGGCTTCGGCAACTCCTAGCTGTCACAAGTGACTGAGGGAACCCAGCTGAAGCCAGCATGGCCAGTTGTCTTACAAAACTCAACTGAATCTTGTGAGTGCATGGCTTCCTGAGTGCAGATTCAAGGTAAAGTGAAGGAATCTCTCTTTTTTACTAATTTTGAACATGAGGAGTCATATGGCTGAAGCCCTTTTTTGCACGCATAGCATAACTCCAGCACACGTGATCCATACAAAACTCAATGGTCAGATCTAAAAACTATACAAAGTTACCCTCAGACAGTTCACACATGAAATCCAAGCCATGTTGTCTAAATATGAATAAATCATTGCCCACAACTTCTGCAAAGGTCAAGCTTTTGTCCTTGCTAAAAGTAATCAAAATGAACACAACAGAAATGACCAGTCTGCTAAATGAAACCAGAAAAGACGACAAAAGGGGGGGGGGGGGGTAGTTTAGTGGTTGTTAGCGCATTGTCACGACTGTTGGTATGTGCCGCTATATGATTGCACTGTTATGAGGAATATATAGTTTCAAGCCCGTTGGAATTGCCTAATCGTCTACTTGAATTGTTTGAAAAAGCACTAATGGCTATGTGCTTGTTGTTACTCTCAGGTTGTTAAATAAGTAGTCAACACACTTCATTACAACATTATGGCAGGGCTCACATACAGTCCCTGTGTTGCCTAAATGACATTTCTCATCAAATCAACCAGCTTTAAGAAGTTCTGTGCATGCCCACTAGCTGTTGCATGTGTCCATGGCTGGCAGAGGTGCAGCATTCATTTAACAGCTTGCCAATTGGCCAGCCAATTAGTTTCTAATTTTAGTTGTTGGAAAATGTGCAGCTGGTAACACTGACAGGCAGAATAGAGGTGTTTCAAATAGGACTGTCTGCAGTGCATCAGGACGTCATTTTACAAGTTAGCAGTATTGTGGCCAGTTATGAAATGTCGATATTCCTCATACTTCACTTTTGACAGAATAAGCATTATAGCAAATGAATATGCTAAGGGCCAACGTTCATTACAAAAAAGGTACATTCAGGAATGCTGACAGAATAAGAACTCTAAAAATTGTAGACTGAGCTTGCTTTCTGTTGCTTTCAAGGTATTCACTCTGGTAGTCGCCGACAAAAACAGAGCAGTGCTTACCACTGCAAAAGTAGGATACAGGCTGGGTTTTGAAATTTATTTAATATACGCGGCTGCTAGCGCACAGAGTAAGGGAATTACATGTTAATAATAAACACAAAATTGCAAGACCAACTTACAGGATGAAAATTAAAATATGAGATACCGGAAATGAGTTGAAGGCTTTCCAGTCCTTTTTCCTACAGCTACTTCAGTGCGGCAGCCATTTTACGGCTTTGCAAAGCACGCTTTGTGGGCTTCCACCTACCAACCAAGTCTACCTTGGATGGCCTGGATAGCACGTTTTTTTAGATATGCTGGTCCAACTCCTGGTTCAGTGTGTTTGTTCCATGGCATCTTTGAAGCTAGGATACAGAAAGCAGTTTTATGACCTTCATTTGCAGGGACTCTGTGTACCCTGCAATAGACAATGACATTGGGCTCTCAGTGATTGACTTTTGTGTGCTTTTTTTTTCCCACAGTCTGCGGAAACTAGAGCCTGCCTAGCTCGGCCATGTGGAACTGAACAAAGCTCGTGAACGAGTTATGAACGCTGATGTTTTCTTTTTGCAGCCAGTGTCAGGGTAAATGGACTCTTCACCAAATGCTCACTTTTGCTACAGATGAAAACAATGGTATGCATTTTTTTACAGGTGAAGACTGCTAGTAGTTTTATTAAAGGCTTTGAACCAGCAATAATTGCTCCCTATGCACTTTCTACTTACAGCCACAAACCACAGGAACAGAATATGCAAACCACAGCGTGCAAATCACAGCAACAAATCACCCAAATGTTGGCACTGTCTTCTGTGGGTGACGAATGCGGCACCATGCCTGGCTTTTGAGGTCTATATATGCCACATGAGTGTGCCATCGCTTATTGCCTGGTCCCTGTCACCATTCTCATTAAAATGAAGAGCTGCCAGGAGTGAGCTGAAAAGGTCAAGAAATATGACCCAAAACTTTTAGATATTATTATTGTATTGCAAAGAATTTTCCTTATCCTTTATGTACTGCACCACTATGCCATGATGGATAATATTCTGTATGTATCCTTATGCATACTCACTGAGCCCTCATGCCTTTGCATGTGAATGAGGTTGATTTGGGGACGAACCTATTCATCACAGGGTGAAGTGGTTCCAGACCATATGTCTGTACTCATGGTGACAGGCACTGGATGTCCTTTAGAAGCATTGGTGCTTTTATAATGGCTTCAACTTCCTTCTGTGAAAGAGAACCTGGATAGAAAAACACACTTTTTGCACTGTTACACAACTGAACAAAAAACATTCTGCATGACATAGTACTAACTCTGATGAAATAGTATGAGGTAACAGTGGCATTATTTTCTTTCTGCTTTCGGTTAGGCACACAAGATCTCTACTGGTAGACTTTCTAAGAGCCCATTCAAGTCCTGAGAAAGCTGAGCAGGGGACTTAACTCCACTTACCAACACTGAGCCGTGCAGAGCTGCTCAAAGGCTAAGGCCTATGTAGGCACCTTGGATAGATTTGGTTGTGTCCTTCGTGGATCTTACTGACATGGTTCACTAGACTCTGCTGTGCTGCCGCAAGCAGCTCGCCATCCCCATCACAAACGGAGGCTTGTGGTTGATAATTGCAGCTGCCCCCATCTGCGTTGCTAGTGGCGCTGAACTGTCGATCAAAAGGAGACCTACGACGCTGTACGTCCGCGTACTCCGGCTGTGAGCGCGGAGCATACGGAAGCACACAGTAGCGCGCACTGCTCTCGCGCAGGGTAAACTGCGCGGCACAAGCGAAAAAATTGTTGCCGAGTGATCAGCTTCATTCAAGGAGCATGGTGTTGTGCCATTGAGGTAGTCCCGTTGCGCTCGCCACCCGTGTTGTGACCAGTCTCTTCATGGGCGTGGGTTCGAATCCCACCGCTGCAATTTTGTGATTTGGCATCCCACCGCTGCCACCAATGTTGTGACTTAGAGGTGGTTCCGTTGCGCTCGCCACCCGTTTTGTGACAGAGCGCTGCCAGTTCTCTTGGCGGTAGCGAAGAGAAGTCAGGCACAGGTGAGAATAACAAAAGGGATTTTATACACTACGTACAGGGCATTATATAGGACAAGATCGGCACTGGGGCCGAGAGCTAACAGCAGACGTGACTGTTCTCACACATCTCACTCCACTCGTGAGCGGCACTCGACTCACGGTGGGTCGGTCTCTCGGTGGATCGGTCTCTTCTCCAAGCGGCAGCGCTGGGGCTTATAAAGCCCAAGGAACGGTTGTCACTCAAACGGCCCAATACAAAGCCAACACTTGACGGCCGTCCCAGAGGTCCAACCAGCGACCGCGATGGCCACCCGCTTCAAGTTTGCCGCGCGCGGCGACTTCCAAGGGGAAAGGGAAACCGGCGCCTCTCTGTCCTATCTGTCTAGCAGCTTGCTGCACGTTTGGGCATGTCCCTCGCCGATACTTCTCCATAGGGCGCTGCTGCCTTGCGGAGCAGCACCTTAACTTGTCAAGGGAGCGTTAGGGCACTGTTGTTTTGTGGCGCAGCACCGGGCTTGTCAAAAAGGGCGTTCGCAGGAGAATTTTTTCATCCTGTAGAATTGGAATCCGGGTCGTGTTGCCAACGGTTGGCTAGGTTAGGCACCGGCGAGTCGTTTCCCCCTTCCGCTGTGAGCCTACGCTTCAAATTAAATATTGTAACCGCAGCGCGGGGAGTCGCGAGGGGTGAGGGCAACGTCGACGCGTCGCTCGCTTCGGAGGCTGTTCGATGCTTTGGGCCCAAATGGATTCTGATTCCTTGAACGGAGCCGTTGCATGGAACAGCAGACGGGAGGGCGGCGTCCGGGAGGTTTTCCACGGTCGCAAAGGGCCGTTTTTTGCCACGAAAAACGCAATTAAGGTTATAATGGCTTGAAAGTAAAGCCGCCGCTACACGAAACCGCGCGCCCTGCGCGTTCGCGGAGGTACGGGGTCAACTAAGCCCGGCTCTAGCAGCGAGCCTATAGGCCTCGCCCACTTGCATGCCTTCCAATGTGTACTATGAATGGATTAAATTGGACGAGAGCACAAATAGTATGTATACAGCTCTGCGCAGCTACCGAAGCTGGTAAATGGAGCCGCAACGGGGCCGCCGCGGTGGCTCAGTGGTTATGGCACTCGGCCGCTGACCCGAAAGACGCGGGTTCGATACCGGCCGCGGCAGTCGAATTTCGATGGAGACGAAATTCTAGACGCCCGTGTACTGTGCGATGTCAGTGCAGGTCAAAGAACTCCAGGTGGTTGAAATTTCGGGAGCCGTTCACTACGGCGTCCCTCATAGCCTGAGTCGCTTTGGGACATTAAACCCTCCCCCCCCCTCCCCCCCCCCCCCCCCCAAACCAAGCCAAACCGAAGCCGCAACGAATCGAGTGGAAGGAGCACGCCGACTCTCGATCGCTCTCGGCAGTTTCCAAATCGTCTTTTGTTAACTGCCTTGTATGTTAAATCTCTTCCGTCCCTAATAAACCATTTTTGTTAAGAAATTCGAAGTTATTGCCCCGCAACGTTTCGCCGGGCGAGCGTACGCAATCTCAAGGTGCTCTTTATACTGCTTACTGCCTTATACGATCACCACGACCATCGTGCTATCATGGTTATTTATTGACCACGGAGATCATCTGACCAGCCGTAACAGGCTCCATGGAATGTTTAGCTAGCACGTGGCCGGGGTACTTTGAGTTCCTGTGCGGTTCTGCGCTTGTAAGAGGCGCGAAGTCGAGGCGCGCGAAAAACTAAACACGCGGGCACGCAAAGCGCACAGCCGCGAAGCGCCAAAGCATTATCTTAATTCTCTAATTCATCCAGGTGACGCTTCAACCGATTGCCGTCTCTACTCGAGCCCGCGAGCAGACTTTATACCCCGCCGCCGCAGTGGCTGAGTGGTTATGGCGCTCGGAACCCTTCACTACGGCGTCTCATAGCCGCAGTCGCTTTGGGACGTTAAACCCCCATAAACCAAACCAAAACCAGACTTTATACCCTACTCCCCCTTTGAGGGGCTGAGCGACAGGATCGAGCGACGGGAGGTTGGTGGTGGAAACTTTTATTAGACACAGGGGAATTTAGGACACGCAGGTGCTTGGGCCCCCGCACGGCCCTACTGCACTCAAACGTTCATGTCCCAGAGGCTCATGACGCTGGCAGCCCGGCCTGTGGCGATGGCTTGCTTGGTCGGGTCCTCGGAGCGCAGTAGGGTCTCCCAAGCCTCCCAAGTGGTAAGGTGCTCCAGGCCCCGCAGGGGAGGATTCGCCGGGCAGAGGAAAAGTTATGATCGAGAGTGGCTTTGGGGTGGTGGCAGAGGGTACAGGAGGGGTTTTTGTGGACTTGGTGATAGCGCGAGCGTATATAAGGGGAGGGTAAGGTGCGTGTTTGGAGCCGCCTCCAAAGTGTCTGGTGATAAGTGACGAGGGAGGGACGGGGTAGGGGGTACAGCCGAATGCTCGGCTTTGCAGGGCCTGCGTCAGTTCACTGCACGAATACATGCGCTCCCGTGAGAACCCCAGATCGTAGGCCGCCGGTGCCCGGTTGAGAGAACCTTAGGCAAAAGCGTTGGCAGCCTCGTTTCCGGGATTCCCGGAATGGGCAGGTGGTGGTGGTGAAAGCATTTATTTGAATATTGCAGAGAGGTTGCATGGGGAGCACTCCCTAGTGGGCCGCTCTCCTTACAGTACTAGGGTGAAGTCCCTTTATTCAGGGACCCCATTGGTCTGGGCCGCCACTCGAGCTCGCTGAACTAGGGCTTGTTGGGCAGGTAGGTCCAGGCAGCTGAGCAGGGCCGCCTCCCAGTCCTCTCGAGTAGGGGAAGGGGTTAGGGGCGGAAGAGTAGAATTGTGTTGGCATGCCCAGACCATGTGGAACGTGTCAGCCACCTCCCCACAGAAAGAGCAGAGGCCAGAGAAAGAAGTGTCGAAATGTTTGAGCACTGCCGGGCACAGTAGAGTGTTAGTAAAAAGTCTAAGCAGTATTCTCTCGTCCGCTTTCCCCTAGCCCTTGAGAGGAGTCGGGTACTGACGGTGCGAGCCCCGGTAATAAGCGGAGATATCTTTGAAAGTTAACAGAGGATACGAGTCCTGGTCCAGATCGGTAGGGTCTACGTCGGGGGCCCGTTTTAGTGAGTGCGCGGGCGACCAAGTTGGCGGCCTCATTCCCTGGTAGGCCCTGGTGGCCTGGAGTCCAAATGAGAAATCGGGTCGTGGGGTCCTGATCCCGAGCTGCTCTCCGAAGTTTTCGGTTGCGCTGTTGGCGTTATCCAGTCCAGTTCATAATTCTGGCAAGCCCCTCGCGAGTCAGATATGATGAATTAGATTCAGCGGGGGAGGCGGCTAGGGCGATTGCTACCTCCTCCGCGTGGGTTGTGCGAAGTGCCTTAAAAGTGAGACCGTTCACCTGTCTCCCCTCATGAACGACTTCGGCCGTGTATCATCCTCCCCTGGAATGATGTGGGCCCGCAACGTCTACTTAGAAAACGCTGTGTTTGGAGCCATAATGGCGGTGCAGGGCATTCGCCCGCGCCTGACGCCGTCCATTGGGGTTCTCTCTGTCCATTTTGGTAGGAAGGGGTCGAACACGGAGGGCGCCTCTCCATTGTTCTGGCACTCATACCCTTTCCTCAATGTGATGGTCATGTTGTATATGTAGCCGGCCCAGTAGGCGACGACCGGACACGGTCTGGGCAAGACGCGTCTATTGATTAGTGAGGTGCGCCTCGCGCAGCTCCCGATAGGTGTTCACCACCCCCAGTGCAAGGAGCCTCGCATTTGAGGTAGAGATCGGGAGGTCGAGCGCCCTTTTGATCATCTTGCGGAGAGTAACCTCCAAGATGTCTTCGTCATGCTTGCGCAAGTGCAGGTATGGAGTCGAATATAGAATTCGACTCGTCACAAAAGCACGGGCGAGTCGCATCGCATCCCTACTTCTGAGGCCCCCACGCTTGTTGGAGACGCGGCGGACCATGCGGCCCACTTGATCGCCAACCTTGCGAAGCTTGCCTATGGTTGGGTCAGCGCGACGGTTATGGTTAGTAAATAGTCCGAGGACTCTAATCTCAGTGGCTTCGTGTATGGGTCCGCTAGCCAGAGAGAGAAGTATTGGGGTCTTGCATCTCTGCGAGGGGCGGAGATGTACGAATTCTGATTTTTGAGGAGAGCACTGGAGGTTGAAGTGTTGAATGCTACAGGTGGGGTTAGCCTTGCTTTATCTGCCGGCAATTGCTCCACCGCAGCATCCCTTCGATATTAACAATGCCACATCTACCCCGCTAAGCGCACAGTCTCTTATAATAGCACACATTCTCTCCCGCAGTCACCATCTATGCACACAATCAATCCACACAGTTCGCATCACAGTCCACTCCAGAAGTCACCATCTATGCACATATTCACAGCACTGGAGACCACAGTACCTAGCATAGCGTTCCACTATGCTCGCCGCTGTTTGCAGGCGGACCTCCTGCGCGGTAAAGCCTTTGTGGACAAAAAGACAGGTGGACGGGTCCCGTTGGAAAGTGTTGTAACCTGACAGCTTCACCGCCGCCCCAGGTTCCTGGAGTGCGACTAGTGCTGACGTATGCTCAAAAGTGTCGAGATATAATCTCAAGTGAGCTCGTTTTCTATTGTTTTTTGAAACCGCGGCAGTTCCATTGCACGACGGAGAAAGCCTGATGTTTTGGAGGGCGGGTGGGCCTAGTTCCCACTGCCATCTTGAATTTGGGGTTGAGCTGGGATAGACTCCGCAGCTACGGCTCCCATGCCCTGAACTGGGAGGGACTGCACGGAATCTTCGGCAATTTCGCCCATGTCAATACTCCTGGTAAATTTTGGTGGACGGCTAACGTCCTTTAGTGGGCTAGGCCTGCGGCCAAGGCGCGGGCCAGCCTCATTCATCCAAGTTTTAATGTTATTGGTGACCGCAATGGTCACCTTCTGAGTGATGTCTTCCACTAGCTTGCCAAAGTTAGAAAGCTGGCCTACCAACTCGGCTAGGGTGTTTTCTACAGCCGTTAAACGGCTGTCCATCTCCTTTCACTGAGGGCTCTCGCACATAGGCTCAGATTCCTCAGGGCGCACCACTGGGACCGCCGGCGACGACGGCGGGGATGGTGATTCTGCCTGCGCAGAGCGCAAAATTTTGTTTTCCGCAGCTAGCTGAGCTACCTGCGCGCGAAGTGCGGCCATTTCGCGGCGCATCTCAACGATTTCAAAGGGAAGGGAAGAAGGAGGGTTAGAGGCGGAAGAGGAGGCAACCCCAGCCCAGCTGCCTACCTTGTTCGATGACTTCTTGGAAGCCGCAGGCGTTGACGGGCCGCTGCCTCCGAGGTCTGGGAACTCCCCGGCCTGGAAAGCCGGAGCACCCTGGTCACGTAACGTCTTCGGTGTCGTCCTCGTTGACGGCTTCTTGGGGGATAAATGTGGCGTCATCGGGTAGGTCGGCGCGCGTTTGGTAACGCCGCGTCGCGGCGCGTCGCTGGTCGCCGTGTTGCCAGCCTTGCCGCCGGAAGCACCTCCTTGCACGATGCCTGGCGACTCAGAATGCCGTGTAGCTGGAAGCCCCTTGAGGCTCCGGGCGGCGAGGGTTCCCGGAGCGTTCTGGAGGTGGCGAAATTTTCCTTTGCAGGCCTGGGAGCCTGTGAGGTGGGCTTGCCCGCAGACCATGCAAGCCGGCTTGCACTCGTGAGGCGCCATGCCGTCGGCAGCCGTCCCCACGTTTTGGCCGCAATGGCCGCAGCGTTCCTCTACCGGGCGAGGGCAGGTGTCCACCCGGTGTCCGATCGTTCCACACCGGTAACAAGCAGGGATGGTGCGTTTGTACTCTCGCACTGGCGTGACCGTTGAGTTATAGAGGACAAAGCGCGGCTCCTTTCGGCCCTCGAAGGTGACCAGCGCAAGAGATGACTTTCCGAGCTTGCGGACGAAAGCGATATCACCGTCACGCCAGATGATTTTGTCGCGGAGAGTAGCCGAGGTCTCTCGCTCGTGAACGGTGATGACTCCCCGGCACACCTCCCCGGTAAGTTTCGCGTGGCCAATGAGAGGAAGTTGACCCTCACTTGAGTTAAGGGTGAATTCCCGGGCCAGCTTATTGGCCGTGGCGACGTCTTGGGTGGCGCAGAGAAATATGTTCTGATCCCAAAGGGGCCAGATAGTGAGGGCCTTGACTGCCTCAGCGCCAACTTAGGAGGCAAGGGGTAGGCCTAGCTCACCGGGCTTGAAAGCTTGGCGGAAGTCGATGGTGGCTCATGGCTTCACCACCACAATGATGTCTTCCTGTTCGAAGCGAGGCATCCTGCGTGGACGCCACGATGGCTTCTGTGCCGGCGGACCTCGCGCGCCGACTTCTGTAGCAGGAGAAATTCGAGCCGCCCCGCCAGTATCGGACGCGGCGGCGGCAGCCGTCTTGGCGCGTCGGCCACGCTTGCGCAGCGCGATTAACGTATAGGCTCTCGCCAGAAATAGCGTCCGACGATTCCGCAGTGTCTTGAGCGGCAGCAGGGACGGTTTCGGTCCACGACAGTGTAGTCGGATCGTAGCCCCGAAGAGCGGAGGCCGCCATGTTGGCCGACGGCCGCGGGGAGTACCCGTCCAGGGCGGTATTGACGCTATTCTTCGTTAGGCTTAGCGGAGCTCCCATGAGGCGGAATCAGAGACCGGGCATAACATGCCCAAATATGGTCCCACCTTGGTGAAAGGGGTGTCTTCTTGGTCCAGACAACTTTAGAAGGATGATGCCGGCAAAGTTTTCGGGCTGCAGCAATCCGGCCCTCCGGACGAAAATCACAGGAGCCGATGTGGAGCGCGTTCGCCTTCTTCGCGCGTCCGCAGCGCCCTCCAGGAGTGGGCAGGCACCCATTTGAGCTCCACGTGGCGGGGCGGGTGTGCGGCGAGGGAGTTCAGTATGCGAAATGCAGGGACGTGAACTCTCCCGCGGTCTAAATTTAGTATGGCAGTTTTAGAGTCCGATAGTATATACCGGGCCTCCGTGCGCGTGATGGATATATAGGGCAGTAGCGGCCTTTTCATCTCCTCCGAAGTGTCAGTGGGGGATATATGAAGGGTGGCAATCGGTTGTAGGGAGGGGTTCGTGATGGCTACAACCGCGTCCTCGCCTGTGCATGCGGCATCCAACCACACGGCATCCGGTTCCGTGCCATAGTGTTTGTGGAGCGCCCGTGCGCGAGCTCTGCGGCGGGGTTCGTGGTAGGTGGGGTGCATGTTTTGGGGGAAAGGTTTAATAAGTAGTTCGCGGTTCATGTGGTGTGGTACCTGGAGCTGTGTGGGAACCGTGGCTGGTATCCTGATACCGAGGGTGTGTAGGATGTGTCTGCCGGTGGTGGTTCTCGCGAGACGTTTGTATTGTGTCTGTCGGTGAGCCTCGATAAGCTCACCTATCGTGTTGTGTAGGCCTAGATGGAGGAATTTTTCAGTTGAGGTGTTTAGGGGCAGGTGTAGTGCTGCTTTAAATGCTGTTCGCATCATGGCATCCAGGGTGGAGATTTCTGTGTCCTGGAGTTTCAGGTAGGGGAGCGTGAAGGGAAAGCGGCTGAGGACGAAGGCATGGATGAGACGACATAGCTAGGTCATGCTCCTTCATGCCCCGGTGATGTCCAGAAACTCGGCGGATTAGGTGGGATATCGATACCGCCGTCTTCTTGAGTTTCTGGATGGTGAGAGTGTTTTTCCCGTTGTTCTGGATTTGGAGGCCCAGTACCCGGAGAGTGTGTACCTCCAGGATGTACCGATTTTCCAGTGTCACGGTTATGGGGGCTGTGGGGCAGTTTCTTGTGGGGCGGAGTATGAGGTGCTCCGACTTCTCCAGAGAGCATGAGAGTCGATACTCCGCGCATGTGTTTGGGTGAGGGTAGCTGCCGCCTGCAGAGCATTCTCTATTTCTCCATTACTGCCATGGGTGGTCCATAGCGTGATATCATCAGCATAGAGTTTATGCCGAAGGTGAGGGATGGTTTGCAGTTTGCGGGCAAGGGGTATGAGAGTGACATTGAAGAGAAAAGGGGAAAGGACAGATCCCTGGGGGGTGCCGACCCCACTAAGGGTGTATGGGCAGGATGTGTGGGGTCTGAAGTGAATTTCGGCCGTGCGATTAGTATCGCTAAGGCGCCCGTGTGCTGTGCGATGCCAGTGCACGTTAAAGATCACCAGGTGGTCGAAATTATTCCGGAGCCCTCCACTACAGCCCCTCTTTCTTCCTTTCTTCTTTCACTCCCTCCTTTAACCTTCCCTTACGGCGCGGTTCAGGTGTCCAACGATATATGAGACAAATACTGTGCCATTTCATTTGCCCCAAAACCAATTATTATTATTATTATTATTATTATTATTATTATTATTATTATTATTATTATTATTATTATTATTCGTTTTAAAAATATTTACCGCACAGAATCAACTGAAAATTGGGGGAATTGTAATTTAACCTGTCGGGAATTAAAGGCGATAAGCAGGGTATGCGTGCAAATAGGCTGTCAGGGCCCCTTTAACGGAAAGGATGTTGTGATCGCTCCCTAATGTGGGATGTGTTCCACGTAATACCCGCAAGGCTGCGGCTCAGTGTCAAGTCTGGACTGGTGTCCGCGCTGACGCTGTTGCCTGTTCTCGCGGGAGTGTTAAAATTGTTGTGTATTGTGAGGCGGAGCTCTTGTATCAAGGACCAGTCGCCTTCCTTGTCCGGTGATGATGCGGTAGCCCCAGTCAGCCACACCTTCCTTCCTTCTCTTACGGCGCGGTTCGGGTGTCCACCGAGCTGTGAGACAGTTACTGCGCCATTTCCTTCCCTCAAAGCCAATCCTTTTGCGCGCGCGCGCGCGCGTGTGTGTGTGTGTGTGTGTGTGTGTGTGTGTGTGTGTGTGTGTGTGTGTGTGTGTGTGTGTGTGTGTGTGTGTGTGTGTGTGTGTGTGTGTGTGTGTGTGTGTGTGTGTGTGTGTGTGTGTGTGTGTGTGTGTGTGTGCGCGCGTGTGTGTGTGCGTGTGAGTGCGCGCGTGTGTGTGTGTGTGTGTGTCCAGCATTCACATTGTCTATTTTCTGTCTTCCTTGTGTGATAAAAGTGCACTAGCCGTTTCAAGACAAAACTTACCTTAATATTCAACCGCGTAACCTTCGCTTGTCAGCCTCAGAGAATCGATCATGGCTATTTTCTCCTACTCCGTCATCACGCTTGTATTGCGAGCTTGGCCTGTGGCGACGACACCTATATTTTTGTTCGTGCGCTTTTCAACGTTACAAGAGCTTTTTTTCAGTAAAGGTGGTGTTTTTTGATTAGGAACTGGTATATCGATACAAGCCAACTTCAGTTTCTCCTCAGTCTCCCTTGTAAACATTGCGATGCGTCTGTATGGAGTGGCTTCTTTTATGCAGCGTAATACACGGAGTACTCCGGTTATGTTCATTGTCATCACAAAGCTGCAGAGCTAGCACAAACTAAGAGTATAAGACGTCTTCAGAGCAGCTATCCGAAACGAAACAAGCGTCTAGGAAACGGCGTGGAAAATCCGTTTTCGGCTGGTTAACGTCTTGTATATCAGTCATATAATTCGTCTAGCGTCCGGGTCAAAAGACGTCTCGGAATACGTCTCCTAGGCGTATAGGCAAGAAAATTCTAACAGTGGTCTCCTGAATACCTCTTCCAAACGTCGTAAAAAAACAAAAACATCTAGGGATTAGCAACAGGGTGACCTTTGGATGACCTTTTCCATGCGAATGCAGGTAGTTTAGAAGATGTTGGAAATGCGATTTGTAGCCCCATGTTGTTCCCATGAATTTTGTTCGTTTTGTTCCGCAAAAAAGGAGCTAAGCTAGAGCCCTGTGAGCCGACATCAAGATTACACTGTGCACTGCACAACGATCCTGCTTCACGCTGCATGCTTGGTGCTGGCGTAAGCTGTTGCTACTCGGCAGAGATGAAGAGAAAAATGTCAAAGCAACGCTCGCTATTACGATGAATAAAATATCTTATGCAAAACACACGGCAGAAGCAGCAGCAGGTTGCACTAAATGGGTTAGCGGAGAAAAAAGAGCGTACCTGTAATAAGTCATATCATTAGCATCTGACGCAGATGGACGGTGCATCAGAAAAAAGAAAAGCAGCAGCTAAGATCCCGTTCAGGGTCTCCTGAGACGTGCTAGTTTTCCTAGTCGCGGTGACGTGGACTTGTATGCCCGCGCTTGTTATGTCACGGAACATTGGTTAGATGGTGGGAAACCCATGAAAAATAAAAAAAACGGCTCTGATCGCATCGCCCATGGCGCAACGACCTAAAATAAATAATGAAGCACAAGCAGATCATGAACTTTCGCGCCTCCTTGCGCAGACTGTGTGGCATACCGACAGCTCTTTCATCCCGAAATAGCCTCTATAAGCCGCGAAGTTACTGAACAATAGCCTGGAGCTCAACAGCAGAACAGTTAAGCGAAACGCGCGCAAGGAAATGCATCGATATTGTTTTGACTCGTGTTTTTAATACACCCTGTTGTTGGCGTGCACATGGCGGCTTCGCCTTTAAGAAAAAAAAGTAATGCTCTACGTATAGCTCCGGTCCAGCGTAAACAAAACGTGCCCACATTTTGCGCCTGTCTGGATATTCATTTGCCTTGCTTATGTAGTGTCCTCGCCTACGAAGGCGCCAAAAAAAAATATATGAGCACGGCGAATCAATTATCTTAGCAAGAGCGACAGCATATTCTGTCTGCTAACTTGATAGAAGAAGCGAATCAAGCCATACTCATGAATGCGAACAAGATTGGAGGAGTACTGTGACATATACTGGGGCGTAAAGACTCACAGTCATGCTGCCCTTTAAAACAAGCACTGCTCTGAACTTGAGATTGGAGAACGGGATTGTGGGCGATTGGGTGCGTACTCTTGTGCTCGCGCTTCCTTCCTGCTGGTGGAATTCGGCGAAGTTGGGCATGGGGAGGATTCCCTGAAGACCACCGCGAGGGTGGGTGAGCCCTCTGGGGGAGACGTGACTGCAAGACTGCCAGAGGCAGCGACGACAATAGCGTCCCCACGTGTTCAATGGGAATGCCAGCGACGACCATAAGCGTATTCGTTCCGGTCCTCGCCACGACGAAGTGCGGTATCAGTGTGGTCCCGTTCAGTCACGCTGGATTTGAACAATTGCCCGAGTGCCGCACCTTCGACAGAGCTTCCGCGTTCCGGTCACCAGTGCAGAATCTTTCGACACCTGCTGGGAGACAGCCTGCAGGTGCCCTCCGGGTCAACATGGGCGCGGTCTGGACGCACGTGCGCGGCCACCTGGAGGCCGCGGGGACGACAACGTGACCGGGTCCTGTTCCCTTTCCCTCGACCGAGCTGCGAAGAAACATCAGGACCGCCCTGCCGTGGGTGGTACCTTCAGTGCCATTGTGTGATTGGACATCATTCTTCAAACTGTATTCCCCAGCTAGAGATCTGGGGAATACGAAGAGTATTTAAGGAGCTGCTGGTTTGATGCCAGGGGAGAGCCCCCTTCTTGAGAGGTATCGGAGACTCCCGACTCCTAAGAAGCTCTCTTTGCTGAGAAGCCCTCTCAGTTGCCCGTACTCGTACATAATGTAAACAGTCCTTGTATAAAGTTTTCCAAGTTTTCTTCCTCCAATCGTCCTCGTCTCTTCTCCGGCCCAGTCACGCTACCTGAATCCCAACAACTGGATGGCAGCTGTGGGACGTCCACGTGAAGTTACCGGCTCCAACGGACCTCGGCAGCTACGGGACTGACAGGCGTCAGCTATACCTTGGCAGGGTGAGTGCCTAATGTTTTCCATTCATTTCGCCAGACCGTACTCACGAACAGATGCTAGGTGCGGATTCGTGTTGTCTGGGAAATTGATTTAGGGAAACTGCTCTGTCCACTTCAAGCTAGGGCTTTTGTTTCAGTGGGCTTGCTAACACATGGTGGAACTCACGATGGAGAAGTTAAAAGTGCAGGACCTGCTCGAAATTTGCCAGGAGCTGGGGATTTCGCTACGTTCTGCGAAAAGAAAAAAGAAATTCACGAGGTTATGCGGCAGAAGGAGCCGACTACTGAGGAGGTCAACGAGGCTTTGGAAACAATTGTTGGACGCAAGAAAGAAAAAGAAGAGCTTCGGTTGGCTCAAGAAAGACGGGAATTGTGCGAGCAGAAAGAAAAAGAAGAGCTTCGGTTGGCTCAAGAGAGACGGGAGGTCCGTGAGGCAGAGGAAAAAGCCAGAGAACATGCTCGAAAAATGAAGGAGCTCGAAATCGCGTCGAACGGAGAGAATATGGCGCGTCTTAGCCCTGTAGCTTCGGTATAAAAGCAAGGGAGGCAGAGATTGCAGGATCTCGACTCACCATACCGCGTGGGAGGCGATATTGCACTCTTTTTGGTAAATTTCGAACGCGCATGCGGGAAGGTGCACATCGACAAGAGCGCTTGGTCTGAGAAGTTACTTCCTCTCCTTCCGTGCGAGGCGGCCGAAGTGGTGGCTCGCCTCTCACGGGAAGAGTGTGATGACTACGAGAAAGTGAAGAGCGCACTGCTTAGAAAGTACCGACTTTCTGCTGAAGCCTTTAGGCAGCGATTCAGGCAGGCAAAGAAAGGCGGAGAGTTGCATACTGACCTTCGCGTACCGGCTTAAAGTCAACTTAAACTTGTGGCTTAAGACCGCTGAGGTGCACGGAAGTCATGACAAGGTACTGGAGTGCATCGCACTAGAGCAGTACTATAGCGCGATTCCAGAAGATCTGAGGATATGGCTGCAAGATAGGCTAACAGATATAGACCTAGACAAGCAGCACAGCTCGCAGACGAGTATTACGTTCGCCGAAACCTCCAAAGCAAGGCAGGGTACGATAACGGGTTAGGAAAGGGAGAAACCTATTTAAAGAGAATCTCGGACTGAAGGGTGCCACCAAAAGGAGGAGGTAGCGAAAACAAGATGGAGTCACCCAAATCTGCCGATTCGCCGACACAGCAGGCACCTGGAGCTCGCGCGTTTGAAGCGCGAAAGCCCATTGTCTGCTATAATTGCAACAAGGAGGGTCACATCTCAGTGAACTGCAAACAGCAAAAGATGGCGTTCGCGTGCATGCGAGAGTCGGAGGAAAACCTTAAATTGCTGGAGCCATACATGCGGGACGTGGTTATAAATGGCAAGAAATTCAGGGCACTGTGGGATTCAGCGGCTACCATGGATGTTGCTCGCCCGTCCTGTGTTTCCTCCACGGACTACACAGGCGAATGCGCCTGGATTAAGCAGGTCGCCGAAGAACAGAGTGCATGCTTGCCTATAGCAAAGGTGACCCTAGAGGGGACTTTTGGCAGGTTAGACACAGAAGCGGCAGTTAGCGCAAACTTGCCGACACACTTGCCCGACCTATTTTCGAACAAATCCGAGCAGCTGCTGAAAGAGAAA
The DNA here is from genome assembly GCF_052857255.1 of Amblyomma americanum. Lineage (NCBI taxonomy): Eukaryota > Metazoa > Arthropoda > Arachnida > Ixodida > Ixodidae > Amblyomma > Amblyomma americanum. Next base: position 106,110,739 of record NC_135499.1, on the reverse strand, counting down.
GGTCTCTCTTTCGCCTCGGGCTTGGCTTGCATGGCGCTAACACGTTCTCGAGCGCGAAAGCTCGCAAAGAAACTCGACTGCGCTCCGATAAATGAGCAGGCACCGAACCACTCTCCCGACCAGCCGGGGGATCCTTGCAGAAAAACTAATCCGTCTAAACTGCATGATCATGACCATGAAGGTGTTCCCGAACAAGCGGTAGCTCATGAAATCCAAGGAACTGCCGATTCCGTAGAGAATGGGGCAACAGGAACCAACGCGAAGGGTTCGACATTAACACCTGCTTCGACTTGTTGGGAGGAGTTGACTAAGGTTGATAGGAAAGCACTTATTGCAGAGCAGAAAAACGACCCATCGTTAAGAGCTCTAAGCAATAAGGTGAGCGAGGGAGTCGCCAGAAAGAACATCAGCTTTCAGGAGAAATCAGGCCTTCAGTAGCGGAAATACTGCGACTCAAAGGGACGCGCATATGAGCAACTCCTAGTGCCTGAGAAGTACCGGCGGAAGCTTCTATAGAGCTCGCACACGGAAATGCATGGGCGGGCCACCTGGGCATAAAGAAAACAAAAGCTAGATTAGCCCTCGAATATTACTGGCCTCGCTGCTGGAAAGATGTGGAACAGCTTGTTAGATCTTGCGACACCTGCCAGCGGGTCGGCAAGTCGACAGATAAATGGAAAGCACCCATGACACTAGTTCCCATAATTACAGAGCCCTTCGGCGTCTTGTAATAGATACTGTCGGCCTACTGCCAGCGTCCAACTCTGGCTGTCGCTACATTCTGACCTCTTTGTGCGTGGCAACCCAATTCCCCGAAGCCATTCCCTTGAAGGAGCTAAGTTCCGCATGTGTTGTAGACGCCATTTTGTCAATTTTATCTCGCGTGGGGTTGCCTGCAGAGATACAAAGCGATAACGGGAGCGTGTTCACAAGCTGCTTGACAACGACGTTCTTTGAACGGTGCAGGATTAAAATAATCCGCAGTTCCATTCACCACCCTCAGTCAAATCCAGTCGAGCGTATCACTCAGTGCTAAAGCGGATACTTAGGTCTCTATGTTGTGAGCATAAGGGAGACTGAGAAGGCTGCATTCCAGCAGCACTCTTTGCAATGAGATCCGTCCCCCACGAAAGCACAGGATTTAGCCCCGCTGAACTAGTCTACGGGCGTGACTTGAGGACCCCATTGCGCATGCTAAGGGAGTCATGGGAGGGTTACGGTGAGGATCCCTGTGTAGTGGAATACGTCCAGAAACTACTGGAAAGACTTGCGAAAACCAGAGACCTCGTGGAAGCAAACGTCAGAGCAGCGCAGTCACTGTCTAAAGTGTACTACGACAAATCGGCACGAAAGCGCACCTTTCAACCAGGTGACCAGGTGATGTTGCTGCGTCCGTCAAAAAGGAACAAGCTTGAGGTGCAATGAGAAGGGCCAGCTAAGGTGGTGTCCAAGCTTTCGAACACCAACTGTGGGGTCAAATTTAAGAACAAACACAATCGGATAATCCGCAGTAATTTGATGAAGCCTTATGTGAAGCGTCAGGCCATGGTTAACATGGCGCTGAACATGCCAGAGGAAGAGATCTAAGACGTACCTTATGTCATACATGAGGACGAGCATGCAGCGAATGAGCTGCTTAATTCAATCGACAGAGAGCCACATTTGTCGGAAAATCAACGAGGAGATATGAAAAACGTCGTCCGCGACTTTGAGGCGGTGTTTTCAAACAAGCCAGGAAAAACAACTCTCGTCGAACACGACATTCAGCTGTCTAGCGAACAGCCAATCAGGAGGAAACCGTACCGTGTCTCTCCAAGATAAAAAGAAATTGAGACGGAGATCCGCCGTATGTGCGAACTTGGCGTCATAGTGCCCTGTGAAAGTGACTATACATCACCAATCATTATTGTAGAGGTTCCAGGCAAGGATCCGAGACCTTGCGTGGACTACCGGAGACTGAATTCAATCACAGTAGACCAGACCTACCCCATTCCGAACATCGAGGAGAGGGTTGAAACAGTCGCTAAATCAGAATATTTATCCACACTGGATTTAGTTCGTGGTTACTGGCAGGTGCCACTCACTGAGCGCGTCAGCAGGTATGCAGCATTCGTGTCCCCCGCGTCCACGTTTCGCCCTGTAATGTTGAGCTTCAGCTTGAAAAATGCTCCGTACTGTTTTTCAAAGTTTATGAACCAAGTGCTGCGGGGACTTGCAGATTTCGCTCTCTCCTACCTTGACGATGTGGCCGTTTTCTCACAAAACTGGGAGGAGCACATTGATCACCTGCGTATTGTGCTGAGCCGACTGCTTGATGCTGGTTTAACGGTAAGGGCGGGAAAATGCCACCTGGGGTGCGCCGAAGTGAACTATCTTGGGCACGTGGTTGGACGAGGCCAACGCAGACCTGCAGAACTTAAAGTGGTTGCCGTGGTGGAGTACCGTCGCCCAACCACAAATTCGGAACTCGGGGCTTTTCTTGGCCTAACAGGCTATTATCAGCATTACGTAAAGGGCTACTCTGATTTAGCCAGCCCCCTGACCGACGCGCTGAGAAAAAGTGAGCCTGCCAATCTTTCTTGGGACCAAAAGAAAGAGAAGGCATTTCAGAGTCTGAAAACGGCCCTAAGCGAGCGCCCAATACTGGCTGCGCCAGATTTCTCGAAACCCTTTATCATGCAATGCGATGCCAGCGACCGTGGGTTAGGCGCTATTATTTGCCAGGAAAGCGATGGCAGGCACACACGGCCTGTCCTTTACTTGAGCCGCAAGCTCAGCACGCGGGAAGAGGCGTATAGCACGTCTGAAAAAGAATGCAGCATGCCTCGTTTGGGCGATAGACAAATTGGCATGCTACGTCTCCGGGTCCCGTTTCACAGTAGAAATGGACCATTGCCCTTTGACTTGGCTACACAATATGTCGCCCAAAAATGGTCGTCTACTGAGGTGGAGCCTGGCACTCCAGCACCACAGCTTCGAGGTTCGCTACAAGAAAGGCACGCTCCACACAAATGCCGACGGGCTAAGCCGAGCCTTTTATCTAGTAAAGATTTTACAAAAAGGGATGTCCCCCAAATTTGTAGTTTTGGAGGTTTATTTCATGTTGTCTTCCTAATGGAGAGCGCATATCTCCCACTTTCTTCGCAGTAATGTTGTTCATAATCAGGTAACATACCTAGGAGTACGTTTCCTTATTTCGGCCAAGGATAAGTAAAAGCGAGTGATGTAACGTACCTTGACTCTAGGTATTGGGGCGGGCAAAATTGAACGCCACGTCGGCCAAATCAAACCACCTATTCCCGTACCGCGTGCCCTCTAAGCACCAACCTGATTTCATATAGCGAATTTCTTTTCCTATCCAAGTGTGCCTCGAGCGGGAGCACATGCCTTGGACAGGTGCCCTGTCAATACTACTCGTCGGGAGACACCATGTGTTCATTCAGGCATAACATTTGATCTCTTCAAGTTTTAGTTGAAGTTTTTTGCTAAGTGCAGTTTTGGCCCTGAGTTTTGGACTGGTGGGATGAGTGGGTTCTGAGGGAACGTGCTTTTGTAAGGTGTGGTTTGGCGTCTGTGATCCCTTTTGGCCAGCATTGCAGAGAATTTCCCAAAACGGCCATCTGACGAGGGGAAGCGATGCCGAGCTTCGGCACTGAAGGTCATCAGAAGGCTCCCAAAGAGCATCTGGTTCCTGGCACGCCCAGTCAGCTGAGCTACATGCGAGCAGTTCATCTTCCGGGCACAATATCTGGCGGCGGGGGTGCTGTTGTGCTCGCGCTTCCTTCCTGCTGTGGAATTCGGCGAAGTTGGGCATGGGGAGGATTCCCTGAAGACCACCGCGAGGGTGGGTGAGCCCTTGAGGGAGACGCGACTGCAGGACTGCCGGAGGCAACGACGACCATAGCGTCCCCACGTGTTCAACAGGAATGCCAGCGACGACCATAAACGTATTCGTTCCGGTCCTCACCACGACGAAGTGCGGTATCAGTGTGGTCCCCTTCAGTCACGCTGGATTTGAACAATTGCCCGAGTGCCGCACCTTCGACAGAGCTTCCGCGTTCCGGTCACCAGTACAAGCTCTTTCGACACCTGCTGGGAGACAGCCTGCATTCCTGTGTCATGCAGGTGCCCTCCGGGTCAACATGGGCGCGGTCCGAACGCACGTGCGCGGCCACCTGGAAGCCGCGGGGACGACAACGTGACCGGGTCCTGTTCCCTTTCCCTCGACCGAGCTGCGAAGAAACATCAGGACCGCCCTGCCGTGGGTGGTACCATCAGTGCCATCGTGTGATTGGACATCATTCTTCGAACTGTATTCCCCAGCTAGGGATCTGGGGAATACGAAGAGTACTGCAATAAGGTGTTTGTCTGGGCTAGTCGGTACATGGTACTAAATGAAGGCACAGCGCACGAAAGGCGGGACTGAGAAAGAGACAAACACAGCGCTGACTTACGACTGAAAGGCTTTATTGCTCGCACGCAATAAATAGGCGAAAAGGAGCACAATCAACAGAAGAACAGCATCAGTGATGATTGTCAAAAAAACACAAGAAAAAAAAGCACACAATCACAACCTACACAAGCGAACGTAACAGTTAAGATAGTCAATTTCTTTTTGTGTTAGCGCGACGGAAGGTTTGCTGACGCAGTTGTCAAGTCCCCGGTGAATTAAAAGAGCTTCCACGATTTCCCGGGTACGTTGGTCCTTATGTTTATGCAGTATTTTAGTACGGCCGAAAAAAGGAGTGCATTTACAGAATAGCCATTGTATAACCAAATTGCTTTTGGGGGGTGGTTTTAGGGAGCGTTTATGCTCACTTAGGCGATCATTCAGGCAGCGCCCTGTTTGGCCAATATAAAATCGCCCACAGGATAGCTCTATCTTATAGACATTTTTAGGCACTGCACATTAGGTGATTCGTGATTTTTTCCGCATTCGGCAGAGGGAGGTCCTTCACGGTTTACGGTTTTACACAAGCGCTGCAGTTTGTTCGGGGCAGAAAAGATCGCTCTGACACCGGCTTTTCCTGCAATACTTTTCAGGTTATGTGATACCTTGTGCACATAAGGTATCACCGCGTAGTTTTGGTTTTCTGCTGCAAGCGAACTCGCTGTATTTGTTCTGAATTGGGCAAGAATTTTCTCCGCTACAGCACGCAGGATGTGGTCTGGAAAGCCGGCCTTTTTAAGCCTCATGATCTGGCTTCTGAAGCTAGATTGCATTTGATGGGAACATGACCTGGAAATGGCATTTTTGAGGGCGGCTATCGCGACTGTGTGTTTTAATTCACCGGGGACTTGACAACTGCGTCAGCAAACCTTCCGTCGCGCTAACACAAAAAGAAATTGACTATCTTAACTGTTACGTTCGCTTGTGTAGGTTGTGATTGTGTGCTTTTTTTTCTTGTGTTTTTTTGACAATCATCACTGATGCTGTTCTTCTGTTGATTGTGCTCCTTTTCGCCTATTTATTGCGTGCGAGCAATAAAGCCTTTCAGTCGTAAGTCAGCGCTGTGTTTGTCTCTTTCTCAGTCCCGCCTTTCGTGCGCTGTGCCTTCATTTAATACGAAGAGTACTTAAGGAGCTGCTGGTTTGATGCCAGGGGAGAGCCCCCTTCTTGAGAGGTATCGGAGACTCCCGACTCCTAAGAAGCTCTCTTTACTGAGAAGCACTCTCAGTTGCCCGTACTTGTACATAATGTAAATAGTCCTTGTATAAAGTTTTCCGAGTTTTCTTCTTCCGATCGTCCTCGTCTCTTCTCCGGCCCAGTTACGCTACCTGAATCCCACACCATTGCGAATGTGCATTTGGCTTAGTGCCCCTGCGGCGTGAGAGGCCTCGCCACAGCGGCGGTAGCGAGTAAATGATTCCAACCATCTTCCCACAAGAGGAGCCGACACGGCGACGTGTTTCCCAGCACGTGCGTCTTTGTACAATCAGAAACCCTTCGGGTGGATCCTTGGCAGGCTCGTCTCCGGCAGAGTGGCGCCGCTCTATCTTCGGCGGGGTAAGCGTCATACACTAGTAAAAATGAATGTAGCCCAAACAAACATCGGTCTTACAAATACATTAAGAACATTGAATCAATGTTTGACCAAACAAAATGTAAGATTTCCCGTAAAGTAAGTAACTGCGTCCGTGTCGTGCCTTCTTGTTCTCTCTCTTCGTTTTTTTTTTTTTTTGCGCAGTTAAACATGAATCCCTACCAACTCGCCCAGTTTTCCGTTCTCATTATTGCTATAATGTTTTGGTGCTACCTGGAAAATTCACAAATGGCCATCAACAAAATCAGGGCACGAGAAAAAATGATAGGAGAAAACTTGGAAAGGAAGGACAAACGTATTCCAAGCTAGATGAGGCAATTGCTACCGCGCACTAAAAAATCGTAAGTTACTGCCCGCCACATCTCTGCACCATATCCACTGATATTGATCCCATGTAGGACCCAAACATTATAATAATGTTACTTTTTTTGCTTTGCTAATTGTAAGTTTTTGATGTACTTTTTCTGTTTTGCAATGTTATTATTTAACGTTTTTATAGCAATATATAAAAATCAATAAAAATAATTGCAGCATTCTCGAAAATGTTACAGCAACCTCTCACGAGCCCGCGGGTCCACCAGTTGTGACGGTACACAAGTTGACACTTTTCAAAGACGAACTAGGGGGGCGGCACTTGAGCTCCACACAGCGCAGCATGCATATCATACATTCGCCTCCGAACGGGTACTATCGTGTCAAGCCTATACACCCTTTACCAATGGGTGGCTGGTGAGTAATAGTGACGAATGCGTAATAAAGAAAACTTCCTAACAAAATATTGGAGCTGTGCATAGAATGCATGGTAGGCACAATATAAAAGATTTAGTCGCAACGTACAGCTAGTCGAATATTATATTTACTGTAGGAGCAGTGAAAAAAGGTCTGGGACAAACATATTGCACTTTTCTTTATATTTATGATTGCAGCATTGTAATAAAGTTTAGAGGACTATATTAAAACAATGTTCATTTGGAACATTAAACTAATGTTTTGGCACATTTAACATTGTACGATAATTTTCAACAATATATTAACAATAAAAGGTCACCTTATCAAAATAATGTTTATTCTCAATGTTGAACTAATGCTTTCTTTATAACACATAATGTTATTTAATAATGTTCAACATTAATGTGACATTCCAATGCGGCATCTAAATTTTGTGCCGTTATTCGAATGTTCGGTGTGACCGGCGACCCATCCACCTCGTATGAACGCCATTGTAATCGAGCGCCCTTTACACAGCGTCCTTTCCGTGAGTATATCTTTGTTTCTGTGAGTGCCTCCTTTACATTTTGCGACCGGAGCCTCGGCGCGGTGGTTCAGCGAGTACTCTGGCTCGACTGCTGATCCCGAGCACGCGGGTTCGATTCGACCGATGCGGCCGCGTTTCGACGGAGGCGAAATGCAGAAGGCGCCCATGTACTGTACGATGTCAGTGCACGGTAGAGAGACCCAGGTGTTCGACAATATCCGGAGCTCTCTACTACTGCGTTCCTCATAGCCTGAGTCGTTTTGGAACTCTAAACCCCCTAAAAACACACAAAACAAATTTTGCGACCGGAGAGACAAGTGTCCCTTCCCCTCGGAAGTCGCGCGGCGTTCCTTTCACCCACAAAGTGCGCACTCTGCATGGGACATTGCGGCAAGTAAGCCCTTGCACGTGCGCGCGCCTGTGTTTGTTTGTGTTTCGGTGTTTTTAAGTGGCCGGTTGTCAACAGAGCCACGGAGCTGAGAACAACCAAGCCAGCAGACGAGAGAGCGGCGAGCAGTCTGCGTGCGGTTGCTCGACTGCGCGGATGCGCGAGCAAGATCGAGCGAGGTGCATGAAGCTGCGAGCGTGCATTTATCCTGTAAATAAGTTTTCGTTGTATATAAAGCCATTTTTTGTTTGTTTTAAACGTACGCTTTCAACTGTTTTTTTCAATCACTGTGTATATATTTTCTAACGCTATCAACCACGAGGAACTCCATAGGCAGAAATTTGTCACGCGCGGTCCCGAATGATGGACATCCGACGCTTCTTCAAGCGTCAGCGGTTGCCTGACGAAACGCTATCTAACTGCGCCCCTGAAGATTCTGGTGTGACATGTGACAACAGTGTAACATTTGACCAGATTGATGCAAGCTTTCATCACCGGACAGTAGCCGATGTCGTCGACTCTGTGGAAGGGACACCGTAAACAGTGAGATCCAGTGACGCAGCAGGTCGAGATGATTTTCTTTCTCCTTTCTTAGGACTGAAGTCCGGATTTGACCAGATCGATGCAAGCTTTCATCACCGGACAGTAGCCGATGTCGTCGACTCCATGGAAAGGACACCGCCAACAGTGAGCTCCAGTGACGCAGCAGGCCGAGATGATTCCGTCTCTCCTTTCTTAGGACTGAAGTCCGGATTTGACCAGAGTGATGCAAGCTTTCATCACTGGACAGTAGCTGATGTCGTCGACTCCATGGAAGGGACACCGCCAACAGTGAGCTCCAGTGACACAGCAGGCCGAGATGATTCCCTTTCTCCTTTCTTAGGACTGAAGTCCGGATTTGACCAGAGCGATGCAAGCTTTCATCACCGGACAGTAGCCGATGTCGTCGACTCCATGGAAGGGACACCGCCAACAGTGAGCTCCAGTGACGCAGCAGGCCGAGATGATTCTGTTTCTTCTTTCTTAGGACTGAAGTCCGGATTTGACCAGAGTGATGCAAGCTTTCATCACCGGACAGTAGCTGATGCCGTCGACTCCATGGAAGGGACACCGCCAACAGTGAGCTCCAGTGACACAGCAGGCCGAGATGATTCCCTTTCTCCTTTCTTAGGACTGACGTTCGGATTTGACCAGAGCGATGCAAGCTTTCATCCCCGGACAGTAGCCGATGTCGTCGACTCCATGGAAGGGACACCGCCAATAGTGAGCTCCAGTGACACAGCAGGCCGAGATGATTCCCTTTCTCCTTTCTTAGGACTGAAGTCCGGATTTGAACAGAGCGGCGCCAGCTTTCATCCCCGGACAGTAGTCGATGTCGTCGACTCCATGGAAGGAACTCCACCAACAGCGAGCTCCAGTCACGCAGTAAGCCGAGACGATTCCCTTTCTCCGTGCTCGGGATTGAAGTCCGGAGATAACAGCAAAAAAACAACTAACTTGCCTCAAAAATACGACTTAGGAGTGTTTCCAGGCAAAGCTAAACTCACTGCCACCCCGGACTTATTGAATTTACGCCATCTTACTAAGCCATGGTCGCCAAATGTTACAAATACTTTAAGAAGGACGTAACACCTGGAAAGAGGCCTTCTCGCCACCAATGGCTGGGAGATTACGGCCCTTGGCTTGCGTACTCAGCGACAGCAAAAGGCGCCCTTTGTCGTTTTTGCGTCACTTTTCCTCCGCGTGTTCACCGGGGTACTCCAGGTAGTTTTGTTGTGCGTGCTTTCAGTAAGTACAGAAAAATGCAAGAGGCGTGCAGGGATCACGTAAAATCCCAATGGCACCAGGGGGCAATGACGGCCTCACAGAACTTAATGGGTGTGATGAAAGGCAAAAAGCTACCCATTGCACAGCAGCTGAACAGAACACTGCACGAGCAAGTTGAAGGGAATCGTGAGAAACTATTTCCAATAGTTTTCACCATTGTCTTTTGTGTGACGCATGACTTGCCAATTCGCGCCAAGCAGTCCGATAGTGGAGTCTTCAATGATCTCCTTGACTTGCGGGTATATATAGCTTCTATAGAAGCTGGAGATACTTGACTTCAGGAGCACTTCGCTTCTTCTGCTGGCAATGCTAAATACACGTCTGTCCCCGTCCAGAACGAGATCATCACAATCTGTGGCGACATCCTGAGGGAGCAGATAGTTGCCGAAGCTAACAGAGCGTTTGCTTCTTCCGTTCTTGCTGATGAAACTGCAGATATTTCAGGAAAAGAGCAGATGTCTATAGGCGTTCGCTTTACTGACAAGGGGGGAGGCAAAGTGTGCGTTCGAGAGCAGTTTTTGGAATTTGTAGAGCTGGAACAATTAAACTCCGCTTGCATCGCCGCTGCAATCTTGAAGCTTTTGACGAATGCCGGGTTGATTCTTTCGAACCTCGTTGGACAGGGGTACGATGGATGATCTATAATGGCTGGAAAAGAAGCTGCAGTGAACAAAATAATACAGAAACTGTTCCCGAAGGCACTATTTTTCCACTGCGCAAGTCCCAAACTAAATCTTGTCATCAACGACTTGAACGACGTCTCTGAAATTCGAAACACAACTGGGATAGTCAAAAAACCATAAACTTCTTCCTCGAGAGCGTGCTCCCGAGAAAATTGGTGCCCAACATTCCGATGCTGTGTAAGACAAGATGGTCTGCAAAATACAAGTCTATTAGGATCTTCTCTCGGCATTACGCGGCCATAGTCGAAGCTCTCGAGGAGCTCGCGTCAACGGAATCATGCTCGAACGCTGCAACCAGACAACGAGCTCACATCCTCTACTGCGCAACAAGCTCATCTTCCATAGTCTGCTTGCATTCTGTAGCGAAGTAAAGCGCTCGACTCTAACCAGTTACGAACGTTCTGCAAGGTGTATCCATGGCCTTCCATTCTGTGCATGACCACATCACTGAGCTGCAACGTATTTTTCGCGGCCACCGGACAAACGCTGTAGAGGAGTTCTCTGACATCATGAATGCAGCATGGGATGCAGCCAATCACTTAAATGATGATGATATCTTTATGGCTTTATCACCCGTGTCATCACGCAATTCGGCCAGAAAAATCCGAGGCGCCTGCAGTTGCTGTTCAAGGAAGACTGACTGAGCGACTGTAGTTGCGTGTTATGAACATATTGTGCCGTGTGCTGGTCATCAATTCGGGTGAGTCGAGAACCCGCATGCAGCAAGACTGAGCACTCTTCTCCACGAAGTGATAGGATCTTTGCGTTTTTGATTAATTTTAATTGTTTGTTCGTTAATAAACTCCAATGTATCTCTCCAAGCCACGCATGAATTTGCTGTTTGTAATTTTTATTTCATGAGCGTGCCTTACTTATGTATTCATGAATTAATAAATCAATTTACTCCGCAAATAGTGCCTTTTTGCTGCGAACATATGGCTGCCGCCCCCCCCCCCCCCCCGCAAAAAATTCTGTGGACGCCCTTGTCCGTGATTTCGTAATTATGCGAGTAAAAGGCAGCAGCAGCAGGCTCAAACGTGAGCTTATCGGACGCCTCGGCTATTCACGTGCGAGCTCCGCCTCCCTAACTCCGACTGTAATGAAGAAAAAGCATAACTCTCCGCAGTATGCGAAATATGCAAGGTTGTCAAAAGGCGATAAGTAAGCAGAATGAAAAAGTGGTAGGGCGCCAACAACAAACACCCCCCCCCCCCCCCCCCCTGCAAAAAATTCTGCGGACGCCCTTGGGAATGATCACAGTATACGTATACCCACCGGATTGTGAGAAAACTAACCACACTGGCAGATTGCACTTAAGTTAATGGTTGATCGCGCCGGGTTGCTCGGGAAGAGCAACTTAAATGGGTCGAACAAGACCCACCGGTGGCAGCACCTGCAGCATCGCAGGGCAGTGGGCATCCGCTGCTCCATTGCGGACGTATATGATGTGCGGACTCCCAGGCACATATGAATGTAAAGTTGAGAATGACCGATTCCGCGTGTGTGGGCATTCACTCTATCGCGTCATAGCCTTAAGGTGGAGCTGAGGTGTCTCCTGCAATTATTTAAATATGATTTTAAATATAATGCAGTTGTATACCTGCACCTCTCTGGTTTATTTTTGGTTTGTGGCTATAAGTTACGTCGGTATATGGCATGGTACATTTCTTCTCCGAGTACGCCGGATGTATCCGACCGGTGTTTTTCAAGGGTGCTGCTAGAGATACGTCGGACGGACCTGGAGCATTCTTATCCCCGAGCACGTTGGGCGGATCTGACCAGCATTTTTGAAGTCCGTCCATTTGATTCTCGCTCGGTGGTCCGGTTCTCGTTGCGCTGTTTTCGACTACCATATCTATATACGAGAACAGATATACCGTTGGTTCAAGAATATTTACTCACTGCCCGTAATAAGCCGATTGGCGTTCGATGCATGCGCATACTTCGAGAGAGCCATGCAATAAACTGTCTACACGTTCTGCTATCCGCATTACAAACACCATGACGGATCCTTCGGTCGCACCGTCTTGCGCACGTCGTCTGGTGGCGTCTACCATGGTTGCGTCGTGCGAACTGCAAAATTACTCCCGGATATTTCTGTCGTGTGCTGAAGTCCGCTTCGCGAACGTGAGGCTTGTTTCATTGCGGCGAGCCGCTGTCCTCCAGCCGAGGTTGAGTGCACGCCGCATCCATGCTCCAAGATGTGTGGCGATGGCTGACGGGGCTCCATGTGTGCGAAGTTCCGTGAGAAAGACCAAGCTACAGTAATCAAACTGCGAGCAACTCCCTTTCCTCGCCTTCCCTTAAAAAATATCGATGATCGCCAGAAATTAAGTGACTCGCACACGCTTCCGAGTTTGCGGTTTCTCCTCCTCAGAGTTTCCTTGTACTGTGGTGGAGTACGTCCTCAATGCGGCACGTGCGTTGGCGAGGCCATCGCCGTTAGTAACTGTAGTCCTCAAATAAATTCCATTTTCGGCATACTATTTCTTTTGCCATGACTGCGAGGCGGAAGGTAAAAACTGTGAAGTATTTACCGGTAAAATAGGTAGAATGATATTTATTGCGTATTACGGACGGGTGCACCCGTCCGTAATATGTTATATGTTCGTTCGTTATATATGTTCGCCGAGTACGGGCCATCGATCCCTAGCAAGCATATACCGCGGTTCTTCACAGGTCGGTGCACAATTGCCGCCGTCACAAATGCTGGCGATATATTATGACTTGCTTAAATTACGAGCAGAACGAGGTGACATATTAGAGACTGTTTACCAAGCCGGACGAAGGCACCGAGCGAATACACATCTGGGGCCGAATCCACGAAACAGTTCGCTTTGGAACACTTTCTCTCTCGCCACCAGGCCCCATTGGCCGTGTGTCGTCACCGCTGGCGGTGACATCACTTCACGGAGGCGGGACCACGGATTTTGTTTACGTCACGAGACATGTCAATCAAGTGAAAGCGAACGCGTTCGGTCGCTGTGTGTGGAACTCTGAAAGTGGCGTTCGCTTTGGCGCGAGAAGAAACATGCCGGTACCTCCCGTCGCCCCGCTGTCGTTACCGGTGCTCAGCGAATGCTATCGGCGGTCGCACGTGCATGACAATTCTTTCGGCACGCGTGACGATGCCTTCCGAAGGCATTTCAGGCTGTCGAAGGGACTTGTACGCCGGCTATGCGAAGAGCTAAAACCCCCAAGTTGTGATCCTGTCTCGACTGCGCCAGTTGAGATCCTGTGTCGACTGCGCCAGTTGAGATCCCCTTCCGGTGGCGATGAGAGGAAACTACTTGATGATGAAATCGGGGTTTCTTGATGACCCGATGGTTCTACTCGCAAACATTCACATTACTCAAGGAAAGGAGAAGGTTAACTATTTATTTACAACATAGGTAAAAAACGAGAAGAAACAAAGCAAGGAGAAAACTATTTACATGACTAAATCGTGGATCAGACGAATTCAGCCCCCGCTCAACCCAGAGCGCTTGGTTTTAAACCCTCTGTCTCCGCCCTTAGCGGGGACAGCAACCAATAAGATAACAAACGACCCATCTCGCCAATTAGTGGTTAGGGAAAGGAAAATAAGGTCCGCCCACTGATCAGAGATTGGGGAAAAAGTACTGATTAAACATTTGGGAAAGGAGAGGTCGCAATCAAATAAACAAACAACACAAATGCGACTTCCGTTCCCCACGCCACTCACGGCACCACAGACGCTAGAAACATGTGCCGACGAGGCGATGACTCAGGTTGTTGACAGCAACAAAGAGAACACAGTCGTTAAGGGAAGTAGACAGTCGTTACAGGAATAGTGGGTTTCCGGTCACTCGGCTAATATCTCGTGCGCCCCCGAAACCTCGTCCACCCCTTAACAACCACATGTCGTCAGCTGTACTTGGTTCGCGTTTTTCCCGGCGGGTCATCCCCGTGACGGCGCGGCGTAAACGAGGACGTCCGCTGCACAAAGGGGAGGCAGGGCCCGGACGGGCCCCTTTGTTGGGGACTTCCGACCCTGCTGGAGCGGCCTTCCTTGCGAACACAAGACCAACGAGTTCGCGGAATGGTCAGCGAACTCCACACCTCCCAACCAAGAATGTCACGCGGACACTTGCTGTCAGTGTGACATTAAAGTCCGGCCACAAGGTTCCAAGCAGCACTGCGCACACACATACACAGCCTCAATTCGTTCCGTGCACACAAGGTTAGGACACCAATCTGCACATTCCATAATCCACCATGTCAGATCGGTGCACCAAGTTGGCAGAAATTATTTCTAGCCACCTACATCTCGAAAAAGGAGTTGATGTTTCTCTTTAGCTTTCTTCACAAGATTAGACCAAAATTCTAATTTATCCGGCACGGCGCCGGTTGTGAAGGCTGCCGCCGCTATCGGATCTCCCTTGTCGCTTTTCTCAAAATTAATAGAGCTTACAGACTCCCCACGGGCCACGAAGGCTGCTGTTGGTATTGCGTCTGCATTCGCCCTTACTTTGAGTTTTACCGTCGGGTTAGGCCTGTCATCGGCAACTTGGCCTGCAGTTTGACATCGTGTTTCAGACAGTGCTAGCTGTTTACAGCATTGGCGGCCGGTGTTCTCCTCAGAGAAGAGCCTGCCCTCACACATTATCGTTTTACGATCACCATCGCCGCCGAGCTTGCACACTTCTGCTAATGGGGCAGGTTGCTCCATGTGGAAACCTACAGGAATGGAGGCATTGCCCGCATCCACCAGTTTTCTATGTGCTGCGAAACTCTTTGCAGCTGCCCCTGTCAGCTCCCAATCTGATGCAGAAACATTTGTAGCTTCCGGATTTGCCTGAAGCTCCACTGAAGCCTCAGGTTTGTCACTAACGGATTCTCGCGGAATTTTTAAATGCTCTTTGACATCAGCTTTCACATTTTCTTCCTGCAGCTGCACCTTTCCTGGCTGCTCTAGCAGCGCGGGCGTCTCAAGTGTTATCAACTTCCCTACACCTGCAGCTACATCTGCTGTCACTGCGCACAGTGTCAGCTCCAGCTTGCTAACCAACTCATTTTTGGCAGCTAGCTTACCATCACCTGCAAGGAGTGTGCCCGCTATCAGATCTTGATTTACATCTTCCTCGCGCGTTCCCGCTGCCTCAGAGCTAGCGCCAACCTGCTCTTGGGCAACGCTGAACGCTTGTTTGCGAGAAGTACACTCCTGCGCCTCCTGGGTCAGCTCTATATCTGCTCGCTCTGACAGCGCGTGCTTCACAGGTGTGACTAACGCCTCTATGCCTTCAGCGATCTGTTCTGGCACGGCACACAGCGTTAGATCAGCTTGTGCTCTTTGGAGAACCGCACACTGCCATTTTGTAATTTCGGTCCCTGAATCCACACAGGCTTCAGAATTTTGACCTTCGGATTCCAAGTTGCGGCATGCCATGTCGTCTACCCTATCTGGTTGACTGACCTTATCAACAGCCATCTCCGACTGGGAACTTGGTTTATCAGGCACCGGTACCTCCACCTGAGCTACTAGCTCGCACACCTCTCTCCTCACCGCGGGAATATCTTGTTCTTGCTTTTTCGAACACTCAATCATCGAATGCCCAAATTTCATGCAGACAAAACATTGAACTGATGCGAATAAGACCTCGCTATCGACTTTCACCCCCTGTCTTAATTTTAACTGCATCTGTGCAAGTTTTCTCTTTTCCAGCTCAATTTGGAGTCTCAAATTTTCAATTTCACTCAGCTTTTCTGCCTCCTCCTGCTCAACGCGTCGCATCCTGCCCTCCTGATCATACCGAACGGCAGCCATCTCCGTTTTCCGTGCTATCGTTTCTAGCACAAAACACTACACCGACATGGTGAATTCGGAGAAAGCAGAAAGGTCTCCTACCTTACTGGTTG
Source organism: Amblyomma americanum (assembly GCF_052857255.1). NCBI lineage: Eukaryota > Metazoa > Arthropoda > Arachnida > Ixodida > Ixodidae > Amblyomma > Amblyomma americanum. Next base: position 106,094,665 of record NC_135499.1, on the reverse strand, counting down.
CTCTCTGCCCCGGTGATATCGTCGTCCTCAGTGATGACGACCGGCTCCTCGATGCGGACGACTTGAGCTCTGGATCTCACAGCAGCTCGCTGACTTGTGCCTGGTTTGACTGGCTTGACTTGGTCGCCTGGTTACTTTTCAGCAGCTCGCTGACTCGAACCCGTTCGATGTGGACGCCTGGTTCTTTTCAGCAGCTCGCTGACTCGAACCCTCGATGGCTTGTTGTTGCCCGGCTCCTTCAGCTCCTAGCTGACTTGAGCCTCCGACGTCCTCTGGAACTCGACCCGTGATCCCGAAGCTTTCGACGTCAGTCTTGCGACGCAGCTTCACGTTTTCTCCTTTAGGACAAACAGCTTGTCCACCGACTTGTTCTTCTCACCTTCCAATGCCTTGAGTAGAAAGAAGTTGCGATCCTGTCGGCTGCGCCAGTTGTGATCCTGTCTCGACTGCGCCAGTTGAGATCCTGTGTCGACTGCGCCAGTTGAGATCCCCTTCCGGTGGTGATGAGAGGAAACTACTTGATGATGAAATCGGGGTTTCTTGATGACCCGATGGTTCTACTCGCAAACATTCACATTACTCAAGGAAAGGAGAAGGTTAACTATTTATTTACAACATAGGTAAAAAAACGAGAAGAAACAAAGCAAGGAGAAAACTATTTACATGACTAAATCGTGGATCAGACGAATTCAGCCCCCGCTCAACCCAGAGCGCTTGGTTTTAAACCCTCTGTCTCCGCCCTTAGCGGGGACAGCAACCAATAAGATAACAAACGACCCATCTCGCCAATTAGTGGTTAGGGAAAGGAAAATAAGGTCCGCCCACTGATCAGAGATTGGGGAAAAAGTACTGATTAAACATTTGGGAAAGGAGAGGTCGCAATCAAATAAACAAACAACACAAATGCGACTTCCGTTCCCCACGCCACCCACGGCACCACAGACGCTAGAAACATGTGCCGACGAGGCGATGACTCAGGTTGTTGACAGCAACAAAGAGAACACAGTCGTTAAGGGAAGTAGACAGTCGTTACAGGAATAGTGGGTTTCCGGTCACTCGGCTAATATCTCGTGCGCCCCCGAAACCTCGTCCACCCCTTAACAACCACATGTCGTCAGCTGTACTTGGTTCGCGTTTTTCCCGGCGGGTCATCCCCGTGACGGCGCGGCGTAAACGAGGACGTCCGCTGCACAAAGGGGAGGCACGGCCCGGACGGGCCCCTTTGTTGGGGACTTCCGACCCTGCTGGAGCGGCCTTCCTTGCGAACACAAGACCAACGAGTTCGCGGAATGGTCAGCGAACTCCACACCCCACCTTGGAGCAACGAGGAAAAGTGCGCTCACAACAGAGCGCAAAATACTGTGCGCGCTACGGTTCCTCGCTACCGGGGGCTTCCAGGCAACACTCGGCAGCGAAGCAACTGTACGGCTCCCGCAGTCGTCTGTGAGCCGGACGAGTTTGGCCGTTGCTCAGGCAATCGTGCGAGTCGGCACGAGAGGTTAAAAACGCGCCGAAGTTAGCATATAGTCCCTTAAACATACAAGCAGCCGAGATGGGACCGCCCAACAAAGCCGATTGGCTGTTGCCTGACCCTCCCGCAGTGTTCGTCCCATCCTTATCCCCACGATGCCCACGTCAAATTGACGTCACGGCAAAGCGAACGCGTTCCAAAGCGAACTCTTTTGTGGATTCGGCCCCTGCTGGCGTACGTCGCGTCGCTTGCATATGTGTCCTGGTGCATGTGACTGTGGGGCTCGCCGCGCACTACGGGGCGTCAAGACGCCCGTATGTGCCAATTTTGGGAGCGCTAGAGTGTTTGACCACAATCTCAACGCAATCGCATGCATTTATGATCGTGGATCCATCGTGATGCCAGATGATTATAGCCGCGACGAGTGGACGAGCTAGACATGATGCGTCGTCGCCGCATAGATTGAGCGACAGCCAGAGATATATTACAATGGGCTTACTTCTCTCTTTACCGCTCCTCGACAGTATCGCGAATGTAACGTGCACCTTGCGATGCAAACGCCTCGCAAAGTAGATCGCGGAGCAATCAGGCCTGACTCACTGGCAGCATGACGCGTATACGGTGTACGTAACGTTATAGCAATGGCCTAGCGTGACGTCCGCCGTATCTTTAATGAGAATGATCTGGGCCCGTCGGACGTATCTTTAGACACTTCGTTATTTTAGCCCCGGTTAAACTTCTGCACTCAGGCACAAAACCGCAGTCCCCGAGGTAAGCCCTGGCATCACCATTTTTTCCAAACACCTCTCGCTCATGAACAATGCCGCGTTTGTTTACCATGCGACACTACCATCTCGGACGGCGGAGCCCAATCTCTCCGCATGGTTTAGCTCAGACTGCTGCTGACAGTGCATTGGTACACCCACTCTTCACAGGCTTTGCGGCATTCCATTCTTTTTTTGTTCAAGTGCACATGTTCTTTAAAAGCAATGTTTTCTTATCTTAAACCTCCAAGTCTATGAAAAGTGTTTGCTAATTATTATTAATTCATTCATATGTCTTTATTGACAAGGATGGCGTGGGGCCTAAGGGGAAAGTGGGAGGTTTATGTGAGGTTCAGGACGCCGGATTCCGAAACGAAGTCCGCCAAGCCACTAAGCTCGCGTTTTACGTCGCCACCGGGGGCCGTCCCGTCTTCCTATGTCTGAATGTGAGAGCACAGGGGTAGCGGGCTCGGTGACTCAAGAAAAAAGAGCTTTAATTTAATTTTAAAACCTATTGCAGTTTTCAGTGATACATCAAAGCGGCCATAGATTACTGCTTACCGGTACATTTGGTGATCAAATGGTGCAAGAACGACCATGTTCCGACGATGCCTTCTACACATATTTGCAACTTGCGATGCTGGTCCGGCCTGTGGCAAACATGGGAATCAAAGCTGTTAATTAAATTACGAATTTCTATTTAACACCTCAATTTCACATCATCACATGTTACAGCGCGAGTACTGTGCCGCAGTATTCAAACGCAGCAATCTTGTACCACGCCAGGCACGCGTATCCAAAGAGGGTGGGGGGTGGGGTGGCGAGGGCCCTCATTTCTATTTCTCTCCCTCCGAAATCAAGTTCACCCCCCCCCCCCCCCTTTTGTTCTCTTGACAGTGTAAAAAAAATCCTGGCTACGTGACTGACACACGCATCTTCGCAAAAATCACTCAGCGTTTCGCTTGTCGTGGACATTTACCACATGGGGACCTATGTTAGTACGGGGTGCAGAAGGTGCGACAGGCCGCAGTCAGAAGACACACCAAAACAAATTCACCCAAGCACTAGCTGCAGCGTCCTCGTTGTCGTCAACTGCACAGCGATAGAAAAACGTCCTCTTCGCTTCGCGACTGGGTACCGTCCCGCGGAAGGAAGCACAGTCCCTGGGCGTCCTAAGGGAGTGGGTTCGAATTATAGGGCTTAAGACGGGCGACGTGCACGAGCTGTATGGACGGGGCCACGGAAGGAGAGTTGGGGTGCAGGGGCGTGATTTCGAAGGTCACATTGCTCAAGTCAATTGCCTCAAGAAGCGGTAAGAACCCACGTAACGAGGCAGTAGCGTCTCAAACAGGCCCACATGGCGCGCAAGGAGCCAGAGGAGTACGAGGGAGCCGGAAGTGTAGTGGGTGACGAAGGTGGTAACTACGTTTGTGAGTGTTCTGAGAAGCGTCGAGACGATCCCTAGCGATTTGGCGGGCGGCGTCAGCACGGGCAATGGCGTCACACGGGTAACTGCTAGTAGAAGGGTCAGAAGGCAGTAAGCTCTCAAAGGGTAGCAACGGGTCGCGGCCAAAGAGCAGGTACAAGGGGGAGTATCCGGTGGTGTCATGGCGTGAGGAACTGCAGGCGAACGTCACGAAAGATAAAATGGCGTCCCAGTCACGATGGTGGTCTAAATGCCCGTCAGGGTGCGGTTAAGGCGGTTAAGGCACTCAGTAAGGCCGTTCTGGGGGGGAAGGGGGGGGGATGATAGGCCGTCGTGAACCTGTAACGGGTACGTGGCGCATCAGCGCAGAAGGTCGTGGACCACTTTATAAAGAAAGTACAGGCCTCGATCCGTAAGCAGTTGACGAGGAGCGCCATGAACCTGGACGACGTCACGGAGCGGACAGTCGGCGACATCGGAGGCACAGCTGGTCGGGATAGCGCGCATGGTAGCGTATAGGCTACTGTAATGGGTCGCGACGGCTATCCATTTTTTCTCGGAAGTTGATATGGGAAAAGGCCCAAGCAGATCGAGGCCAACACGGAAAGATGCGTCAGCCGCAATGTTGATGCTGGCCACTGAGCGGTAGCGGGGGCGTTTTCCGGCGCTGACATTGATCGCAGGAAGCAACCTATAGGCGCGGTAAGAGCGGTAAAGACCAGGTCAGAAAAAGAACCGCCGGCGCACGCTGTTGTACGTGCGGGACACGCCGAGGTGCCCTGCAGTATAGGAGCGTCATGAAGTTGGGCAAGTGCTGTGGAGCAGAGATAGGTCGGGACGACGAGCAAGAGGTCGGCGCCATCAGGGTGCATATTACGACGGTACAGAGTATCGCGATGGAGCACGAACAGGCTCGGAAGGGTCGCTGTGGAGGCAGTCGATTATGGGGCGCAGAGATGGATTACAGAGCTGCTCGTCGCCGATGTAAGCCCTATGCGGACAAAACACAGTCGTCGGTATCAGAGCAGAAACTGTGCATTCGGCCAAAGGAAACAGTTCAGCGAGTACGATGCCACAGGGTAAAACTTGGGTAGAGTTGCTGAAGTTCAGAATCGGAAGCAGGTGCGGTTGTCGGCGACGGTCAGGATGGTGTGTGTAAGGATGACGTCACGCTCAAGGGCAACGTCCTTAATTGGGTAAGTGGCGTAGGAACCATCAGGAACGGGAGGAAACGGGGACATTGGAACATAGACTGCAGCATCGCGAGGCAGGCGAGCAAATTGAGCGGCACGTAAGCGGGGCGGCTTCGTATCGGCGCTTTCAGAGCAGATCGGCAGGTCCAAACGAAGAAGGCCAGTGGAGCAATCAATTAGCGCCGCGTGGGACGTCAAAAAGTCGATGGCGAGGATCACATCGTGGGGGCAGTGGTCGAGGACAGTGGACAGGACAGGTGTATTACGATCGACACCTCCACCAAATATTACGGGGGTTAGGCTCAGCAGCATGCGCGACAGGCCACAGTTCAGAAGGCACACCAGAACCATTCACCCAAGCAGTATAGCTGCAGCGTCCTCGTCAACTGCCCAGCGACAGAACAACGTCCTCTTCGCCTCGCGACTGTGTACCGTAACAATGTTACCTGCGGCGCTAAAGTCACCTCGCGCCCACTGCAGCGAAATCCTCAACTGCCGTCAATGCTTTTAATAAATTCCGGGCGACAATGCCCCCTATAAGCGAGCACTGCCTTTGCGCGAATGCATGAGAAAGTAAAATAAAATATGCGTCTCTAATCCAGGCCTACCTTCGAGTTCGTCTCGAAGTCATAGCTATGATTAATAGTTCTGCTTTCTGATATGAATTCACACTTTGCACAACTGCTTTCCGCGTGCCTGGAAAACAGGAGAATTTCGCGGGCAATTCACGGGTTTTCACGTCTCCTAAACTATACTGATTCTCGCCGCAAGACAGCAGTAGTGAGTTTCAGCTTTCTACTATGACAAAGCCCCATCAAACGCGTTCCACGCGAACAAATGCGCCGCCTTAGACTTCAAGATTAAACACTCACATACTGTCGCAATGAGTGAGATATCATGTCATTCCAGTTGCACAAGACGAACCTATGTCAACGAGTCATCAAAGAAACTCGTGAATGAGAGGCGGCGTACGTTATAGACGCCTCAAGCCGTAGTGTTTTCTTCCCTCCGATTACAGAAAACCCATCACAAAACTGCGATTAAAAAAAAAACACTCAATTCAAACGCGCACTCAGGCAAAAGGAAGCACGCAAAACATGAGACCAGCGGGAAAACCAAAGCTTTTCCGTGAACGCTAGATGCATGAATACTTTGGAGCCGCATGTTCGCGTCTGGACGATAGAAGCGCGAGCGGAGGGCGGAAAACAAATTACCGAAGTTGACCGGAGCACCCGGATTCGAACCCGACCGCGGCGGCCGCGTTTCAATGGAGGCGAAACGCAAAGGCGCCCGTGTGCTGTGGTCGAAATTATTCAGGAGCCCTCCACTACGGCACCTCTTCCTTCTTTCAGTCCCACCTTTATACTGCGGTGCGGTTCAGGTGTCTGCCGAGATGTGAGACAGATAATGCGCCATTTCCTTCCACGCCCCCCCCCCCCCCCCCCCCCCCCCCCCAGAAAAAAAAAAAAAATCAACTTGACATGCGGACATAACGTATCATGCCACGTGCCCGAGAGCCACTCGCAGATACACCGCCGCGACCGCCAGCACAGCACGCCAGGCCGCTCTCCAGCTCGTCGCCCGAGACGCGAGGCCCGACGCTAGCCGATTGGCTGAGTGTCTCCAAGCCCGCCTGCTCGCATTCAGCCAATAGCGCGATTCTTTCGGCAACCACGTGAAATTCCGACGAAGGCGGACGGCCGTTGGAAGGAACGCACAAAATGGCCGACTTAGAAGCTACTTCTGAAGGGAAATAAATATCGTGCACAAACAAGCTCGCCTAACTATTGCGCTTCACTTGCGTGATGCGTCTGTCGACGCAGTGCCTGAGATCACGCTTGAGCACACTGTTCAGTTAAAAATAAAAGAAAACAACCCCTCGGCGCGCAATCTCGTTGGCGCGCTTTTTTCTTCTTTCTTTTTTTGTGGAGGGTGGCGTGATCTTTCGACGCAGGAAGGAGGCTGATCTGCGCATGCGCGTTATCGGGATTTGAAATTACGATTCACCGGTTCACTTCGAGCGGAGGTTTGCTGAGCGGAGGTTGTGTGTTCGACGAACTGCGGACATGCGCCGGTAAAAGAGCGAAGACCGAGTCGTCGTCGAGCTAGCAGTGCCGTTCGAGACCGCGAGAATGAAGTTTGGTGTAGACAAGCCCGGAAAGTTGGTGGAGTCCTGCCAAATCACTGGCCGAAGAGTTACGGTGATGGCGTAATCACCGTTGCCATTGTTTGCAAGACCGTGCTCGAGCAGTCGTGTCACCTTGTTCTATCTCACCATTGTGTTGCTGTGTTGCGATTCGCCGCCAAGACTTGCTGATGCAGCGGAAGCCGCCCAAACGTGCGTAGTTACACCTTGGGACTGACTGATGGCTGCACTCTCATTTTGACTGTTGCCTTCTCATCTGTGCCTGGTGAAGCCGTTTCGTGAGTGGGGGGCTCTGGCTATGCGTTGCGGTTGTTGCTGCAGTTAAGGCTGGAGTAATTTTATGGCTTTCATGAGGAACGAGGTGAACTTACCATTTCTCCTATGATCGTTTCACATATATTGACTGTTGCGTCGCTCAGATAAAACCGGGAAAATTCTTTCGGCCTACCCGCTCGCTTGTTCGGGCTGAAATTTCGCAGTGAGATTTGGCGTTCTGTTTTGTTTTATTAAACTATGAGTGGGTGGTGTACATGCCTGATTAAGTCAGAATTAATCGAAAATCTCGATCGCGTGCGCCGCCAGGGTACCGAAACGGCAAGCTCTCCCAGCAGTGGTACCTTAACGCCAGCGGAGAAACGCGAAGGACGGAAAGCGGTTGCGCGGTTGGTTTGCAAGTGCTTTTTCGTCTACTTTATCGAAATTTGGCGCAAAAGACATTGTTTGCACACGACTGCCCGTCTCCCCGCACCTAGAGCTCTCCCACGCGTTTTTCCGCAGCCTCCCTGTACGTGCAATTTCAAGGCAGGACAGCGAAGGTGACTGCATGCAATGACAGCTCAATGTCAGTGTGCTGCTTTTTGGCGTTTGTATTCCGTCATAGTGCTGTTGTTTTGATGTGTTGTTTTATTCCCGTAATCTGTCGTTGCTGTGCAATTTCTTCGTGTGTCGTTTGGTCCATGCTGATCTTGTGCGTGTTGTTTCTGCTTTGTCGCTTCAGATGCTGTGTGTTGCTTTTTATTGTGGTGCTCTGGCATAGTGCGTTTGTTCTGATGTGGTTCTTTGAGTGTAATGTACTGTCAGCTTTTTGGCTATTTTATTCAGTCATAGTGCTGTTGTTTTGATGTGTTGTTTTATTCCCGTGATCTGTTGTTGCCGTGCAATTTCTTCGTGTGTCGTTTGGTCCATGCTGATCTTGCGCATGTTCTTTTGTCGTGTACTGTTTCTGCTTTGTCGCTTGAGATGTTGTGTGTTGTTTTTTATTGTGGTGCTCTGGCATAGTGCGTTTGTTCTGATGTGGTTCTCTTGAGTATAATGTATTGTCGCTCTGCAGTTTAGTTGTTTGTGTTGTTTAGACTATGCATGCTGTGTCTTGTGTTCTTTCAGTGGTGTCGTTTGTTTATTCAAGACATTCCATTACAGAAATTCCTTCCTTGGAAATGCCTTCCTTGGGGGGAGGGGGGGGGGGGGGGGCAAGAGCAGTAAATGAGCATGGCTACACCGCATGAAAACAGATTAGCGATGTGCAGCTTGGTCCGTTTTATTATGTTTTATCGTACTGAGAAGGCATATGCAAATCTAGATAGTACCGAGCATTAGAAGATTATTATATAAATGTTCTCAAAGTTACAGTACCATTATATGCCACATGGTGTGTTTGAAATGTTATTTCAATGTTAAAATTATAACTAAAACAACATTATAAATTCTAATATTATTATAATGTTCAAATCATAAAAACTCAAGTTTTCTGTTTCAGAGCTTCCACACTGTTTGTGCATTAATGATGTTTTTTTAACTATAGTATAAGTTTACTGTTAAACATCTGAGATAATGCCTGCCATAGATCGCATGCGCAGCCAAAACATTTCGTAAGAAAACTTTGCACGTTGTCCATTCATCCCTCAGTTATGACACCCTTCGCAGCTGGCTCTATATGCTTGAGTCATGATATCCGTTAGACGGTGGGTGTGTGAGTTGAATGTACAGTTGTGGTGCTAGTGTGTAGCGCATGTCGCCCTCGTCGCAACTTGCTCCTTACTAAGTGTCCAATGAAGCTGCGGCCGATCACTACTGGCTGCTCTGGTCATCCAGAATTACTTGGCTATTTTAACGACAGTTGCATATATGTTGTTGAAATGTTCTATCTTATGAAACTCACTTGTGACGCCATACGAACACTAGACAGAATTGACAAAAACGGCAGCCTGTTAACATTGGCGCAAACGTGATGTTCTAAATTTCGGTGCTGCCTGGCAACCCGCTGTGCAGGTGTTTCACTGCGCGCCCAAAACTGCTGTGGTCAGTCGCGATAAATGCGGGACCACATACTGAGTGATTAGAGGTGCGTTTGGCTCATGACAATCCTTGCACACGCCTACGTGCATTCTACGCAGCCCAGTCTGTTGACGCTCATGCTATGCGCAGGCAGGTGGTTTGGAAAAGCACAACGAGTCCGCCTAAAAATGCTTGCTCTTATCGCTAGGCTGTTGCTCTTCGATCGACAGTAGGCAAATAGCAGGTAAACTGCAACGCTCTTAAACATCAACTGGATCATTCTGTTGTGTCTAAGTGGAGGATTTCTTTTGCTGCAGGCAGTTATAGCCCCGTAATAACGAGGATTTTGTTACTTTAAGCTCGGGTGAGGTCGCATTCGTGTCGTAAGCGAACAGGGAATCGCTTTTTTTTAAAAGGTTGGCGGGTGCCGCGCATCGTTTGTTGAAATTTTCTTTAAATGCGCAAAAAAAAAAATTGAAACAGCAAGCTGTCGTGGATGTGTAAATTGTACTTTTCATAGGGAGATAAGTGAATGGTTATTCAACCAGTGCGTGAACAGGACGTTCTGCGTGCGCGTCTTTGCAGGGCCGGCGTTTAACGGCGACGGGTCGGACTTGTCGGGGGCGGCAGCCACAGTCTCGCCGCTGCCCTACCCGCGGCCTCCAGTGCCGTCGCCGGCGGTCTGGAACTGCAAGTGCGGCTCAACAAGCGCCAAGCCGGGCAGCTTGACGTGCCTCGGGCAGCGGTGCCCGTGCTTCAGGGCCAGAACCAGCTGCACACAATGCCGCTGCAAAGGGTGCCGCAACCCGATCAGGGCGCCAGCCGACGACGAGACGATCGATGTACAGGTGTTGGTGATCCAAGTCCATAAAGTTTGAAAGTTTATTCGGAAATCTTGCACCTGCAGCGCGAGTGACCGTTGCCGAGGCTCCCTCTTCTTACCTTGTTGCGTTCAAATAAAAGCATTTGTCAAATCTCCAGGCGGTCGAAATTAATCCGGAGCCCTCCTCAACGGCACTCCTTTTTCTCTCTTCTTTCACTCCCACATTCCTCCCTTCCCTCACGGCGCGGTTGAGGTATCCACCGAGAAGTGAGACAGTTACCGCGCCTTTCATTTCCTTATAACCAATCATTTTTATTCAGCGGAAACAAGTGCCCCTTGCCAGGTCATTTCGGTCAAAATAAATAAGCAGTGAAGGGACAGTTCCTGTAATGGGGGGATCACTGGACGGTTACCATTATGTAATGCGAGATTCGGCGACAGCTCATTCCGGTGGTGAGTACATTTTGTTTATTCAGTACTGTTTGGATTCTTTTCTGGTAGCGTGCGCATCAAGTCACTATAGCTGCCAATGTGCTCGAACCACTCGGCGCGTCGCATGCATCGACGTCACTTCATGCTGACTAAAAACTGGCATGGCGCGTTGTGAAGCCAAAGGCGCGGGACCGGGGAGAGTGCCCTTAACAGCACCCGCTGTATAGGGGACACAACCTGGGCCAGAGGGCGCTGCGGACGCCAGTGAACAGCGCCCTCTCCGAGCGACTCCTCCTAATTGATCGGGCAGGACGACGAGTTTCGCCACTGACTTGTGTGGGTTGCCTGGCCCGCACGTGAAGAAACGGGTTTCGCGCGCGCGCACTCGTTCTTTCTGGCTCGCGCTTCGGCGCCGTTGAGAGAGGAGCTTGCTTCGCGCGCGCTATGCTCTCTCCGCTCGTGCATGGACGCCGTTGTGAGAGAAGAGCGCGCCCGCTCGAGGGTTCTCCGCACGCTTTGACACTGCTACGAAAATTTTGCGCGTGCTTTCGTGGTTTAGAGAGGGAGCAGATCGTGTGCGCGGCGTCAAGCAAACAGTCCAAAAGGGCGCTGTTTCGTCACGCCCTAGTTTTGTGCCCAGAGCGCATAACCACGTGGTGTACGAAGTGAAAACTGAAATTTAGCCTACCTTCCAACGAAGCTGCGGCACGAATGCGTTTCGCGTTTTTTTTTTCTTCGTGTCTTCAAATAGAGCTAGCTCAGCTCGATCTGCTTGCTTCCGCCGTGCGTGCTGGTGACATGTTTCTGCTACCTTTTTCTTTTCCCTTTGCACGGTGTTTTAATGGATTTGGCGCTATGCTGCTCACCCCAGTGTCACAGATCAAATCGCGCCGCGTTTAGATTTGAGCGAAAGCGTATTTCGCAATATAGGTGCGCATTAATGAATCCAATTCTGTTGAGCTTTGAGAGTGTTAGCATGGGCGTGCGGCTGATGCGACCAATACGGTAACGCATTGCCGTTCCTACCGGTGTCGCGCATGCTCAGCCGCTTCTGCCATATTGTCGTATTTACAGCATATGGCGTATTTACCATACGGATATCTAAAAATAATACCCCTTATTACGGAGCCCTCCAGAAACGGCTGTGCGCACAATATGCGTACAGAATTAGGACGTTAAACTCACAAACCGCTGGCACAACTCAGTTTTGATGCGCATCGACGGGGCACGTAACACTATTGCGCGGCCGCCCGAGGTCAAGCTCAGTGTTCTTGGCGTTACCGAACAAAAGTAACTAAATACGTTACTGGTAACGTTAAAAAAGGAGCGCTTTACCGCCCTACATTACCTACAAAAAGGTAGCGCGTAATCGTTACCGTTACCGAAAAAAGTACCGTACGTTACTTTGCCGTTACTTCATGGCCATAAATGTTAAGTTTTCGTCACCTTAAGACCTTACGATAACAATTTTATAAAGCTCACATTTCCCAAATAACAACTAGCCTAAACAACGGTTTTACGCGATATCCTGATTTAACGAGAATACTTTGCACAAATGTGCAGGAGCTTAGCAATGTTATAGTAGCCTAAAGATGCCTGTAGAGTTACATTTGTTCGATTCTAACTGTGTATTACATGATGAAGCAACCTTATGAATGTGGCATTAAACACAAAATGACACTCCATCATCAATTCTAACTTCACGAAGAAAACATCGCTGAACTCTCAACACATTTAGAGTAATTCTGAAAAATGTGATGTTCCAAAATGATCGGCATGCTTCCACTCTGTAGAAAGTTGTGTGTGTGTGTGAGTGGTTTGGGAAGGGGAGGTAGGTGAAGGCAAGTGTGTGAATGCGTGTTCGTGCAGGTGTTTTGTGCTTTATGGCTATTCCGTCTTTTTTTTAGAAGGGTGCGTCGCCAAGGGCAGCTGTTTTCTGGCATGCATGCGAACCCCAACACGGGTTGTCCGGAGCACCTGTGCATTTTGTTTATTTACATCACTTTAGGTGCTCTGCGCTTTTTTTCTAAAAAATGGGGTGGAGTGGGTCACAACTGGAACAAAAAGTAACTAGTAACGTGGCACCTCCCGTTACCGAAAAATGTTAACGTAAGTACGTTACCCTTTACAGTTCCGAATTGGTAACGAGTACGTTACTAATTTACCGAAAAAAGTAATGCGTTACCGGTAACGCCGTTACTTGTAACGCGTTACAGACAACAATGGTCTAGCTACAGTGTAATTTGCAGAGCCACACTGCTACTCGTGTGTACGACAGAGACACAAGGTTAGTTCACATGTGGAATCGTGTCTGCCATCTTCGCCTTCGCAGTTGTATGCGCTGCTACTTTACATGGTGTCGGCCGAGTAAGTGCACATATATTAAGTGCCCGCCAGTGCTCTCTCCTGTTGCCACCGGTGATGGATAAGTAGTAGTATTTTTAATCAATACTGCAGCGCGCGATAATGCACCGGTACTTCGCAATGAACGATTCCTGCCACCTTGGTAATTTCTGTTGACAGCACACACGTCAGTAAGCAAATGCGCCATTCCATAGAAGCCCACAAGTCATGCAAGACGCTTCCCCACCTTTATGCAACCACGGTGCCACTTCGATCACCGCGTAAAAACTGCCCAGCGATGGACATAAACGGCGCGCTGTGCAGTCGTCAGGCTGTGCTCGCATCCGCCGCGCCCGCGAGGAGACGGGCACGAGGAGCACGCGGAGGGAGAAAGCGCGCGCAGCACGCGAACACGGCCAGTCAGAGCGCCCCGGCGCCGTCGTGCCCTATCGACGCTTCAGAATTCCGCCGCTAAGGGAGGAGCACGGCGCTGTCGTCGCGCGGCAAACTTTAGGTTGAGGTCCCTATACTGTCGCAACGTTGATTAAGAGCCGGGATGTTCCGAACAGCGCCCGTTATATGCCTCGCCTTGCGAGTTCAAATTGAACGGCAGTGTCTGCCTCTCTGCTCTCCTTCTCGGAACTGGACTGAGGCAGTGCAATTAACTGGACTGAGGCAGTGCAATTTCAACGGAGCAATGCAGTCTGCATGGAATTTTCCGTACCATGTTCTCGACGAGCGGTAACCGTGAAGTCTTTCAAGATTGTCGGAAAAGGCTGTAGTATAACTCATATTGAACCATTAGCATAAAAACCTTCATTTTCTGGGTTTACTTTTGTTTTCAGGAATTTCTGGGCAACAGTAGGGTGTTATGTTCTTAGCTTAAAACTATATTTTTCGTAATACCACTGCAATGCCCGGGGATTGTGTTGTTGTTGAATCCCAACAATGAATAAAAGCAAAAGTTGGGTACTGCTTTTGTTGTGGGACATCACATGTCGTATAGTACTCTCAAGTTAGCCCTGAATGATTGGTTGAGTGCAGCAATGAAATGTGTATCAAATCCGTACCCTGTCGCAGCCACTATTTGAAATACACGACCGCGTTGAACCACATATCGCCTGATCTATAGCTAACGATGCTGAAGTCAGTAACTTTGGTCTAAAGTATGCAAGAAAGAAGACTCTGCAAGACGCTTTCTGACGTCAGCAATGAGCGGAAAATCTCTCGCCTCGTTCCCCACGCACTAAGGAATCGTGAAACATTCAGACTGCTTTCAGCACCAGCCTGGCATTGGGCGAGGGGATACCTGCATCAATACGCAGCCATTAATTCCATTCCGAGGAGAATAGGTAGTATGGGGCCGATTCCCATTGATTGCCCGCCGCCGTAAAGGGTGATAGATCAGAAGTCATTTCAGCTCAGCAGTGACACTCGCACTATTTATAAATCCTTGAATCCGCGTCACCTGTAAACCTTCCCTCCTTAAATATTATGCCCCACCTTCTCTTTAAATCGATTGAACTGATGAAACGCGTGATAAATAAGCCATTATTCCTCTCGCTGCTAAAAGCTGGAAGGTGGCCTCCACGAATAAAACGCGCTCACACTCACTCGCGCTTACAATAGTCGAATACAACTCAATGACGAAGCAGCTTTTCCACGTCAAAGGACACCAGCCGATGGCGTCGGCCGATTCGCATGACCCTTGCTAGCGTGGCAATGCAGGGAGAGGCACATGAAAGGGGATAGTCCCATCGCTGCATTGTCAAGCTAGCAGGCTCACGAGAATCGGCTGACGCCATCGGCTGGTGTCCTTTGACGTGGAAAAGCCGCTACGTTATTGAGTTGTATCCGACTATAGCTCGCCTCACTCATCCTCACCCAAGCACTCACTCACCACCTCACTCAAGCACTTACCCACTCACTCACTCACTCACTCATTCACCCACTCAAGCACTCACTCGCCCACTCAATCATTTACTCACTCACTCAAGCACTCACTCACCCACTCAAGCACTCACTCGCTCGCTCACTGACCCACTCACTCGCTCAAGCACTTACTCGCTCACTCACGCACGAACTCGCGGTGAATTCCTGCTTTCTGCTTCTCACAACTGTGATTTACACGCCCCGGATTATTCAGTAGGTCATTTTTATTTGTACTTCCTCCGTTAAGTAAATACGGGTGCATCAGTTTACATTGACTTTGTGGCGTAATATGTTTCGTTTCCTTCTTTATTTTAGCGAGAAATTTGCCATCTCACTGTGTAGCTCACAGTCTTGTGAAAAATGTTGCTATTATGTTGTTGTTGACGCCTTCGTACAGTGCAAAAAAAAATGGCGGTGGTTTAGCTCTGGTTAAACGTGGAGTGACGCGATAGCTACACCTGGCCGAGTGGAACTTGGTCACGTGACCAACCACGTGATCAGCCACGGCGCCGCGCCGCCAACAGCTGCTCTGCGCCATGTGACCAACCACGTGACAGCGTGGCGGTGCCGCCGCGCTGAAGGCTCGAAATGCTACCGTAATGTAGCTATCGATACAAAAAAAAAACTGCCCGGAAGAAACCTGCCTCCCCATCAAGGCTACTTTCCGACGCAGTTTCACCTGGCTCTCAGAATAAACGCTTTTACAGGGAAATTAGGAGAGGAAAAGATGGCTTGGATGAATTACATATGCCAGAGGAATACAGTTCAGCATCGCCCGGAGATAGAATATGTGCGAAGTCGAATAATTCGCGAACTTACCGGAGAATGACAAGGCATTTAGAGCACCTTATGTGGACGTGCCAACTGTGTTGTGTCTGACACCACTGTCTATACCACTTGTTGTGGACATGCCCAGGAACTTCTCTGGTGCACGCTCGAGTTCTTCAAGAGGCAGGCCTGTCCTCAAACAATGACTCCGATTTTCACTTGTGGCTAGCGAAAAACATTTACGGCCCAAGTTAGGTGACTTTTTATACATAATCGGAGTTCATGCCTTTTTGTAACGTATTATAACGTTTGTTAATGACATCACGTTTTATGCCGTGCGGCACATATAGCGTCCCAAAATAAATAAATAAATAAACGGCGTTGTGACTTTGCGAGAGACACTGCTATGGAGGACAACTCATCGAGAACGGTAACAGAAGACAAAAAGTTATTGTGGTGCTATTAAAAAATACAAAAAATAAAGTGTCCCTGCCCGTGCCACTATTGGTATAACGGGCCTGGTAACAGAAGAGACAAAGAAGAACTTGATGGAGAGTTATATCAGAGCGCCGTGCCTCCCGCCAGCCGTGGACTAGCGAAAAGTGCGGATCCACCACTGGCCAATGCGCAGGATTGCATGGTTGGTTGCCCATGCAATCGGATCGCACCGGCACGCTAAAGCTCTCTAATATGATGGCCAGAACAATACGTTCGGCGAAGGGCCACACATCCCGCCTCGCAGTGCAAGCTCACAGACTCGAAAATAGCGTACCGAAACTTCATTGAGGATATATGATTGCCCCGCTGTCGTCCTTGATCATCAAAAGCAGACAAGCCTGCGCTGACGTCAAACAGCTGATGTGGATACCTGGCCACCGAAGTATGGAGGGGAACGACTTGGCACACAACTCTGCCTGAGGTTTTCTGCCCCGGGGCACCGACAGATATATACCTCGGAATCGACCAAGTGGATACGCTCACAACATACAACGACATACTATACACCTCAGATTAGAGCGGAAGACATATTCCCCACCTGCCAGAAGCCTGAACATAGACGATGAGATTTACCTCCGTAGACTACAGACTGAGACATTCTACAGATGTAATATGTGCCATAAACCCGGATTTGATCGAATCAAAATGCAAAATTTTGCTGTGAGAAGGCAGACCTGTACCATATAAGACCTGATAATAGCCATTCATAATTTCAGCGCAGCTTTAGACAAGTCAGGCCAAATTGATGTTTTATTTCTAGATTTCGCCAAAGCCTTTGACAAGGTTGCCACATAACAAGCTTCTTTTAAAACTGAAACTGATTGGTGTACCACATCCGCTCATTGCTTGGATTGCAGCTTGTCTAGAACGCAGTTTGTGGAGATTGGCGGCAGTTGTTCTTCCCCACTCCCTGTAACCTCTGGGGTCCCCCAGGCAAGTGTGCTTGGTCCCCTACTTTTTTTTTGTTTATGTAAATGATTTAGTTTCCGGTATTGATCCAGCTGTTAAGATTGCTCTGTTTGCCGATGACTGCATGATATATACTCCGGTATCTTCCGTTTCTGACCAGGAACATTTAGATAATGCTCTGCTTAGTGTCGTTTCCTGGAGTGCAAAATGGGGCATGGAAATAAATACTCAGCAGACTGTGCTCTTGCGGATAAGAAGCAAGAAAAATTCATTTTTCTTCAACTATTGCATTAACGACGTTTCAGTTAAAGAAGTGTCAAGGTACAAGTATCTTGGTATTGTAGTAAACTCGCAACTAAAATGGAATGACCATATTGACCACACTAATCCTCAGGTTAACGTAAACTTGGTTTTCCTCGCCATAAACTTAGGGGCGCACCTATCAGCTGCAAGCTATTAGCCTGCAATACGCTTATAAGACAAAAACTCGAATATGCCGCTATCGTTTGCGACCCCCATGCAAAAATACATAAGAGAATTAGAAAAAATACAGAGACGCGCAGTACGTTTTATATTTAATAGGTACTATAGAACTGATTCCCCATCTTCGTTAATGGTAGCAAATGATATTAAACCACTCCACGTCAGGCCCGCCTATCCTTACTTCACCAACTAATTCATGGAAAAACTAGGCATTTCTCCACTACGCTATGTGCAGTTTTCAGAAACGCGTAGAACTGGTCGTCATCATAATCACACTTTATCAATACTTCGCGCATTCTAACGCTTTTACATTTTCTTTTTTTCCGCGAACGATTGACGAATACAACACCCTGCCTGTACGAGTGATATCGGCTGTTGATTTTGACAAGGCACTTTGTGAGCTATTTTAGATGTATGTGCTACATTACACAATTTTATTGTTCTGTGTTTTATGATGTAGCTGCTCTTGTATTGAGTGAGTGTATTTTTCTGCCCTCCCTGCCTGGACTCAAATGAGTGTCTGCAGTATTGTGGAAATAAATAAATAAATAAATAAATAAATAAATAAATAAATAAATGAATAAATATGACATGCGGCTGCCAACAAAAGGAAGTATTTGATATTACAACTCAGCCAACGCGGGAGGGGTGGGAGGCGGCACTGTCTAGATCGGAAAAAGACATCAACGTCCGCTTATCGAATGAGCAAGGGGCAGCAGCTTACGCCAATGGAGTCCCGGAATAAGGACACCACCCTCCTACACCACCCTTTCTACCTTTATTACAATAAATATTTTCGTCATCATCACGCGTTCACACAGATGGACAGACAGACAGGCAGATGGACACAAGTGCGCTTGCAGACGCGCGTATGAACGCACACGCCGAGCTTTGTTCTCTTCGCAGCCGTGTTTGGCGGCAGCGGCAAGATATGAAGCTGCTGTCTGGCAACCCTGTCAACATCCGAGGGGACGCAGCTTATTTTTATGCCGATCGCCGGCGGGGATTATTTCCACTGCTCTGGAATTCGCCACAGCTGAAAGTAGGTCCTCAAGCACTTGATTCTATCTGCTTGCTTTCTTCTTGCATAGGCCATTATGTGCGCGAAAAAAGTTAAAATAAAAATGCATGTGCCTAACTCCGCTCTCCACGCTGTTATGTAGAGTACAGCACAGCATAAAGGTAGCCGGTGGGTGCTCAAATAATCTGGGAAGTGCGCAATCCTCGTGCGGCAACGGGATGCTCACCTTATAAGTGTATGCTGCGTTTCTTGTAGGTATTAGAAGATTACAAACCTATGGCTGCACTCTGTGTTTCGTGAGGGAAAAAATTGTTTCTTTTTTTTGGTCTGGAGTCGGTGTTACAATGCGAGGAGAGGCGTCTGCTATAAACCGAGCAGCAGACTGTTTCCAACTGTCGTTACTAAGGCGACGTCACGTCCCACCGTTGTCGGCAGCGGTCGCCCTGCACCTCGGTGTCGATGTGGCGCGCGGCTTGAAAATTTCACCGTTGTCTTCTGTGCAGTGCGATAAATTTATCTCCAATATGTTTACTATTAATTGCGCACTGCCTCCTGTAAGCAGCCAGTGAGCACCCCAGGGCATCTGTATTTCGCAAATTTCGCCGTTCCGTGCGGATAAAAATTTTAAACATACGTCGACAAGCATCGTCTGACAATTGATCCACGCATGCCGGCGCCGCTAAGCAACTATGATGTTCTTTAAAGCTGCTCTAGAGAGGAATCTGAACTCGTCTTTTACCGCGCGAACTCGATCTACATGTTCCGATCATTATTAAAATTGCGAATTATTATCTTGTGCGGCTGATTGCCACAATTAAATTGGATCTAACGTCCCGGCTCCCGCCTTTTTTTGAACTCAACGCGGAAGGTAGGCGGAGTCAACCAACGCGTGAAGTGCCTTTCGCCAGTCCAGTGGCGGCTTCACTTTCGCTTTTACTTAGTTTTTTTTTAGGTTTCTGTGAATAAACAGTTTCAGTTACAGACAATATAGCCGCAAATTAGGCCCACGGAAATAAAAATACATGTGGACTCTTTGATCTACGTGTCACTCCGCCGATGGCAGAGCGCAAAGCCGCCACGGGACTGGCTGACGCATTAGTTGATTCCTCCTACCTTATGCGTTGAGTTCAAAAAAAAAAAAAAGGGCGGGAGCCGGGGTGTTTAATCCGATTTAATTAGGACAATCGGCCGCACGGGACAATACTTCGGTGTTTCTAGGAATGCCCGGAACGTGTAGATCGAGTTCCCGCGGTAAAAAAACGAGTTCAGATTCCTCTTTAGTGCACCTTTAAGTCAAGTAGAGCGCACGAGCTTTGATTTTTTTCGCACTGTAGTAGTCTTGGCGGCACCACAGGCTTCGTGAGACATCGTAGAGCAGACGCCTTCATGAAACGAGAGTGTATGAAGTCTGCTTCACAGGCTACGTTATTGTTATTTCATTTTTAGATCCAGGCTGTTTTTTTATTCATTGGTTATTTAATTTAGTCTCTTTTCAACAGGAAGCTCTTTTTCTTATGTTTAATGCGTGAGGCTTAAAAACTGCATTTATTGCGAGCTTCTCACGCTTCCTGGTTCTAACGTTCATCTCCGTTTTCCCTGCTGTTTGTGAACTTTATACGATCTTTTAAATTCATCATCATTCCAGAGCATTTTGTGACATACCATTGGTCACACATAACTTTTTATTTGGCTTTTCTTTCGTTTTGCGGTTATGCATTGCTGGAACGTACCTATATCTGCTCCTATTCCCACGTGTTACAGATCTTGATTGTCCCTTGCGTTTATATTGTGCCTCCTCACCAGCTGACCGTGGGTAGCTCGGGCCATGTGTGCCATGTGGTGACTTCTCCTGAAACAAAGTTGAAAGATGGCTCCCGTCCCATACACTCCTGTGTATTTGTCCATGTCTTTTTTTTATGCTCCCTTTGCGTTAAAGATAAACTTTACTCCGTTTTAAGGTGCGCGATAACGCATACCTGGCGGATAAAGCGACATAAATGTTTGGTTTATGGTTTGGTGTATGGGGGTTTAACGTCCCAAATCGACTCAGGCTATGAGAGACGCCGTAGTGTAGGGCTCCGGAGATTTCGACCGCCTGGGGTTCTTTAACGTGCACTGTCATATCGCACTGTAGACGGGCCTCTAGAATTTCGCCTCCGTCGAAATTCGACCGCCGCGGCCGGGATCGAGCCCGCGTCTTTTGGGCCAGCAGCCGAGCGCCGTAACCACTCTGCCACCGCGGCGGCTGGCAACATAAATGTAACCTAGTGATATTTCCGGCATGATAAGGTGTACACATGCTGCCTTTGTTTTCCCCCGCGCAGTGTCAGGTAAAAAGTACTCATTCCACGCCGAATGGAATGACGCGAGCACCTACACTATCAGGAACTTCATCCTCAACTTCTTCACCAGGGATTCAACAGTGGAAATGGTGAGTTATCCACCTTACATCGTTCTCTGAACAGTCTACATCGCGACCAGTAGCAAGAGCACGTCAGGTTATTGGCCCTTGTCCTAGTGGCTTAATGACGTCAGAAGTAACGAGGCCTTTATACAGTGCAGATGTGCACACCTGGCGACTGCACAGCGTTCACGAACAGCCCAGGTCTATTCGTCTTCGGGTGCTGGTACTCAGGAAAGAAAGTTTTAAACTCAAATTTGTGCTTTCCAGATTACTTGTCGGTTGCTCCACCATTTATCCGTTTGTACACGCCACCAGTATGTTCCTCTGATAATCGTTGTGGCTGCAGAGGGCGTAGAATAAACAACAACAAATGAGCCCCGTAACTGTATGCTCCTCAGATCGATGTGAAGACGCGCCGGGTGTTCCTGCGTCGCACCGAGTGCGAGAGCTGTACGCTGCGCGACCTGTACGCGGGCAACGTGGTGGCCATCCTGTCCCGGCACCTCCGCATCGTGGGCTACGCGGACACCCAGACCGCCGCTTTCCTCGGCCCCAAGCACGAACGGTGAGTACTGTGCGTAAAAGCGAGCATGCATCGTTGCCTGGCTAAATGCCTAACTGTGCGAAACATAGCTGTCATGCTTGCACAACTCTGTCACACAAAAACTGTACAGCGTTTCAGCCTGCAGGCTGCCCGCACTTCATCGCACAGCGGTGCGTCGTAGCACACCTTGCCACTGAAGAGGAGGCGTCGGGAGATGCGAGTCTTTCAAGTGCAGTGTTTTCAAAGATGGCCACGCGTTAGAAATTCACCGCGTGACTGGCCGGCACATGACACGTCGTGCTGTCACGAATGCCGAAGTGGTCGGCGCGGGCCATTAATGAGCCCTTCTTACGTGCTTGTGTGGCACGAATTCCGGGTACATGACGTTCAATCGTGTGAGTAACGGGAATTAAAGGGAGTTAGCAGGTCAGAGCCCTGCCGTTCCAGCCGACGTTTCTTCCTTTTAAAGTTTCTCTTACTCCCTATTCAAAAAGCGGTTTAGTATAGTAAAACTTTTAGCACGGATCTTGTGAGATCTAATCACAAGCATTTTATTTTATTTTAGTATCTGCTGCCCTGAATGAATTCCAAGGACCACCGCAGGCAAGCCTTGTGCTCAGCTGCACAGCTCCTTAGCCCGGGGCCAGCTGATCGTGCAGAGTTTGCAACAATAGACAACCTGCATGGCGTCTTTCGCGGTTAACCGCAAGCTTGAATGATTAGCATTACAGTAAATTTATTAGCGCTACTGCGGAATGGCGCAGTCACTTGTCCTCCGCCGAACGAGATTACTTTGCACTCGGTAAGAGTTCGGCGTTAATCACTGAGGCAATATGATTTTTGCAGCACAAGGTGAATGGCAGTATTTATAACGCTAATATTGAGCAGGATAACCTTGCTTTGAAAGCTGACAAAGGTCGATTTAGATCATTGAACGCTGCTATAAAGAAAAGACAATGCGTGTGCAGCTTTTGTCAAAAGTGTTGAGCCCAAGCAGTTTGCATCTGGGACATGCTCACTATGCGTTGCCGGTGTTCCAAATCTATTGAAGGCAATAGCAACTCTCGTCCGCTTCACCCCTCAGAAAGTTGCGGCCCTTGCGGATACTACAAGGGCCCCACTATAAGGCTTGCAAACCCTCTTGGGCTCTACATGTGCTAGCTAGAACGCGATGGCCAACCTGTAGATATTGCTGTCCTGTCTCAGACAGAAGCCGTCTATAGATCTCGCAAGTGCCTAGGCGCGCTTGGTCTCCTCATTTGCATTGCCTGAGACGGAAAAGCAAAGTGACTAATCCTGGTTATACGATGTGGGCTCAAAACAAGGGAGGTACAGAGATTGCCAAATGTTTAGAACCCAGGAGGGTTTGCTTCTAAGCCGTCTAGTGGGGCCCTTGTAGCACCCGCGCAAGTCCTGACCTCCGGAGAGAGAAGGGCCGGAGTTTCTCTTACCTTCAAGGTATCTGGAACTGTGAGGACTCATAACGAGGCCCAGAAGCAAATTGGCCTCTAAATTTTTGACAATAGCTGCACATGGTTGTTATTTTTTTATATCGATGCGCACCGAAAAGTCACTAAAGAGGTTGTCGTCGGGTTTTAACAAAATTTAGCACTGTGTCGTCGTAAAACGCTGTAGAGCTTCGAACGGTGAGGATATTTCGCTGTGCAACCGGTTCCGGTTGCCGGGTGCCGGTATTTTGCTTTTTCACTTTCATATTGATGATTTCAAATTCATGATTCATGAATATTCATGATTTAAAATTCAGTCATGTGGTTTTGCTGCTGCTGTTTCCTGTTAATGGAGGCCTTCATGAGGAATCTCAAGAAACGTCGAGCGATCGACAAATCGGCGCCGAGATCCGCCTGCCGTCTTGCCGAGTTGCAGCATTGCGAGAGCTGACTTTCGACTTAACGTTTACTGAGAGTACGGCAAGTTACGTAGTGCCTATGCGCTTGCGCGCTTTTTGAGTGAGGTATTACAGTCGTGTCTCCGACCCGCCCGTTTATTGGCGAGTACGAACGCAGAGCTGTGCTCGTGGTGAAACCGGCTGGCGTGCGGCGCCTGGGAGACGTGTGGGCGGCCATCGAGGCAGCAGACGCCACGGTGTGCAAGGCCCTCATGCACCGGCTGACGCCCCAGGACGTCAAGCTGCTCAGCGCGGACTCGCAAGAGCCGTAAGTCCTGGATGTCACGCAATTTGCTCTCGATGGAACAAGTCACGTTGGAAATGTCGGTGGTCGCAGTGCATAAGTTGACCGTACGCCGGCACGTATGCTGAGTACTCCCCGTGATATGTATGTCCCGTGAAAGTTTTCATCGTTGCAGTAGTGTTGAAATCTGGGTCAGTTGGCACATATTCAGGAGTAAAACCAGTCAACCTGGACAGCCTGTCTCAAAGGGTGAAGAATTGCAAAGGGAATCGCCTCCGCGTGTTTTTCTCTGCAAAAACGCACAAGGCTGACTGCCCTTTGAGAATCATTAATTGTGACAGAGGCAGGCACGGGGCAGAAGTTAGTGGGCCAGTATTTGCAGAGACTTCTACAGTCCATCACTGTTCAGGACCCTTACTGTGTTGCGAGCGCGGCTGCAGTGATTGAAGTTCTGGACAAAGGCATCCCTGGAGCCAACAGTGCGTTTTCCATTGACATTGAGGACTTGTTTTACAGCATCCCCCATGGTGATCTATTTGTTGCTCTGCGTGAGCTGATTGAACAGCAGGGTCAAGTCGCCTTTCAAAATGCTTGTGGCGTTTCTGTGGATACGTTCCTTGAGCTGTTAACGATTTATCTTTCTTCCACAGTTGTTGATTTTAAGGATAGCATGTACGTGCAGAAAAAAGGAATCTGTATTGGGGCAAGCGTAGCACCAGTATTGTGCCATATATTTTTAGCAAAGTTTGACAACACGTTGCAAGGCGTTCTTTTTGACAAACATGTGTGCAGAATTTTTAGATATGTTGATGATTTCCTGATTCTTTTGAATCTTTCACCCAGTGACTCATTGCATGTGGTTGTAAACTAGATTTTGACAGCTTTTAAAGCTTGCTCGAGTGCCCTCAGTTTTACATATGAACTACCCGCTAACCACTCGATTAGATTTTTAGAACTTCAATTAACATTTCATGACGATGGCCATGTTTGCTGGTGCTTCATGCCTAGAACTAAGAAGTCCTTATTACCGTACTCGTCAGCTCATTCCAAGATTGTCAAGAGGGGGATTGCTACTAACTGCTTCTGTAATGCACTGCAAAAGAGTTGCCACCGCAGCATGAAGACCAGCTTCGATATCTAGTACAAACGTTTGGAGGCGGCCGGTTTTCCAAACGAACTTCTGAGGGCAGTGGCCGAAACGCTATTGCAAAAGATGAAGCTTCGAGACGTCAAAAGGGTTGACCCAAAGACAGTGGAAAGGAGAAATTTTGAAGTCGTGCCTTATGTGCATAAAGTCGCCCACACCATCAAAAAGGTCGCCGGAAAGCAGGGCGTCAATGTTGTGTTTTCAGCTCCCTGCAAGCTTTCACGCCTGTGCTCACGTGTTGCACGTGGCGGGACTTATCGGCCGGTTTGTTCGACGCAGCATGAAAACCGCTACGTCAACTGTGCCACAGGTGTGGTTTACAAAATTCCGTTGATCGGCGAAAAAGTGTGCATTGGGCAAACAGGCCGATGTATTAATGACAGACTAAGAGAACACCACAACTCTCTGTCCCCTACTGACGGCGCTAACTTGCCTCGACATTGCCGGGAATGCGGTTGCCACCCGCTTTTTTCCAATGTTAGTATTGTCGGCAGAGGAAAGGGAAAATTTGAGCGCGGATTCCTCGAAGCGTTCCTCATTAGTATTCAAAGAGATGATTGTATCAGCAGTCCTTCTATCTACCTTATGCAGAACGAACTTAGCTTCCTTTCGCAACGGCGTTAGATCACAGCTTATCTTTAGATGTAGATTGTTGTTAACTGAGCTGCGCAAACTTTGCCACTTTTCCTGGGAGTCTGTTTTCTTCTATAAAGCACAGTTGCTAGTCCAGTCGTCGTGTGTGTGCCTCCTCTCTTCGCTGTGTTCCGTCTTTTGACTGGTTTTACTCATTTTCATCGTTGCCGGTGTTCAGCCTCGCTGTACGACTGTGACGTTTCCAAGAAGAAAGGGTGTTATGGAAGATAGATAGCTGGTGACCTTACACGACAAGGCATGCATACACTGTGGGGCGTGGATATTGCCTACAGCGCGAAGGCACATAACTGTATAATCCCTTGAAACAGCTTAGTTAGACGTTAACTTGTACCCGCCTAAAAGACTAGAATAGAGAGAAAATAGGCACGACAGTCGCTATATTCTGTGAGGGCAGCTTTTTTTTGTTTTCCACCTTTTGATACTATATCTGATTAGTCGACTCGCCATACAACCAGCTTGTCATTAAATTTCTAAACTTCGCACCCGCTATTCGCGAACATCGGTCCTTTCCGTGATGTGTTAAGACGGAAACAAGGTGTTCTCTAAACTGAGTTCACAGAAGGAACCAGTAAATTAAACTAAGTGAAAAGAAGGCTATCTCGAGCGACGATTTAGTGAGCTTGCTGAGGAAGTGTTACACCACCGCTGTTAGTATTCACTGCCCGTGGCTGACGTCTTTTGCTGCTAGTACGCTCTAAAATTGTCATTCGTTCGCTATTACAACGCGACTTTAGCTTTACCGGCAGCACGGAACAGAGCGACCAGCTGCAGTGCCTCCCGCCGTGTTTGCAGCGACAATAGAAGTTTTTAGCTATACCGGAGACGTATTAGCGCAGATGTGCAGCGGTTCACCGGACGACGCCTGCGCACGCGCAGTGACAAGGGGGGTGGGGGGCTACATCAAGGCACCCTAGGTGGGGCCAGGCGGGATCTTTGGGCGTGCGCAGCCGGAGACCAGTAAACTGGTATATGTCTCCGGTATCCTAAATACGTCACATTACAGAGCATCTGGTACAGGTTGTCAAAAGCGGTGTATGTCTTTTTTTCTTCCTTTCTCACGCAGAGCCGACTTGAGTCTGTTGGATGGTCCGGTGGTGTGCATCCAGCTTCTGGGAGAGAGGGTGCTCTCGCGGCTGAGAAGTCAGCCGGTGGCGAGGGAAGAAGGAGACGCGGGCGAGGAAGGTGCAGTCCCTGTGCAATATGCACACCCCGGTGATGCGTGCTATGTAAAACGCGAATTTTGGCAGTTTTCGCGAGAGGACATACTATAAGGCAGTCTCATCGGCAAGCTCAAGTACCGCCTGCAGGAGAACAAAAGAGGTCTTTAGGGCGGTAATCATGCCACGTCTGTGGAAAACTGAGGTGATCGGGGCAGGAAAAAAAGCTCTAGCCTGAGACGGGTAGTTGGGTTGGGTGAGAGGAATTACGGTGGTTATCTTGGACAACATAATAGGCACCTTGGTAAAGAGAGAAAAAGCTGGACGTATGTGTTAGCCGCCGACTAGAGGATATGGTGACCTGGGTTCACAGAATTTTTTCTACGTGATAGGCCCGCACGCGTTATATGATGGCATTTTGCCGCAGAAAACTCCGCAAGGCTCAGAATGTATCCGGGATGACGCTAGGGCATCGCGTATGCGCTCTCTTCGTAGAGCTCTTACTCAAGAGTTTTGGAGCGCACACAGGTCACAGACGTGTTCACATTATTCACTTGTTATCGAAGGGCAACGAAACAGTATTTTCGCTGGGTGTGAAAAACGACAAAGGCGCATCGGACGTTGCTAGTGGGAGCTAAAGAGAATGCAGCGAAACTTCTTCGATGTGGTTTGTTAAAAAACGCAACAGGAAAACTTTTTAGCCAGGAAACCGTTTGATCCAAACCACCTTTTTTTTTTTATGACATGTGACACCTGCTGAATGACGTGTGACACCTTCATTTCACAAAAAATGTCGATCTGAATTTCTCGACGCAAGGTCTGAACAGCCATTTTTCTAGCACTTAACTATTTCAGTATGCATTTCCGTTTTCCTTAGCGCTGATGAAACTGCACAACGCATCCGATCAGCCGATGGCAATGGCGAAAGTAACGGTGATCTCTTCCGCGTTATTTTTGGATGCTTCTCCTTTGTGCAATAGTGTCCCGCGGAAAAGCCATCGCAGCGGCTGACCGTAGCAGCGTTGTTGCTCTTCCTACAGAGTTCCCCAGACCCGGCAGGCTCATATGTAATCGCATGGTTTTAGTTCTCGAATGCTTCGCTGCCCCCCAGATCTTAGGCGCTGCGAAGAAGCAGCTGCCTATCTCCCCTTCATGTCGCACTCCATTAGAACAGCTCGTAGGTTATATTATGAAGCAGATTATTTTTTTACGCATCGTCCCTGTGCATTTATGCGCTGCAGAGAAGCCACCATGACGGAAGACTGTTGCTGCGTTGCATCTATCCATGTCGATCGGCCCACTCGTGCGCTTGGTCACTGAACCTATTATACGACGAATTTGTCGGAATCTTGGGCGTGGTAGCCGGGAAGTGGTGTCATTCGGGAACGCATTAACCGGGAGAAAAATAGTGTAACTCTGTGAGAGGTTTTTATTGCCCGCGATTTTGAGCACATGAACCTGGCGACAGTATGAACCGTGAATGTATCATTGAAGTTTTGCTTATTTGGAAAAGAGACGGAGGATAACTTGTGCATCTCCTGCAAAGGTCATCGCGGCCTTGGCTGGCGACGTTCTCCAGATTTGGTTTTCTTTGTGACAGACGATGATTCTTTAAAAATAACCCCGACACTATATTTAGGCTGGTTTAAACATCTTAACATATATCAAACCATTGTGGTCGAATTCACCTATCTGGTCACCGCAAAGCTGAGGAACACTCCTGTCGCCTCGTTTTTTCAAAACTAATTTCACGCTCAAGTGCGGGGAAATTTTTGCGGTGCATTACTGTACGATTACTGTACGAATTTTTTACTGTACGATGCATTCTGTTCCCGTCCCTTGTGAACGCAACAGGCGCACTGCAAAGCTTCTGTTGGATGTCGAAGGACAAGTGTTCAGCTGAAGAGGTCAGTACTTCGTTCTCATTTTGAAAACTACTGAAAGAAAAAAAACAAGACGGAGCAAATGTCAGCGGCGTTTCCTTTTTGTTCATGCCCCACCTGCACCAAAAATTTGCCAGGATAATTATTGCGCCTGTGACCTAGTGAGCGCGTGGTCCTACTAGGCGATGCAGCAACCGCTTCCGCTTGACACTTCTGTTAATATAGGTGTCTAGATAGAGCACGCTATTGCTCGCGAGCTCACGAGAACAAAACAAAAGGCTGCACTCCGACCGCGCGCGCACTGACCCGGGTACGTGCTTCGAAAGCTCGCTCGCTCGCTGGCTGTTGCTGATAGGAAGAAATAAAAGGAAAGTGCACGGGCCTGCCCACTGGCTCTAGCTGAGCCACGCTCGCTGCCACGTGCTGAAAGTTGAAGAGTTGAAGTATAGGAGTGCAAAGAGTGAAAGAAAAGACGCGCCGCGCTAATATAACACGAGCCGATCCCGGAGGCAGTGCAATACCGGGCCGATCCGTGCCGGAGTGCTTCAAGCACAGTAGTAGCAAACTGCACAGCAAGCACGGTGCATTTTTTTTGTCTGTTGTATTATTAACATTGTTATTCCTTCTCTTTTCTTTCTTTTCTGCCTTTTGCTGCAGTATCGCACGTGATTCTGCAAGGCAAAGTTTA
Organism: Amblyomma americanum; assembly: GCF_052857255.1. Classification (NCBI taxonomy): domain Eukaryota; kingdom Metazoa; phylum Arthropoda; class Arachnida; order Ixodida; family Ixodidae; genus Amblyomma; species Amblyomma americanum. The sequence goes on along the minus strand of NC_135499.1, from coordinate 106,065,555 downwards.
AGGAAAACGACTTAAAGAGTAGACACGCCATGTATACCGCGCAGTTATAATAAAAATAACGAAACAGCAAGTAAATGAACCATCTTTTCATGCACAGGTGCGGACATAAGTAAATGGACCACGCTATTCTGTTGAGTGCGATCACTCATGCCCCGGCGGAAATCTGGCAACACTGTGTTTCCATTATGAAAAACAGCGTGAAAAAGAAAACGCCAGGGCCAGAATATCCAAAGGCGCACTATGAACGCTAGTCTGTTTTCATACATTTTGGTCCTCGTGTTTTTTTTATATATATATCCGCTGTTTTTCATTTTTCATAACCGATTGTTGTTACCAACTCGCTTAACTCTCTCTAATGCGTGCCCATGAGTAGCATATATCACTAGCAGCCTGCACAGGCCATACATCCCAACCTCCATTAGGTAACGCGTAATTGGTGTTAGAAAACGATTTCATGCTCTGTTTACTTCTGTCCGCACCTATATACTCATCTGAGGGCATCTAGAAACGCCAAAGAAAATCTCATTCCCGCCTGGTGGATGCTGAAACTGTACCACAAGAGTGCGTAGTATGCGCTTGTTTTTATTTGATTGCCGCCAAGTCCTTGTATACGTGAATCGCAAATGAATCTAAACGTAGAACCGCGATTAAAAACACGAGTCAGCGTCTTTCGTATGCTAAGGTTGCGGCATTTCACGCTTTCAAGCTACGAATCGGGCATAGCACTCTCGTAGCACTAATTGAATGATACAATGAATTTATTTATTATGAAAGAATTTTATCGATCGAGTCTTTGGAATGGCTCAGGCCCTTACGTGTTCATTTTATGGTTGCATTATTCGGCCTCTAATATGTTCAGGGTGGCTCCCACATGCGAGTTTTCAATCGTTTTTATTGCACGTGTGAACTTTGTAAAATTCACACGCTGCCGTTGTCTGCTGATCTGTTTTCTTCAGGAATCTGCTGTGCTCTTTGGCGGGAAGTTCGAGCGGCGGTGCAACACTGCAGTTTTCGAGAACACCGCGTGCTGCGTGGTCAAGCCGCACGTCTTCAAAGATGGTTTGTCCTTTTCTTACTATTCAACAAAAAGCGTGAATGGGTCTCTGAACGAAATGACGGCACTGCCTATTCACTCGCGTGCTCGACGCCAAGAACGTCGGTGTTAAACTGAAGTATAGCCAAGGTCGCCGGATCGATCCCGGCTGCGACGGCTGTATCGATGGAGGATGAATGTTTCACAAAAGCCTCTCGTGTGCTATGCGATGTCGACGTTCGTTAAAGATCACCAGGTGTTCTAAATTAATCCGGAGCCCTCCGCTACAACGTCCCTCATAGCAGAGCAGAAGTTTGCGCTGGTTGGGGAAAATTCACTATGGCGCAGACTGGACGAAACACAAAACAAGGATATAGATGACACGCTTGTGATGCCTTTTTCTTCCTTCGTTTGTGTCTTGCCCAAATGGCGCTGCTTAGCACTATTATTTCTTTCTTAGCCTAATTAGTCGCTTTGGTACGGTGAAACCGCATAATAATACAATCACAAACCGAAGAAATGTGCAGATATACAGTTCTCTGTGACCAGACATAGAGAAAAAAGAAAGTGAAATGTTATCGCGCTGCCGCGGAACGCGCTAAGTTCAGCGAAAACTGTCGGCGTGCTACTTGCTGTGTTTTGCTAACGCCTATGGCGTACAGGGGAGTCCAAGACCTACAGATGGTGTGGCAACCTCAGGCACCACAACGATCGCAATGGACGCACGGCCACGTGCACGGCGCTGGTTACCTGACCGGTTACGTCACCGGATGTAGACTGTCTATACTGTGGCTGTGAATCTGCCGAGGATGGCTCCGTATTATCTATTTCACTGTAAAAAAAAAGAACTACAACAAAAACGCTGTGTTACTGCTGAAGTGCATAGGAAACCCTTGCTGCTGTCTGCTTGTTCAGAAGTAAAGTAGCCACCCGTTCCCTTTTCTTCTGCATATTTTGAAGTATTATGATCGTTTCGTCATGCCCAACACGCAAAGGCAGATGAGGAGTTACGAGAGGAGAGCGCTGTGTTCTGTTTCCCTCGATGAAGCAGGACCTTGAGCGCCGGTAGACAAGAAACGGCGCGAGTGAGTTGAATTTCCCGCCCTTCTTGTCCGCATTGTGCTAGCGTCCAGTTCCATCAAAAGGAGCATGCAGCAGCGCATGACGTGCATACGCAGGTGCGCAGCGGCGTGACTTGAAAAGTGGCTCTTCTGTCGCGTGGTTGGCGGCTTTCACAGCGAAACTTTTCATTGCTCTCTCATAAGACACCGCCAGCATTCTTCCCACGATATAGGAAAGAATTCGCAAAAGAAAAGACTGTACCACAAACGAGCCTTGTGAAAACGTGAACGAAACCACGTAGGGTTGAAAGGGGCATTACTATGCCGATTTCTGCTTATGAGTATAAAAGTTGGAACTATAGATAAATCCACCTTGTGTCATGGTGCTCTTTGGCCACAGATGCCCTTGCGTCATTAAAATACGTCGCCATCATCATCATAGTCTCTGCGGCGAAGAAGTCGTCAGTGTGTATACACGAACCCTCGACCTTCCGGCAGCATCCGCCGAAAGAAGCACCCTCTATTGCGCGCAGCACCAAATAATGCATCTCCAACCAGCGAACCTCTACCCATCACCCATACAGCGCCGGAGCTAAAAAAATTACAGGATTGCACTTCAGTCTGCTTAAGAGCGCGAATGCGAAAGTCTTTCCCGTGTCCTCTTTCTTTCTTCATTTTTCATTTTACGCGACAACATATACAACTCGTTCGGGCGAAAAGCCGTCGGCGTCGTAGTAGTAGTAGCTGTAGTCAGAGGCCGTGTATTGCGAAACATAACACCATGGAATATCGGTGGGAACAACCTACTAACATGCTGTTGTAGAATCACTTAAAAAGTAACGTGGAACAAATCAGTGCACTTAGTTCAACACAACACATGAACAATGTTGCCTCTGTCATGATATCTTTGTGTTCTAGCTTGGGACGGCGAAATCAAATTCAATTCCGCCATGTGCGGCGATCATTGCAAAAGCGCTAAATGAAAATGCGCAGGGTGAAACCAACACTGATAATGCAGGTTTGTGGCATTACATTGTTTGACCGCCCACCAGTTTTTTTTTTCTTTCTAAGTTAAAACGGGAATTTTCATCTGTTATAACTGGCACTCTGTCTGGCCGAGTGGCCCAGGCCTTCAGATGAGATCCAGCGGCCGTGTACTGCGAAGCATAACACCATGGAATATCGGTGGGAACAAACTTATGCCGCTGTAGAATTACTTAGAAGTAACGCGGAACAAATCATTGCGCACTTATTTCTTGACTACTGTGCTGGACTTGACGTAATACTCCGTTAGTTGGAACTGCAATTGTTTTCCTTTTTTTTTCCAGGGAATGTCAGCAGAGTGCTACGCAAGATACTTAACTCGGGCTTCGACATCACAGCACTCCAAATGGTAAGCGCCTCACAAAGGTGCACCGTGTGATGCCGGTCAATGTGGTGGATTTGCACAGGCATTGCTCGAATGCAAATAACAAAGATATACACGTTGCCGCTTTTGGTTTTTCCCAGATTCCTACACCTTGCTTTGTCGGATTGAATACATATACTTTACTGCCGCAAATTATTGCAGCTGTCCAGTTGTAAAACACTTTACTGCCACTGTTTACAGTTTAGGCTGTAGACTTTCAAAGCGTGCCCCGTGTACCCTGTTAGACGCACTACAGACTCGTCAAAAAGTCGGCTACCTTCCTCTCTCCCCTTTCTATCTCTCCCTTCGTCCCCCTTCCCACATGTAGGGTAGCATGCTACACATCGCCTAGATAACCTCCTTGCCTTTCCGTCCATCATTTTCTCTCTCTCTCTCTCTACTGCCACAGCACTAATTGCGTTCTGGGACACAGGTGCTCAAAAGCGCGTCACCCGAGTATCAATTCATTTCATATTGGCCACAGATAACCCGGTCGCTGCATACATGACACGCAAGTTGCTTCTCATTTACTAACAGCTTTTGATAGCACATAAATGCACATTTGGTCACTACCACAGTGGCTCTCATACGCATTGTGGCGCAGCAGCATTTGTGTATAACGTTCTTGCGCGTTCACCAAGCTAAAGGTTTCTAACAGAGCGCATGCTGTTAGCCAAAGCACGACGTAGCGGTAGCGTCTCGTTTCATCCCGTCTGCGCAAAGTCACGTTACTATGAGCGCTATAGGCTCTTCGCCCTTGTTAAGTATTGTCGGGGAGGGACTGCCTAATTTAAGCACTGCCCTGTATGCCTAGTGAAATGAATTTCATTTTAAAATAAACAGCAATAAAGGACGTGTCACTAGACATAAAATGGCAAAGTGATGAGAGCTGCCAATTCGCCCAGCTCTCCACCTATAGCTTGACCTTCAACAACAGCACCGTCATTCGGTGTGTAATGTATTTGGCATTGATAATGAACGTCAGGAGGACACATGATTCAGTACTCACGGGTTCCGATTTCGTTTAAGGAGTTGATGGCGGTTGATTTTTTTATTGTTAGAGATTGCAAGTACGTCTGTCAAGGCCGAGTAATTATCGCAGATCGAGATCACTGGCAGAAAGTATTAAGGAAATAAGATTAGGTTGGAGCGCACTTGGCAAGCGCGCTTAATATGAGAAGAGCAACTAACGGATATCTAGCGTGCGAAAAGTGCATAACAGTCGTACCTGTATGTACCTATACTTGCGAGGATGAAAGATATGTGGAGGCTGAACAAAATAATTAAATTTAAACCGAGAACAGCGCAGTGAGCTAAACGAAAGGAAAATATATGGCGTAGCATTAAGACACAAAAAGAGAGTGGAGTTGAATACAGATCTAACTCACATTAGTTACGTCTTAGCGGATGTAAAAAGGAAGAAATAGGTTTTGGCCGGAAATACAATTTGGAGAGCACATAACCAATGACTTCTTAGAGCAGCACTGTTGGTTTAAAGGGAAGGAAAAACTAACCAGAGGCTAGAGAGAGTTAGCTGGAGATATGAGGTAGAGAAATTAGCTCAGGTAGCCTGCAACACCTGGCACAGTGCACGGGTAATTGGAGACAATTACGAGAAGCCTTCCCTTCTCCGGCAGTTCGCATAACCAGGGATGAGAAATGAAAACTCAGCCAGGTTGTGGTTGTAAAGAAACTGAACAAAGCGCGTACAGCCACGATGACGACGGCAGCGCTGTGAAGTCCACTGGTCTGGCCCTCGGTAAATGCCCGGATTCGCTAACCCCGATAGTTTGCTCTCACGAGAGAACGGATCGTAACACTTGTCACTATAACCGGCGGTGGTCTGTAACGTCTTTCTGATCGCTCACTTGAAGGAATCCGCGGTGGGTCGTGGAAGGAAGAAATGTGCAAGCGCGTTTGTCAGCAACATGAAAGGACGTGATGACGTCAAATTTTCGGGCAGACGAAGCGTTACGTATTGACACCAAGTCGGATAATGTATCCCTGGAACTGGGGCGAAAGGCGCCTGCCTGTATCGCGCGCCACACTTGCATGTCCTGTGCGATGTACTTTTGTGTTTACTTTCGCTGTCAGTTCACCAGTATCATGGCAAGCGCATTAGCTCTCTGCATCTTCTCTCGTTCCTTGACCTTTCAATTCAGTTCCATCTCGACTGCGCAAAAGCGGAGGAGTTCCTTCTCGTGTACAAAGGTGTCGTGCCCAACTACACGGTAAGTTGATCAGTTTATTTGTCGTGCAGGATGTGCCTTTATATGGCTTCAATGCCTGTGTGAACCGTGCATATCAAAGCGCAGATTATTCACCCATGTTTCACGAATCTCGGTGTTGTACGTTAGTACTCCCTTGTTAATCATTCAGTGAATTACTTGAATGCACCTGTCTGCGTGCCTTCGTTTGCAGCTGAGCCTGGTTACTCCTTAGCTGTGCTATGTCAAAGCAGTCATCTTACACTGAGTTCCACCTCACTTAAATTTCTACTATAAGTGGCCTAACTGCCCAGGCTTCTCTCTAGGCTGCAATGCGATTGTTTTTCAAGCATGAATGCTAGCAATTCGTGCCGCGAAAAAAAAAAAAGAAAGCACGGCTGCTGTATGTGCACTATTACCTCGCACCTTATTTATTCATTCTCACTTTCTCTCCCATACTGAACATGACACCGCAGAACATGGTGCAACAGCTGTGCAGTGGCCCGTGCCTTGCCATAGAGGTCAGAGGTTCGAATGCTGCAAACACAGCCCTCGACTTCAAGGAACTTGTCGGCCCGGCAGATCCCGTGAGGACGCCAGCATGTTTTTTTTTTTTTCCCGGATTACTGATGTTTCGTGCTATAGATTGCTTAGGCAACGTTGTCTCAATGTTTGCCTTGGCGATGAATGTGCATACAAAGGCTGCCGCAGTACACACTGCGGCAAAGCGCGGTTTGCGAAATATATATCCCACCAACAGTAACAATGAAATGGAGGGGAAATTCTGAAGAAATCTGCAGCTCCACTTTTAAATCTTCTATATCAATCATTTATTTCTTTGAACATCAGCCACGGGCACTACATGCTGTGTCCTATCATTAGCGTTTGTTGTACGTTTCATTAGCACCATAACTAAACCTAGCTTCCTTTGTTGAGCACATAATGACCATTCAGCAGGGTTGCATCTTAGCAAACAGATTTCTTTCTTTTTTTTTCCAAAACACTTCATGGCTGTTTTCTTTTTCTCATAAGTTTGAAGAATGAAAGTTGGTGGCTACAAATGCATGGAAGAATACGAAATAGAGGGATATATAAAAAAAAGCAGAAAAAATGCTGTCTAATTACCGAGAAGTGCTTCCGGATCGAGTAATCCCTCGCCCTTAGTTTAAACTTTGTGCGCGGTCTAATTGCTGTCTTTTTTTTTTTCAAATAAGCCTTCCATTGCGAATTTTCCGCACACTAGCTGACGACGCTATTAGTTGGCCGTGGCCATTAATTTTTCCATCTCTGAGAGTACTGTTTCATTGCACTAATGGTCTTTTTGCCCATGTGGAAAACTAGCCGACTGAAAAAAAAAAACTAGTATTGAGGGCGTCCACCTCTTCTGCCAATGGAACCATTGTGTGCTCGCATCCCAGTCTTGTCGTTTTAAGTGCTGTCAACGTATTGCAGACACATACATTAAGCGGTTCCTGCCGTGACTAGTCAAGCCTGCGTTCCCCCTGTTTTAGTGCGAAAGCGCTATTTCGCGAAGTCTAACCGCCTCACCGAGTTTTTGTGAAGCTTGACCTTCAGGGTGACCTTGGCCAAACCATATATAAGTATATAAAGTCAATGTTGTCGCGTCTGGGATTCGAACCCGCGGTGGGGCGAACAGATCAGCCTCGGTGGCCACTGCACGAGAGCACCATGCTATCGCCGGAACCGACCATGCACGCCTCATGTTAAACTTGAACACACTGCAGCGCTGTGCATTGCACGTCGTCGTCTTCATCGAGGAGGAGGAGGAGGAAAAACATTTATTCAGAGCACAAAAACTGGGTGGGTTCAGTACGAGAACCCATTGGTCGTCATCATAATCCGGCCCCTCTCAACCAGCAATTTCTGGTCGAGTGGGCTGTGGCTATGAAGGGTTGCCTCCCAGCGCTCATGAGTCGGATCGGGATTGCTGTCCAAGTCTGGGTTTTCTTGACATTCCCAAACCGCGTGAAAGAGTGTGCCAACTGCTCCACAGAAGGGGCAGGACGAATTGTAGGTTTCTGGGTACCATTTACTCATTAGGTAAGGATTGGGCAGAGTATTAGTTTGTAGTCGCCTGATTATGTGCTCTTCATATGGTTTTGTGTGTTCATCGAGTAATACAACTATCGAACTAATATCGTCGCCAGACGTGCCGACGACCCAGCAAATCATAACCATGAGCCAACCAGGCTAAAAACATCATTTCGCACATCTGCTCGGTTCAACTACGTTAAAACCCTAAGACTTTTTTTTATCCTCTTTCTAGAAGGCGCTCTCGTAAACCCGTTCTCCTCACACACAGCACGCACGCACACTCATATAAATCCACCCGGACTAGGGGAGGGATCTAATCTTTTATAACCCGGAAAACTCGACTTCAACGCGTACTTAAGCCACAAAGGATGGCGACAAGAGTGAAAGGAAAACGAGAAAAGGTTGGAATAAAGGGTCCGGGGTCCCATTAAGCGTGTATACGCTTGTGAACGCGATTAGCAAGGAATGGAAGAGAACAGGAAGTGCTTTGCTTTCCCTCTCTCTCATCCAGGTCGTGGCGAGGAGGCTGTACCCTAACTCACTACGCGCTCTGGTGGGAAGAGATTTGCATCGGAATGGCGTGCACTGCACCGACGTGCCAGAGGACTGCCGCATCGAGGTACGCAGTACGCAGTGCAGTTTATAGCGGTTTCTTGAAGGAATATTATATATATACATATGAAGAGCTAATTTTTAACCATTACAGATTTTTATTTTAAAACTATGAGAGATGCGTCGGTGGGGTCCGTGAAGATGGATTCTACAGCGGTGGGCGGACATTAATGCACGCGATAGAGTTGAATAATTAGACTAATAATGAACTGAAATTAAGTGATAATTTTTTTAGTTTAGATTTTCAGGGGCCAAAGTTATATTGTGAAATCGAACGCTGTCGAGATCAATGATGAGCCCAATTTTTTAATTCTATTCATCTGCAATGTGGTTTCAAACGTCGAGCGTCAAAAACACGCATTTGACAGCTCGTTGGGTTGGCTTTCCCGCGTTGCACATTTTTAAATTGTTGCCGCTCAGATTTGTATTGCAGGAAATACAGACTCCGTTTGTGAATTTTATGACGCAGAAGCAGTTAATGTAGTTTCGGCGACGGTACTACGCTAAGCGACCCCATTTTATAAATATATATGCAACATGGAAAAGCCTACTCAACAAGTTTTGAAATGCATAATTTTGACGGTCGATATTGCGAACCACACTGCTGGCAAAGAAAATCTAAGCACTTTTTCATCGTCCATGTTGGCATCCTTCAATTTTGCAATATAATCTTGCCTCCTAAAATAAAAAATTAAAATACTTATTTTAAGTTATTAATTGTCTAATTAATCATCTCTATCACGTACATAATGTCCGTCTTTCTGTAAAATACACCTACACTACGACATATCTCACAGAGTTTTTACAATAAAAATCTCCAAACAGTAAAAAAAAAAGAATCACCCTGTATACAGCATCCGGTATCAACATTCTTTTATAATAGTATTTTCGCTGAGTTGCCACGTATACCTAGCACCATTTGCGATCCTGAAAACGATTCATAGGTGAAACAACATTGTGGGTTACCAGGTGTTGGAGATAATCTGCATAGTAGCCCACGGAGGAGCCCTACAGAACAAGATTTTTGTAAATGGTGTGGAGATTCGAAGCACGTTCTTCACGGCTTAATTATTGCTTATGTTTGGCTCACAGAAAGTATGAAAACGAGTTTCGCTTGACACTGCAGGAATATATGCGGCGTTTGGAACCTGTAAAACACAAACAGACCATTTTACGGTGAAACTGGAATAAAATAGCTTTAAGAACCCTGGCTTCAAACCGTGAAATTTAGAAATCGATAGGAGAGCGCGTGCCGTGAAGGTCTTGCAGAAAATTTGTTTTGGCTTCTTATGCCTATGACCGTGAGCCGGTGAGCTGAGAAATCTACTGAAGCATATTTCAAGGCAACGAAAATTCAGTTGCTAATCAAGCGCCGTGTTTCGTGCCATCGCCATGCTATGCTTTCGTCTGGTGCGTTGGTTGTTTCTGATTTGGAAGGCTGCAGAAGAGGACAGACGGAATCTCCTAAAGAATTTTGTAGCTGATAACAGGCCCTTTACTGATTACAGTAACAATAACATACGCTTTACTGATTACAGGAACAAGACGCGAAAGAATCGCACAAAACACCTTCAGTTTTCTTAAGCACGAATGAAATTATACAAAATATTTTTGATTGATTGATTGATTGATTTGTTCATTTATTTGTTTATGAAAGTCGCTTATTTTTTAGGGAATGGCAAAAGGCCACGGTGAGGGCCACGCTCGTATTATTGACGCCAACCTCTTTGCTGTCTTTTTCGACACGTATAAAATATTTGAAGAGATTTGTTCGGTTTTATGAACAATTGTTAACATGATCGTCTGCAGCTGGTGGGTATAGCTGGGCCTCTGGATTTTTAGACTGCAATATCATAGAAGGTTAATTGGTTTGATCATAGAAGGTTGTGGCCAAGTACTACACCAGGGTGGCCAAATCCTGCTCTGGTGAGAGAGTGCGTTGTCGGTGCTGGTCACCGAGATCAGGCCGCACTCCAGGCCTGGTTATGCAATTCCATCGACACGCGGATTTTTTTTAAACCCGGTGGAGAGTTGCGCGGCACCAGGATTTGAGCCCCGGTCCTCTTGCACGCGAAGCGGATGTTCTACCTCTACGCCATCGCTGCATTTTTTAGACTGCAATATACAGTCTCATATGACGCTGTCACCATGTCACGTATGTTTTTTTTTTATTCCAGGTTGAATTCTTCTTCCACGCCGGCAAGACCTGAAGTCGTGTACGAACGCAATAAATATTTCTCGGTGGATACGCGGAGACGCGTATCGAATAACGTATGCTTGTGCAGTGATTAGAGTGCTATTGCATAATTTTCGGTGGCCATCGCATCTCGGAGACGTATGCCAGCGGCTTCGTTCTTTTACCATCAGCAAACAAAGTGAATTTAAAAATTAGCACTGCAGCGGTGAAGAGTTACAGTACAGAAGAGTACAGAACAGTGCAATAAGCAAGCGGAAGTTTTCATGACTACAAGGCGTTCCTTGGAACCAAGAACTACTAAAGTGAAAACCTGTGCAGAAAGCACTTCTCCAGCGCCCATCTGTATAGTTTGTCCTTTGCCGCTAGGATAGAACACTGCTGGCGGAGTGGCGATAATATATACCGTGCAGTTTGGATAAATGGCCGCCTCCATCGTTTTATTGCTAGGAAGACAGTTTATCATTTATCTGCGTAATCATCGTTAACTTATCTCTGCTAGGCCTCAAAGACTGACTAGGCGCAGTTTGGCGCAGTGGTGCCGACAAAAAGAAAGGAGGCAAGAGGGAAGACGCTATTTTTTTTTTGTTCTACAAATCGGTAAAAGTTGTCATCCGTTTTCATTGCCGCCTTTGAGAGCGCAGAGGAAGCCAAAGTGAATGTATTTAAATTTCACGTGCCCAAAAACGGACCATGATGATTATCATGTTACACGAGCAGGGAAACCGAGCGTCCTCAACGGGCAGAAAGCTAACAAAAGCACGCAGCTGCATTGGACCCCGCTATCTGTGCAGGTCCTTCTTGAAAAGAATGTCTGGTACCAGCTTCCTCCCATCTTTATTCCTTTTTTTTTTAAATCTTCTGCTGGCCCAAAAGGCCTCCATGTCACTTGACATGGAGCACACTCATATCTGTGTGCATTCACAGGGCTAGCGCTTTTAGGCCCACTGCCAATAAATCAGGCAATCACCACGCTGGCGCGGACTTGAAGGCGGGACTCGTCATTGGTAGCTACAAGCCATAACGCACATTAATAATTCAAGTGACAATTAAGAAGGGAGCAGGTTGTATAGGGAACCATGCTGAATAGGAGGGACTGAAGAGCAAGCGACGGGTGCTCACTGTGACAACGCACGTGTGGTGACTGTAGGTTGATGGTGGTGGTAGTTTTGAAAACTTTTATTGGTAATTACGGTGGGGTGGGATTAAAGAAGTTGTTCGGCCTGAGAGGTAGCCAGAGCTCAGCTGACTACCTCCTGTGCAGCCGAGTACGAGCTGAGCAGCAAGGCCTCCAACTGTGCGTTTGTGAAAGTATTCTCTAAGGGAGTCGTATCGTATCATGTGTAGCAGGTTAGAGTAGTTACGGCGTACTCGGCATTGATCGGTGTATTGAGAGGGGTAACATTTATTTAGTAAGCCAACGTGAGGATAGATTTTCGTGGTTGTATGGGGTTCAGCGTCCCAAAGCGACCCAGATTATGAAGGACGCCGTAGTGGAGGGCTCCGGATAATTTCGACAATTTGGGGTTCTGTAACGTGCGCTGGCATCACGCAGCGCGCCGGCCTCTATAGCGTTTCGCCTCTATCGAATGCGACCGGAGCGGATGGGATCGAACACCCGCCTTTCAGGACAGCAGCCTAGCATTATAATCAGTCAGCCATCGCGGAAGCGTGGTGAGGGAAGGTGCTGGTTTGGGGTGCACAGAACGTGTCTACCTACAATGAAAAGATACAACACTACAAATTGGGGCGACGAAAATTTCCTCCGGTCCACCGCTCTCTACGTAAATTGGAAGTAGTTCCCGGGCGACAATTGTAGGTCGGTGACATTTATAGAAGTGGGTGAAACATAACCGCTTGACCGCCCTGTAAGGACCCAGGCTAAGTCCAAAGTGTCTTGAGATTTAACGGTGGAGCATTTGTCTTCCGGTCATCGATGGAAAACGCTGAGACGCCTGACACAGGGGGCGTTGTCTGCGTGCTGCCTTTTTGCAGGTAGTACTCATATAAAGATTATATGTGGTTTAACTTCCAGTAGTTTAACTTAGTCTCTGAGCAAATATACGCAGTGAGGACTCAGAATTAGTTTCAGCCACGTGGGACAGTTTTAAGGCGCTAATTAGCTGGCTTAGGTTGGCCTCATCTGACTCTGGGGAGTGTTAATTGGAGGCCAATGGGACGGGCCTTAGTCCTACGTACTTGTGCTGTTAATGGTGCTGATGACTTATCCTCGCACAGAACATGGCTGAGCTGGCATTACTCCTCTATCGGAGTACAGACACCACGGCAAGGGGCTCTCAAGATAAGCGTTTGATTTCAACACGCAACTTAAGCCTAAGTAGGAACCATTTTATTCTGCAGGAACCACTTGAAAAGCTTTTAGGAAAAGTCTTGCTTTAATCGGAGGGGTGTAGAACTATGGAGGAGCGAGATGCCACTCGATCTGCTTGGCATGGTACTGTATACGTCGGAGAAAGAAGAAGACCGAGAGCGAAATTTGCGTCACGAGAATGACACGAGGAAGGAGAAGAAGATATGACAAGTCTGGATGCCATCCGCAGAACCTGGACCTCGACCACTCGACTGCGCATCCTCCGAAGAGTAAGGCACGGATCCCAGAGAGTTCCGGTGCTTTACCAGGCTTTCTTCGCTGCCTTGGGAGCCATGGTCGTCATTGTCTACTTCGCGGACGAAGGGTCCCTGCCGGCGGTGGTGCTCTTGGTCAACGACACCTTCTGCTGCGAAGAAGAGGCCTACCGCCTCTTCAGCAGCGCTGATCCTACTCTCGACCCTTGCGATAACTTCACGGGCTACGTGTGCGGCTCCCTACCTGCACAAGATACACAGGACGTCAGCGTTTTGGACAGCGCCAGGATCCGATTCGAGGCCGAGGTATTTCAGAGAACACAGCAGACGAGAAAAGAAGAGAGCAGCCATTTTCTTGCCGTCTTGTACAGCGGCTGCGTGAACGCGCTGTGGAACCACGACGCCCTTGTGCAGGAAGTCACCGAAGCCATCATCGACATGACATACATCAAGCCAGTTGAGAACGACGTCATGGCGGTTTGGAACTATTTCTTTTTCGTCGCTTCGGTCGTGCAAGTGCCTGCACCAGTGCAAGTTATTCTCCGTGGGACCTCCGGGGAAACGGTGTTGAAAATCAGTTACGCATCGCAGCCCCTAGGAGGCACGGCAAGTGTCCACGCAACTCTAGACGCTTCGCTGCAAGTTTTCAACGCAAAATTCAAGACCAACGTAACGAACAACGACGTTCTAGCCTTCCACTCGTCACTGGCCGGGGAAAGCGCTGCCGTTGGTTACATAGCTGTTGTAGTGCCCATAGCTAACCTCAGCAACGTGTTGCCCTCGTTACGCCAAACAGTACTCAGAAGGCTTCTCCTAAGGTACCGCGGGACCTACAGTGAAGGCGACGTGCACGTTAACGGCGCCGCGAACATTGAGGCGCTGTTTTCTGCCCTTAAAAGCGTTCCCGCAGCCGGCATCGCCTACCTCGTTACCCAGTGCACGTTGTCCGCGGTGGACAGCCTTGCCTCATTCGATCACTTTCGACAACTTCCGTCCACCCGTTCCTTCAATAGGTGTGAGGCCCTCTGTTACGAGATGTCCTTGACGTGGCACCGCCTTCACGCCCAACGACTGACCGACCCGACGCGGGACGCATACGTCGTCGAACTGTTCGAGACCGTGCGCAGCGCCGTCGTGGGCGACATATCCACCGGCGACGTGTTCCGCGAAGACGAGAAACGGTTGGCGCTGGGGGTGGTGAGCAGCAAGCAGTTGCTGGTCCCATCTTACCTTCTTCTCAACGAGTTCCCGCTTCCAAAGGCCTCGTCCACTCGCTCGTTCACGCGCAATTTCCTAGAAGGGCGGGACTACCAGCGCTCCGTACTCGCCTGGGCCCAACGGGAGTTCGGCATCGAGTGGCACCACGACAGCAGCGCCCTCTTCGAGGCTCTGGTCGACGTTGGCGGCGAGTACATCTACGCGGCCCCACTCCGCTACGAGACACTGCACTTCGACGGGCCACCGTCCACACAGATACTGGACATGGCAACGTATGGCATCGAGGTTGCCAGAGTGCTGTGGGAGGCGGCGTTGAACACCGTTACAACCGAAAGCCCCGCAGAACGCTGGCGCGAAGGCACGCTACGTGGCCTTTTCATGGAGTGGTTCTGCTTGAGAGGCGACGAGAACCTGGCCGCGATGGCGTTGACACTGGCGGTCGCGTCGGTGCGGAGCGCTCTTGACAGGAACGACTGGCTCACCCTGAAGGCGGTCGGTGCGCCCTGGGAGGTGTCGGAGGCGCGTCTCTTCTACATGCGTTTGGCGCGTTCTCTCTGCATGCGCGCCGTCGACGGCCACGGAGTGAAAGACTTCATCAGCGCTGCGCTGATGTTCGCCGGTGATTTTGGCGCCGCTTTCGCCTGCCCTCAGGGTTCGAAGATGATGACGCGGAGAGAGTGTCCGACGCCGGTGAGACAGAATGCTTTAGCGCTGACCCGAGGTTGGGCAGCCTGAAGGGCTGACTGCGCCTCCTCCGCAGACACCTCAGCCCACTCCCGGCGGACAGGCTGCAACACCAGCATTTGGCTTGAGGGAAACAGTCGCAGACGACGCGCCACCGTACCATCTTGCAGCTATTTGGATAGCTTTGTTTTTGTATTAATGGGACAGTTAATGAATATATTTGCAGCCTTGTTCATTTCTCCAAGAGTGAGGAACTGAGTCATAGGAAGATCATTTCTTTGTGGTTTGTACGCCGTTATATCGGACATACCAGAGTTACCCGTCGCTTCGGCTACACAAGCTATTTGCAGTTTAGAGATGCATGTTTTGTGAGCCGCAGAAGGCCAGTGACAAATCACAAACCGACGGGCGTTATCCGAAAAGCCTTGACCGCGGGGGCGAAAAAAAAAACCGCGGCTACAGTTAATTGTTGTTGGGCGTCGCTTCACGGCGGTAGTAAACTTGCTAGCCATATCTGTCGCAACCAGTGCAATTTCACACTGGCAGACTAATCCGCGGTTGAAGCCGGCAAACCCCGGTCACTATTAACCAGTTACCGATTCCCCTTGAGAACATGTTGAATTGAAAGTAACGTTATTGTGAACAATGACACCTACACGACTGCTCAATCCACGTGTTTGGGAATTAACGAGACAGAGTGGTGTGCGAGTGTGTTTTAGAAGAAACGTTCTCCTCGAGCACAGTGACCAACAGGAGTTGGAGAGGAGTCTTCCCAGTGACGTCATGCAGTGACTCTCCAGTGTGCAGCACAGATGGTCGCCGCCTGCCTTACGCTCTCGTTTATATTTTTTTGCGGGGGGGGGGGGGAGGTGAAAGGAGGCAGGGGAGGTTAAAGATCTTTCCTGGCTGAAAACATATGTTTGGAGAAAACAAGCCTTTGCTTTTTTACGGCACAGCTTTCACATCTCTCTCTCTCTCTCTCTCTCTCTCTCTTGGCACGGTCAATTGTAGTAAAAACAAGGACCAACGTTTGAAAATTTCTTATAAGGCAGCAGAAAGAACAACCATGCCGCCGGTAGGATCCGAGCTCCCGACCTCCGAATATCGCGTCCGGTGCTCTACCAAAGTGTTCACCAGCGCCACCCTCGTCCATAGGGGGCGGACGTAGCACGTCCTGTAATACAATGTTCGCTTACACCCAATAAACATAATTACCCACGAGGGCAGCATATTGGACAGCCGTCGCCGTAGCTCAGTTAATAGAGCACCGGACGCGATATTCGGAGGTCGTGGATTGGGATCCCACTGGCGGCATGGATCTTTTTTATGCTGCTTTATAAGTAATATTCTTTAAGCGATAGATTCTAAGTATTATTATTCCACTGTTAAGCACAACACACACAAAAAAATTAATCATTCCCTTATGCACCTTGGTTTCGGTGACTGTTAATTGGCTCCCTTCATATATATACACACACACTTGTAAGAAAGTGCGCATCTCTGTACACACCACAGTCATTTGTGCGGGCACATTGCCCCTCTGAATAATGCGTCAAACAGTCTAGTTTGGAAAATGACCCTCCGCATTGACCCGGCACTTTTGGCGTTCAATTGCTCTGAACGGCAGTGAACTGCGGAACGCACATTAATCCGATGAACGAGAATAGCACAAGAATTTTGAAACTTTTACATAGTCAAATTGTGAGCAGATTTGGAGCATGTTGAAGAGATGCGTGCATACCATAATTACACGAATCAAAGCAAGTGAAAACAAATTCTATTGCATGAGAGGAAGTGGAAAGAGGAAGCGATAAAAAAAGTTGAACCAACGCTCAGTATGCATGTGTGCTATTAATAGCGAACTGAGGCACATACAGCTTAACATATTGTGACGGAAAAAGAGGAAGAGACCATGCCGCAGCACGAGAGGCACGAGGACAAGGGTGCGGGTTCGACAGAGCCAGCGGCAGCAGGACGGTGGTCGGCGGTTGGCTGGAGAACCGGATTTCGCTGTTTTTCTTGTGCCGACCCACACCGTAACTATATACCGGGTGTTTCAGCGAGCACTTTCAAAAATGTTCAAAAATAGGTTTTTGGGGGGGTAATAATAATGCTTTTGCGGCATAGTATTAGAGTTTTGGCAGACACCAGAAAACCTGTGAATCGTCTTAATTAGTAAAAACTAGTTAACTAATGCTTAACTATTAACTTTCTAACTAGTAGATTTAGGCGCCTAGTTGCAACTAGAGATTTGTTACCGGTCGTTTTTAATAGCCATATCAGGTTTTAGAATTTCGAAAATGCAATTACCCTCGCCGCTGTGGCTCGACAAAATTCGGCTGCATCGTGCGAAAATATATGCGCTTTCGAAATTATGCAGGCAAAGCAACTTCTCCAGTGCACGTAACTACTCGAAAAGTAGTAGCAGTAGTAATAATACGTTGTGAGGAGGAAAGAAAATAAGCTGTAACTGTCTCACTCAGGGTGTACACGTTATTCGAGCCTTGTGAGGAGCGACGAAGGGAGGGGGATTGAAGGGAGTGAGGATGAAAGAAACGGTGTAGGTGAAAGCTCCAGAATAGTTTCGACCACCTGGGGCTCTTTAACGAGTACTGACATTGCACAGCACCCAGTTGTGTTTTGCATGAAACTAATGCCGCAAACAACAAAATTGTGAGAATTAGTGCAAAAAAAAATTCTAGAAGTGCACACGTACTGTGAACATGTATACCTCTGTTATAGCAACTCTATCTTATTTGCTTTAAATTGTTAGGTTGATTGTTTAGGTTTCTGTTTGAAAACTGAATGTGACATAGCACGGACGATTTCTTGCTACGCGATTGCTTTGCGACTTCAAATTGTCCAATACGACCCGCCAAAGAACGCCTTTGAGATTTGCAAAGTAGATGGCGCTGCAGCAGTCATTGGTATCAAGCCGCTCGTTTCTTGTTATCTGCATGTAACGCGATCACAAAGTGCCCAGGACTTTGTAGATGACGACTGTGGAACGCTATTCACAACTAAACAGCACAGACCTGCCAAAAAGGACTCAGGATCACTGAACGCCGTTAAAAGATATTCAAAACTTCTCTGCAGTGGCGGCTTTTAATAGTGCTGCCATCTAGATATAAAGAATGGAAGCTGTATTTGTTAGCGCTCTACAAACATGTACATGTATTTGACAGCCCTCGTTTTCGGCAACTCTAAGTAGTCTGCTTTAAGTCAGGTTAAATTATCAAGCAAATCTCAACATGCCGCGAATCTTCAGCACACCACACCCTAAGAAGAGCTCGAAACACACTGACTGCAGCGCCACATCTTCTGCCGCGGAGAGACTCGCGCGCGGGGCTCGCTTGCATGCCGCGTCGGGCAACGCTGGGCATTGTTGAGCTGAGGAGGGAAGCACGCTCCTCTCCCGTCCGCATTTGTTCGTGCGGGTTCGTTCCGTGTGGGATGTGGTGCTCCGTTCAAAGGCCCTGATTGTTATTCACGAGGGTGCCCGGTGGCGATCGCTGTCGAAAAGCGAAGCGACCGCGCCGAGTTCACAGCGCCGACGGGAGCCTGCTATGGGATACGCCAGGACTAGGTAGCGGTTCTCCTCGACATCTCCGACTGTCTCGGCCGCGCGCTACTTGTGTCGGACACGCGCGCTCTCTCTGCTGGCCCCATCGCGCACCGCTTGTAAGACGCCCAGCAATGGGGAAGACGAACGCGTACCCTGGCTGCCTCCTCCTCGTCGTCGTTGCCACCGCACTGGTTGCGAACCCGTGGCTCGCCGAAGCGCAGAGCAGTGAGCCCGGCTGTTCTGGAGTCAAGTACGCCTTCCAGGGGAAAGGATTCGAAAACGACGTCCCTTCGCGGGCCATCTCAGGTGAGCCAAAGCGCATGACCGTTGGCTTGTCCTCCTTTTCCTCCGGCGGGCCGTTCGTTCGCCGCTGTCAAGGAAGACGCCTGCGGTCGCTATGCTCGCCCGAGGCGCGGTTTTTGTGATTTCCCTGTGTGTCAGAAGCGCCTCACAATTCATTTTGTTCGATGCGCTGTTGATAGTGGAACGCGTCGTCTGGTTGAAAACGGCGCCGGCAGCCCGCTAGCTTCCGAAGGCTCATTGGCTTCATAAACAAGACACTGCTTACATCGTGCACTAACTAGTTCTATTTCCAAGTTACCTCAGAGATACTATGCATCAATTTAAACCACAGTGACAGCGAACTGCAGACGGCGCATCTGCAGTTCTAGGAGTCACGCTAGGGCGACAGCTTCGCGCAGGTATAGCTTCTTGCATCGAGCCCCTTTTTTCACGGCAGAAGTTGTCGGCTGCTCTTTCCTCGCCGAAATGCTCCGTGATGTAAGAACTGGTGCATTGCGTGCAGAGACTTGACGACCTCGCAAACGCGATCAAATCGCAGCCCTTTATGTCGTGTAATGAAAATACCAACACGCAGTGCCTGACGGGCCCGTCTGCTCACGTCATCGAACAGGACGGCATTGGAAAGCCAACGGTACGGATGTAGTGTTTCTTAGAATAAAGAAAAGTTCATTGCAAACGCATGCCCCCGCTCACGCTTTCGCTAATCACTCAATAGCGTGCACGGTGCGTTTGCTTCTTGTGTTGCCATTGAGTGCACGCTTGCAAGTAGCCTCGCACGAATCGATGCTTGGAGACTGAAAACCCTCTGGGAGTCATTCGGTGGTCCTACCGTTCAGCCACTCTTTTGTGCTCCCATTGTGATTTCTCCGAACTTTTGGCTGTCCCCTTTGTTCGGCCAACAGCAGCTGCTTGTGCGCTTGACCCCAACACGCCTGACTAACGTGCTGCTTTCGTCAAGCAAAGGCACTGCTCGAGAGGAAACGCTTTTGAAAGAGGCAAGCAAAACCGCTTCTGTAATTAATTCTTGCCGATGAAAATCGAAACTAAGGTGAAGCCTGCTGGCGATGGTAATGGTACTTGTACTAAGTGTTGATGCCATCCCGGCTGGAAGATCTGTGAAGCACGGTGTCAGTGCCTAAGTGGAAGAAACGTCAGACTTCGTTTTCGTCATCATGATCCCAGTTACGTTTGCGCCGGACAAAGCTAGGCCTCACCCATTGAGCTCCAATTACCACGCCGGACAGGGTTACTGAGTTTAATGTTCCGGAAAGGTGGAGTGTGAAAGGCATAATGCCTCAATTGAATGAGCGCAGTTGATTAAATCACCGCGCCTTTGTGTTTCGTTTGCTTTCGACTCGCTTGCAACATGCTCATCGCATTCTGCCCCGTCACGGTCCCTTAAACAGTAAAAGATTTCTGCGACAGCACAGGGAGCGTTGGCTTGATGTAGTCCATTGCTTTAGCTTGGTTGGTTTAGTTTAAATGACGTTTTTTTTGTGTGTGTGTGAGAGAGCATTGTATGACCTTGAGAGGACACATGTGACTATTCTGTAGGCGTATATCTTGGTCATTACGCTTTGCATTATTTTATTTTACGATCGCGGCGTGTTACAACGCTCAAACAAACTGTTTGGAAGTTTCGGAATGCATGTTGCAACTCCTTTTTTATCTTTTGCGGAAGTTTGCGGTTGACTACACCGGCCTTGAGGTACAAGGAAAGCAAGGCCTATCGTGGCCTAACCTGACTAATGTAATCATCACTGTGTGCGTGTTATATTTTATGATGCTTTGTTCTCCGAAGAGGCTGCGCCATCACGTGCTGTACGGACGGCTAACACGCTAACCTTTGACCCGAATGTGACAGAAATTATTTGTGTTTGCATCTTTTTCGTGGTCGCCTTGCCTCGGATGCAGAGTCCTGGCCTTTAGCTTTAGATGACCGAAATGCGCACACCCGTAATAACACCTATTCAAAATGCCCCCATCCCTTGGTACTTGGTAATAGTGTTTGGTTTCCTATGTATAGTACGAGTTGTGTCTACTCACATCGAACAGAGGCGAATTTTAGATGGAAAGGGTCACCCCGTTCTCCCCAGTCCAGTAACTTTCATCGGAAAAACTCCATCTTTTTTGGGACGCAGAAAGTTCAAGTAACGTTTCGTGCAAACAGGTCCGCCGCCTCCTTCCCGACCGCCCTCTCCACGAGTTGCGCATAAATGGGCCCGTGATCACTAAAGGACACGTCTGCCCTACCTGAAGTCAAGTAGAACGGGGCGGAAATGCACAGATTGAAACCTCGAGCTATAATAACGTTTAGCTCCCTGCCCCGTGCTCTTTAATTCTTGCGAACTTAACAAATTCGCCCCCCCCCCCCCACCCCCCTGGGGCTCCGGTCCCTCACCGAGGCATTTTAATTAAACAAGAGCGGTGCAGCGACCGTGAAGGCCATTGGGGCTGGTGGCGGGTCCTAGCCGGTCACTTTGCGTGTGGCCTTATCCGGCACGCGCGCCACATTGCGGCCGCGGAGCGCATTACGTGCGTTGGGAGCTAAATCGGCCCAGCGTCCCAGGAAAGGATGGTACGAGACATGGCTCAAGTCTGCCTGCGCGCTTCCGGAACACGACGCTGGGAGCATTCGCGCCGATTGCCTTGTTTGCTTTAGCCGCTCTTTTCAGGCCCAGTGTGGGTGCGCGCCGGGCTTGCTTTTTTTTTTTTATGCCTGCTGGAATGCGGCCTATTACGCTAATGGCGAGGCGTTTTAGAAATCGGTCGTCACTGGCGGGTTTTAGCGCGCCGAGGAAATGCGTCGTCGTAGGTCGCTTTGCGGGAAAGCCGCCCCTCCCCGTAGATCCCCTGTTCTGTTGTAGTGTCGCTGTCGCGCTGTTAACGAACGACCTCTCGTCGGGGTACTAGTAATGGTGTCGGTGGTTGTAATCGGAATGGCCAGTGGCAGCTGGCTCGGGCTTCGGACGTCTTCAAAGCGAGCGATCGACCCTTGCCTGGTGTAGAGGGAGCACCCGTGCGCGCTACGCATATCAAAACCGTCGTGACAGTCGTCGTGGCGTCCTGGAAAAGCGACGGCCTGATGTTAATAGCTATCGTAAAGGTCGGCCTTTGAAATTCGTGGCCCGTAAGCTGCGAGGTTTTGAGCTTTTTTTTTTATCTCATTAGGCAAGTTCGGCTTCTTCTTTGCGGTACAAGAACACGTATTTCCGTCGCTGTGTGTTGGTTGTGCAGATTCTCAACCATGGCGCGAAGTAGAGGGCTAGGGAAAAAATGGAAAGGACGAGAATGAGCGAAGGTGTACAGCGAAAAAAAGAAAGAGGAGAAAGAAAGCAAGATAAATTGGGGAGGGCCGGCAGAAGCACTTCGTTTCGAGAGCCATGTACTGTTTCTTGGTTCGTACTTGTTTTAGGACCCGCCGCGGTGGCTCAGTGGTTAGGGCGCTCGACTACTGATCCGGAGTTCCCGGGTTCGAACCCGACCGCGGCGGCTGCGTTTTTATGGAGGAAAAACGCTAAGGCGCCCGTGTGCTGTGCGATGTCAGTGCACGTTAAAGATCCCCAGGTAGTCGAAATTATGCCGGAGCCATCCACTACGGCACCTATTTCTCTTTCTTCTTTCACTCCCTCCTTCATCCCTTCCCTTACGGCGCGGTTCAGGTGTCCAGCGATATATGAGACAGATACTGCGCCATTTCCTTTCCCCAAAAACCAATTATTATTATTATTATTATTATTATTATTATTATTATTATTATTATTACTTGTTTTAGTGTTTTGCGTTGAAGTCGGCTGCTTTCGGTGCGAACTTCCGCCAGTGGAGAGAATAGAAGGGAAAAATATAGTCGAAACGAAGACGTCCGAAACAACAAGCAATACGATTCAAGAGTCAGGCGCACGCGAAATCGTGCATCGCGGGGCTGGGCGGGCAGGCGCTGGCGTTCCTGTTCACACAGTAGCGAAGGCTACAGGGGCAGGCGATTCCAAACGCGAAACAACGCCTGCAACGGCGTGAACGCCAGCCGAGCAGGCCCCGAAATTCTTCCCATTCCTTCGAGCACTCACGTGCGCGCACTGGCGGAAAACTTTGCAATTGGAGGCAAACCGGGCGTGCGTACGCGCGCTTCGTCGTAGCGCCGGAGTGCGCGCGTATAGCCGCGCACAGAAGGCGCTTTGGAAGAGAAAGACAAACAAGAAGCGAAGAGACGGAGGAGAGGCCAAGGCAATCATGACCGTAGGCTTTAAAGAAACAAAAGTTTCGGAGCAATCGCTCGAGTGAGCAAGAGGCAGGGAGGCGAGGTACAAGGACGAGTGCGCAGGAAAAAAAAAAAAATAAAGCGGCATCGCCCGCATTCGCTGCTGTATTAGAAAGAAAGCGGGTGAGAGAGAGAGAAAGGAAGAAGCAGCGAGCGCGAAAGGAGCATTTATTACCTCGCAGCGGCGCGTAAGGAAAAGGAGAGATTTTCTATTACATCTCCATCCAATTATCTCCTCGCTTTTTCCCGAGCGCTTCCAGTGTTTGCGATCGGCCGGCGGCGCGAGGAGCTGCGCCGCCGCTTTTTCCTGCTTCCCCGGCGGGACAGCGCAGCGTCTTCCTGCCAGCTTGAACTCACCGGTGTTAAAAAAGGAGGAGGAGGAGGGTATTGGCGCGGGAGAGCAATAATACGTTTCCGTTTCGGCGGCTGCCTGTCCACCGGCAAATTAGGCATCGATTCCCGTTCAAGACGGCGGCAGTGAGGGGAGGATATGGCGCGCCGGAACCGTGTTCAGGAATTAGAGTGCGCGCAGCGAAGGCCGGTGTGAGAAGCCGGAAGGGCGTCTGCTGGGGAGGAATCTCGCCAAGCGTGTGATGAGGTCCGGCCCGGACACGAGGCGTTGTGGAGAGGCTGTTGCTCTTATCGCTCGCGGAGGAGGAGGAGGAGGAGGAAAGAGAGTGAGCTGGAGAGGATTCAGCGCTGTGGGCTTGCGAGGGTGCAGAAGCAGTGAACTCGCCTTGTAGTGCCGCCGTTGTTTCGGCGCGTAGTTCGTGATTGGGATAAGGATCGCGTACTTGAGGTTTGTATCAACCTGCAGGGAGCTAAGAGGAAATGAACTACGGGGCAGTTTCCTTTCGAGACAGTTAATAATTTTTGATGATGATGATGATGCAGCCTAAATGTGCGCGCGCCGTCTGTGTCGTAAATTCGAAGGTCACTGCAGGTTTGCGGCTCGGCCATGTAGCTCGAGGGGGGGGGGGGGGGGGCGTATTTTAGTGCCCCCGGCTTTGTTCCTGATGCCCGGAGATAACAGTTCCCCTGTCACTCGAACACCCTCCTTCAGAATATATACGCAGTGCCTACGCAGAAGCAAATCCGCTGGCCTAGGAACTTCGGAAAAGAATTGCGTGTCGCCATCACCCTCCGCTTTCTTTTTGCGCGGATATTCGTCAACGTTCATGTCCACCGCGGGACTGTTCACACTTTTTCGTTGTGGAGGCTAGGGGTGCTGCTCTCGCGAGCGCATTTCAGGCCTAGCGTGTGAGTCGCAAACATAAGCTATGGCATTTACGCTCCGCGTTGGCATACTGTCGCAGCTCGGTACCTATTTCGCTCAGCTCGGAAAAATTGGATCCTCAGGGCTGTCTATATACGCTGCACTGCAGCAGTTAATCTTTCGGCGCGGGCTTGCGCTTCTGTTCTCGTCTTGAGCTGCTTGCTTTCTTTTTTTTTTTTCCGTGCGCGATCACCGACGCCACGGCATCGTCGTCCGCTATATGCCCTGGCGAGGCAGCGCTGGGGGAGGGGGTGTACCCAAAGAAGAACGGTTGAGCGGAACCAACGAAGGCAATTTTGTACAATACCGGGGAGACACATTAATCATCACGCCGCTGCAGTAGCGCAGCCGTATAGCCTGCCGACTCAGCATCTCGCTCTCCCTTTCTGTGTGTCTACTGAGAGGGGCGCTCGGGCGGAGTACACAGAACGCCTTGAGAGGTGTTATTAGCCCGTGTCCGCGCGAAAAGTTTGGCTTGTGCGTCAGAGAACGAGCTGTCTATAGAGCGTGCTTCGGCCGGAAGTGAGTTGAGACGGGCGTCACACACACACACACACACACACACACACACACACACACACACACACACACACACACACACACACACACACACACACACACACACACACACACACACACACACACACACACACACACACACACACACACACACACACACACACACACACACACACACACACACACACACACACACACACACACACACACACACACACACACACACACACACACACACACACACGCGCGCGCGCGGAGCCTTTTGTAGGAAAGATCTTGTACGGCGATAGAGGGTCAAACTGTCGGCCCGTATATAGATGGGGAGAAAGGGGAGGGGCGCAGGAAATTTGTCGCCTGTCTGTCGCAGCGCTGCTACCCTATTTCCCCAACACTCCCTAGTCCGGCCCATCGCAGCGGGAGTTGTTCGCCTCGGCTAAAGTGTGCGCTGTATTGCTTCGACCCGCACCACGTATATATATACCTATACGGAACATATACTACAAGCACGTTCTCTAGAGCTGGCGCCCCTTCGCGCGACGCCCTTTTTTGTCTCAGGCGAAATTGAAATCGATTGGGTGCTCGCGCGCACGCTGGCGCTATAGTTCTGCCTTTCTTTCTTTGGCGTAAACGAAAGGCGCTGCCTTTACTGTCACGTCGCCGTTAAAAGGAGGAAAATTGAAGGCAGTGAAGGGGGGAAGGCAGGGCTCTCGAGGTGGAAAAAGAAACATTGCACTGCGCTGCGTCGCGTGTATGCGTCGCTTACAGGCGAATGACAACCGTGTAAGCGCCCCGAGATTGCTGGTGGTATACCTTTCGGTTTTTCTTCCTCAGTGTGTACGATTGCGAACGAGCTCTGAAAGACAAGAGAACGTGTCTTTGCGGTTTTGAAGAGGAAGCGGCTGAGACCTGCGAGTGTGCCAGAGGTACGTCACCGTTTGCCCCTGTCTGTCTACTTCTCCTCACACACAGCGGCCGGAGTGCGGCCTCAGTTGAAGCACCCTCCTTCGCTGCCTGTCGAAGCTTTTTCCAACGTCAGGTACACGACCGCTCCGTATAGGGGGCCATAGGCAGCATTTCCCCTTCCAGCCCCATTCGCTCTACTCCGTGTGTATTTGCTTCTACGGAGACTTAGTAACTTACTTCGTCCAATCTACCTCGCTCACTCCCTGGGTTCGCCATGGGATCTGCCGTTTTTCTTTTCGTTTTTCCATGATTTATTGTTTGAACTTCGGGTCCGTGCAAGGAACCCATGGCTTCGTGGCTGAGGAGCGGAAGGTTTATGCGATGACGTTAGTGAGTTTTACGAGCGCATCCCCCCCCCCCCCCCCCACATGCTTTTGTATATATATGCATTTTTCTTTTTTGCTGACCACAGAAGCAGCAGCAACGGTAGCCGCCGCGCGCGATCGCGTTCAAGACCCTGTGTGGGCACAGGATGTTTGTGTGCTTAGCTCTCTGCACGGTTCCTTCTGCGGCTCGGGGCTACGGCTGTACCCCTGCGTCTTCTTCTTTAACTGGCGCGCTTTTTTCCTTAGACTCTTTCTTCTTCTGTTTGTGGTTTTCCTCGCGCTCTACTGCCTTTGGTCGCCCGCCTCACGTCTGTGTTTCGGGTTTGCCCGTATATACGCGGCTGTACCGAACAAGATATAGATATATAGGCGATGGTCGAGAACGGCCATAGACGGTATTGGATTTCCCCCGGGATGTGCGCTCGCGGGGGGCGGTGTTTTCTCTTCCTCTTCTTGCCGGGAGCCCAAATCTCATCGTCGTGTTCGTCGTCGTTGCGGTGCCGCTTCTTCGGTCTGCATGTCTTTCCGCCGCCGCATCTTCTTTAGGTTTTCGATTGCCCCCCGCTGGCGAGATGGGTCTCCTCGTGTGGCGTGTGTACCCCAGCGGTGGTGGTGGGGGGGTATAAAGCTTGCGTCTGCTGTTCAGTTTCGCGCGGGAACTCGGAAAATAGTAGCGTAAAACGGTCGGGTAACGGTCGGCGGACGTGAGGGAGGGAGGGAGTTGGAGTTGTCCATTAAAGGGATGCCGCTGGAAAAGAAGTTCTGAAATTATTGAATGGAAGCGATATTCGGCGACTGCTGCAGCGTCGGCAGTTCTCTCTGCTTCACCGCGGTTCTTTTCCTGTATCCCCCCCCCCCCCCCCCCCGTCCCCCTCAGCATCCCTCAGTATACCGTACTGCGAAAGGGTAACAGACTGCTTCGGGAGGGAGGCTGAGCCCCGCTCGATGGCGCCTTTCTTTGAGCGGCCGCGGATTTCCTCCGCTTTGCTGAGCGCGCGCGTGTGTATGAAGGCGCCCCGGCATTACTTGAATCATTTAGTGCATCCGCCGGCGTTTCCGCAGCTCCGCAGTGGCCCCATCATTCCCTCTTTACGATGACGTAGTATACACGCGGGGTGCACACATCTCCGCGGGGAGGCGTTCTCTTTATACCATCGGACATGGCCATACTGGAGCAGAGGCGTTCCGGCCGTTTTTGTTCTTCCCGCAAAGTGTGCGACAAGGGTGGAAAGAGACTTTCTTTTTCTCTCAGTCGCTTCCCGCTTTTTTCTTTGCCTGCTTGCTTTCGGAATCTTTGTGTGCCTGGTACGTGAAGTCGAGGTTTATTACAAAGCTGCGTTCGTGCTTAAAGAGGAATGGGCGAGGGGAAGAAAGAAAGAGGAAGAGATGAAAGAACGCGAGCTTATTTGCGACCACTTTTCCAGCGAGTGTGCAAACTGCGCCTCGAGGACGTCAATAAGATGCACGTATTTTAAACTCCGCCTGGGAATGCGTCGAAATACTACTTGGCGAATTTCCCACTTTGCGCCGCATTCGTATAATAAAAAGAGGGAAGGCAAGCCGCGAAATGTCCGGCGAAATCCTTTCTAGTGTTCATTTATTGTATCTTTATTTCTTCATTGTTGTACGACTTCCTCAACGCCCGTGAACACATCTTGCTGCTTGGAAAAGCTGATTTTCGGCTTTTCCAGCTCCTTTACTGTTTTGTGTGGCTTTTTTCCTTTTTTTTTTGCAGTCCCGAGCGTAAGTAATAATAATATTTGGTTTTGGGGGAGAGGAAATGGCGCAGTATCTGTCTCATATATCGTTGGACAGCTGAACCGCGCCGTAAGGGAAGGGTAAAGGAGGGAGTGAAAGAAGAACGGAAGAGAGAGGTGCCGTAGTGGAGGGCTCCGGAATAATTTCGACCACCTGGGGATCTTTAACGCGCACTGACATCGCACAGCACACGGGCGCGTTAGCGTTTTTACTCCATAAAAACGCAGCCGCCGCGGTCGGGTTCGGAGCCGAGCGTAAGTTATTTCCAATTTCACGCCTGTGGCTCAGAGGCGTTCTGGTGGTGGTAGTGGTTTTCTTATTAAAATAATAGTAAAAATGAAGGAAAAGATTTTTGCTAGCCCCGGCATCTGCCATCGATACTGAAGCACCTGAGCTGGGGCCGCGGAAATGAAGGATAGCAGGCAGAATGGAGAAATGAAATGAAAGAGGTGAGGGGACAGGAAGACAGGATAGGGGGAGAAGTAATATATACAAACTGTTTACGCAATAAGTATTATGTCCAGGTTGTGCGCGTGATTAAGAGGCGTTCTCGCGTGACGCTTATTGTAACTGCAGGAGCCGGACAATATATATGGACCAGGAGAGGCTGAACGACGGTGCAGCGGAGTACGGTTCAGGCAACCAGTGGTAGCGAGAGGTATTTTATGTCAACATGCCGTAGAGGCCGAGTGTTAAGTCGATTTTTTTTTTCTTTTTCATTCTATTCACGAACGTCATTAACGCAGTGAAGTATGCACCGTGCTCAGTGCCGCGTTTGTGTGCGTAGTTTGATTCGTGCGTGACGAAGTAATGCACACTGATGCTAATGGCACGCTTATCGGAAACCCGCTAAGGAGAATCCTTCGCACGGGACGAGGTGCTGTAAGCTTCTCTGCGGGCGACTCACGCACCTGTGCGAGCACGCATGTGACTTACAAGCCCTTGAAGGCGTCCTCAAACAAGCGCCTCGTGTGGCGGCCTCCCCCTACACCAAATGTCGCGCCAGACTCGTGCCGTGAGTGCCAATGGCGCGGCCCCGCAGCCGCGGTTTGCATGCTCGTGAAACGGGTAGCCTTGACCCCACTCCGGCCGCCTCGTGTTCACGCGCCCACTGGGAATAATCGGCTGGACGTGGTCTACCGCTGGGACTCAGTACGGGCCCACTGGAAACTCTTCTCGGAAGTAGAGTTCGTATCGAAAGAGAATATTAACAGCGTCGAGTCGTTTCAGCTTCCTGAATCTAGCCTCAGGCTTGTTACTTTCGAATGCCGGCAGTTGTGACCGTCTCTGGGGACATAAATGACGTGCTTCTTCTTTGGAAATAAAATCCATGTTTTAGGCAGTTATTCATCTCTCCTGTTCGCTTTCTTGCACGATCGAGTCTAAATCTGTTGCGCGTTTTTTTTTCTTTCATAGTTTCTTTTGACGCTGACACGCTGAGGAGGCGTGCCCTGCCGCCTTGCGGAAAAATTTATCCTCAGCTGAGGCATGAAAGTGCCTGTGCAGGTTCACAACCCGGACGCGGGTTAGTGCAGTTAAGTGTTTTCCCGCTGCTTCTGCACAGGCTACATGCGCGACGTATGCTCACTCGGTGCAGTTTTGTACGCGCGGCGGGCCCTCTTCTTTTTC
The DNA here is from genome assembly GCF_052857255.1 of Amblyomma americanum. Classification (NCBI taxonomy): domain Eukaryota; kingdom Metazoa; phylum Arthropoda; class Arachnida; order Ixodida; family Ixodidae; genus Amblyomma; species Amblyomma americanum. The sequence goes on along the minus strand of NC_135499.1, from coordinate 106,035,900 downwards.
TCTTTACTTTTTTTGATCTACGTGGCCGAGTAATAGTCAACCCGGTGTGAGTTGTATAGTCAGCTTAGTTGGCCAGCGTAGCAGGGTGATCGTTCAGCGGCGCCTGTTGTACGCTTTGTTGGCGGGTGTGCGAAACGAGGAGGCCGCCGCGGCAGCGCTTGTCGCGGCCCATCCTTTGGTGGCGCAATCCAGGCGTCGCACTGCGGTGGCCGCCGCGCAAGTGTGCGGAAGGGGGGGGGGGGGGGGGGGGGGGGTAGACACCGTCTGGTCTGGCGCGCGTCTTGGTGTCGTCGGCGGCGGCGTTTGATGTGCGCGGCGGCCGTGCTATCTCTTGGATAAGCGCCAAGCGGCCTCCGCACGTTGAGTGTACGCACCGGGGCGTCGAGAGGTGGGGGGGGGGGGGGGGGGGGTACGGTGGGGTCGCTCGAGTGCTCCGACTTGTACGAGGGAGGCGGCGACGCCAACCGCGCTCTCGCGCCTCGTTCGCGCGTTGGGATGTCGTCGAGGGCTGGGTTCGCGGCACCTCACCAGCGTCGCCGTCGAGTAGGTTTGCGAAGCAAGGTGACGTTTGACCAGGATCGTGTGCTGGGGGTCACTTGGAAGGACTGAACGAACGGACAGGCTGACAGCTGTACGTTCAAACTGCTCGTTTGTCGCACTCGAAGCTTATGAGCGCCGCTGCTTGGCTGAGCACCGGTATAACAGAACCTGATCGGCCAGTGAATGAACTCGGTAGTATTGTGTTGCGGCATACTGCGAAGACGCTGTAGCCTGACTGAAAACTTTATTTTCAAAATATATACAGGGAGCTAGTGGAGCGGTCCTTAAGGGTCCGTACCTTGCAAATGCTAGGTGGGCTGCTCATTACAGCAGCCCATTGGCGGTAGCTGCTGCTCGGGGGCCATTTGGCTCGCCAGGTCAGAGCAGCCGAGCAGGGCCGCCTCCCAGTCCTCCCGGGCAGGGTTGGGGGTAGGGGGAAGATGCGGAGTTGATTGGCATGCCCACACCATGTGGTAAATGTCGGAAGACTTTTCCCTGCAGTGCGGGCACTCCCCTGTGCACGCAGCGTCGAAATATTTGATTACTGCCGGGCACAGAAGTGTTTTAGTACAAAGGCGACGGAGTAAGCGCTCGTCCGTCTTCATGAGGCCCTCGCAGGGCTTAGGAAAGATTGCGTGGCCGAATTGGTAATACTGGATGATTTCCTTGAAGGTAAAAGCCGCATTAGGGTCGGAGTCCGGATCGGGGAGAGGCGAGGGTGATGCCCGGAGAGTAGCCGCCGTCTGCACCGAAGATGCTCCCGACTGCGCACCTTTCGCTGTTCGACATGGTTCTCGAGTGTTAAAAACATCGAAAGGGAAATCATTTATGCTCGTATATCGCCGTCCACGAGTGAATGAAAGCGCTGTAATACGGCGCGCATATCTTCAGTAGGCTGTGCCGACATGCATAAGGTTTCCAGGCACGGCACTCCGTCGCTGGAATTGTTACGCGGTGACCCCTAATTTTCGAAAAAACAATTTGTCGCAATGCTTAATTCGCTTGTCTGCTTGGTGTATACGGTAGAAAGCACATCCGCGTTGCCGACGCAAAGTTCCACTTTCGGAACTCGCACCGCGCATGCTCGCGTCCAGCCAGCCACCTGTCCCTTCCTCGCCTCTTACTGTCGGGGAGAACGCGGTGGGGAAGCGTTGCCAAATTTAAAATTGCCCGAAATAATATCTCGCGAAATTAACGTACTTCACAAGATACAGGAAAACTTTGCTTTCGTAGGAATAAATAATTCCCACATTTTTTCCACCCCTTGACAACTGGAGTTAAATTCAGCCGGCGTTCCCCTCTGCTACTGTTAAATCGTTCTTTTCTCTCTTTTTTTTCGGACACTCTCGGTGAATGCACGCGACGCAGTGAAGCAGTCAGGTGTTTCGGACGCCGCCCTTGGCGCGATGGCGAACCTGCACCATGGCGGCGAATGAGTGTCCCATGCTGCATATACCTTGCATGCAGCTCCTGTCAGGTTAGTGCGGGAGCAGTGGGAAAGAAAATGGGGGGTAAAGAGCGAGACGGGGAGAAATGAATGCAGCCGCCGCGTTCCTTATCCGTCCGCTGCCGGCGCTTCTTACGCGGGCGCTGCTGCTCCTCCTCCTCCGCATTCTCGGTGCCACGGCTCGTTAATCATTAACGGGAGAGAAAGACACAGCGGATGGGCCCCGAGGATCTCATTTTTCTCCCCGGACCTCGCTCTGATTACCCTCCGGACCTGCCGGCTGTCGGGCTCTTTTTTTTTTTTCCCCTGTTACGCTTGCCCCGCAGCCTCGTGCGGCCGTCGTGCGCCCGTAGCGGCATGGCGCAAGCGAGGATTTGGACCTCTTTTCCTCTCGCCCCATATAAGACCCACCTCAAGATTAGAAAGAAACCGGGGGAGAATGGAGCATTTATTCGCCACTTTTCTCTGCCGGCGGCTGAGTTGCGTATTCGCGGTGCAAAGCTCGTTGGATTAAGCGAAAGTTTCGCGCCCCTCTTCTTGGAATCGGAATACTCGCGCGCGTCGCAGTAGTCCGCTTTCGCTTGCCGTGCACCTGGTAGTATTTTAAAGGAGTGAAACGAGTGGGAGAGTTTTGGCATAGCGAATATGTACTACAGCGTAGACGTATGCCGGCTCACGTACCAGACGCCTCCTGCGCTAAGGTACGGACGGTCATACTGGTATACGTCCACGCTAAGGTACGGTCATGGACAAGTTTGGTGGATGTGCATTGGCATAAAGAAAAAAAAATATTTCTGCGTTGCCTCGCTGGCCAGTCTCATATGGTATTCTTTTAGCTGATGGAGCATGCATTTAGCCTCGTGGTTCTAATGTATTTTATTGAACTGCTTTGCTTGACCGCGTCGCAATAATTGTTTTTTTTTTCACGAATCCGCCTAGCGCAAAATTTTATCCATCACTGTACGGCTCCGCTATGCTAAAGCTTTCTATTTGCGAAACATTTCATTCAGAGAACACGCGTCAACGTTGTGAAGAGGACGGTCTTCGGTGGCGTGCCCGCAACAGCTCGCCCCAATAAAAAATGGTTCCTCCGTCAGTAAGCGGTGGGCCATTTACCTCATCAGGCCGACGCAGACACACTTCGGTCTCGTTATGCTCAACGCGGCGTAGAAGCAGCCCAGGAAAACACGAAGCGGGAACTTCCTGGAGCGGTGGCGCGCTCTCGGGTGCCAATGTGTTCTTGGCCCGTTCATTCCGCCAGCGTGTGCGTTCGATGTTTTACGCGCACCGCCTCTTCTGGCACCGCTGGAGAGGAACCACAGCTCGCCGTGGTCGCTAGAGGAGCAAAAGAGACGGGCATCCCGGGGAGGCCCTGGCCGGGCATCAGGAAGCGGGACATGCCGTCTATTCCGGGAACGAAGAATGCCCCGGCGGTAAAAGGGAACGTTCCTCCTCGGCGTCGATGCAATTGGCGCGGCCCTTTGTCGTTCGATGGCTGCTGCCGGCGGTACGTACAGGAACGTTTTCCCTCCGGCCCCTTTCGGCCGAGTCGTCGTTCCTCTTCATCCGTCACTCGGCGGCGCGTCTGTGAGGAGCTGCCGCTCGTTTCGCCTTTTGCGTCTTTTTTTTTTTTTCCACCGCGGCCACTCTGCGCGGTTCCTCGAAAGAAGGGGAGCCGCTGTGTGTTTGCGAGAAGCGGGCTTCACTCCGACGAGTAGCGGCACGCTGTGTTGCTGGCTCTAGAGGCCTTCGTGTGTGCGCTTACTGAACGCGACAAGGAGAAAGAGAGAGGAGGCTGTAGGGGATCATCCACGCCGGTGGCATCTCGGGCCTCTTCAGCTCGCTTCACGCCACGCTCACACACCTGCGGCTCGAGGACCGTGGAACACAAGAAGGGCCCCGTGAAAGGGGTTCGAACGAAAAGCGGGCTCTGCTTCGGGGGGCCGAGGCGGCGTCGTGGGCTGAATGGAAAGCAAGAAGAGGCGGCGTCGCCGCTGCGCCATGCAGCGCCAGCTAATGGCAGCGAGAGCCGATTTTCGCCGAAAATCTTTTACAGCGTGGAAATCCGCCGGCGAAGAGTAGGTCCCACGTAGGAAGCATTGGATGTTCGACAATTGAAAGGGAAACTGCCTAAAATCGGTGTGGGCATAATGATGCGGGAAACTGCGGTGCTCGTACGCGACGGTGATGGTGGGCTTAGCTTTCAGGGGTCGCCCTTCGGGTGGCGCTGCAGCTCTGTTCTTGAGACCCCTTCTTGTCCCCTTCCCCAGCACCCCAACTGAATGACGTCCCGCCACCTCTCGGTCGGTCGCTGCAGCGCTAGAGACGCGCCGTGCGCTCCACACAGGCAACACAACACCTTCCCTGCCTTGATTTGCGCCGGGGCTTGGTGGCACCTCCCCCACTTCCCGCTAAATTTGGACGGACGCCGTTAGCCACCCCCTCTGTGTGCCTCCTTACTCCTCTCTCTCTCTCTCTCTCTCTTTTACGTACGCGTTGAAGTCATTTTCCACGAGGCGCGAGAGTGCCCAAGTACTAACGAAGACAGCGTGCCGTCTGAAGAGCCCCTCTTGTCAGTGTGCGTATATATAAGGCGACCACCGCCCCCTGCGCCATCGTCCTGGTGTCGCGCCTCGTTTGGTGGCTCTTCCAGCTGCCGTTAAAAAGCGGCACTGCTCTTGAGAGAGGTTGGGAGAAGGCGAGGGAAACAACGAAGGGTGCGTGCGGCGACCGAGGGGACTCTTGCGTTGGCCGTGTTCCTCCTTGGGGAAGTTGGGGAGAAGACTAGAGGGGCTTCCCCTTTTTCGCAAGAGGGATTAAAACGTACTCGGGGAAAAGGGAGACGAGGGAAGAGCGACAAGGGTACGCCAAGGAAGAAGAGGATTTCGAGCTATGTATAATCAATGAGCTCGCGACGTGAGTGCGGCGCCAGCGGAAGAAGACACGCTGCTCTCGCCTGAGTCCTCCATCCTGTGCTTCGTTGTCCCCTCTGCTGGGGATTTCTCCCGACGGGTTGTGAGGCCTTCTGCGCCCTGTGAAGTTTTTCTCCGGACCGAATATTTATTTTCTTTAAGCGTAATCTGAAAGGCGGGAGCACCGATATGCTCTTTCTGTTCATCTCCGCCCCACCTTCCCGCTCTGTTCTCCGTCTTCTCTGTCTGAACACTTGCTGTCGAGCGCCGTTCCTTGCAGTCTGCCTAATTTGTTTTTATCCATTTCCCGCGCCATTCGGTAGTGTTCGAAAAGAGATTTCGTCCAATTAGCGTCGGCCCCCTTTTGCGCGTGCAGCTTAGGCAGCGTCGCTGTTGGCATGGCGCAGACGTCTTTGTGACGGCCCGTGTTTGACCGGGGGCGAGAATGTTCCTGCTGCTTAACGAGACCCCGTCTTATTCGCGGCTCCCCTGTTTCTGCCCTTGTGTTGACAGGCACGCTGACAAGTGCGCAGTCCTTGAAAAGTCCGGGTGGAGATGGAGTGCCCGCCACAGGGAACCCCGCTTTGAGGATCGAGCCACTTTGGGGAACCTCCGCGAGCTCCTCGTTTCCTGCCGTGCGAACCTCTTGGGCCTCCCAACTAGTGCGCGCAGTTCGTTTCTGTCTGGCTGTACGCGCTCTTTCTTTTTTGTTTGCCTCCTTTCGGGATTGGCGAACTTCGATAAGTCGGTTTGGGTGACGTCACTGCGACCGTTTATCTTGGTGCGCCACGATGGTTGTGTCAAGAGCTGCCATCTCATCTGCTGCAAAGAGGGAGATACGAGATTGGGGCCAGCAGTAAAGCGTCGCTCGCATCGCGGGCGACTCATAATCTGTACAAACGTCAATGTCACAAGATGCCGACACATTGCGGTCCCTCGAGTTTGTGTGACGATGCATTCAGACCGCAATGCGCTTATCCCCAATGTCAGCGTCTCCGGAAGTGTGCTTCGAGCGGAGGAGAGACTAGGGGCGAGGCTTGCTCTGCTCCGAACTCCGGCAGGTGACAGTGGAGGGAAAAGTAACCCCCCCCCCCCCCCACACACACACACACACACACGTACTCTTACAGAAAGGAGTGAGGGAGGGCCGACCGCTCATCCCACCCATTCACCTGTTCCGGAGTCCCTGCCTAATGCTGCAATGTAATGTGTAGCAAGAGGGAGAGGAGACGGCAGCCCGGCTGTGTCTGTCGCACTTTTTATATCTTCCTCCTTGAAAACGTGCGTGGTCGGTTCCCGTAAATGTGGCGCGAGAAGGTGCGCGGTAGACGAGATAAAGCAAAACCGGCGAGAAACGAAGGAGACACCGAAGGAGCGAGACGGCGGTGCGGGATGCCCCGATATACCGCTGTCAGGGCACAGGAGCGGGCTCCTTTGTCACCCCGCAAAAGCTTTCACTTTTCTGTCGCGGTGCGTATTATCGCCGCTTCCGTCGCGCCGTCAGCCGAGGCGTGCTCGCGAACAACGCGAGTCGGCAGAGCGCGCGCGTCCTTTGGAAGCTCGCTGCGTCGTGCGCGTTTATCGCCCTTCCAGATGCGGCTTGCCTCTCGCTTTCTCTTTTTTTTTCGAAGACGCCCGCCCGATTCGACGACTCCGTTTGTGAGTTCCGCCGTTGCCGGCCCTGTACTGAATCGCCCGGCGAGGAACGCCTGCACCCCCCGGGTCAGGGTGTGTAGTGTAGGTTCACTGGAAGAGAAAAGGAGGAAGGCTGCAAAATTTACGCCGTGAAGGAAACGTATTGTTTACGACCCAGCCCGGTTTTTCGCTCGCGCATGCTCGGTTCGGGCTGGCTTCGCTTTTCGCGCGGTGTGTCTGAATTGTGCACTGCGGTCGGTTTTGTGCTCGGCCTCTTGACAACGGGTCTGCGTGCTCAGCGACAACCTTTCTTTCCCCGGGGCTTGTCGCCGATAGAGGCGTTCTGTTTCGCCGTCGAAGTCTCGCTCTCCCTCTCTCTCTCTCTCTCTCTCTCTCTCTATATATATATATATATATATATATATATATATATATATATATATATATACATATGATGTTATCCGGCTAGCGAAACGTAGCCTGCCAAAACCTAAAACTGTAGTTGCTCCTGGCCCGTAAAATTGTTGTCAGGTAAGCAGCAGGTGCCCTCAAGAATGCTGTGCATGATCATTTCACATCTCGGTATACGTCACGGGGAACGACGTGTCCGGAAATCACCTCCTTCTTTATTTTACTGCTCCTTGGAGCTCTTGGCCTTGCCGATGGGAAGTCCCTATACAGTCGCTGAGTCTGGGACCACCTTCTGCATGCAGTCTATGCGTCCAGCTCTAACATGATGCAGCAAACTTTTTGTTGAAACTTGATTTGCTAGCGATCCGGAGAGAGAGAGAGAGAGAGCAGTCTAATAAGCAGCAAAGACGGAGAGGTCGGGCCGATGACAGGTGAGCCGTGAGCAGCCGCTGTCGTGTTCCTTGCGGCCGTAGTTCTAGCGACGCGTGCAGGCAGGAGCGGGTTGTTGGAATAACGGAATGCCCTCCCCTTGGACGAGGGTAAAAAGTCCCCACTTCTATTCGGCCCACTGCACATTTTGCGGTTCCATAGACCTTTGCATCGGGGGAGGGAGAGATCCGAACTGCTCTCTGCACGGTCGCAAACCGGTTCCGCTGCAGCTTCCACCGTGCTAGAGCGAGGTCACACCACAGTCCAGCGGGCAGTATGGTGACGCCCAAGGTGCCGTTATTGGAGAGGTCTATAAACCCGCATTTCGCCAGTCCCTTACAAAAATTTCTTTACACAGTCTATAGGCTGTCCTTAGATTTATGTTTATAAAGTCTATAGACAAACCCTAGAGAACACTCTATAGGCAATGCAAATTCTATGACAGTCTATGGACAATCTATAGATTTATGGCCATGCACTTTCAGTAGACTTTTTCTCTATAGACAGTTTATAGACTATGGATAGACAGAAAGAAATACCTATTGAAAGGCAATAGAGTCTCTAAGAAGTCTATAGACTGTCTATAGACCATCTTTGTAAGGGGTGGTTGAGTTCAGTCCAAACGCTTCCCCACTTTAATGTGCGCAAAGTTTTCTGCACCCTGCGCTTCCTCTGCCTACATTATTGCGCGGCGAGAACTTCTAAAACAAGCAAATGAGAACAGCTGGGTGGCATCAGTTTTGTGTATTGCGCTTTTAAACCACAACAGCGTGCGAAGAAAATAAACGGACGGTGTAGAAGCACTAAAACGCAAATGCGAAGAGCTCGGCCAAAGAAGCCCGCACACGCATGCGTAAAAGCCGCGCTGTCTTAAGAGAGACCAATGCAAGCCGCATTGGTTTTCGCGACGGCGCGCACTCAGGCGCGACGACCGCCCCTATATTGCATTGCGCAAGGCAGGAAGGAGACCTTCCGCGAGTGGCTGTTGTGACGGGTTGCGCTAGCGTCGTCCGCGCTTCTCGCCGGCGGCGGTGGCGAGTCGCATTCCGAGAGGGGCGCCAAAAGACGCCGGCTGCATTCTCTGCGCGAAGCCCGCCCCGAGTATTTGTCGCCATGACGACGTATGTACTTTTCCCCCATTCGCGCACAATCGGTTTAGGGCTCGCCGCGTAAAGAAGGGCTGCGCGGCGGTGGAGGCCTGTATAGGCGCAGCCCGTGTGGTCCGTGAATTTCGTGGGGGCAAAAGTATAGCCTTTGCACCCCCCATTCATTTTTGAACTTTTGTCTAAGTTCCCAGTCCGCCGCTGTGACGTCTTTCTCTTTCTTCGTCGCGTGAGGAAAATCGAAGTTTTCGAGAGTCAAGCGTGAGAGGGTTCACTGGCCTCGAGCAAAATTTTATGACTTGTTGTGTCTTTTATTATTTGATGCAGCCGGGCCGACTTTCTCTGCGAAAGCTCTCTTTGCGTTTTTCTCTCTTTCCCTCTCTCCCTTTTGATCCTCTTCAGACAGACAGACAGGCGTGGCATGCATGCATGCGCTCGAGTCAATTCGCATTTTTTTTTTTTCTCCGACGCTATTGATTCTGTCTCGGAGAGACGTCAGTCGCGATGTTTTCCTCATTTGCTTATTGTGCAAAACCCCAGATTTGCAGTACAGTCTGCCTCTCTTTTCAGATTCTGGCGTGTTTATAGCTGTCGCTGATTAAATTTTCTTCCTTTTTTACTTTTTTTTTTTGGTTGATCGAGTCTTGCTTGGGCGGCGCTTTTCAGGCTCCACAAGAAACTGCAATTACGCCCCCTCACATCGTGTTTCTATTCTTTGATTTCTGCTGTATGTTTTGTGTGTTCTCCTTCCGCCCTTCTCTCCCAATTTTTGCTTGCTTCGGGAGAAGCCGCTCATGAACGGTTTTCCTTGAACGGAGAAAAATCGCTCCTTCCGTGTTTATTTTTCCTTCGTTAAGAGTAAGTATCGTCGGGCTGTGGTTCTGCGATGCACTCCTGCCGCCCCCTTTCTTTCTCTCTTTTTCTTTACGTTCACCGTTCTCTCTTACTTTTTTTTTTTCGTTCCCGCTTCATTTCGCCACTGCTTACGCCTATGCGTTTCCCTTTCCGTATTTTTTTTTTTAGTTCAACCCATTCTGTACCCTCATCAACCAAGTGGGGTGTGTGTGTGTGGGGGGGGGGGGGGGGGGGGGGGCAGAGCCATCAAATCCCGTTCAAGGCGTTCTTTTCGGTCCTGTTTGGCCCGAAAGTTCAGCCTGTGCAAGGGAGAAACCGCGTCCTTTTCTGATTTCTTTATCCCAGGGCGCGATTAGCGTGGTTTGTTTTCTTGGTGCCTCGCGGCTGCAGCCAACAAATGGCTGCGAAGAAGGCAGCTCGTGCAAAACTTGTATACCCGTGTCAGGAGTCGACGCAGTTGCGTGCAGGGCTGTGGAAACTGCGCGTGCCCCTCGTCCACTGATGGCAACAGCTGCGGTCACGCCATGCTGTTGTAGCGTCATGTCATGCTTTTTTGCCCCGCATACGTGTCTGGAAGTGGCTGTTTATGGCGGTTAGCTAAAAGCAGTTAACTAAGCCCCACATTTGCGGACAAAAACCTTTTTTTTCCCTCACATTCAATGCGGCATCTTCGCCCACCTGATAACTGCACAAAACTGCACGGAATCTCTGTGCGTGCAGAGGCCATAATGGCGGCACCGTTAGACGGAGCGGCGTAGACACTGCTGCCTGTATTTTGAAAGTTTAATGCAGAGAGAGACAGAGAGAGCGGCTAGAAGTGAATGAGAGGAGGCTGAGGAAAAGAGAGTTGCGGTTGTTTGGGTTCGGGGGCGTTGATCCTTCGCCGGCGTCACCTTATACCAAGGCGCTTTTAGCTCCGATGCCCCCACCTGTGTATATTTTCTTCGTGTCTATTTACCTATTCTTCTCTTTGGTCTCCTCTGGGAGCGTTTTTCTTGTTTTGAATATGTCCGCTTGGTATACCGAATGAATATCGGATGCCTTTTAAAATAAAGCTGAGCCAAACCTGGACCTTTTCCTATTTCCGAGTAGCGCACTTGGCAACGAACTTATATCTCAGATTTCTTTGCCGCCTGGTGGGAATTTATGAGCCACATCACGCGAATTATTTAGAGCCTTGCGTGCAGACTGCGGTATGCCGTCCGAAGGTGTAGGAAAAAAAAAAAATAAACGGTGAAAAATCGATGCAGCGCGGTGGCGACCTCGGCGCTCCGTTCACGGACGTCGTGGTAAATTTCTCCACTTTTGGCTTGAAATGTGGTTAGATCGTGAATGTTTTATAGAGACTGTTCTGTCGCCTCTTTCGTTATGGGCAGAGCGAGGGAGCGAATAAACGCGCACTGTCGGGCCGGAATTGAGAGAGGACAGCATTACACGCCAACTAGTAGTAGTAGTGGTTTATTAAAATGATAATAAAAGGAAGGAAAAGATTTTTGCTAGCCCCGGAATCTGCCATTGATACAGAAGCGCCTGAGCTGAGGCAGCGGAAATAAGGGATAGCAGACAGAATGGAGAAATGAAATGAAAGAGGTGAGGGGACAGGAAGAGAGGATAGGGGAAGAGGTAACATACACAAACTATTTATACAATAAGAAATATGTGTACAGGTTGCGCGCGGGATTAGTTCATGATGAAGCTTACACGCCAACTGAAATACGGATTCACCCCAGTTACACGTTCGCCAATTGAGCTAATTCTACTGCTTTTTTCACTATGAACAAGTGGTAACCCTCAAGCATCGTTGCAGTGATTCCGTGCAGTGATTGTATAACGCTAGAACTGTTTTCTTTCTTTCTCTCTCTCTTTGTTTTTTCTTTCTTTCTTTACCCGTGGTTTTTCGTAGCGATGACCTTTGGTAATACCTAAAACAGTAATCAGACACGTAACGAGCGATGGTGTGCGTGAATCTGCGTAGCACTCGACATCATCAATCCCTTGGAATGAAAATGAATGCGGCCTGTGAGTCGCGGCGTTCGTACGAATCGCGACGTGCCCTTTTCTGCCGTCCGTTATGCCATATTTTACCTCGGCGTGACGCACCCTTCACAAGCCGCTTTTTCTAGTCGACTAGCATTCGCGCTCTGTCGGCGTGCATGTGTTTCCGTTTCTATATAACGGGGCAGTTCGTTCCTGCCTGGTGCGAGCACGTTTGGTGTGACCGGTACGCCCCTCTGCCCTCGCCACAATGGGTCGGTGCTACTCGAGCACGTGAAGTTATGGGTTTCCAACGAACGAGAGGCGCGACAGGGGACGAACTTTTCGCGGGCAAATCTTGTTTCACGCCTGCTTCCTAGAGCCTCGGTCGTATATTTCCGAAACGCACCACGTGTCCGACCGCGCCACGCGCCTGACACTCTGGGGGAGGGGGGGGGGGGGAGTCGAGTAGGGAAGGAAAATTTGCGCCCGCCGCCTGTGTAGCGTACAGGGAGGGTTGACGTGGGACAAGCGAATGACGGTAGCTTTCGTCTCGTCTGTGTTTTAGGTACGGTTTTTCTAGCTTGCGCGTGCTGAGTTGAAGCCGCCGCTGCAAGGCAGCGACGGAGGGGGCAGCGCGCGCCGCCTAGCGTGACCGTCGAGATTTTGATGCCTCATTACGCACTGCCTCTCGCTGCAAGGGCGAAAGGAAGAGGTGGGACGCCGACTGGAAAAAGAGAAAGAAGAGTCGGTCCTCTTGCCGTCTGCTTCTGGAGGACGACTCCCCAGCAGTCGAATAGTAGTTGCAGTAGTGCGTCCGGTACCGCGTACAGTGTTCCCTCTTCTCGCTTTTCTTCTCTTCCTCTGTCTTGTGGTGCATTTCTTTTTCTTCTTTTACTTCTTCGCTTTCCTTTCTTCTCTCCGCTGCGGTCACGACCCGTTAGTCCTGTTGCGGCGTCTCTTCGCCCGCCGCTACTGGCCCATCCTTCCTGATTGCTCCTACGACCTCTACGGTCGCTTTTTCTTGTTTTGTTTCGCTTTTCAGTCCTCTCGCTCTGCGTGCGAGGGACGGCGGCGCGCGATTTCAAGTGCAGCTGCAGTCTCCGCGCGCAGTGTTTGTGCGTACGTTTGCTGGAGCGCACTTCTGCCGAGAGGTGGCATCCCCACCCTGCCGTTCGCGCATGTAGTATGTATTCTTTGCTTGGTCATCCTCCGCGTTGGACGGGTCGATTGCCCGTGCGGAGGAGCGGGTATGGGGCGCTTCCGGTTTCGCTCCCCCTGATGACTTCCGGCGGCAGCGCCCTCTTCGTTGTCTGCTGCGCGGTCGTTCCTCTTCACGGACTGTCTTGCGCGCTGTCGCCGCGATTGATGCCCCAATACGTCTCGGAGCCCGCCGATAGCGAGGGAGTCATAATACGTGCCTAAAGGGTTATTCCTGCGAAGAAATGGTCTCCTCATTCTTTCTTGCCTCTGTTTGGCATGCATTCTTTTTTGGCTGGATACGCGCGCGTGTTTTTGTTTGTTTTTCTCTGTTGCCTGTCTGTTTGTCTCTCTCTCTCTCCCTCTCCTGTTTTTTCCTATCTCCCCGCAGGAAACGAGAGACAAAGAAACCAAAAACAGCCGCGAGACAGGCAATCTGAAGGACAACAAACACGGCCTCAATTGCTGCGACGAGGGAATGGCGAAACACGTGTACTTACAGACCTCCTTTCACGCGTGTCTTCTTCGCTCGAGGTTGTTCTCGCACGCTGTCGCGTGCCAGCGCAGAGGACCCCCGTAAATTGGCCGCGGTCTCTCTCCGCGCTGCTGCTGCTGTCTGGAGTGAAAAGCGTGTCGAGGCTGGTTTCGAAACGATCGCCGTGGCTCGGCGGCGCACTTAAAAGAAAAAAAGAGTTATCGCTGTCGCCCTCTTTTCTCTCCGCCAGGGGTGAGCGCGCGCGCCCGCAATTTGTCGCTCTTGAGTGGAACTGGGGATGTGTTGTTGGATAACGCTTGTATAGCGAGACTTTCGTTTTTTTTTTTCTTCCCGCGCTCTCTCCTTCTTGGAAACCGCTCGGGTAATAAAATGCGTGCGGGGCGCTTTCTTCTTCGTGTCGCATGACCTGCGGATTCTCGGTAACGTCGTTGGAGTGGCAGTTACGCGATAACCAGGACTGGGGCCTAAGTCAAAACCTGCACGCACGCACAAGCTTTGCGAAAATAAGCAGAACCACTGAACGGATGTACATCGCCAGCGCTCCCGGTGCCATCCGCTGCTCCAGGCGCGCCTGTCCAACACCCTCTCAATACTGTCTGACCTGTCCCGGTGCTCTGAGTGAAGGAGAAACGCGCGGCGTGTCGATTGCGAGGGAGGGCCGGATGCTTGCTCGATCCATCATGCGCTGGCCTCCTCCCTAATTTCAGGGTACGACAAGTGCGAAACTGGCAGCAGCGGCAGTCGTGGTTCTTTCTAGGGCCAAGTGGTTCCTGCTGCTGTCGGCGCCTCACTGCCTGTGCGTATTAGGGACTCGCAATCAAGACTGTGATCCACAGGCTGTTTCGCCGAGCTCAGCTTCGGTCAGACAGGCACACCTGGGAGTATTCCAAAGCGGCGCATATGGCCGGCGCTTGGGTCACTCCGCCCTCAACTACTGCCGCTGCTACTCTTTGCCATCGTCGCCTTCGTGTGATCCCCTCCCTAGACTCCGGAAGAAGTCTTTCTCCTCTTCCTCCTCCGTCTGCGGGGCGTGTCTTCCAGCGACGGCTGCTCTGCTTTCCCTGCTTCCGTTGCCGCTCACTTGGCTGGCGAGGAGCGGAAAACATCTGGCCGCACGCTGGTGTGTGTACGTGTGTGTCCGGGCGTCTCCCGCATGTTGCTACGCCATGCGGGAACGCGTGCGTAGCACGTTGCCATGCGCGTGCGAGTGCGCTCGTGTGAGACGGTGTTTGTTGCGTCTGTGCCGCAGTCTCAGCGGAGGGCCGGCGGGTCCGTGCCCTCCTCGGCCAGGTGTGAAATCGGAGCTGCTCGCGGTGGTACGGAGAGGGTCGGTGCAGGCCTTGCGGAGGTGTACACCAAGCGCGGGGTGAGGACGTGCCCCAGGGCCCCTCTGCAGAGGTCACCACCTAATAGCCGCGCAGACGCAGGTGATAAAGGCCCGTGAGGCAGAGAGAGTGTCCGCTGTTTCCAGCGGGCCGGAAGAGAGAACGCCCGTGCTCGCCTCACGCTTCTCCCCAACAGCGGCGGGGGCAGGTGTCCTCCGCTGGAGGGCGCGTCGTTACAAGGCTTCTTTCTTCCTCCGCTTATTGCTGCTGCTGCTAGCCGACCGAGCCTCATTCCCTTGTCTTCCGTGTCTTCTGTTTGCTGCGGCCCGTTCTTTTTCCGGCCTACGGTGGGGCGCGTACCCGACACCTTTCGTAGGGGTTGCGCGCCTCTTTCCCCGCTCCTCTCCCCTCGTTTGGCGCGCCCGCCGGGTCAGTCATTGTCCAGACTTTTATGGCGGGAACGTGCTCTCCGCGCGGCTGCCACGCACTCCTGTCTTTGTGCGCAGGATGGGGGGGGGGGGGGGGGGGAGGAGGAGGAGGAGCAGCTGTGCTGAGTTAGAGCAGATCGCCTGTGCACACCGATCGATGATGTTCGCCGACACGCCCACGCTACTGTACGCGGCCAGGACTTTCTGGCGCGTCGCTGGCCGAGGATTGGCAACAACGAAACGAAACAAACAGAAAAAAAAAAACCGGCAAAGTGGTCTCGTGGGGAAGTAGGGCAACCGGGCGCTCTGATCTGGCTCCTACCGGACGTCACCCGTTCGCGCAGCACCAGAGTTCAGAGGGTCGTCAGCGCCATCTGGTGTTTCTCGTGTGTATACACCAGCTTGCAGACGGTGCACATTTCTTTCTGACCACGCGCGGGCGTTCATTTGCTTAGTCGCTTGTTAGCTTTTTTTCTTCTCGCTTTTCCTCGCGTTAGCTCCTGTCTCAGCTAGACGAGTATTCTGCGCGTTCTTGCATGGACGGGTGCTCAGCTGCTTATGCAACAGAAGAGTCTTAAGCAGCAGCTATGAACATGTTGCGTTCGTGCCTCAATAATGTCAGGTTTTCCATGGTTAGTATCTCGGTTGACGTGGATGGAAACGACAGGAAGATCGATGACCCCCGTTGCTAAGAGAACGGTCGCTGTAGCCTGCCACATCCTTGCAATAAAGCACCTGTGTTTGTTATGGGCAAGGTACTTTCACGGCTCGTTCCCACTTGTTGGAGGCTCGAATCTTTCTGTTCACATGGGGAGGCTTTCAGAGTTCTGTGCGTGACCTGAGCGCTCGCGCAGAAACTGATGAGTTAAAATAACCCAAACGCAAGCATTAAAAATATGAGGAGCAAGACAGGCACACTTTGGTGGATTGTTGAGCGGGTTTTTGTCACGTCACTCAGAGACGATATAAAAGAAGGCGTTGAAAAACTCCGAGGGAGACGTACAAGGTGCAGCTGTATAGAACGCCCGTAACTACACTCCTTCGAGACTTGGTTGGTCAGTGGCCCGCCATTAACCCACAAAGAAGACTCGGGGAAACAGCGCCTCTCTGCGCGGGAGTGCAGAGACAGGCACAAGGAGGGGAGAGTTATTTTCTTTTTCTTTTCTGGCTTTCAACGGCATGACGAACGCGGCCTCGGTTGACGCATTTGCTTTCCGCGCGCGACGCCCTTCCGGCTGCTCGAGCGCGCGCCGATGAGCGCATGAATGCCATCTGCTATTTCACGAGGCGCTCGGATGCCTCGCCGTCATCCGCGCAGCGCGAAGAACAACAGAAGGACAGGGGGGGTTGCTCGCGCATCGCGCTCAGCGTGTACGCTATAGTGTCAGCAGCGGGACGCGGGTAACGCGATCCCCGATCGTAGAAGAGACGGCTGACGTGGGAGGCAAAGAGAAGCAGCACTGGCTGTCGTCCGCTTCCCGTCGCACGTGGCATGCGATCCCCAAGTCCTTGGCTGTGCCACCGCCTCCTCTGTGTCTCTGTTCTCATGCTCCCGCAGCTGCTGCTTTTGCTTTTTAGGAGTCGTGGCCACCAGCGCCGTGATGAGAAGCGGAGCGGACCGGGCTGCTTTCCCGTGCGGCAGCTTTCTTCTTGCCGGAAAGCAGGCTCGGTGTCGCCTTCGCTCTCCCGGCAGGCCTGGGCTCGTGTTCCCCGCACCGTGGTCGCCATCGTAGCGGTATCGCTCTCTCTTCCTGTCGTGGTGGGTGTGAGTGAGAAAGGCGGCAGTAGCTCGAGCGTCGGCCTCCTTTCGCGTCTTGTGTTCGGCGGTAGGCGGCTCTATATAGGTACTGCGTGTATGCGGCACACGCGCACCGATTCATCTTCTCCTGATTGGTGGACCGGGCCGGACGATCGGGTAGCTGGCATCAACTTTGCTTCAGCCATGCCTTGGGCGGACTCGCGAGTCGAGAAGTTGCACAAGAGTGGGAGGAGGAGGGGGGGGGGGACGCTGGCTTGGCAGGTGTCCTCTAAGGGTTGTGTTCTGTAACGGTGCTAGGGCAGAGACACGGCGCTTTTATCACTGCCTGGCAGCTGTCGCCACGAGCGACTAGGAGATCCCGCGAGGTTTGTTGTGTTTAATTTTGCGTTAATGAATTCGACTCGAGCAAGCCATGTCTCTTCTGAGGAAATAGTTTGACAACTCTTGCTCTGACAACAGTTGCCTCGCTTAGCGCACCTCGTTTGCTCAGTTGCAATTAAAGGCGTCCAGTTGTCGAACACTGACTAGTCCGAGGGTTCAATCCCCGCCGCATTTGGGTACAGTATAGAAATGCGAGAATGCACGTACTCTACATGATTTCGGTGCACGCGGTAGTGTTGAGCTCCTTGCAGTCGAAACTGACTCGAAGTCCGTCGCACTGCAGCCTCTCAAAACAAGCAGCGCTGCTTTGGTATGCACGTATAAATCCATTAAGCAGTCAGTCGCGTCGGATCTCAAGTGCAGCAGCAGTATGTCCACCCGGACCCTTCTCTGTTCGTAGTGGCGAGCGAGTGCGTGTTTGTGTCGCCTCGTCCTTCGTACGACATTTAAGTGCTGAACCTTTTTCAGTAATATTTAGAGAACCTTATGAGGGAGATGCAGGCTTCGATTGCCATTGCCGCTGGTACAAATTGGTACAGGCTTTTCACCTTGGCCTGCTGCTCGGCTTCTTCTATTGGTGAAATTATTGAGATATGGGTCTATATGACTCCACTTTCTGTAGACAAAACACTTTTTGCTCTGTGGCACCCTCTGGCCTCTGGCCAAACCTGTTTTTGCGCCAGTAAAGTTCACTGTCGTCGTCAATAATTAGAGCCTGCATATCTTTCGTTTGGAGGAAACTGGCAGAACAATATGAACCGAATTCGCGATTCTCTTGTTTTACAGCAATTCACAGATTAACAGTCAGTGGGTCACGTGATTAACTAAACCCCTGCATGACGACCGCCATGAGTTCCTCACACAATGTGAGCCCCTCGACAACTGGCGTTGAAAGTTGTGTCACATTACGTGAAGCCCCCTCCGGTGTGCGCTGCGTCGCTCCGGAAAAGGAATCGTCGGCAGAGCCGCGTTTGCGCACCCCGCCGGACGCTGCCGTAGCGTTGGGCGGCCTTCGGGGCTTACGAGAGTGTGTTTGCGCCCGGGGCAGGGATACGGCGCTATCGTCATCATCGCCATTGTGGAGCCCCGCTGAGAAGAAGGGGCCCCCGGGGCCGCATATCGCGCCCTGCCAGGCACTCTGTCGAGTCAGCCGCGCGAGCTGCCCGCCCGCCTCTGTCCGAGCCGGTGGAGGATGATGCCGCGTGGTTTCGCGTAGCGCGCTGGTGTTGGCCGATGCACGCTTGGGGGCAAGTTATGCCCGAATCCGAGATTGTACGGGCTTTGGGCGGCGCCGGCATCTTCGATGTCAGCGTACACTGGCATTCCGAATTGAAAGCGCTTAAGCCTATTATATATACCCGGAATATTCGCTCGAAGATTGATTCGGAGGCGTAAAATACGGAAGGAAGCGAACGAGAGCAGCGCGGTATTGAAGGACGGGTGCGAGTGACGCCCTGTGGTCGAACAAAGCTGCGGATGCGCTGCGCTATCCGCCTTTTGTTTAAGATTCGATGCAACGCAACGGGTCACCCGACCGACTGCAGGTAATAACAATGTGCAACGTGAACAATGTGGAGACTGGTGCGTCAGTGCACACATACTTTTTTAAAATCTAAACCGTACTCGATTTTGTGAAGTCGGCTTCGCCGCACACCTCCGCTGCTCCCTCGAGAAACTGTCCCACCTGAGCTCCCGTGAGCTCTCTGCTGCCATGGTGCTCCGTGTATAGACGTCGCTGGCGGCCGCTCGACGTGAATAAAAATGCGCGGCTGCGCTACTTAAGGGCCGCGTTACCACACTGGCCGCGCAGCCATCGTGTGCGTGCTCTGCAGCTGTGCGGGGATGCTACCCACGCGTTTTCTTTGCATTTAGTTTCTCCTAGAGACGGTTCTCAGACCCTTTGAATAGCGGTGCAAGTGAGGTCAGCCAGGGCGGTCGCGCTGTGCCTCGCGAGAAGTGCGCAGTAGAGAGAAGGTCGTGTCAGCGATCGAAGCATGCCGCAGCGGAGAAATGGTTCGTCTCCTTCCTCGGAGGCAATACGCTGTGGCATCCGCCCTGGCGGCTTTTCAATTCGCGCCGACAGCGTTGGCGTTGCGTGTGCGCCGCAGAGAGGAGGCGTTGGGGGAACGATGCGAGGAACAATGGGCCACGCTGATTGAAAGGGGTCGGCCGACGGCGCTAAAGGGCCCGCATCACTCTTCCTCCGCGAGGGCGCCGGCACCTGACGTTATCAAGAGCGGGTAGGCGTCCAGGGGTGGATCCCCGGCTCGCTGCTTTCCAACCTCGCTTTTTTGTTATTTTTTTTTCTCTGTCTCTCTCTCTTGCTCCCAACTCGTGTCGTAGCCTCCTTCTTCCCCCGGCTCTGAATGGCGCATAGGGCGTGGAACGTCGTTGCGCAGATGGCTCGACGCCGTTCTTCCGAGCAGTGCTCCGAACTCCGGGGTCCTAACCCGGATGGCGTGAGTGCCCCTGATATAGTAATGTCGACAGAATTGGGCGCATAAGCATAATGCTTTCCTTTCTTCCTGGCTTCTGCTCTTCTTTTTGCGCGTGTTTTCCGCTTTCCTCCGGAACAAAGGAGCGCGAGCTAGTTGTTTCGCAGCGGTATGAGTTTCAGCGCTTTCCCGTTGGTGTTGAACTGATTACGAACTGGTCATATGATGAAGAGCCCACTTGTATAGCAAGACCGGTTGCTCTAACGAAGAGAGCGGCTTGAGGGCTGTCGTCGCTGGCGCCGCCGACGTCAGGCGATTAAGCGCCGGACTTCGTACGTCGGTTCCATTGTATGCGACGAGACAGCGGCTCGTCCGTTGCGTGACGTGTTTGAAAACATTCTCCAGCGTACCACCACATTTGCGAATGACGGAGCGTAACACACGCCAGGGGCGAAATGGAATCGCGCACCGAGTCCCGCAGTGAGCGTGTGGCTTGGCTCAGAAGCAGTGGCAGCTGGGCTGAATAGAGAGAGAGAGCGGCGGAGACCGGCCCGCAGCGTTTACCCAACGCGTGCTGAACACGCGCCGTGGCGGTAGGGGACAAACGGAGCATTTCTCGAGCTTCGTCGAGTTAGGCAGACAGGCAGGCAAATCAGGCGTGTGCCCGCGGTGTTGTAGTTTAGTACGTGTCGAGGCCACCTGTTTCGATGTACAACTTTTCTCACTAGTCGGGCGCACCCTTCTGCGCCAACGGCGTGGCCTACGCCTACCCGCTGTTATCGGGAAATAGGGGATGCCTCGGAAAAACACGGCGGGTGAGGTGGACGAGGGGAACAGGAGATATTGGAAGGGCGGAACGCGGGGGGTGCGCGGGTGCGTGGCGGAGAAGCCTGCCTCGAGGGTCTTTGTGCGCGCGGTATAACGCGTGCACAACCGCTTCTACTACTCCATTAGCGCGTGGTGCCCCGAGTGTGTTGTACCTCGTCCCTGGGCATTCGAGCGGCACGTTTCACCGGCGCGGGAAAACAGGGGTCCGCTTCCTGGGGGAGAAGTTTGCTCCCCGTTGTTGGTGTATGCGTGACAACTCGTAGGCCTGTCGGTTGCGCCGAATACGCGCGCCCCTCCTTGCGCGGTTGGTTAATTGGTGCCGCTTGTGCAAGCGGCGCCTGAGATAGCATGCCAGGCCGGTATAGCTCACCCAACAACGGCGCGGGCTATCCGTTGCAGGCGGCTCTGACAGGTGGCCGTGTGTTTTCGTACTCGGGTGCTGAACAGCCCCATGCAGTGGGCGCCAACACTCGGTCCGTGTAGTTTATACTCGGCAGCCGAGTCACGGGCGGCTGGGTGCCCGCTAGCGAGCTGACGTAAACCGAATCATGGCCACTTGCGGAGCTCGATTCGGCCGTTCCGCCGCGTTACGCTGTCCCAAGATAAGCGCTCTCGGAACGGGCCATTAAACGGGCTTTGAACGGGAGAGTTCTCAGCGAGGAATGGGCGTACGTTTTGTTGCGGTTACTTTTCTATCCGACGTAATTGTGTTCGAGGAGAGTTTACGAGCCGGGCACCGACTCGTTTCTCGCCACGTTGGGAAGC
Source organism: Amblyomma americanum (assembly GCF_052857255.1). Lineage (NCBI taxonomy): Eukaryota > Metazoa > Arthropoda > Arachnida > Ixodida > Ixodidae > Amblyomma > Amblyomma americanum. Next base: position 106,014,977 of record NC_135499.1, on the reverse strand, counting down.
GGCGGGACTGGATTAATGCAGCTCTCCGGTGTTTTGGAAGCCCCATGTGAGCTTTAACTACCTTGCGGAAGAGTGGGGCAAATGTTAAGTGTGTCGAAGTATGAAGTGGGTCAGTTCATTCATTCATTCATTCATTCATTCATTCATTCATTCATTCATTCATTCATTCATTCATTCATTCATTCCGCTCTTTTCTCCTGCTTCTTCCCGGTGACTTCACTCCCACAGACGCCTCGAAAAACGCCATGAGAGCTATAGCGGCGGCGTTCTTGCAGGCGGTTGTAAAAGATGTTCCTCCGTACAAAGAGTGGCCCATCCCACGGCATCGTTGCTCATTCTGCACGAGTGCGTGGCCCCCGTGGGGGAGGTTGGAAGAAAGTGCCGCGGACAGGCGCCTCTGCTGCCTGCCTGACCGCAGCCCTATAGTCCGGATAGTAGTACATTCACTCGGCTACGAAGAGGGGAGGAGGCCTCCGTGGGCAGCGCCTGCAAGGCCGCGAAGAAGGGCAGCGCCTGCCAACACGCCGTGTCCTTTCTTTTTCTCTCTTCTTTCTCGCCGCCGTCTCTGCCTCGCGGCCGTTCTCACAGCCAGCTCCGCCGGTGAGGCGCTTGTTTCTCCTCTCGGCTCGTTTGTGGACGCGTTCGTCGGCGGCCCATTGAAGCCGCCGTGTGCGCGCGGCCATTCATTAAGATTCCGATCGGACGCCGGATAAGGGCGGCCGAGGTGCCGGGGTCCCCGCGACGGCGCCTCTTTAGCCCCCGCGCCTGCCTTCATCGCGCGCTTCCTCCGGCGGCGGCGTGCTCTCTCTCTTGCTCGTTTTCTGATCAACGGCGGCGGGCCAAAGAGCGGCGCCCGCCCAGACGTGTCGTCGTTCGGTCTGCTGCCGGCGCTGCCCCGAAACGGATCTGGCCGAGCGGCAGGCCGTGCTTAAGCGAGATATATAGCCTCACCTCGCTCCACCCCCCCCCCCCCCCCCCCATCCCCAGCGCCCCTAACTTTCCGCTTAGCCAAACCTAAGCGTGAGAGTTCCGCGGCGCAGGTCGAGCGTGTGTGTGTGTGCATGTACTACGTGCATGTACACACGAGCTGTTCCCACGTGACGCGAGGCGAGTTTATTAAACGGAGGTATTTATTTTACGCGCCCCTGGGAGGAACGAGCCAGAGCGAAAGTTTCTTCGGCGATATGCCTTCCTTGGCACATCCGGCAGTAATTCTCGCCCGTTGATCACACTGGTCGTGTCAATTAATTAGTCGATGAACCCTTTAGCGGCCCGGGAGAGTCGCGCGGTGTTTTTCTCGCTGTCGTCGCAAGGCGAAGTGGACGGGCTTGCAAACTGAGATCAGTGGTGAACGGGGGAGGGTCTCGTCGAATTGCCGCGTTTATACGTTTGCACTAATTGCGTGGCCCCTCGGTTGGCTACTGGTGGAAATGTTGCGCGGTGAAGGAAAGTTTGTGTGAACGTTTTCAAGATGTTGTAAAGACGGACATCTACTCTATGTGAAGAAAAAGACCAAATTTCAATATTTCAGGACCGATCTCCAAACGCACAATTCACCGCGGAGTCCGACTCGCTTGCTGGTTGAATAATTCGCTCAATCTTCTGTCCTCCCGATCACTTGTTCGCTTGTCAATGCCTTTGTTCAGCCATCAAATCATTAGCGCGCTCAATCGCTGCGACGTTCGGCTCCTGAGCCCATGGTCGCTGGGTCGAATTCCTGCACTTCGATCGAGGCGAAATGCAGTAATAATTGGTTTTTTGGGGAAAGGAAATGGCGCAGTATCTGTCTCATATATCTTTAGACACCTGAACCGCGCCGTAAGGGAAGGGTTAAAGGAGGGAGTGAAAGAAGTAAGACTCCCGTGTGCTGTCCGATGTCGGGGTGCTTGGCAAAGATCGCCAGGCGGTGGAAATGAATCCGGATCCCTCCACTACAGCGTCTTCCACATAGCCCACGTTCAGCTTCGGGGAGTAAACACTATATTCCACCATCATTATCATTATAATTATCTTCTTGGTTGTTACACATTCACTCACATGAATGCAATGCACAGAGAGAGCAATGAGGCAGCGCTCTCCCCTTTTTCGCGCACGCCGGCTCGTTACTAGTTTCGATTGTGCCCCCCCCCCCCCCCCCCTTCTAGTTTCGATTGTGCGCCCCAGAATTTGCCCGCGGGTTGCGGGACCACTCTCGACGCCAGGGCACGAACCGGACGCGCGAAGTGGAAGGGGAGGGGTCACACAGCGGCAGCCACTGCATCGCACGCACGCGGTGGGGAGATCGAAGGCGTTATAGTGTGCGGTCTAATTAGCGCGCCATCGACTGCCGCCACCACCACGACTGCCGCCTTTCACGTCTTCACCGTCGCTCCGAATTCGCTGCGGCGTGTGTGTGCTTGCGAGAGAGCGGGGCTGCGGCGGGGGTCGCTGCACGCACGCACGAGAGCCAGCGTATGCGGCAATCGTCGACGTGGAAATGATGGCGGCAGCCGCGCCCTCCGCGCGCAGCCACTAATTTTCGGAGCTGTCAGAAGCAGCCTCGTTATAATTGTGCCCGCGTGTGCAGTATATACATATACGTGCGTGCATGTGGACGAATATATACAATAAGTAGAGTGCTGAGTTGGCTGGCTTCTCTTGTCTGCGGCGCTGACTGGCTGGCGGGGAAAGAAGTAAAATTTAAAAAGGCGTCCCCTTCTGTTACCTTTTTAGATTTGGAGAGTACATCGAGTGGAGTAAAAACAGAACGACAGTTCGATCGACTTCTCCTCCCTGCTATGTCTGCGCGAAACGGCTTATTAGGCTCGTCGCAATTTTTGTTGAATGAACGCCCCACGAATGGGTGGGTGCGTCTGTCCTGGCCCCGTCTTGCGGACCGGCTTGCTCCGATGCGCTTACGGCCTTGCATGTTTGGTGTTTCGCGCGCGAAATTCGCTTTCAGCTGTCCTCGTACGTAATCCCTCTGAGAATGTGCCGGCGACGGACGCCCCTTGGCGTCAGTGTGATTGGCCGTTGGCAGCAGTGCTTATTAATGACACCAGTCGTGACTTTGTGGACAGTGTCTGGAAGTTAGCAGCTGATGGCGCCGCATACGGTCTGGGCAGTCAGTTGTTGGTGGGCAGTCAGTTGTTCTTTTTTTTCACACCATCACACTGTTTTTGACAGTGTTGGGAAGTCCTTCTAAAAGACCATAGGTGGCGCGATAGTCAGCCGACCTCCGCATATTGATATGATGAGCCCCGAGAGGAGTTTCGAAAACGGTGTGAGATCAAAGAGCCCTGGTTAACGATGTGTTTTTCCTACTATTGCGCAAGTCCGCAGGGTCCTTGTTAGCATTCTGAGTGAATGTCGGGCCTGTTGGGAAAGCACCAGTCGTTTTCCAATAAATCGCCAGATGCCGCTGCGTGCATGTGGCATACATGCTGTTAGCGCTGTAGGCGCTTTTGACCTTCCCGCGTGCCCTTTTCCGGCATCAAAAATGCAGCTCCTTTGACCGGCGATTCCTTACGCAGCCACTGAACGGCGCCCCACACTCCTGGGCAGTCAGTCGCCTTTCTGTGCATGCGCTTCGCCGCGTTATATGCGGCCATTTGTGCATGGTTACATGCATGCATACGTAAGTGCAAGCTGCAGCTCCTACAGAGAAAAAAAAAAAGCCAACCAGTCGTTCGCGAGAGCGGCGAACCTGCCGGAATGCGCGGTCAGTGCATACTGTATGTGGTATATTTCACGGCGTGCATTGCCTCGCGTCGTCATCCGTCCAGTGACCATGTGTGCCGCTCTCTTCTCTCCCCCTCTCCTGCCCCGAGGCCACGCACTTACACAAAGAGCATCGAGCAGTGGACGGCGGGAACACTGCCAGGCATCGATTGGCGCCCCTGGCCGCCGCCTCCGCCACAGTGCACGCGTGTGCTGCGGATGCATGTATGCATGGGGTGTGCGGAGCGGAGGTGATGGTGAGAAGAGGCTCATGCGGAACGGAGAAGATCGTTTCTTGCCGGATCGACGACGCCCTCCATCCCACGGTTTTTCTATCCTTGCCGACTCGGTGCAGAGTGTGTTCTCTGTTTGTTTTGCTTTGTGGGGTTTAACGTCAAAAAGCGACTCAGGCTGTGAGGGACGCCGTAGTGGAGGGCTCCGGATAATTTCAACCACCTGGGGTTCTTTAACGTACACTGACATCGCACAACACACGGGCCTCGAGCATTTCGCCCACATCAAAATGCGAACTCCGCGGCCGGCGTCGAACCCGCGTCTTTCGGGTCAGCAGCCGAGCGCCATAACCACTGAGCCACCGCGGCGGGGGTTTTTATTTTTGCTTTCGTTTAAGCAGGCCCCTTGCTCCCCGCGTGCTTTCTTCCTCGACAGCGTTCGACAGCAACTTGACTTCTAGATGCGGTACAGAGCGGAGTTGAAAGTCTCTGCGATAGCAAAGCCGCTAATTCCGACTAAAACTGAAATAATAATAATAATAATAATAATAATAATAATAATAATAATAATAATAATAATAATAATACGTTTGTGACAGGGGTAGTACGCCAGCCACTGCTCAGTAAAATTATAGCAACGCGCCGACATCCGGTCGGCACGCACTCGCCGAACTCCTACACAGCATGCGGGAGTGACTTGATATAAGAACGGGTGTGCGTATGTCTTTCTATCCCATCTTTCAACTCTCCCACTATCTGCACGTGGCAGCGATTGTGGCTCGGCTTGAGCCAGTGAGCAGGCCTGTGCACTTTCCTTTTCTTTCTTCCCGGCAACAACAGGCAGACGGTGCGGGTATGCTGTATTCAGCGAGTGTTCGTCCCCTTGTTCTGCGCGCTGGTTCTTTTCGCGCTGTAGGAGTTCGAGTGACCGCTTATGCGCTCGCAAACAGCCCGAAGCCATGGTACCGATTGGCGAGCGCTTCCCCATTTCCCCGCATCGCGCGCGCCTCTCGAGACGGGCCAGCGCGCGCTATCCAGCAGGCGTCCCGCGCCTAATACAGATCGAAGCCATTAGGGAGAGAAGGGGGCGGCGGCCGACCGTGTGCGTGTCTGCCGGAGGCGCCTTTCCCTATCTCGGTCGGCATACGGGGGAGCCCGGGATAGCGCCGGTCATTTTCCTTCCCCTCGCAAACTGGCCCCGTTCTTCCACCGCGGTGCCTTTCTCCTCCTTTGCGTGGCTTTTTATTTCGCCTCGAGGTCTGCTTCGCTGTAAAAAGTGAGGAAGGAGCCGTTTTTTTTTTTTTTTTTGCGCTGACTTGAAGTTCCTTCAACTTGGAGCGTGGTATATACGTATACATATACCTCGCACAGCACTCGCTTCCCCTCTTTTTCCGCTAGCCGTCAGGAATCTGGCCGCCGCTGCCCGGAGCCGCTGGAGAGACCAGCTGCTCCGTCTTGAGTGCTCATTTGTGTTTTATTTTCCGCGGCAGATTTATTTAGCCTCTTGATATCGTTTTGTAAGCCTTGAACACGGTGCATTTGCTGGTTATGTTTTGTAGTGAGCAATGTGGCGCTCACGTACTCTTTCGGGCTCTTTTTTGCATGGGTTGGAATTTTGATTACTCACCGCATAGGTTTCTTCATTGCACGTTGATTACAATTTCGAAGCGATTAACTTTCATTTATTAACGCGGTCTAGCCTTAGAAGCCCTGTGGGGCCAAAATGCGTCGTCTGTCGTGAAATTCGCCCACTGGCTGGAGGAAGTGTGACGTCACTTCCGATAGAGGCATCAACAGTTGCTAATGCTACCGCAGGCGTCCCTGTGAACTTTTCCCTTTGCACAGAGTTCTGTAGACGTGCTGTTTGGTCCGTTCGAATCATTGCATGCCTATTCCTTCCCACGTTACGCTGTACGTGTCGGTGCTGCTAAGTAAGAAAGCGAAGCTAAGCGATGAACGCATGAAAGAGAAGGCAGAATGTTCTATATGTATCGTCGCTCGTCTTGTGTCGCTTTTTCCTGTCTATCAATTCGTGACTATAGCCTTGGTTATATATATATATATATATATATATATATATATATATATATATATATATATATATATATATATATATATATATATATATATATATATATATATACTTATCGCAAATTATTGCATTTCGTCAGGTAATTGGCAAAATATCCTTATAACCTTAGGGAAATATTGAGTTGTGAGATATTTTCTTCCTTCCTTGTCCCTCCCGCATTTTCCAAGTTCGTCAAAAAAAAAATAGAGAGAAACAATAGAGCGCGCTTCTTTCGTGCTTTCCAGCACCGCTGGCTCCGTGCGGGGTGAAGTATTTTTCTTCCACGATCCCCGTGTTCCTCCGTTTCTGCCCGCTTTCCATCATCGGCCTACAGTTGTCTCCGTGGCCCATTTTCCTCTTTCGTCGAATCCTTTTCGGCGATGTTTTCCACAACATGGTGGGGAGCACTTTATCCCCTGTCTCTCTCGTTTAGGCCTGATCTCCCGATCTTTCTTTCTTTTTTTCTTTCTTTCTTTCTTTCTTTCTTTCTTTCTTTCTTTCTTGCTTGCTTGCTTGCTTGCTTGCTTGCTTGCTTGCTTGCTTTTCGCGACTCAAGCGGCGGCGGCGATCGTCTCTGCTGCATGGATGAGCTGCGCGCTCTATCTTGCGGGATATACACGCAGTCAGCTCTACACGCACACCCGCACGCTTCGCTGCGCTCTTCGTGCGCGCCGCATCGGCCGCGTTGCTGCGTTTCATCTCGCCTCGCCTCTCATTGATCGCCAAATCTCCGAGACGACGGTGCGGGAGCAAACCTGGCACTGCTGCAGAATCGACCACGCGCCGCCCGATGGGGGCCAACCGCCGAAGCGTTTTCCCGCGTTTTTTTTTGTTTTTATTTAGATCGCATACGTAAGTAGCGCATACGAAAGTCGTTCGCGCCGTCGCTTCCACTGCGAAGTTCTCTACGGGCACCCCCCCCCCCCCCTTTTTTTTAAAAATATTTTCTCTTATGTGTGTCCGTGGCCTTTTGCTCCGTCCGTGCAGCTGTTTTTTTCCCTAAAATTCTGCACCCTTTCGTTTGCTGTACTTTCCCTCTCCACACGTACCTCCTTCTCCCACCTCCATTGCGTGCTCTTTTTACCGCTTCTCTCGCCTTTGCTTTTCCCTCCCAGCGATTTTTTCCGGTCCGTTCCCTTTTATAGTGTTGCAATTCGTGCTTCGATGTTTCAACCGGAGCTACATAGTATATACTGCAGCACATCTTCAACGAGTTTTATTTTTTTTCCCCCGCTTTGTCTATAGACCTGCAAGAATGAACGGCGATGTCGCTTTTTTTCTTTTATTTTATGTTTCAGGCTCTCTATCGTCTGACTCTCTATCGCAGCTCGCGAAGTGGGCTCCGCAGACACACGCTGTTCAATTTTTTTCCCTTCTCCCCCTCCTTGACCTCTTTCCCTTGTCCTTCCCTCTGTCCCGAGCACAATGCGCGAACAGCGTGGCGCGCGCTTTTACGATCGGCCCCTTATGTTTTCCCAGCCTGATTGGGCTGTCTCCCAGTCGAGGGATGAGGAAATGACTTTAGCGCGTGAGTGCATAATTCGTAGAGGACACAGCACATGTATATGCCTGTGCGAGCGCTCTTTGGGTGTCGATCAGTGTGCTCGTGTTTTTTTTGTTTTTTTTTTTTTTGCGTGAGTTTCTATCGAGCGCGGCCTTTCTCAAGCTCAATATCAGCGCAATCTCTCCACTTGGTTGTTTATTCCTTTTCCTTCGCTTTCTTCGCGTCTGCTGACCCTTGCCTGGTGTTCCTATACGAACAGGCGGCTGCTGTTCGCAATATTTTTTCTCGTCGCTTTTACGACGCGCTGCAGGGCGAAGGAGCTGGCCTCTCTCTGCCTGGACGAAACGAAATCGAATTTTGAAGCCTCGCTTCCTCTCCACCCTTCCCCTCCCCTTTCTTCTCTTCCCATTCGATAAGCGCCGAATCCAATCACGTGAAACGACTTTAGGCGCGCCTTGGCTTGTTTGTCTTCTAGCATGAATTTCCGCTTTTCGCTTGGGGGCCGCTTGGCGCTCTGACCGCTCTGCTTTATTTTTTGTTAGGCTGTTGATCTTTGCGGTCTTTCTAGCCCGTCGTTGCCTTTATGCGTCGTCTTTACGTTGCTACCGGCGGTTGACTTCGTGTGCATGGTTATCAATGTTATTAGTGGAACCTGCCAGAGGTCGAATTAGAGCTCCAGCTGGCTGGAAATACGTACCCGTGTTTGTTTCATTTCCTTTGGCTTCTGGAGGAAGGGAGGGGAATTGAATTTGTTTCCGGACTGAAGCTGCATTCGGGAATGCATAGGCTTGTCTTCAGTTACTCTTCAACAGGTGCTACTGCCTGCCCTTCGGATGTGGCGCTGCGGACAGTGTGGTTTTCCTCACTCCTTCTGCCTTGCGCCTTTTACAAGGCGGGAGCGAGAAGTGTTGCGAGCAAGATGGATGGTAAAATACATAAGTACTCCCTAATCCGGGTCTCAGCGCAGGAGCAGGCATTGTTCGCGATCTCCGTGCATGGAGTGAGTGAGGGGACACTGCGGCGTAGTTTACTTGCGTATCTAGTGCACACGATTGTGTGTTCTCTTCATAACTATCACTGGGCCCATAATTTCTTCGGCCCGCGCCCCAGCAGCTATAAACTGGTGCACTCTACCAGCTAGCTGTTGACACTCAGGTACGCACTTAACGCCGCAAACCGCTGCGCTGCCCGGCACCTCCTCAGCGGAGGCTCACGTGTACGGGCTCATAATTATCGCTCACTCGCCCACTTATGCATCAGCCGCCTCAAGAAGCACCGCGATTCTCCCAGGGTCTCTTCTTTGCATGCATGCACTAGCCGACACACTCCGACAGGATACATTGTCTCGCGCATTTTCCCCTTCGTTTATACACCCCTAATTCCTCTCATATTTTATAGTGTCGCCGCAGTGGCCAGCCAGTCGAGACCCTGTGGTTCGTAGCGTTGGTTGTTTTTTTCTTTTTTCTTAGCTTTCTGTTTCATTATTCAAGGCCGCATTCCATTGCGGGCGGTGCTCGCTGGGTTGTATCCGGTTGACCCGCTGGAGGGCTGCCACACGTTTCTCTACTTCTTTTTTTTTTCTCTCTCTGCAATGCTGCTGCTGCTCGGCAGTGTTGTTCTGTTGCTGCGGCACCGAAGGCTTCTCCGCCTATACCCCTTCGCACCCTTTGTCTGGAACCGGCCGGCACCGCAGCGAGCCGGCTCGGAGCTGTCCGACGGAGTTAATTGCCTTCACACGTACGTGGCCGCCGCTAGAGTAGGGCCGCTGAGCGGTCGATTAGCCCTCCCCGCTTATGCTGCTGCTGCTGCTGCCCACTCCGTAGGGAGCCCGGTGGGTGAATAATAATGCGGCTCAGTGTTTGCTGTTGTCGTTGTTGCTGTTCCAACGCACGCACTCTTGGCCGATGTTCAGCCTTCGCCGCCTCGCGCAGGCGAATGATCGGGTCTAGGATCTGCTTAGCTGTGGCCACGTACCAGCGTCTCCCAGAGTGAAGTGCATTGCACGTGTTGTTGTTTCTGTTGTGTAGCCGCGCGCCGACTGCTCGTTGTCGAGTCGGTGCGTGCAACTATACGAGTAGTATGCACCTTGTGTAGCACTAGCCCACGTGCCCGTGTGGCACAAGGGCCCTGAGCAAGAGCTTGGTAACGAGGCTATTTGTTTTTAATTATGCATGCGTCGAACCACGCGTTCCGGCTAATTATGTATTCCAAAATGGTCCCGGTTTGTGGTGCGCCTCGCGCAAACATCCCTTTATTGTCCCCTCTCCTGCAATTATCCCCTGCGGGAGCTTTCGCTTTCGGACGCCATAGCAATGCTGAGTTTAAACGCTAATAAGCGGCTCTGTGGTGGTTACAAGCCGCGTGGCGTGAACGCGTTGCGGAACAGGTTTTTTTTTTTTGTCTGCTACCGCATTAACTGAAATTTAAGCCCTCCACACAAACACCGTTTTTTAATGAGGGAGCGGGAGGCTCGAACTTCTTTTCTTTTTCTTTTTTTTCGTGGAAAGCCCGCAAAAGAGAGGCGAAGAAGTGCTTAGGATTGTAGGGTGCTTAATTTCGCGTTAATACGGTATTCTGGCCAAGCTGCGCCGCCATTTATAATCTGACTCATCGTATAGGTTATACGAGTTTATGTGAGCGCGAGTCCTAAACGGCAAGGACGGGACACTTGTGCGTAAAACATGCGCGCACACATCAATGTGAAAGAAACCGTTGCCGGGCAGACTGAAAGCTTCTTTCGTATACACCTCGGACTGCCGGCTGAGGAAGCTATTGAACCGTGCCGCCGCGCGGCAACGGATTCACGGGGATTAACGATAGGGCCTCCGGGGGATTAACGAGCGATGCTTCCAGGCGCGCCTGAAGGATTAGCGGGAGCTCCAGCGTTGGCCGTTTTATCCTGCCGTTTCTTTTTTCTTTTTGGCTTGTCGTTGCAGTTGCACGGTTGAGCGAGAGACGGCGTTCCCTTTAAGCGGCTCGTTTAATTGGCTCGCTTATTGAGCGACTGCGGCAAATTCTGCGCCGCTCGGTACACGGCCGGCAATAGAAGCGCTGCATGTAGTGTGCTACGCCTACTGGCGCGTTTTGCTCTCTTCGTACGCGACCACTGGAGCTGAACCTTCGCAAAAAGGGTCAGCTCGCCAGTGCAAACTGTTCGACGCGCACATAGGTTTATTATTATTATTCGACTTACGGTAGCGCAAGATGGAACAAAAACCTTCAAGGCAGCAGTGAAAGTTAAGGTTCTACAAGTAGATGTGCTTGGTTAAATAAAGACAGAAATAAATCAACTATATAGTCGGGTACAACTCAAGAACGAACCGGCAAATGCCGCTCAAAGAAGTCACTCCAGCTAATGGCGTCGACTCATTCTCGCCTCCCCCTTGACCGATCCCTTTGGACCCGCTGATGTGAAATCGCAGGAGATGGCAGATGAATGGGGACAAACCACGGCTTAATCGCATTAACCGCGATGTCATGAAAACCGACCGACGTCATTGGCTGCAGGGACTCCTTTGAGGGTCACCTGCCTGTTCGTTCATGAGTTGTACCATGGTCAGCGAGTTGGAATGTGATGGCCGCAGCTGGCAAAGGGCGAGGTTGACTGCAAATCCGTGGGAGAGGTCTTTGTCCTCTTGTGGGCATAGTTAGGCTTACGATGGTGATGATTACGACGCGTTTTTCCGTTGATTACTGCGTAGATTATTCACTTCTATAGCTGTGAGCCGCCGCGGTGGCTCAGTGGTTACGGCACTCGCCCGCTGACCCGAAAGACGCGGGTTCGATCCCGGCCGCTGCGGTCGGAATTTCGATGGAGGCGAAATTCTAGAGGCCCGTGTGCTGTGGGATGTCCGTGCACGTTAAAGAACCCCAGGTGGTCGAAATTTCCGGGGCCCTCCACTACGGCGTCCCTCATAGCGTGAGTCGCTTTGGGACGTTAAACCCGCTTAGGTCAAAACACTTCTAGCTGTCGCGAATTGCGAACAAGCGCCTCTTATTGCCGCTTCTGCTTTAATTCATCTTCTTCCTCGTAGCTTCGTCGTAACGGATGTTGCGCCAAGTGATCTTGCGAAGGCCTCGGTATCTCGAGCATTACAGCACTGTAGCCTCGTTGAAGCAAAGAACGAGGGAAGTCCTGCGAGGTCTCACCGTCTTTGCTCAACTCAAGCGCTTCGTCGGAAGAAGGATGGCACGTTTAATTGAAAGCGCAAACAGCCCGACGCCTGGAGCTGTGGGCTTGCCTCGCGAGCCGCACCCAAGATGCACGGCTCAGGGACGGTGTCCGATCGATCCTTCCTGTCACCGGAAACTCTTGGTTTCGTTAACGCTTAGCGCCTCCCGGGAGTTCGTTCCTTTGGCACCCAGGATCTTGGTAACTATTTTTGTGCTGCACTCGCTGAGCCGTCGGCCATTGGCGTCGATTGGCGAACCAGACGGGGAAGTCGAACGAACTTGCAGGACGTAGCGAACAGTTTCAGGCAAATAGATAAATGAAAGCTGTGAATAGCAGCAGCAGCAGCAGCAAAGCGGCCGAAATGAAAGGAAGGCGGCACCCCGTGCGATTAGACCTGGGCGACGATGCGACGCGCCTCTCCCGAAGGGCTGCCTTAATCCTGTCGCCTAATGGACGCGTCCGAAAAGCGCCGCCCGGTGTCCGTTCGGTTGTGTGTGTGTGTACAGTTCCGTGCAGCACTACTAGAGGAGTCCATAGACGCGGCGAGCTGTGCAACCGTACTGAGTGGTCAGATTCGTATAGCGACCTCCATCATTGTGTGAGAGGGAGTCGAAGTCGTATTTGTTCACAGCCTGCACTGTTGGATGGAAACGCACGCCGCTCGGAGGTTACGGCGGCTCCCCATTTGTTCTAGGTGATGCGTGTGCAGCCGATTGGAAATGGCGTGATAACGTTAGAATGAAGCTCAGTTCTTCCGGTGCATCGCTCACTTAGTCTCGCTGCTTTCACTGTGCTGCACCCAAGTGACCCGCAGTCCCCGAGCCGGTGCGAAGCGGTCTCCGTGGTAGCGGCCCTCCGTACCTATACACACCCTCGCTCGTCAGATGGAATCAACGGCAAGGGGGGCTCTCCGGCCGGAACGGGGCTTCTGTCCGGTGCCTTCGGAACAAGGCGGAGAGAACAGCCGGTAATGGAGACAAAGTGGCGCGTTTTCTCCGCCGGCGGAAGGCCCGCTCAATCGAGACGTCGCTGTGGGTGCCGCGGGGTGTATCGGTCGCGGATGCCACTGAGACGGACGTGGCTGGCCTTGTACAGGCTGCCGCGGACCTATAGCTGTGCGAGCGTGAGGCGGACCTGCGCTGCGGGGGTGCGAAGTGGTTGGCCGGCGCTGTCAGGCTGGATATTGGCTGGCGGCCTTCTTTCGGATAGTGTGGGAGGGGGGGATGCAATACATATGAGGCCGTATGTTGTCGCGACTCTTTCCCCCACGATTTTTTCTGTTACTCCAGACTTCTATTGACCACTAGCGCCTGTGACGTCAGCTCGCAGGCATTGTACGTCGCCACCAATTGCATCATGGACGGAAAAGAAAATGAAGGATAAATAAGGAAAAGAATAGGCTCAACATGTTCCCTTCGGTGTTTAAGGGCGCAAAATTCCACCGCCAGGGAAAAAGTGACCGGCCCTCTGTCACCTCTTCTATGTGCCTCGAAGCATTAATTAGCTCGGTTTTTCATGCTTGCAGTGTAATGAGAATGAGTGCTAGGGACGTAATGAGCGAACTATGACTCTTAGCTGGATAGCGGGTTTGAGTTGAGGGAACAGACTGTATCACTAGGCCATCTAATTCTTGACTGGGACTTCCTTACAACACTTTTAACCGTTCGCATTCGGATCGAGTGTAAGGGAGGGCCTTATACCTTCATAGCAGTGTGACTCTGGTTCGTGTTTGCTCCGAGATATGCTTGTAGGAAACTTTGCTCATACGTGCGTGCTGATCTCGTTGTTTTGCTGTAGATATTGGAGAAGTGGGAACAGCCGGGGTACGCAAGTATACACCTCAATGTCAGCACACTGTATCATAACAAAAAAAAAAGTAGTGCAATCTCTAAGTCAACAGCGCGCGGAGCATTGTGACAAAAGACCGGTCGAAGTTAGCTTCGGAAAAGTCGGAAGTGCCGCGTACTTGTTTTATTATAGCGTCATTGGGCTCGCTTTCATGTTTTTTTCTTGTTCTTAAACAGGTGCCGCCGGGTAACGAACTCCGCAGTTCCTATTCTTGTGGCGCTCTCAGCGAGCTCAGCGAGCAACAATCGAAACGACGACAAACTTAAAAAAAAAGGGATCACACACACACACACACCGCCCACGAACGCCAGCTATTCGGGTTCGGATTCCTCGATGTGTTTGTCTTCCCCCCTCTCTCTGCGGCGTCGACCGTAGTGGCTATTTCCTGACCGTTGTTTCTCAACTGGTCCGTGAAAAGGAAGGAGGCGGAGAAGGTGGGGAGCGAAGCGCGGGCGATTTCTTGCTTTTTTGTGGCGCACCCGGCCGATTGGAGGCGAGCACTGTCAGCCGATCACCACCGGCAGAAAGAAAAACAAAAAGTGGGAGGAAACGCAGTCGGACCTAGTGTCCACCCTTCTCCTCTTCCTCAGAGAACGCACCGCGGCTTGTTTGTCCGCGTGGGTCGTGTGTCACATTGACGGGCGTGAGAGAGGGGGGAAGAATCGGCGGCGTTCGTTCTCTCATCGGCCATGGCCGTCACGCGTCGGTCAATAAAGCAGCTCCCCGCCTGCCGCATGGTCGTCGTCGTGGCCGCTGCGCGGTCGAAACAAACGGGAGAAAAGAGACTGTCTTTGTCTGCCCCCCTTAAACCGGCTTCTTGGGACTGTGGCGTAGAGCAGTGCAACAACTGCAAGCTGTGATGCGTGAAATCGCTAATGCGCGACCGCACTGCTGGCTCCAGTCTTTTCTCGATGCCTCCGGTGCTCTGCCCCGAGAATCCTTTCTTGTTCTTTTAAAAGGCTCGCACTGTCCGTTCGTTGCGGCCTGCCGGTGTGCTTGTTTGCACCTTAGCATGGAAGTTTCATACTGAGCTGCCGCAGTATGGCTTGCTTCGAGGCACGCAGGGAGCCACTTCAAGACTTGGGAGGTCCAATGTTGGCACGTCATAGCGTTTCTTTCTTTCCTGCGTGTACGCACTGGACGACCTGAATTCATTCATTCATTCATTTCTTTAAATCACGGCTTGTTCAAGCGATCGTAGTAGTAAAGTCAGGTACTACTCTTCACTTTGTGCTTTCATCTTGATGCCGAATCAAGCGCTGAAAATTACTAATAGAGCCACGTATCCGCAGTGAAAACTCTAATAGCGCTGCAGCTGAGCTGTATTGTATTCGAGGCGAAAGGTGATGACGCTACTTTGTTAACGTAAATAAGCCCCATGCCACGTGGTGAGGCAGACAGGCACGGTTTAGTTGCTGGCAGCTTCTCCGAAACACCGTTACGTCACAAAGACATGGCCGAGAGAGTGGGAGACGTAAAATGTGCGACCGACAGAAATAGCACATCCTGTTGTAACGCGTGGGTGGACGACAGTGGCGGCATCCGCACCCACGCGACGTTCATTCAGTGGCGGGGAAATGCAAGGGAAACGAAAAAGGACGCTCACGGAGGCAATTCAACCGCGTAGAGAGTTTTCTCTCTGTACGGCGGCCGGGGTAAAAAAAAAAAAGGAAAGCTCATTAAGCCTCCGCTGAAACTGAGAAGCTCCCACGGTGTGTAGGCGTCGACCGCAGGCAGCGTTGGTGTGCTGGAGAGGATATAACACGATTACGGTTGACGGCGACAGCGCTCGCGGATCTAGCGAAAGAAGGAGAGAGAAAGAAAGATGGGAACAGGGGCTGAAGCTCGCCGCGAAATGTCGCGCACTGCAAACATAACATCGCTCGGGGCCTCGTCTGTATCCGCCACGAGAATGGAGCAAGCACGACAGCAAGAAGGAAGACGGGGACGCGACGTGGAAGAGAATAGCGGCGACACCAACGGAGGGAATGGAGGGATAGACGGAGGGGGGAATGAAACGAATGAGAAGAAAGAAAGAAATAAGAGAGGCAGTAGGAAACACTCAGCTGCCTCGGGCCCCCGTGGGCGCTGTGCGGCTGGAGCCGCTCTAAACGAGACGCCGCCTCCGACGCCTCGCCGAGGTTTGTTCTCTCGCGGGTTCGCTTTCGCTCCTCTTTCGCCCCCCCCCCCCCCCCCCCCTCCCTTCTCTTTCTTCCCCCGTGCGGCTCGCTGTTCTCCCCAAGGCGACGCCTGCGCGACAGCGAGCTGTTGTCACTTTAGATTGGCCCGCGTTTCTTACTTCCTTGCTTCTTTCCTTCTCTCATCGCGGCAGAATTTGTGCGTCGCGGCTTTGTTTCTTCCCCTGTGTGCGCTCTTCATCCCCAGCCTCCCGTATACGTTGTTCCCGAATCCCTTTGTCCCCATTCTTGTTTCCCGCGTGCTTTTCTTTCTTCGGATGCTGGCCCTCATGCCGTGTTCTTCCAAGATTACGCGCATGGTGGCTTTGAGCTGCTGTCGTGCAGCAAGCACCGCGTATAGAGTTTTGCTTCTTATTTTGGTGCTATATCTGACTTTACCACTAACTTATCACTTTTTTGGCTTTGCTAAGCTCCTCCGTCGTCCCGCATTTTTTGCGAGAAAAGGAGAAATAGCGGCCAGCATTTTTTTTTGCTTTTCGCACATGTTTCCTGCCTGGATTTGTTCAACGCATTTCCAACTTATACATCTATCTATACATCTATACTTATGCATCTATCGTGACCTCTTCAGCACCGCTTTATTTTTTACGTGTGTGACCGTGCCGCACCACGCCACGCCATGCTCAGCTCAGACAGCGCTCTCTACTGAGTGCTTAATCTAGAGAGGGTAATAACAAGGTCGCTTTAACATTACCCCTTTTGCTTGCTGGCAGTTAGCGATGCAGGCCGTCTAGCTTAGTTCAGAATGTTGGCATCAAGTACGAAATGCGTGTACCCTTGCCGCGGCCGCATCTCCGTTCGGAAGCTTCTTTCCTGTATCCTATAGACCAGACATTCGATCGGCGCGTTATTTTCGGTCCCGCGAGCGGGAACTCATCCCCCTCACCCACCTTCCTCCTCCTTTCCACCAAGTTAGCGATGAGCGCTCGGCGTACGCCGCTAATGGAAATAGCTTCGACGTCGATGGCCTGATTGATGCGCGAAATGAATTGGCTCCGGCCGGCCGCCTCGTTTCTCCTCTTGCCGTTGAGGCGTCTCTTAACGGCGCCAACGTCCTTATCCTGTAGCGATCGGCGGCCTCGTCCGTTCCTCTTCCAGGCCGTGCACCATCGCGGACGACGTTTAGTGAGGACGCCATTTTGTCCCGACTCCCTTGGCCACGTCTACTGCCGCTCTCAGCCATTGTCGTGTTTTGTTCGCCTGAAATGAGTTGAGAAGAGAACAAGAATGGTCCTCCTGTTCGAGGTGTACTCCTACGGGAAATGCATTTGGTGCGCGCTCCTATCGCTCTCGGTTCGCTGTGTAGGGACGACGTGTAGATTGTTTACTGCGCACAGTAAGGAACAATAACAAAAAAAAGAAGGCAACAGGCACTCCGATCCGTATCCTTCGCTCACTACAACCGGGGGCCCTCCGGGCGAAATCAGTGGGGACGCGTTTAGCGAGCCCCGCGGATGCCTGGCTGTCTCTCCGTCTGGCCACCATCGCTGCTTGCTGCTGTTGTGGCCACTGCCCGGAGGCTACGACGCCGGGCCTTCCTGTTTGGTCCCCATAAGACGCGTTTGTTGTCCGCCCTTGGGCCCGTCTTTGCTTCTCTGTTTTCTTTTTTCTTCCTGCGCCCATAACGCGCGCAGCCGTGCCACACCAGCGTCAAAATGTTTCCCCGGGGACGAGGAGCCCACGCCCGGCCTGGCTACGGAATGCTTTTTTTTTTGTTTGCTTCTAAATTTGGCTCTTTTTTTCTCGGCGCCTTTGTCTCTATTGCACCTTGCGAAAGCCATTTTTCTCAGTCTGTTTCTCTTTATTGCTTAAGTCACAATGGTTGTCTCGAAGCTCTCTTTGTATTCTTTTTCGGCTTGTGTACATCGCAGTCTTCGGGCTTGTTTGTGCGCTGTGCGCACGTCCCTGGGGATAGCCTCGTTTCTGGACGTCCCCGAATATGCGTATATACGCAAGTCCACCACGGGCCGTGTCTGTAGCGCTAGGCTTGTATTTTTCTTCTTTTTTTCTATGATCCTCCTCTCGTTTCATCTCTTGTTTCTTCTGTTACATTTTCCCTCGTGGTTTTGGTATAGAAAACCGTTTCCCTTCGCATTTCACAGTGTTTTGCGCGCGCAGAAATTTTTCGCTTTGTGTTTGCTCGCGCGAACCGAAAGCGCCCCTCGGGGCTTCTCTCGTCCCTCTACTCTTTCACGCTCGGTTAATGCGGCGCTGCTTTGATGGATGGAGTAGCGTCACCGCCGCATTCTCATCGTGCTCAGTGCGACGCGTCAACCCCTCCGTGTTCGGGCGCTTCATCCGTGCTGTTCGTTTCGTTGGCTCCACATATCGTGCCTGGGCCTCTCCCGCGACTCTCCAGTTACTCGCTGTGTATGAGTATGCGGCACTTCATCAGCCATCGCTCTGCAGAATCTTCTATATTTTCTGCGTTGTGTGCCTTTACTCTTTTGTAACTGTGCCGTCGTGTGGTGGGCGTATTTGTCACTTTCTTCTCTATATTCCTTACTAGAAAAATTTGGCCGCTTAACATTCCTTCGTTAGCTTTCCATTCGTTAGTGGTCGTGCTTCCCTGCTGTTACTCTGGTCCCCGTGCGCTTGCAGCCCCATGGTATTAGACTGCTTGCAGCCCCATGGTATTAGACGTTTTTAGCATACCGGAGACGTACTACCGGAGACGTATACCGGTTTACCGGACCCCTCTCGCGCATGCGCAGTGGCTCCACCCACTGCGCATGCGCGAGAGGGGTCCCGCAAACCGGTATACGTCTCCGGTAGCACGTCTCCGTGTGCTTGCAGCCCCATGGTATTAACGACACTTGTTTTCTCCCCTCCTCGTTTCTTTGTTTTGTTTTTGGTCACGTTACATTTGCATATTCGCCGATTGTACGTGGTTCCCGCCGCTCGCGTTCCCCGGCAATTAAACGTATACCCCAAGCTTTCTTTTTTTTTTCTTTTCGCTTTCTGTCCTGCATGCTGTTCTCGCGATGTGCGGAGTACGCGTGTTTCTGATTCTCGCTCTTGTCGCTTTTCCTCGAGTTAATTTACAATCGCGCTGTGACGGCGATGTAGTTATTTCACTTCGCATTCCCTTCCCCCACTCCTCCGCGCACTCGCGCGCACAGACACGCGCACTTCGTGTCGCACTCGACCGTGAGTATTGCGCGGGCGCGCCGCTTTTGAAAAAGGAGGCCGCGCCGTACGGCCAGAAACGAGGCTGCGGTCCTTACTGCTTCTCTCGCTACACACTATATATGAGCACGATGGAAACTTAATATCGCAGCCGGGGCGACATGGCCTCCGCTGCTGCCACGAGGAGAGAGGACGGGAGAGGGAGAAAGGCGCGGGAGGGGAAGTGGCTAAAATTATGCGGCCGCCAGTATCCAGTTCCTCGCGCGCCACTTTATCACCTCGGCAAATGTGCGCGTGCGTTTAATTTATCTACTTACGTAGATTCAACATTGAAAGAACTGCGGGCGGTGTCACATCGCCTCCGGGTTGCTGCCGCGACCGAGCGCCCGCGAGAGTGAACTAGTCCTGTCGCTGTCGCAGGGAGTTGACATGTTTCCGTTTTTTTAAATTCGTTCTTTTTGCCGCTGCGACTGTAGTCGTCGGGCCTTCCGAGCTCTAGCTCCGGCAGCCAGCTAATATTATACGTTGTATAGATGATGAGCGCTGGGCTTGGTGACTTGACGAATGACGTTCTTGGCGGAAGACGGATGTGCACTTAACTAATGCGTCATCCCTCTGCGGTATGTGTTGGTCACGTAATTACAGCCAGTAGACGCTTTTCTTCCCTTTCTTCCCGCTTTTATTTTTGCTGTTCGTTGTCACCTTCTCGTGTCCCGTATGTTGCGGCTGTATGATTGCTGGTTACAGAGAGAGGCGTCACCGGAGAAGGAAAGCGTCTGCTGGTCGCGGCGGAGGTGCTTCTCATAGGACTTTGATCGTTTTGTTCACGCTTTACTATTATTTCGTAGTTTTTCTGTACTTTTAGCTTCGCTCAACGCTGTTCTGTGCTAGGCCACATGATATGGACGATGATATATATATATATATATATATATATATATATATATATATATATATATATATATATATATATATATATATATATATATATATATATATATATATATTGTTTTGAACTTGGGTTGGGACTATAACATTTTCCCGGATTTATAGCCGCCGCGGTGGCTGAGTGGTTACGGCGCTCGGCTGCCGGCCCGAAAGACTCCGGGTTCGATCCCGGCCGCGGCGGTCGAATTTCGATGGAGGCGAAATTCTAGGGCCTCCGTGTACTGTGCGATGTCAGTGCACGTTAAAGAACCCCAGGTGGTCGAAATTTCCGGAGCCCTTCACTACGGCGTCTCTCATAGCCTGAGTCGCTTTGGGACATTAAACCCCCATAAACCATTTTCCCGGATTTCACTGTTTTTCTTCCAGCATGATAATTAACGGGCAGATGTGCCTTTGCGTGAATGTATACAATTGATGCTGCAATGACTTGCCATGCTTTATATGCACTCTATGCGTCTGGTGCGAGTTGGACTCAGCTGAACCGATTGTGTCTCTGGGGTCATTTCGCGTGCATTGCACTTAAACGTGTGCGCCCGAGAGAGCACCGTACAGGAGCTCCACTTTTTAAAACTGACGCATAAGTCATAAGGCTCCGGAGGTTAAGATGCGTTAACGTCAAATGAGTTGTATCTTGGGTGGAAAAGCAGCTTCTTGTAATGCTGCACGCGCAAATTTCTTCATGCCTGGTAAACTTTCGCGCTTACAGCTTGTCAGATTCTTGTGCGCCTCATGTTGCGTTAATCACGCCGCCAAGATGCGTCGGCCGTTGCGTATATATATAGAGCCCGGAGAGGGAAAAAATTGGAGCTGCAGAGGGGGTGACGCACCTCGTTTGTCGTCTTAGCGTCTCCGTGCACAGCCGACCCTAGGCTGATAGAGAGAGGACGACACGCTGTCTGCCGCGCCGCCGGAGTCCTTCGCTTTGTCTGGGAAAAGGGGAGGAGGAGGGGGGGGGGGGCGTATTTCGCGCGTTTTGTTTTTGCGCGCGCCCTTGTCCCTATCCTTTGTCTCTCCGCTCTTATTCCTCCTCGACTCCAGCTCGTTCGCTGGCGGTCTTCGAATCGCCCCGGATTTCCGTGGAATGCGGTCGCTCTTCTCAGTCCCGCTTTGTGTTTTCTTTGGCTTATTCTTTGCTTTTTCTTTCTACCCTATCTTCGCCTTATCAGACTGTGTTGTCGATTTGTTGGGGCTTCTACGGGTGTATATATAGCCGGTGCATTTGGGATGAGGATGGAGGGGAGAGGGGTGGGTGGCGGCTTGCGGATGTGAACAGGTCCCATTCACCCACATACCAGCGGCTGCCGCCTCTCTGGAAGCGAGCGCCAAAGCGGTGCCTGGGCTGTCGTTTGGGATCGTTTGCCACTTGCACGGCGAGAAAGTCCGCGCGCACTCTCCTGCATGTTTCGCTCTTCTTCCCCTAGATAAACAGAGGGTGGGGGGGGGGGGGGATAGACGAAGGTGGCAGGAAACAATTTCTTTGAGCCCTGGGAAGCCGGAGAAGGCAGAGCTGCCACGCCACCGCCCCACACACACACGCCTTCTTGCGCATTTCGTTTTCGTTCTGCCGTCTCTGGGTTTCCGCCTGTATCATAAGATGGAGGAGGTCGCTGAGGGGGCCGCCGTCTCAGCAGTTGCGGCGCTCATTCTTCCCACCCACCCTGCGGATCGTTTTATTTGGTCGATTGGGTGTCTGTCTGTCAGTTCGCTTTGCGCGCCTTCGGGAATGCGTGTGAACGCGCGCCGACTCTCTTTTGCAGGGTTCCCCGCCGCTCCTCCCCGCTTAGGCTTGTTTTGCGCGTGCGTTCATCATATGCTTGGCAGGGACTGTGTCTATAAAGCGCCGAAGAATGAGCGGCGGGCTCCCCTACGCCGCATCCCCCTGCCTCCTCTGCTCAGCTGAGCTCCGTTTCGCCTCCTTTCGTTGCTCGGGCTTCCATGCTCTCTCGGCCGATTCGAGCCCGTGTACTTTTCTTTTCTCTTGTCTTATTCGTTTATTTATTTTGTCTTTAAACCCACGAAGTGAGAGCGAGGGTGCAGGATGCGCGCGAGCGGATAGAGGATTCATTTCGCGACTGGGTTGGCAGGTCGGCGCGCCGTTCCCTCGCCTCCGACGGTCCGTTTGCATCCCCTCCGCGAGTAACTGCTTTGTTTTTTTCTTTTTTGTTTCGTGTCACCGGATTTGTTGTTTGCCGATTTTTCTTGCCTGAGAGGGCGCCGTGTTTTTCGAAATCGGTCTATATACCACGTCTGACCGAAGCGCATTGCGCACACGTCGCCGTCTCGTAAACGAGAGCGGCACACACAGCATCGCGGAGGAGGAGGGGGAGGAGGAGGAGGAGGTGGAGAAAAAAGAAAAATGCCTCGCCTGTTTCAACTGCGCACTCACCGCGCATTCCTTCCACCTTCCCAAGGTGAGGAGGGTATCGGTATTGTATCGGCGCTATCGCCTCCACGCGCATTCACTGCGTAAAAGGAGGTGGCTGCCTTCTCTCCCTCGGTCGTCCGGGAGCAGCGGGATCGTTAATCATCGTGAGCAGCGCGGAAAGGCATGCCGGACCTTGTTCCCCGCTCAGGTTTGGACGCCAAAGGAATGCCCCCCCCTTTGCCCAAAGCTCGCTTTCGTGGCGGCGGAGACTGCTCTCATCCGCGGTGGTGCGCACCGCGTGGCTGGCCCGCTCTCTCTGTAACGCCCTGCTCGTTTTCTCGCGGCAGTCCGCATTTTGGGGCACGCGGTTCCGATTCCGGTGCGTAGAGAGAGGACGAGGGTCCTTCTGCTCCAAGTGGAGTGTACTCACCTGAATGCTCTCTCGCGCGCGGTCGACTGACCGGGGGTTCAATTGCGTTACGACCGGTCTGAAAGCAGTCTATTATTCGTTATTGTTATTTATAGCACTATTATTATTATTATTATTATTATTATTATTATTATTATTATTATTATTATTATTATTATTATTAGCAGCAGCAGCAGGAGCAGCTGCAGCAGTAGTAGTAGCAGTAGTAGCATGGATACCGATGAAAGAAAAGGTAAAACGAACAGGCTGGCAACCGTCACCAGAACGGACGCAACTGCCCAGCTCTCAAGCCTACTAAGGATCCGGCACCTGAAGGTAGCGGATCTTTCTCCCAGCAGCCGTGCTTCACATATTGCCTGGACGCAGGAACCATACCATCGCTCACTACTGGACATCATAAAATCAGCTTTTTTCATTACCTCAATCATGACTGCATCCTTCATCACACCTTCGCCCATTGATGTCCTGAGGCAATAAATCTCGTTTAAAAAAAGAAATGATGCTTAGCCTTTTTACTTCTCTCTCTCTGCGGCTCAGAGAAGAATAACGGGCCTGCAGCAGCTTAATCAGCGGAATGACGTTCTTTATTTACGCTCGTGTGCCTGCAACGGTAAAGGCTCGCACTTGTACGCAGGAGTGAGTTTCGCTTACCAAGCTCTTTACCCGCTGTTCTTCGTATGCGTGCCTAATTCCTAGCAGACTGCTGAGCGGCCGGACTGGTTCTTAAGAAGAGCTCGCTTTGCAATCTAGAAGCTAAAGAGCGACGAACTGTGCTTCTCCCGCGGCGCGAGCGAAGTAACCAGGCGGCGCCGAATCAGTGCTAACGAACTGCGTGCCGCGCTAATTGCGCCCCTGGAAGAAATCCTCGAGTAATTGCGTTGCTGCCAGGCGTGCTGCGAATAAGGTCCCCGCGCGGCTCTGCGAGGTACTGCTCGGCGACCAAGTTCTCGGCCGCGATTATCCGACGGGCGCCGCGCTCCGGCAAATGAATCTGACCCCGCTATCTTCTCTGCTCCTCCCCCACGCCCACCCCCACGCCCACCTTCCTTCTTTCTCCGAGGACGTGACACCGCGGGAGGGGTGCGTTTTAAACGGCATTGTTCAGAGTGTTGCGCGTGGGGAGACACCGTCACCGGACAGCTTTATTTTTCTTGCGGGATTAGTACTGGAGTGATGGTGGGGCTTGCGTGGTGGAGAAGACGAAGAAAATGAAAACTGTGCCTATGACGTCACTCGCACCGCCTCAATGTTACAGCGAGCGAAGGAGTGGAAAGCAAACGGGTGCGCATACCCTTTGCGGTTAAACCCGCTTCTCGTATACCAATCGCAGCTGGCGCGCCACCTAGGCGTTTTCGTCAGGACTGCAAGTTTGACTCAAAGAGGGGGGTTGGACTGCAGAGTTGAAGACAGCATGGCGCTTAGAAGACCACAAACGGTGGTTTTGTTCTTTGAATACGGTCGCTGATATTTCTTGTTTTCAGTAGTTTAGTATGCGTTTAACGAGGTCTGTGAAACGGTCCAGGTGATGTCGAGCGACTGTTTCTGCGACATCCAGTTCGCCACAAGTGTTCGACCTCTATAATAACGAGTTCACACGAGACTCGACGCTCGTGGTGTCGCACTCGCGGATTTATCGCGGCGTGCGACTGTGGTCAGTCTAAGTACGTGTCCAGTCCTGTTGGACAGCAGAGATGTAAGCGAGTTTTGAGTGGGGGTAGTCTGTGGACTAGAGGGATAGGGGCGTAGCGCAGGGCAGTAACCCGAGGGGTGGTACTGTTCTGCGCATGCGCACTGGGGCCCCGCTATCCCCCTGGACCCCGCATTCTATGTGGCACGCACCGCCGGTCGTGGTGCGCGCGGAAGAAGGCTGGGCGCTGACCTCCGGGCAATTAGCGCGAGCGGGCGGCAGCCGCGCGCTTATTCCGCTCCGCTGACCCGTCACGCGACGGGCCAGGAATGCGAAGAGGCAGCCGCCAGGACGCCCAAGTAGGGACGCCACTGCTCGTGTGGCAGCCGCTGTCGGGGGCCATTGTCCGCTGCCTTCCACGCATTCACTCTACACGGAAAGGAGTGAAATGGGAGTAAGCTTGCTCTCATTTTTACTCCCATATAAGGCGCATTCATGTTTAGAGCCATGTATATGTACTCTTTGCAGAAAAAGTCCGGGGACTATACGCAAATGATTTCGAGGCTTTACTGCACGACTACTGCTTAAAGGAGGTATTGACGCCTAGCGTTTGGGTGCGTGTTTTCTTCTTTGTAATGATGCGTGGGACACGGATTACCACGTGGTATTCTCCTACGACCGCTCTATGATTTATAATCGAATTTCTCTCTCGTGTTGTTTCGGTTTCAGCAGCCGAGCGATGACTGCGGCCTCAGTGTGGTTACAGGTCACGGGAGGCATGAAAAAAAAAAAAACTGCAATGTAATCGTTGCTTCTACATTCGTTAGTCATTCCGACTCTTGAGAAAGGCTGAATTCAGCACTGGAGTGAGTTAAAACGATGAACCAGTGGTTATATCGACGTTTTTCCGTGCCTCACGTGACACAAAGGTGCTCTTTGACGTCACAGCCATCGTTCGGCTGTTGAAACCGAAACAGCACGACAGAAAAAATCGATTATGAATTATTTAGCGGTCGTAGGCGAATATCACATTGTGATTCATGCGTAGTAGTGTCTTGCGCATCATTGTGAGAAGAAAACATGCCACCAAGATTAGGCGCGTCTATACTCCTTTAAGATCGCAGTGGGAAAGCAGGAGAGCATGGCACACGCGTATAGTCTTTCAAACTTAGCATCTACAGGCGGAGTAAACTTTCGCTGTCGCGCTGCAGGTTTCAAGAAATTTGCTTCTAAATGCGCTTCCGTGCAACCATTTAGTTTCGCTGCCGCAACGGATGCAAGTGCGCGCCAGTTGCGATTTATTTTGCGTATGAAGGGCGCACGAGAAATGCCGAGCGCTGATGGGCGTTTTAATCCACGGCCAAAGCGGGTATAATGAAGCTGAAACCTGTATACGAAGGCATACAGGAATGGACCGCTCGGGCAGCAGGGAGCTAGAGCTGCTTGTTGATGGACTATGTGCGGTTTTCTTTCTGTGCGCTGTTTTGTGTTAGCTGCTGAAAATAATAAAAAAAATAGAGGGGAGATAAACACTTCGCGTTCTAGAACTGAAGCCTTGCATATATGCGGTGTATAATGAGGTGTCTCTTCTTACCTGCGTTTCCTGCCGCGTGTAGCTCATGTGCTTCTATTCACGCACATGCATTCACTGACGCTCCAAAACTTTTTTCCTGTGCTTAGCATATGATTAGCATGTAATACTGGCAAAGCTCCTCATCTGCCTTTGACGCGTCCGCGTTGTTCCGCTGAGCGCGTCAAAAGGACTGTATACAGGGTTTTGCTTGAGAGGCGTGCGCGAGGCTATATATAGTCGGGAACAATCGTCAAGCGCGTTGCGGGGAAGCAGGCTTATCCGGCTTTGCTGTGCCACCCTTTGTTTCTGCTCTGTGCACTCGTGCGACGTCGATATATGCTCGACGAGCGTGCTAAGTAAGAGCTCAGCGGGGAAGTCCAGTGGAGTGGACCATGCCACCAACATGCGACGAGCGCAGATGTGGTGGACAGCGGGTCCTTTCGTGCTGTCTGTGCCCGGATGTGGTGCCTGGCGGTTGCCCCGTTAGCGAGTAATCAACCGTGACTCCTTTTTCTGTTCGGTGATGCTACGGGATTGGCGCCTGTCGGCTACAGCAGCGCCAAGGCTTGTGGCTCAATCCCGTATATACAGCGCCTCTCGTCGGCCCTCGATTCACATCGCCTGTCGCTTTCTCTGCGAGCATGACAGCGCTCTTGTCTGCTCACTGTGTCGCAATCGTCCACGTTTGTGTGCTGCGACAGAGCGTCTTTGCGCGAGTTTTGTACTTTACTTTTCGCGATCGACGTCTTTAGTGCAGCTAGCGACGGGCCTCGTTGCTATGGTAACGCATTGCAAATGTGCTTACCGCCGGTAGCCTGGCCCCAAGACGGCATGTGCATTGAACATCGGTGTTCCTGAACTTGGGCGCTTCTGTGTGTTTGCGGAAAATCCGGCGTTTGGAATCTCTCTCTCTCTCTCTCTCTCTCTCACACACACACACACACACACACACACACACACACACACGCACGCACACACACACACACACACACACACACACACACACACACACACACACACACACACACACACACACACACACACACACACACACACACACACACACACACACACACACACACACACACACACACACACACACACACACACACACACACACACACACACCGCGATTGCCTCCGAAGGAATGTGCAAGTCTTGCTCCAGATTTTCTTTCAGCGTGCTGGCGGTCCAAAAAGGACTGGTCCAGCATGCGTATGAGGTAGCAAGACTCAGTGGGGCCCTGGAATAAGGGCACCACCCCTGGAAGACTCGGGACTTCAACATGAAGACACCCGGGTCCCGCTGAATCGACCAATTTTTGGCGCCAATAAAGTTTTTTCTTTCTCTCTCTCTTCAGTCGTGTTCTTGATGCAAGTGCCAGGCGGGAACAACCATCACAGCACAACTATATACTTCACGCGGTATGTTTAGAGTTATTTTTGTTTTCGTTTTCGTTACTGTCGAAGTCGCCGCTTTGTCGTTCCGAGTGTCGAAATTCTACTGCGCCAACTCCTTTCGCGAAAGCGACGCGTCCTCTGGTCTACCGAAGTCTGATCGTTATTTGGCTTCAGTTTTTTCTCTGCCAGCGACGCAGAAGCGATGAACTTCCTTAACGAAGCCATCCCGAAAATTCCCGGGCGACCGGTCGGGCACGCTCCGGGGATTTCGAGAAAATCCCCCCCAAGGCTTGTCTGTCGTTCTTTCTCTTCAGCACCCAGTAATATCTCGACACGACAGACGTTCGGGAGTTGATCCGCGCGGCAAAGAAGCGGACGGAGTTGATGTAGTTTCGAAACTTAACCCGTTGTCTGTCTAGGTTTTTCTGCACGTTTCCTTTCTTTCTTTCTTTCTTTCTTTCTTTCTTTCTTTCTTTCTTTCTTTCTTTCTTTCTTTCTTTCTTTCTTTCTTTCTTTCTTTCTTTTCCGCTTTCGTTACGGGTGGAAATCGTTGTGCGCGCAGCCCAAGGTGTTTTACGCAATGTGGTCTCGCCGTGAGTACACGGTCTTGCGTTATCTGTTCGATTCGATCGGACCTCTATTTATTTGCTCACGGGCGGTGAAGCTTTGCAATGTGAGTATACGCAACCACCTGTGTGTATAATTCAAAAGAGCTCGTCGTTTGGTTCACTGACACCGTCTTTCAACAACGGCTGTCGACCTCATGAGTATTGGTAGCCGGCAAGCAATGGAACCACGGCAGATTTGCCAGCTGTCCCGTTATGTCTCCTGCGCGGTGGCGACTTGTCTTGGATGCCGAGCTATTTGAAACCATACTCCAGATAGAAGATCAAACGGGGAGGCTTGATAGTCAGAAATCAAAAGCATTCTTGCTTCCTTGCTTTTGGGGAACGAACCGTTATGCGTGGTAAACTGGAAACATGAACGTGCGTGCGTGTGTGCGTGCGTGCGTGCGTGCGTGTGTGTGTGTGTGTGTGTGTGTGTGTGTGTGTGTGTGTGTGTGTGTGTGTGTGTGTGTGTGTGTGTGTGTGTGTGTGTTGCCTGCGGAGTTCGTTTCGTACAGGCGAAGAACAAGCTCAGAGCTGAGGGCGTGTATTATGTGCGTGTGCCCGATTTCGCCCGTA
Source organism: Amblyomma americanum (assembly GCF_052857255.1). Classification (NCBI taxonomy): domain Eukaryota; kingdom Metazoa; phylum Arthropoda; class Arachnida; order Ixodida; family Ixodidae; genus Amblyomma; species Amblyomma americanum. The sequence continues at coordinate 105,986,594 of NC_135499.1, read as the reverse complement.
TTCAACGAACGAACGCTATAGAGAAGGTAAACCACTCTACAGAAGCGCTGCCCGCCTGCGCCTCGTCTATACCCCTACACATGTCCTCCCCGGCCCTCAACTGTGACGCTGTTTCGCAAAGCGCGCCGCGTTTGGGGAGTTTATTGAGTCGCGAGGCTCTCCCAGGCTATCTGTGCCTGCCCGCATACGTGTGGCGCAAGTACCTGGCGGTTTTCTTTCATTCGGCCTCCTCTCTTGAAAGGCGCCACTCCGCTCTCGAGGTTGTTATTCCGCTGAGCGCGTATACAGCAGGCGATACGACGGGAATGCCGTCTCCTTGGCGGTATATATATAAGAACGGTAGCGGATCGGCAGTTTTTATGTTTTACTTTTTTTTCTGCTTGCTTCGGACGAGATAGACAACCTCGCTCCCCAGCCCTAAAGCTCGCGAGCTGTCTTGCGCACGCAAAAATGAGCATGCTGGGAGAGAGGTTTTGGTTGCCGAACGGATAGCTGTTCCTCGAAACAACTTCGTCTTGGTGGCTTTTGCTTTTTATTTCAGTGTGTTTGATCGCGGCCCAGCCTCAGCTGCAACGATTCGTTTGGGAGGCTGCTTTCGCCTCCCTCGATCTTGTCGCGTCCTCTCTACATGGCTCGAGATCTCGGTGGCGTTTGCAAACTGCTTTCGCTGCGCGGTGTATTCATTCGTTTTGTTTTACTTGCTGGTTTTATTTTGTTGGCGTATGCCTATGGTCTATGGTCGCTTATGCTCTTGGGAGAAGTCGTCGAATTCGGAACGAAGAAGTTCCCTCGCGCGGTCGTTAAAAGGGGTATTGCTACAAACTTGCGAAGTAGGAATTTGAGCGCGGTTTCGGTTCACGCAGATACTTTTGCGGGAGGCACGGATGTTGAGCCATACATTTCTCAAATTACGTGCGTAGTTATAACATTGAAAATCGTGAGCCGCAAAAGTTTTGCGCGTGTCCTCAGTACTTGGAAGCTCGGAAGGGAAGTCTTGCGTCAGACCTGCGCTGAGGCAAATGCGTAGAAGTAGAAATTCATGCATGCCAATTATGTTGCCCGCATTTTTTCTGTGGTTCGTTCGATATTAGGATAGATCCTATTCCATAGAGCAGACTCCATACTCAAGCGACGATAAGCGTTCTCGGGTCTAAGCATTACGTTTCGCGGACCCCTGAACGTGAGTTGAGTCTCTGTGTACTCAGCCCCGGGTAATTAAATCCCCGCGCTGATTAAAATCCGACCGCGCCCGGTTCAGCTCATGCGAACGAGGAGGCCGTTCAATTCCCAAACCCGCCAGCGCTCAGTTGCTGGCATCTTGGAAACAATCGGGCCAGCCGAGCACCGCGAAACGTGTCTCACTCCCGTTTGTTGTTGTCTCGTGGTCCTACGTGGCAGGATTCTTCTCATGGAGAGAGACTGCCCTGCGGGCGTCGTCGTTTTAGTATCCATTAGTCGACGGGCGCACAAAGGCCTTCCTGAAAGAGGAAGGAAAAGAGACAAGGAGAGCAGCGCTATCTGCCTCCACAGGGGCGGCACTTGAGAAAAAGTAGAGGAACGGGAAATGCCCGTGCGAAATTGTCTCGGAAGGCACTTATGTAAACGGCAACGGACGGAGGAGTGTCCATTCTTGCCTTTCTGTGTCGGCATAGAAGAAACAAAGAATGCCCGCGGGCCGGCCGGCGCAAGAGAAAAGGACTCGGTGAATGCATGCATGCGGTGAGAGAAAGGGAGAAGGGAAGAAGGAGGCGTCCCGCGGGAATGTGCGCGCACGCCGCTGCTGCTGTCGGCACGCCGCAGCCATTATCGGCTCTTCCCTCTTCATCGGCCGCTGCTTTTAACAGCGGCGGGCAGTCTCTGTGTACGCGACAGCTAAACAGCCATTTGCAGGGCGGTATGTACACACGCGCTGTGAGGGAGCGCGGCGAGGCTTTCTGGTGCTAGCCGCGGCGACCCACACAGGATGTCCAGGAGCCCACCATGGTAGCCGCTGCGTGTCGCGGAAATCGATAAGTAAATGTGGTGCAAATGTCGATAAAGCGGCGTTCCCGTCGTCTTTGGCAGTCTCTGATTTTAAGGTCGCTGTCGTCGAGGCCTGCCACTTTGCGTATTCCTGGTCTGTTTCGTCGTGTAGCTGTACGCATGCCCCTTTGGCGTGCGCCGTGCTCAGAAGGCATGCAGTTAGCACCTAGTTGCTTGATCGGGGCAAAAGTTGCGCATCCGCGCTTACTTCGGCTGACAGCGTTCGCGCGGGGTTCGTTCATCGCGAGTCCGCGGCATGTGAGCAGGGCCCCCTCTCAAGCCGCACTATAATACCCCGGGTATTGTTCCGATTCGCGACCGCTAACAAAGAAACGCGGATTCGGCGCAGCTTTAACGTTCGCCTCGTGATGAGCCCGCACAAAGAGGAGCCGGACAGGATGTCCGCCTCTTTGCCCTCCGCCCTCCACTGCGCCTCCTGTCGCTCTCCGCCCTCTCCCTTTCCGGGCATTCCGCGGATGCCTTCTACGGTCGACCCCTCGTCGTCGACAGGTGGTGACTGGGCAGCGGCTTTTTTCTCGGCCCGCGCTCCTCCCGGTCATCTTTCTTCCAACTGCGAGGCGTGCTTCCCGCAAAGAAGTCGGGTCGTTTAAAGCGTCCGGACCGTCCTCCAGCTGGGTGGCGTCGAAGGGCAGTCAAGTCCGGCAAGATTACTGCTCCTGCTGCTGCTCTGTGTTCCGGCCCCAAGGCGGCGGAGGAGGACGAGGCTCTTTCGTGTCACTGCTCGTCGTGATCCGGGATCACGAGGGCAGCGCAGAGGGAAAACGGAAAGGCGGCTCGCTCACCTGGAGGCGTCACACGCTGCTTCCCTTCTCATCGGCGATTGTAAACTCGAGTGAGTTGAGTATCTTGGCAGGGCCTCGGCAGAAACAGGCGTCCTCCTCTCTGCCTGCGCGACGAGCTGTGACTGGGCCGTGAGCGAAGCATTTGCCTCCAAGGCGGAGGGCTGGGCGAGATGCCTCTGCTTCATACTAAAAGGGGAACAGCGCTAAAGCACGTGGGATGAACGAAGAAAACGTGCTCTGATCGCAACTGTTTTACTTGAAACACAAGCTTGGAATATATGCGATCAAAACAACGACAGCATGAACGTGATAGGGGAGTGGTGGTGGTGGTTGTTGCTATGAAGGGGGGGGGGGGGAGGATACTGGTCCCGACGTATGTTGGCCCTTAGGGCATCACTCTTGGGGACCAGGGGAGTAGGCTCCGCTTCCTTACTTGAGCAGTTTCCATTTTAAAGCTGGCTTTCTTTTCTCTTTCCCACTATATATCGTCCATCCCTTTCCGCAGTGCACGGTAACAAACGTGTACGTCCTTCCATATAACCTCACCTCCTTTCCTTCACCTCTCTCTCTCTCCTGCTACGTAGCTTAGTAAATAAATATACTCAGTCTTCCGGGGTAAATTGCTGCGAAGCGAGCCATTGGATAGCAGGGAGCACGGACTGTTCGGGCAGGCGGTATAGTTACACGCAGCGGGCAGGGAATTAATTGTTTTCACTCTTGTTGTTCCCCTCCCCCTTCCTATTTTTACTACTGGTTACGTACTGCTTTGTCACCTACCATCGTCTTAATGCGGAGTGTAAACTATTTTAACGAAGAGGACATGGATGGGCAGTGCCTTCGTGCGTAAAGTGCCGTGGCCGCATCGTTTTGTTGTGGAGTGTGATTTCAGACAAGGACACAAGATACGGCACGTGTTGCGCCAACTCTGTGCTGTCGCTTTGCGTCCGCACTGATCCCAGAATCAATTTACGCCCGCGACGCTGCGGATTATGACCTCCCTGTGTTCTGTGGCGGTTTTTGCTTGCTTTGGACACGTGACAACGCAGCTCTCTTGTGCAACTAAACTTCCTGACGCTTCTGGGTAGGCCGAATCTGCCCCTTCGTGCATGGTCACAGTTTATAGTTGTCACCGCGGGAGGGCGCGATTGTCATCACAACTAATCCCGCTAAAGAGAGAGAGAGAGAGAGCTCGACAGGAAGACGCAGTTGGAAAAGGGAGAAAAAAACTATAAACGAAGCTTCCCACACGCACACAGTTCCGACCTTGGCTCGACGCGGCTGCTGTGTCCCTGAGTCTCCTCCACGAGTCTTCCCGCGAAAGAAACTGAGAACTCCTCCGGATTACCGTCTTGTCCATCCGAGGCTTAGGTCTAATCCGTGGTCTGAGTTCGGAACAACAGCGCGCGATATATGGTAATCTGTGCGCAGCGAAGCCTTTCTTCTCGTTTTCCTATTGGGTACTTTTTCTCGGTAGAAAATGTCCGACGGCGAGGTGCACAGGGGAAAAGAAAAAAGAGGAGAAAAGAGGGTGAGAAGTGACGAAAAAAGAAAACTGTGAGCGGAAGGAGGGCCGTGGAAGAAAGAGCTTTCTACCCCCACGCTCGGAAAGTGAAAGCCGCTGAGGCTAATCCTTCAGTGGTCTAATACAACGTATTATGCGCAGTGGCCTTGAATACAGAAGGTCCTTCGCAAGGCCACTGCCGTCTCCGCTCTGTCCGCTCAGTTGGACATGAACCCTCCCCCCTCACACAAACACTACACACACGCTTTCCCTTCCTTCCGTGTCCAAGCCCTGTTCGCTCTGAGGTCACCGATGTTAATCGCCGGCAGTCGCTGTGTGGCCTCAGAGGAAAATGCGTTCTGTGCGGAGTCAGTGGCCTCCTGCGATTTGGCGGGACGTCATCTCACGGGACGATCTCTCTTCCATTGTCCGGCGCTGAGTGGGGTGGGGCGAGGAGCGTACGTGACCCCGCGCTGTCCTGTCCCAGTGGGGATCGGTGCAGCTTTCGACCCGCGCTTGCAGAGGGGGAACGTTGAACTCCGGTTAGTCTCCCAGCCTCCTTTTTTTTGTCCTCGGCCCATTTGTCGTCGGTGTAGGTTTCTTGGCGCCCGGACGGCCGGGACTTCGAGAACGCGCTGGTCGAGCGTCTTTGCGCCGAAGGTCTCCGGAGACCACTTTACACGGGAGGGAGTTGTCCGACAATAATAGACCTGTGGAGGCAGAAAAAAAAAAGAATGCAGGTGGATAAAGAGAAGAATAAACAGCAGAACGACGGCACATCGTCGAAGAAATACAGCGAGAACTAAAAAAACAGAACAACGAGAATAAGCGAGAGGAATTGCTATCTACCTTCGTGGCTTGAATTAAACTTGAAACGTTCGAAAGCGCTCGCCATCGGCCTAGCTTTCCGCTACAGCGTGGCCGTAGGATTGCACAAGAAAGCGACTTAGAACATTGCTGTTGTTTGTGGCGACAGTCAGGGATAGCAGCTAAATTTACGAATGCTTAAGCGTTGCTTCGTTACAGTGACAGCTCCCGTTTGTTGTTTTTTTTTTTGCGTTAACGACGGCGTAGTAAGACGAACCATCTTTCTTTTCACCGTATATCTCGCTTCCGTTTCGGGCAGTGTGCGCGCTTTCCGGCTGATCAGCGCAAAACACAAGGCAGGGTCATAAAACGGCGGATACGTCGGGCCCCAGACGAGATCTGCCGCCGGGTTTGGCGCGTCGCTACTGCACCGAGCCTCTGTGTTCCGCGAGAGACAAGGCGGTACGTCGGACGCCGACAGATGCCGATATTTACGCGCGTCACGCGGAATTAGCGCCGCTAAGCGTAAGCCAGGCGAGCGGCCTCGCGCCCATCACGACGTCGGCCTCATCCGATTCACTCCTTCCGCCTGCCGGATGATCCTTTTGTTCTTCGCCGCATCCGCCGACAGCGCGTCGGCCGTAAGTCGGCTGTGGAGGCGCCCGTGTTCGTGGCGGCGGGCTGCGTGTTCTTATTGTGACAAAATAGCAACAAAACAATGGCTGTCAGCTTAAACGTGGTCATCCTATCCGGGAAGCTGTACCCGGCTTCACGTGCGGGCTTGTAATGCTGCGATGGCATTAAAAGCCTCATCGGGGCAAAAAAAAAAAAAAGTGCTGGTGGAGAGAAGTGACGTCACCAATGCGGATAATTCTCATTGGCTGGATGCGAGTGACGTCACCAGTGCAGGCGATTGCAATTGGCTGGAGGGAAGTGACGTCACTTTCGGCAAAGCCACCAACAGTTAGGTGTCCCTGGGAAAAACTTTGGACCGTCGTTTAAATTTGAAGGAAATTTATTGAGACAACAGAGTTAGTTTAGGCAGCCGATCTTAGGACGCCCTGCGTATTTGTGAGTCGGATGAAGACCCGCTAATCCATGAGAACACCTCGAGAGGGAGAGTTAGAAATGTTGCTGTTGAGAAGAAAGGACAACCAGGAAAGGCTCCAGCGCCGACTGTAAGCTGCTGGCCTCCTATTTCGCGGGCAGATCTCCGGCCATTATTCCCCGCATCGTCTCAAGCATTTAAACGGCCGCTCGCAGAGGCTGAGCGCCTCGCTGATGCTTCCCAACTATGGCACGCACGTACGCATAGTGAGCAAGCTCGCTCCAACGGTGAGGGCGGCCTCCTCCTTTGCCTCTTATCTCCCGCACATTCCTCCGAGCGCGACGCCATTATGCGCGCGACAAAAAGAAAAACGATCCTCCCACCGAAGAGTGGACGTGCGCGGAAGCGGTTGCCGTGGGTTGTAGGGGGTGGGTGACGGATTCCGCTGGCAACACGCCACATCTCGGCGTCTGGTAGGAAGCAGGGGCGAGGCGAGCAACGGCCGGGCGGGCAGGCGTTCTCGGGTCACAGGGCACACGCTCTTGGCGAGCACAACAATGCCCCCCCCCCCCTCTTTGCGGACCGCGCGGTGCATAGCCGAGCAGCAGCAGCAGAGGACGGTGGCACACGCGGGAGGCTGCGCCCGCTCCGTGCGCAGGGGTGCTGTTGTGCCGGTGGTCGTCGCAGAACAGCTGCTGTGCCTCCTTTGCCTCCGGTCACAGCGGAGATCGCCCTTGTGCGTGCGTCCTCGTATGTATGCGAATGCTACGTTCCTCGTTCCTGAGCGAGCACAGAGCACTCGGCGTTCTTGTCTGCATTAAGCGGTTTGGCGGCGTTCGTTCTATGTACGCGCGCTGTTGCCAATATCCCTCCCTTTTGTGCCTGCGCTGTGACAGCGTCGCCAGAAATGCTCGGAATTCTTGCATGCCATTCGAAGGAGGCCTCTGGAAGCTTATCCCTTCTGGCTTCCTCTGTGACCGCCGCCCTGGTCCGTTGCGAGAGGTTGTGCGGTGTCTTGTTTGGGCGGCTGAATGCTCTAGGCGTGTCGGGAGCTGTGCGTGTTGCAGCCACCTCCTGAGAGCAATATTTCGTCCGGGGAGAGGAATGCTGCGGCATGACTGTTTTGCATGCGGACTGTAGGCTTGGCTGGACAAACACCTAAGGTGCTTTTAGTAACGGCATATTCGACTGGTCGTTGCGATCCGCCAACTAACAGCATGCAGATGTAGTGCCACCTCCCAATTTCGTCCGGGGCAGTCGCCAGCAGGTAGAATATGAGCGCCGCTTCTCGAAGTGCTTACACGAAGAATACGCAACTGCGGAAAAGCATTTTGGCTTACACCGACTGCTCGAAGTTTTGGCGCAATATCATTTATACCATGTCCCATCTTTTTATCAAATCATATTAGTATTCCATTCTCAAGGCAGCCAGCGGAAAATAGGTTTTCTCTGGCATATTTTTTAGCCTTTTTCGTACTCACTTTCGAGCTCTGTCAGCATAGTTCCCGCCTCGTCACTACGCCTACTGTCGTTGTTGCTATGGGCCACGGAAACGGTAATATGCTTTCAATGTGCACACGAGGGTTTCTTACACTTTTTGCCCTGAAGATGGAAGGCGTGTATTGCGACTGCGCAGCCAAATGCGGTACCGTTATGCATCACGAAATAAGGCCCTTCGACTCCGGCCAATTCATAGCAGTGCTCGTGAATTTCATCGCCATGAAGAATCTGTTGGAATTCTAGTTCAGGAATTTCATAACTCTGGAGCCCAGCTAGCTTCCCGCACCACTGATGTGTTGGCGCCATGCTGATAATGTTAGGAAATAGTAGCATGGCTAAATGCGTGTTCCAGTCGGTGATTCGGAGCGTCGACCTGAATCCTCGAAGGGGCACAATGTCCTCCGGGGTCCAATCATGGCTCGGGATCTGAATTCAAATCGTCCATTGAAACACGCTCTTCGGTTTCGCGGGGCAAGAAAACTTGCTCCGGATCGCCCATTGGAATACGCCATAAGAGCGGCCAGAGTGCTCCAAGGCGGAGAATGAACCAGTCTAGTATGATCGGAGCGGCCCCGTTTCTATATACCACTAGAATGGAGCAAGCTGCGGGAGTGTGCTTCAGGAGTTCAGAAAGAGCGTAGGCGTTGAAGTCGGTGTCGGGACGGCACAGCGAGCATTGCAGAAAACATCCTCTTCGAACGAGAGGGAAGTGCATAACGAGTGAAATTTCTATTACGCTACAGTGTTAACGTGCAGCAGCTTTTCTTCGAACGTCCCATATTTCGATAGCTTATTTTCTATGTACAGTCTCGTGATGTAGTTTTCTGCCGTAAAGTGGCGCTCCGGACAGCAGCGCAGAATAGTTCGGTAACTTTTGAAAATGGCCGATGGAAATCCCCGATGCTGCTGACAGAAATGTTCGAGGAAAGTTCATTAGGACCGTTTTCTCTCTCTCTCTTTTATCTCTTCCCTGTAACGCTTCTCCTTCCTCTCTGCAGCGGACTCCACTTCTTTACAGACAGGAGGAGTCGACCGTATTCAGCCCATAATGATCCACGAGGGGAGCAGGCCTCATCACAATCGATCGAACCGGGGGAAGAAGGAGCTGGCGCAATCCACGCGGCAGTATACGGGACGCTCGTATACGTGTGTGCCTAAAGTGCAAGCCATTTTCCGTGCGGGCGAAGCAGTGAATGGCGCTTTTCAGCGTAATTGCGCGCTATGGGCGGGAGGCGATGGCTGCTGCGTACGGGGCCCGCTCATTAGTTGTAATTGGGCCCTGACGAGAAACCGACTCGCAAGGCGGTGGCCACCGGAGCGGAACGCTGGGAACAAAGCCAGGTGAAGTCTATGCGCTATCACCGTGTTCAGCCAGGGAGAAATCGGGATATGTGCGCCCCGCGGAAGCACTCTTGTTGCTCGGATGGATTTGCGCATGGATGCCGCGGAATCCCGATGTATAACGCAGTCACGAACCGCCTCCCACGCCAGCTTGATCGCATTTCGTGGTGCAACTCTGTATGAAATTCGGAGAAGCGTTGAAACTCGTGTGGATTACAGTGACTCGCTGCCGCAGATTTGTCCCGAATGTCGATGTGCGTGTGTTTGGGCAATTTGAAGCTGGGAGAACCGTTGAAACACACGTAGCTTATACGGAGGCTTGCCCTATAAAGCCTGAGGTGTTCAGTGGGGATTGTGATTTTCAGCGGGAATTAGGGGAGGCTGTCGTCAAGTGCCCCGACTCGCTCAGTTTCATTTCGTCTATGTCAAAATTATTCCTGGCCGTTAATTTACGAGTGCGCTGGAACACAGCGAGATCATCTGTTTTGTGGTATGGCGCAAAGGCACCGCGCGTTGCTTGTTATGCCTTTATTCATACAAACGGTACTGTAACTGATGCCTTCGAATTTACTCACTTCTGTTGATTACAGCAAACGGAGTCTATCCTGTACCGCATCGCTGCATGTTGCTAAGCTGTGTCAGACCCGAATGTAGTCCCTATTTTTCGCGTACCCTTCGTGTTTCCTACCGCCTACGACCTCCGAGAAAAAAAAAACGGGACTTTTCATTATTTCGGGCCCCGCCGCGGTGGCTCAGTGGTTAGGGCGCTCGACTACTGATCCGGAGTTCCCGGGTTAGAACCCGACCGCGGCGGCTGCGTCTTTATGGAGGAAAAACGCTAAGGCGCCCGTGTGCTGTGCGATGTCAGTGCACGTTAAAGATCCCCAGGTGGTCGAAATTATTCCGGAGCCCTCCACTACGGCACCTCTTCTTCTTTCACTCCCTCCTTTATCCCTTCCCTTACGGCGCGGTTCAGGTGTCCAACGATATATGAGACAGATACTGCGCCATTTCCTTTCCCCCCAAAAAACCAATTATTATTATTATTCATTATTTCGGATTCCGAGGACGACGGACATTTATTTTCCCAGCATCGTTGCGTTTGAACACGCGCAGCGCACGGCAACACGTGTGCGCTGCTTGTGGAAAGAATGTCTCGAGAGCGGGTGCTGCCCCGTTCGGTAACGAGACTCCTTTGAAGAGGAGAGGCCTTGTGACAGGCACCCGCACTAAAACGGCGTCCCGTCGTAGTAGCGTCGTCGCGAGCTAACTGCCGCCACTTTTGCGAGCGGTCTTTCTTCGTGGCACTCCCGCCCGTAAACTTTTTCGGCCGCGTCGTTTGTTTAGTCGAAGGCAAACCGCCCGTCAAACTGATCATCTCCGAGAAGTCTTTTTCAAGCCGCTACTTTTCTTCTGTTCAACGAAAAGCAAATAAATACGCGCACACCTTTGTTGTCACGCGCTTCTGCGAGAACTGCGCACATGTGTCGCGCGCGTGCCGCAGCGGCGACCACTGGGGCGTCACTTGAGCGGCGATTTACGAGCCCGCGCTGCACTCTCAACAAATTCCGCTCTTTTTAGGCGCGCGCTCCGTACGCCATGCTGCACGCCGTTCCCGCGGCCAGGTGGGGCGCGTTTTGTGCGCGGTAACGGCTTGCCCCCGCGTGCCGCGGAATGCCCGCCTGGTCGAGTGCTGCTGGTTTGCACCGCGGGGATGCCGATTGGAGGACGTGTCGCCTCCTACCGGGACACCACGCAGCGAGCGGACGCGTCCGGGTTTGTTCGTGCTATGCCGCGCGGCTTGCCTGTCTCTCGGCGCCGGCCCCTGGCGGCTGTATGATGAACTCGTCTCGGCAGGGTGAAATGGCTGCCCCCCTCCTTCGTCAGTCGTGGGCTTCTTGTTAATTCTTTTTTTGTTGTTGTTAGTGGCATGCGCAAATTCTCTTGGCTGGGGAGTCGAGCAAGGGACGTGATGGAATGTTGGATGGAACGTTGCGGGATGTCTTCAGGGAAGGGCGTGGTGGGAGGGGGGTGTTGTACTAAAGGACGGGCGGGGGCCGTGAAATATGGCCGGTGTTGTGTGGTCTCCGGTGCATTGACGCTCTCACCGTTACGTTGTTGTGTGGCAGTGCGGGCGGACAGGGAGGGATGTGATAAAAGCGAAAAGGTGCACCTCAGAGGCTGCGCGTGCTGGTTTTACATCGGCTAGGTGTTGGGGGAACGTTGGCTTTACGTGGAGGGTGTGCTGCTCAAATACTGGCCGAAGTGGACCAACGCCGCTTGCTCTGGCATTGGTAGGACGACCGCCGGAGGTTGGCTCTATATTGGCGATACAATGGGTGACGTTAGCGTTGACGCGCAGCCCTTGCTTTCTTGGCAGTGGTGTACACTCGTGTTTCCATGCCTTAAATGGATAAAATGAGCTATAAGGTCCTTGCAACTAACTGCTGAGAAGAGGCCATCGATCACATTCGTGTTTCTTATTGGCCATATATTGGGAAGTGTCGTGAGAACTGCCCCCTGTAGCACTTTCTGGCGTACGGTATATAAGCTTGTGAGCAGGCTTGAGCAAGCGCTCTGGTGACGTTGGCGGGAGGCTTCGCGTCCGGTGGTCGCCCTGGGCGATGTCGGCCTCTGGCAAAGAGAGCTGAGTCATGCTCCTCCATCGGGGGCGGCAGCTGCCTCCGCGCAATTACACGGCGCGTCGCCGCACACGCGCCGGGCCACCGTCAAAGAGGAGGAGGGAGGGGATGGGGGCCGCCAGGCTCTGTTCGGCCCATTTCGTCGCCGCGTCTTTCGGCGGCGGTGATTAGTAGGAGGCGCGCGCGGTGTCTGTGCGTGTAGCGCTCTCCTTCCCGGCTGGAGGAAGGGAAGAGAGAAACGTGCGCCGACAGAGTCGTAACTGCCTCGTGCCACGCCACCACCTTCCGCCTCCAGGAATGCGCCCGCGGAGGAAATAGAAAAAAAAAAAGATCTCCGAAAACTGGGCAAAGCGAGCCGCTCCGCCGGAGACCGGTGTGTAATTCGTGCGGAGTGCGCCTAATAGAGAAGGAGAGGGGCGTGCGGGTGGGCAAACAAAAGGGCGACGACGGGCCTACGCCACCGCTGTGTATGTACGCCGTTCGCACGCGGGGTGGCGGTCAATGCGCGCGTGCGTAATGGTCGGAGCCGCGGCAGTGCTCTCGGCCGATGATGCGCTCAGCTTTTGAGTCGATGCCGCGCAAGACCTCCGCTGAGAGAAACCGACTCCCAAGAGAAAGCCCGACCCGCGCCGCCGACCACCCGGCCGTCGTGATCTTCGGGCTGGGGCATGCGGATCATTCGCGCCAGCTGCGGAATGGACGTGGAGCTTCGGTTGTTTAGTGTTTCATTTAACGACGCCGTGACGGACTCTCGCTTTCAGGTTCACTGCTAAATCGAGGCTTGCTCCATTTTTGAGGCACCTTGCCCCTGTCCCATTCTTGCGTCTGCTGCGGCACAGTACGGTCAGGGCACTTGGTCTTCAGCGGCGAGCTGGGACGGATGGCTGGGGAGGTGTGGAGACGAAATGGGAAGGCGGAGAGAGGAATGTTAGGTCGAGTGCGCATTCGCTTGACCTCCGCGTACCCGGAGCGACGCAGTGGCGTTCAGGATGGTCACTGGGTGTTGCCGAAAGTTCGCGCCGAGCGAATCCCAGCCCCGAATGATCGAGGAGCGACGCGAACACTGCTTTGATCATTCGCGAGGGTACTCACCTTTTCCGCGGAACATGAAGCAGCCCTGACCACCTCCTCGCTCTTTTTGTCGTTTCTTTCGCGGCGCAGAGGCTGCAGGAGCGCACAAAGTCGCTTCAGAGTCAGCATGTTTCACGATAGAGATCGCCGCCCCAGCAGATCGCGAAAGAATCTAGTGTACCGGAGCCATCACCAGCGAACGCCGCTAGTGTACACCGAAACGATTCGAAATTGGCGTACGCCCCTGGAATTTTTCCGAGCAATGAAAAAAAAGCTTCTATATGTGAAAAAGGAAGCGTATCAAACCAGTCGGCCGCCGGCGAGCGGCGTTTCCCGGGCGGCAAGGATAAAAAGAGGCGCTCTCGATAAGCGAAGTATGAGCGAAGGGGGGCCACCACCAGGGGAGGCAGTGAGGGGCGCAGCGATGCTGCAAACGCCGATCGAGGAACGCGCCTGATACCGATCTGTGCGCTGTCTCTCATCTGTACCGGCGGCGTGCTTTTGGTTGCCGACCTGTTGCTCTCGACGGCATGCGCGTACGCGCTCTCTCTCGAGAGAGAGCTCATACGAAGGGCCGCCCCTTGCTGCGCGCTCTCTCTCACATCGCGATGAGCGCGCGGAGCTGGTGTCGAATCGAAATGCGCGGGCGGGAGATGGATTCTTGGTGTGTGCGGTGTCCTCGTGTCTCTCTCTCTCTCTCTCTCTCTCTCTCTCTCTCTCTCTCTCTCTCTCTCTCTCTGTGCTTGTTGAGAGGCGAGTGGGCACGTACTTTGCAGTCGTGAGCAATACGACAGGGAACAGACTTTATACAAAAAACTGCGAATTTCCTGGTTAATCTTTCGCTAAATTTGAGAAATACTTGTCGATATTATACACGAAGAGGAAAATTATATATAAAAAAACTGCTTGTCACAGATAATTATGGAGTTATCAAGAAATGAATGGTCAAACTTCGTTCCCGTTATATAGCTCATGACTGTACATGTAGGGCGCCTCGATACCTATGTGCTTGGGGCGGATAGCTCAGTTATGGTGAGCCTTCCCTGAAATGGTCACGAGAGAGTGGTACGCAACCGAGCAGTGCTGAGTTGTGCCTCGGGCACAGAGAACTGAGTTGGTGCGCTGCCCCCGCCGCTTTTGTTTTCACCCGCTCAATTGTTTGGTTGCAGTATGGATTAGATCCGCTAGATCACGTCGAGGAGTGTCTGAATTCCGTTTTCTCCTACTTCCGGCGTTAGCAGCGATGCATGCGACTTAGCAGTAGCGTTATTGTCCTTCATTGTTGTTGTAATGAACCTCGTTATCATGTTTGCGCTGCACAGCTCGCTACCAGCTAAACTGCTGCAGCACCGGATACTCCAGTGGCAGTTTCCCTCCCTCTATTTCGCTCCGTGCATCTGACGACGGGAGAGGGGAATACGTACTGCTGCGCACGTGTAGTTCCGACGAACAGCCTTCCGCAAACAAATGCGCAGTCGAAATGCTGTCTTCCAGCACACACACGCACATGGCGTCGGCGGCCGCGTACGCGCTGAGCACGTGACCTTTCACCGGACGGCCGGCGGGCCGTTCTTCACCGCCGCCGTCCGTCGACCCCCGCAGCGGCGGCGCCAATATCGGCAGGTCGGCATCTCCGACCGGAGCAGCTCGCCGCTGCGTGTGTGCCCCCGCTAGAGTGCGCTCGGACGGAGGCTGCAGGTATGTGCGCTGCGGGACGGGCCTCCCGCTCCGTGCTGCCGCCTCCTTCATGGGTGGTTAGCCCCGGCATTGGCGACGACGTGGAGGATCTCGCGGGCCGCACGACGCCGATGAGCCCCCGTGCATTCCTTCTCACGCTTTCTCGCCTCCCGTGCTCCGCGGTAGTCGTGGACGCCTACTAAACGGCGCCTATCCGCCGTGCTCGTTACGCGGGGCGGCGAGATTCGTTTATTGTGGCCTGCGGCCGTCGAGCCTGGTGCCGGCTGGTGGTGGTAGGTGGTAGCGCCTGAGGTTGGCGGCGGAAATGAGCGGACGGGGTGTAATGAAGGGCAGGAAAACGCCTATTGCGGCTGAAGCGCATGTGAGACATGTGCATTCAGCGAGTAATGGCTAAGCGAAGTGGCGAAACTGTGGTGAAGGCTCAGAATACATGTCTGCATCAGTCTTTTTCGGCCCTCCTGGCTTAGTCAATGGACGCTGTATACGAGCATGTTCGAACCTCGCGTGGTGTGCTCAGGAATAAAATAAAAAGGGGCGTCTGTACAGAAGTAACTCAGGATAAAGCAACTCGATTTCATTACCATTACCGATTATCGCAAGCTGCCAGGATCAGTCTGCACATAAGTTTCACGAGATTCTGAAAAGTGTGCGAGCAGCAATCGCGCTCTGTAAGTCCTTCATTCAACACCGCACCTCAGCGGAAAATTGCGCTTGCATTGCCGTCGCACGAAGTTTGGTGCGACTCCACGGGGTGAACGCGTCTTCTCTTACGTTGTTCTCCACTGGCAACATTCAAGTATGCCCGCCGCATCCAAGTATGCCCGCCGCATCCATTCACTGCCGTCACCGGCTGTCCGGCTGCGGTAGCAAGAAGGTCTGTGCACACTATCCGGCGTCACATTTCGCGGCCGCACCGGCGCCCCTCACGCTCACATTAACCGGCGCCGTGCTTCACGCGGCGGGACCGCATCATTCTTCGTCGCGGGGCATTTGACGTGCGCTCGTTGGTTTAGTTCCTAACTCAATCGTGCGCGGCGGGAGCGCGCGGGGCAACCGGCGTTTTCGCCTCTGGTATGTGGAGGAAGAAAGGGGCCGTCTTCCCTCTCTTTCTCGTTTGCCCGGCGCCGCTGGTGGCGGCTACCACGCAGCCTTTCTCGGCTCCGATCGGGTCCTTCTCCGGCGGCGGGGGACGACGTGTTTGCTGTTGGCCTCTTTTAAAGACGCGCCGTCTTCTTCGGCGGCCTTTGTGCCTCCTCCTCCTCCTCCGCGAGCTTGGTCGGCGGTGCGTTGCCGTTGCCTCCATCGGGGGCCCGGGGCCAAGCCGCCTCCTTCCTCGCTCCGTCCGATGAAAGCTTGAAGGCGCGGCTAAGTGCGTCCCGACAGCTTGGAAGGAGGTGCGCCGTCCGAATAACTCACCGGTCAGCACGTTCTCCCCTTCCTCCCCCGTGCCTCTGCATAGCTGAGAGGGTGGCGTGTACGCGACGAGGGGGTCGTCCAGCGCGGCGGCTTCGGTCGGGTTGGCCCGGGAGTGGCCACACCGCACGCTCTCCGCGTGTGTTGCCCCCGGTGGCGTTCTCTCGGGCCGGCCATGTTTGGATGTGCCCGGAATGTGTTGGCTCGTTCCGCACCCCCTACCCTCCATTTGCCGATCCTGAAAAGCCTTCTCTGGCGTAGTCGGCCTTTTCATTCATGCCCTCGCGAAGAGAAAGAGGTTGGGAAGGTGAACCCCGTGGAAGGTGGCACGGGTTGCTGCGCTGCATCCGAGTAGCAGGACAGTGTGGAGGTTTGGGGTGATGGAGCTCCTGCGTGAGCTCGTACACTGAGGAGCCCGATAACACCGCAGTTAACAGATGCCATGGAAAGCATTCACCAGGATACAAAAAATAAAATAAAAGCAACTGCAAAAAGAACGCGGCCATAACACAGCTGTCTCCCCGTGTTTGACCTTGATGCTTAAAGCACCTGAGCAGCTATAAATGCCCGCCTGACCAACATTGTGTATGTGCACCAAGTGAACGCGACATTTCCGGTTATGACTACACTACTACGAGAACGCCAGCGTCTTTCGGCGTAAGACGCCTATATGCATATACCGTTCAAAGCAAAACCCTCGTCCTCAAGCACATGTATGCCGGTTTGATTCTGATCTGACGAAGTTCAGGGAAGTGTTTTCAAATGGCACAGACTCGCATCTCTCGAGACAACATCCTGTCAGCAGCGGCTGGTAATCACGGCTTCCCCGACCCGTACAGTCGTTTCCGAGGTGGAGTGCGTTTTATTGGAGCAGTCTTGCCCAGAGTGTGGGTATCACTCAGGGGATTAGCGTGGACAAACAGAGAGAGAGGCGCAGAAAATAAGAGGGCCCCTTGTTTCCGACGCCGATAGGGTGCGCACCGCCAAGGCTGCTGACCGATAACGGCGTGCTCAGAATGGCCAGCTATAGCGCTAAAGAAGGCCTGCCCAAGTTTCTCGGAAGCGCTGGCTTTTATCTGAGGTAGTCCACGCTTTGTGTGTCCTGCGCCGTTTGTGGGGAAAAAAAAAAAAGACTCCTGCCAATCCGCAACCGAGCTGTTCGTTTGTTCTGAGTTCGTGCTGTTTGGTTTTATTTTTGTTTTTACTGCAAATCATTTCTCAAAGCATTGCTGCAAACTAAAGCGAGCGAGCAGGGAAGAAAACTAACGTGTCCAGTTAGTTTATTTTATCTCCAGTCACCTTGGCTCAGGACCTGTTAAACACTTGACCTCTGTCGAAATAACATCGTCACACCACCAGCTGCGTCGCCCTATAGTCTCTCATATCCACCACTGTATTGTCTAATCTCATCTTCCCGCTGGATTCCCTGCCGCGTCCAGCTGTGTTGCCCTTTCTTTGGTGTTCACTATCTTACCTTGTCTTACAATTATCTGTTCTCCGCATTTCTTGTTGCACATTTCGTGCTTATATTAGTTTTGGGGCACAAAAAAAAAAAAACGCTGAGCGGCAAAACCGACTATTACAGGAATAAGTTCTCGTGAGCAGTTAGTAATGCAATTTGAACAGGTCCGAATATATCACGTCCACGGCTGCAGTGCGAACTTATCGTAAAAGCGAACAAATATATATGTCATAGATATATCGGATAGAAAAAAAAAAACACGCGTTAAGCTGAAGAAAGCCGGCTTGTGACCTTCGAAACAAAATTCTTTCAGTTTCCAGTTTGGATTAGCTGTTGTCTTTACCCCGATATCCAGATTTTTTTTTTACTTCAGCAACGCGCAGTGCGCAAGAAGTGGTGCTTCACGCAAGCATCAGCCTGCAGCTCAGCCGCACGAGCGTTTAAGCGGGCCCAAATAGTGATCAGGCACGAGCTTGACATGAACAATGCCGTGAGCATGGTTTGATTTCACTGTAGAGCGCAGTAACGTACGCTTGTTATTTATTTATTTGCAGCTTGTGTGGCGTCGTCTCGACTCATGCATGCAACAACCTAGAGTCACTAAATAAAGACTTAGAGTACCGGCACTCTTTTCTCCTATTGTTCTGTGCCGCCGCCACGATCATTGGTCAGTTTGCATCACGTGATATTTATTTACACTGCGACGGTTCATGGGGGCTGCCATTTTGTGGCTTATGCGTTTTCAGTCGGGCAACTGTGGTAGTCCTAGTGCTGCGACGCTGCGAGTGCTGTCAGTGGCCGACTCAGTGACCAGGGATTCCGCGCCTCGCAGCATTTCAGCTGCACAAGAGCATACGAGGATGCCGTTTTGCTGCGTTGTTGGCTGTTTCAACTCGCAGAATGATGGAAAACGCTTCATGCGCTTTCCTCCATGCCGTACGGCTACTATCCCCGCCGCAGCGCAGGGTGGCTAACAGCGTTGTTTACAAAATGGCCGGGCCAAAGTTAGCGGCGAGGTCGCCGAAGCGGCAATCTGGCAACAATGATAAACAACAAAATGGCCGCCCCTGCTTACCGCCGTGCTGCAGTGACGGTACTCTAAGTCTTTATTTAGTGACTCTAAAACAACCCTTTCGCGCCGTTGGGCGTTGCTCAAGGGGCGGGCGTTGAATTCACTTCACCAGCTGCCACTCGTGCGCGAGTGCGGGATATGGGTAGTCCTGAGGCTGACCAGCGAACACCTGTAATCGCAATATTGTTCGCAGGACAAGAGAGAGAAGTAAATACAGCCAGCACTTTCACAATTTTTTGAATGTCCGCGTTCATTGTCAGCAGCACGCATAAAGATTGCACCCGTGCATTGAGGCGAAGCTAGCTTTTGCGAACCTACTCCCGAGAGCCGAGCCCTGGATAGAGCACAGAAAGTATTCCTTGGCGTCTCTTTCACAGCGCTGGCTGAGTTGATAAGCGACCCCATATGGGGCCTCGCACTAGGGGATCAGTAACCAAACCGAGAATTAACCTTTATTACTACTACTACTACCACCACTACAGGCCAGAAATGAGTGTGCTTGCCTGCGATCTTCTCACGCTAACAATGAACGGAAGTAAGCCCGCGAGTCGGGTGTGCGCGGACACCGAGAAGGCACAGAGCTGCGTGGTGGGTGACGTGATCACTACACCCACCCACGCGTGCACCTGCTTGGCGGGAAAGAGAGAGCTTTCCCGTGCGCTGCTCGCACGAGAGTGTGTGTTTACACGGAGCGAGGCCTGTGCGGTGAGGCAGCCGCGGGGCGCGGCGGTCCCCGCAGCATGCAGGAAGCTGATTTACGGGGCCTCGTCAGTCGTAAACACGGCGTCTCCACCAACGACGGAAGGAGGGCAGCGCAAAAGCGCCGCCGACGGAAGAGGAGGAGGGCAGTGGCCCCTGCGTGCATGTATGCACACACGACGCGTATTCGGCTGCTCCCCCCCCTCCAGTATAGGACCGACCACTGCGACGACGTCCGGCCGCTCGGAGGAGGGTCGTAAACTCGCCATTCTCGCGACCGCTGCTGCAACACGCGCGCGCTCTCAATGGTGTGCCGCGGTCGAGTTGACCCGCAATGAAGACGTCGTCTCTCTCCCTCTCTCCTTCTGGTCAAGCCCACTATGTAGCAGTGGCCCTTTATCCTCCACCTCTGTGGTTTTATTAACTTCTCTTCGATCCAGCCGCTCGTCGTATCCTCGCTTTGGGTCCCCTCCTCAGAGGCCTCCTTATCACCCCTCACTCTTGGCCGGGAGCAGCCGCGTCTGTTGGCCCACTTTCGCTTTTGGGCTGAAACAACCACGCCTCTTCTCACCTCCGCTGGTCCTTATTTCTTGTGGAACCGAAACGTTGGCCACATGCCGAAATGAGTGATATATGCCGGCTGGGATAAATTTAGTGTTGGTTGACATAACTTTTAAAGAAATATGAAAAATCCGACGCTTTGCGACGCGCCCCCGTCGTTTCTCCTCGACGCCGCTACAGAATCAGCGTACGCCTCAAATTCACTGCGCATTGTAGCGTCCAATCACGAAGTCCGTTTTAGAGCAGCGGAAAACATGCATGACACAATTAGGAACTGCTTTTATGCCGGAGTTGCAAAGGGACTCGTGCGCTGTTGTGTGTACTTCCCACAAGTTTACGCTTGTTCCTTTGTGAGTGTTATAATTTATATGCCGAGTTCGCCTACCAAATCGAGAAGTCGTTTCTTTGTTATTTTTATTTTTTTCGGTGAAGGAACTTCCGGCAGCTGCACCCAACATATTTTTGTCTTCGAGCTATACGCAGTACACTCTTGTACCTCACGCCCCACATGCTGCGGACGTATTCGTTACCCGCCTCGAAGCTTTTAGCATGCTATATATACATCGTGTTGTGCTGCTGGGCACGAGGTAGTGGGCTCCATATCAGGCCACGACCCAAAGGCATGCAGAGACTCTCTAGTATAATGTGCTGACATGTCGTTCTACACTGAGAAACTCAAATGGGCGAAGTTGTGCCGGACAGCTGAATTTCTATTTAACAAACTAGGTCAACTTCAGCCACGTGTAGAACACTGATCTTTAGTTCGCTCGTATGTGAGTGGTCCGCTTTCGTTAGTGAAAACGGCTGCTAGTTAGTTGGCCCTCTTGAACCGCAGCGGTAGCTTTTCATGGCCACGAAGTCGGTACGATTTATCTTGGCTGGGTTGGCTTGTTGCTACGACCTAGTTGCCCTCTTGTTTTTCTTCTTTTATTATTTTTCTCGTCCATTACCCGTCCCTTTCGGAAGCTGATCCATTTTTCATATCGCGCAAGCGAAAGAACCGCGCGCTCAGCCCCCCCATCGAGTGCTGTGTGGTAAGCGACCGTTACCGCGACGTTTTCCCATCGACAAGGACACGGTTCTTTTTTACCTCCTCCTTTCTTTTCTGTCCAGTGCTTGTAATTATTAGCGGGTACAAGCAGCGATGTGTCGCCGTTCCCAGTACTCGCGGTGCTACCCGACCGGAAGGAGACCGCAGAACGTGATAACTTATGACTTGGAACCTTATCATATGTACACACTTTCATAGCTGGCGTGCTGCAGGTATTCACCGTGTAAGGCGCACTGCGGTCTTTGTTTTTGTGTACATGTACTCTTCAAATCTCATTATTCCCCTTCTTTTTTTCTCTCTCTCTCAGTCATTTCTATGTGTTTGCGCGTTGCTTCGCTACTTCGAGGGGTTCGATATATCTGTTAATTGATAACGGTTTTATCGCTTGCTACGAGTTGTTTGTCCGTGTGTTTACTTCCGTTATTTTATATAGCCGCTGCAGGCTAATGAACAACACGTGTCGGCTTTCTGCGATTAGCGTGAGTGGCTTGGTTGTGGTTGAAAGTGCGTCTGTGTCCCCTGGAAAGGACGAATTAGCAGACACGAAGCGAAGGTAAACTTTTACACTCCGCTAATGTACATAATTGTCTCGACCGCGCCATCGCTTTGGCTTCCACATTGTCGTTTTGTGTGTGTGTGTGTGGGGGGGGGGGGGGGGGCACACACACACACGTCGATATACGTTACTTAGCAACCAACTGTATCTCGATCGGGCGAAACGAAATAAGTTCAGGGAAAAAGTGCGATAACTGCAGACTAAACTGATGCGGATTGGCTTTGGACGGCTCTGGATATCGGCGGCAGGTTGAAATGAGGGAACAAGCATATGTCTCGAATAGATTTCCGGCCACTGCAGCAGGCGGCCCGCAAGAGGGCTCTTTTTCTACGGCGGACTGCCGGAGTGTAATTAAGTAAGCGCCTTTGATTTAGCGCATGCAGCGCGGCGCCAAAAAGAAAAGAAAGTGAACGAACTCCTAATCGTCACGGGGGTAATTAATAAGTTAATGATTACCTTGCAAGCTTTCTTTCGCGCGGCGCACGCTGCTTGGTGCAGTCACGCGAACAAGGGGGCGAACTAAACACAATTTCGTCGACTCTCTCTCTCTCTCCTTCCAAATTTTACACGGCGAAAGGAAATTTCCTCGAGCATACGGGCTCCCAGCCTCCAGGGAGGAAACGGCGGAGGCTATGAAGATGGTAAATTAATAACGGCCAGCCTAAATCCATTTTGGCGCCCCTCAGAAACTTCCTTCTTGCCAGAGCTCCACCGTCTTCCTATCTTTTCTTCCCCGAAGCCCGTCTTTCGCGGGTGCTTATGCGTTCGAGTGCTGTACGTACGCCAGCTGTCCCCGGGCGCGCGGCAAATTTGCGGCGATAATTATTCCCTGCGAAAGCGAAGGGGCCAGCTCGCACGCGAACGCGGGGCGCTGCTGCCTCTTATGGCCCTCGCAGCGAGTGCTTTGGCTCACCGCTGCCTCAAGTACTGCCCTCTATCTCTCCCTTTCTCTCCTAGCTGCTCATCATATTAATTACGCGCCCTAGCCGCCGCTGCTTTTCTTTATACGCGGACTGTGTGCTTGCTTGTTGGCGGATTTCTTCCAAGACGATCGAATAATGTAGTTTTCGTGGCTGTCCTCACTTTTTCCCTCCCCCCCCCCCCTTTTTTTTTCTTCTCTACCTCACTTAGGCTTACGACCATCTGGGCAGGAGTGACGCTTTGCGCCACTGTTTTTCACCCGGTATACCACGCTCCTTCCACCGTCCGGACGAGGGCAGTCTAGGGACACTTTTTACCGTCTCGTGCTTTATCCCGAATTTATTCCTTCCTTCCCTGTACACACACCGCTTTTCTTCGTTTTGACCTCGCACTCCGCTCTGCCAAGTTTTGAGAAAGTTCGGGCTGTTACCAGGAAAAAAAAGAGCGCGCACCGGTAAAAAGAAGCATCTGCTCGTGACAGGCACTGCCGCCTGCCTTGCTTCCCCTTTCTTTTTTTTTGTTTCTATTCTGCGCAGTCTCCTTTCCCGTCTGACCTCACGGTCCCGTTTCTCCTTTCTTTTCGCGGCGTGTTTCTCGGAACCCATTTCGTGGAACCCATTCGAGGAGCGGCCAGCCGGTGATGCATGTGTGTGTGTGTGCGTGTAATCGAGCAGCTGGGCCTGGTTAGCTCGATATACCTTCCTTGGTATGCCTGAAAGTGCTGCTTTACTGAACCGGTGTGGTTTCGAGATTGGCGGCAAATAAGAAAAAGACAGAAATAAAACAGGAAAGAAAGATACCTTACCTACAGTGTCGTGACGCGGCCGTCCGTAAACGTCGTCGCTTGCTGTTCGATGGACGCCGGGAGGGTGGGTGTGCTCGGCGCCGGAGTATTTTTAAAAGTCCCGCTAATGGCGTATTGATTGCTCGCCATCGACTGCGGCGCAGAGGAATGGCAAGCGAAAGGATCTGCGCACTGGTTTGCGCGAGGGAAAAGAAGCAGGTGCACAAAAATAAGGGGGGGGGGGGAGGGGGAAGAAAACGCTCTCTTCTGGAGACAGCTCCCGTTCGGCTCCGTCCCTATTCACTCTACGGGATGCATAATTTAGCCGTCCCGCGCAAGCTTTCCCCACTTTCTAATGCCACCGACCGCGGCTGCCTTTCAAGGAAGAGCCCTCTGCTGTCCGCATTTTCTTTCCGTACTGTTTTGTCGATCTTTCACTCTCTTTTTCCCGCTGCTTTTCTTTTTTACTGTCTATTTTTAATGCGTCTGTTTTGCAAAGCCGGATTTCATATCGCGCATTGTGGGTACGTTCGTATCGACGCGCTTTCCATATACGCTTTGGGAATCGTGCAGGCGGCGGCTTGAATACGATTCAACCATGCGCAGAAAGGATTTGTTGCGTCAGCTGAACGCCGTCCTTATGTGCGCCGCACGCTTGCCTGCTGCGTGAATTGTCATTTCAGGCTTAGGTCTATGCGATGTTGTTGCGCGATTTTCTTTGAGAAATAAAACGTCCCTGTGATGGTGACGTTAAAAAAAATCTTTCTCGCTGGTTTTCCGTAACGCACTGTCGAATGCCATTTACGCAGCGAAGTGCGGTATCGTTCCCTCTCGCCGTTAATCAATTAATACCTCGAGTATGCCTCGAGTATATTGTGCGTGCAGTGCAAGAAACGACTATGCCTGAGACACGCTTTCGGCGGGAAGGAACAAAATGAAAGGGAATAAGGAATAATGGAACCAATTATTGACTCAACGTGTATATATAAACCTATAGTCCGTGCCCGGCCGTTCCCGTCTCGGCGGTCGTTAGCGTTTCTCGCCTGAGCGGTACACCCGTCGCCATCACTGCACCATGCGCTCATAGAGGCTCACGAACGAGGCAATGAAAGACGCATTATGGCACAAAGCACACGCCCCGTCAGCACTTATGAGGACATCACTGCGCGGGGGTGGGCGGGGTCGTTGTCGTCGCTGCTGTGATTATGGGGAGGGTTTCGACATTATGCCCAGAAAGAAACACGGAACACGCGTGCTGCTTCATTCATCCCCCCCCCCCCCCCCCTCCCCGCGATGCTAGCTAGCAGGCATTTTTTTTTGGTTCCTTTTTGTCCCCAATTTGCGCTTCCTTCAGCCATGAAGACTCGTAGCAGGATGGCAAACAATAGCAATGGAATGAATTAAAAGCTGGTAAGGAGGAGAGCAGGAAGGGGGGGGGGGGGGGTTCTGTGCTGGCGGGGGCGCCGTTTATAAGCCTCATAACGGCCGATCAGCACCCGCCGCTGAGCATCCAGGACCGCACTGTGCCGCGTGAAGGCGCTCGTTACTTCCCCACGAGCGCACCCGCGCAGCAAGTGTGCGCGCTGCTGTTTTCTTTTAACTTTTTTTAAGCCTTTTTTTAAAACTGCTAGTCCCTGTAAAGCAGCGGTTTATTATGCTGTTCGATGCGGTCGTGCTTGAATGTGCGTGTAGCAATCCAGTCGGATGCTGCCACGATGTTGCAGGTTAGGACTCATAAGCCTCGTTTACATGAATGCGACTGAAGTCGATTCCAGTCCACTTTTCGAGGGAAAGAGCAAGTTTTGAGAAGGAAAAGCCTGACTCGTCCTCCACTCTCTTCCTCTACGTTTTCGTACTTTCCCGCAAAAAGTGGACTGTCGACTACTGTCGACTTCTGTCGCATTAATGTAAACGAGGCTATTGTCACACTACAAGGTTGATCCCATCCATGTTTAGTTCCCTATCGCCTTAACTCTGCGTGCGTGAGTGGACGTGTGGCAAAGTGAAGAAGGGAGGGGAGATTTAGAAGGAAGAGGGAAAGGAAGGAAGAAGCATAAACTTTATCGTTGGCGAACTCAGCGAAGCTTGAAGTCGGTGGAAACTAGTAAGGCAGCGGAAGAGTAAAGTGAGATACGCCTGTATGGGTGCGCAAATGAGCCGCTGTTAACGAGCGAATGTGCGTTATCTGCGAGCTCGTTAGGGGTTTGGGAAATACGCCGACGTTAGCACTGGGTGCTTTGCGCCGCTTGGGAGCTAAATAATATGCTTAACTCACCCCTTTAAGAATACAAGAAACAATGGTAGACAAGTAGTAACAGTACATGTAGTTAGCTTGACTTCAATAATCCAGAGGCATGACAGTTTGCTACGGAGAACAGTGCTTGCGGATAATTTGTTTTTTTTTTTTAAGAGACAGCTGTTTAGTAACAGTTCGCGGGAGTCGGTTTGCATAGATACTTACACAAGTTCATTAAACGCGCCGCATCAGGCAGCCTTGTTTGCTCCCGAAAACTGCTGAGGTCCTCTTCACGCTCATTGGCTGGAGCGCTCGGCTACTGAGCCGAAGGGCTTCAGCCTTGTCCCGATGACGGCGAAACGCAGAAGGCGACCCCTGTGCTGTGCGATGTCAGTGCACGTTATAAAGAACCCCATGCTGGCGTTCTAAATTAATCCGGAGTCCTCCACTGCGGCTTCCCTCGTAGGCCACGTGTCTCTTCGGGACGTTAAACCCCAGAACTTCTTTTTCTTCACGCCCGGATGATCGTGCGCGGAAGAGCGTCGCCCGTTGCCATGACGAGAAAGGTTACACGCTTTTCGTGCTTGTTGTTTGCTTTTCCTATTCTAGTGCCGCGGTATCGCGCGCAAGCGCATGGATACCTTTCTGCATTGACATGACACACACATACGCGCGCGCGCGCGCGCACACACACACACACACACACACACACACACACACACACACACACACACACACACACACACACACACACACACACACACACACACACACACACACACACACACACACACACACACACACACACACTCTCTCTCTCTCTCTCTCTCTCTCTCTCTCTCTCTCTCTCCGGTCTGCCCCAGGGCGGAGTAGCATTTGTTTGGCGGCAACAGCTGGCGTCGCTTCGTCAAAAAAGCGCTGCCCCCGCAGCCTTGGTCCCCGGCGAGCCTTTCAGGCGGGCCTCATTGCGTGAATCGGTGACCCAATGGAATGGTCGCAGGAACTCTCGGAATGCGAAGCTTTCAAGGCCAGAGCGCCGCCGCTCTCTCTGCGGGAGTGCTGCTGCGTGTGTCTCATCTGCAGAGGCTTCTTTGATAGCGCGGCCCCCGTAACAGCCTGTCATTGCCCCAATAGGTTCCAAGGGCGACGGTCTCCATTCGAACCACTTCTTTTCTTGTTTGGCGTATAGACGCCCCTTCTCGGCAGGATAGCAGAGTTAAGCGAAGGAAAATGGTGGAAGCGGCGAGGGACCTTGAAAAGGCGACTTGCTCGGGTTGTTTGCAGTGTTCGTTGCTTTCTTCCTCTGTTTGACGACGCAGTAGCTGACGCAGAGTATGGGCAGCGGGAATGAGCGATTGCTTAGAAATGTGCCGTGTGCATGAATAGAACGCGGTTTGTCAGCCCGTTGCCTACTGTCGACTGCTGTGAACTCTGTCTCAGGGACAGACCGCAGGTTGAGGTCGATAGAAGAGCTCGCCCGCGCCGCTAATTAATACATAAAAAAATTGGAGGGGACACCTAAGCTCCTCCGCCTTAGCGATATGACGCTATAGCGAAGTGGGCTAATTCCATTATGTGCAGGTCATTCTCTGCTTTACATTCATAGATAACTGCGAGTCATTATACTCCTCCTGCCGCAGTGGTGCAGCAATTAAGCGATGCGCCGCTGCTCTGCGATGGCAGCTGCTGCCACCGGTGGAGATCGTGCTCCCCATGGAGGTTGATCTTCCCGAGCGACCAATCACTAATTTAACTGCCACCTGCCACGGTGAGCAGTTAGCTCACTATCCGGGGGGGCAGGTTGTGATGACGCCGCAAGTCCCCGTGACATAGGCGGTCCACCTGCCTCCGAGGTTGCTTTCTGGGGAACGCCTGCCGGAGCCATGCCCGTGATTTCTCGCTCACAACGCCGACGCGTGCGCAATGCTTGAGGCCTTTCCGCGAGCTTCATGCATGCAGTCAGATATTGACTATGGTGCCACTACCACTGAAAACAGTCTTGATACTTTTCGCGCTCGGATATCTCTGACGAGATATGAGTATACAACGCAGCGTAAAGCATAAAACGGATTTGTTGAGGAGATCCGCCTTTTCATACCTTTTCTTTCTAGCCGATTATCGTCCAGAACGTGCTTGCCTCGCCGCTAAGACGCGAACATATACACGCCTCCGACCCGCTATAGGTGCAGTAGCAGGCACAATACCTGAAAAACTTTTAACGTTTTGTTTGTGTTTCTTTTTTAGGTGGGAGGGGGGATTTTCCAGTCTGCGGCGCGTTCGTATCAAGCGGGTCCGCGTATGACGGTGGGAGTGCTAAGCACACACTGGCGCACCCGCACACACAATGTTTCGCCAACAGTCGTGCCAGTTCACACGCTCGCGGTCTCGTTTGTGTCCTCGCCCCTCCGGCTGCGCTCTGCGGAGTTGTCTCGCGCACGCCCTCCTGCGTCGAGCACGGCACATATCTCTGCAAGAAGAAGCGGCTCGCTTTCCTTCTGGCTTGACAAGCGAGCCGAGCTGGCGAAATAGGGCGCCGATTTGAAGTGTGCGTCCCTGTGCGCGCACAGCAATACCTTAGAGAGAGGGAGGGGGGATGGGACAAGGTGTGCGGGCCGCGTTGTTGTGTGGCGGTGACGGAAGGAGAGGAGAGCTCCCGCGTTCCCGCCGGGGATTAGAACCCCTCGGGTCGGGGCTGGCCCCCGTCCATCCATGCCTGGCATCTCTCCTTCCCTCACCGGGAGTTGAGGTGCGCAACCCTCGCCCTTGTCTCTTTGCTCTGCGAATGAAGAAGGCTGGGCGGGGGAAGCGAATGAGGACAGCGGGGGTGGAAAGAGAGGAGCGGGATGAGGGGAAGCGGCGGCGGCGCCTGGAAAAGATGGATGACGTCATGTCTCGGCGTGAAGCGAAGAGGAAGCTTCGCGGATGCAATGACACATCGCTTTTCTATTCACCGGTCCCCGGACAAATTCGCTCGGTCTCCCCGCCTCCCTTGCCTCACCTTCGCGGTGGGAGGCTGTCGCTCTTCGTATGTGTGCGCGTGTGCGGTGAAGCAGGGGAGGGGGGGGGCGGTGTGGGGGGGGGGGGGATGCGAAGGAAAGGCGAGGCGTCTAGCGCTGGGGGCGGCTGATGGCTTTGAAACGACTCTCAGCGCAGCAGCAGGAACACCCTGCCTTCTCCTCAAAGTAATATAGCTCTGGAAGCCGCGCTCTTGGGCGTTTGTACTTCGGATGACGACCGAATCCTCACTTTTTTTATGCCGCCTTTTTATTTGTGTCTCGAGACTGGGGAGAGGATTTGTTTCAGCGCTAAGCGCGCTTGTTCCGAGCTCCGTTGCGCTTGTGGGCTTGATGCCGCGTTTTTCATTGTTTTATTACTCTTCCATTTACCTCTACGTTTACCTGCTCTATTTCTCTCCCGCTCGCTTTCTCGCCTTTAGTTCCTTCTTTGCTCAGATCGAAGCCGCCTGGCGCGCGCAGGTTTAATCTGAAAGGGCGCACTGGACCGGAACAGAATTGTCCAGAAGTGGATGACGCACGCTGCACCGCGTGGATCCTGCAGGGCCTGCTTTTCAATCGGCAGTGCCGCCTCCTCTTGTGCTTGTGTGCAGCGATTCTCTGCACTCGCCTCTCCCTGCACTTTGAACACGAGAAGAGGCGGCTACTACCCAATTCGTACTACTTTACTGCCCCGCGGAATAACTTTCGCCATTTGCTCCTCCCGCTCCTTCACGAGCTGAAAGACCCAGGCGGGGGAAGCGAGCGTGCAATATGGGTACGGCCGTTTCTTTTTTAATACTTGGCTCGCAAACCGAAAGCGTGCGTGTCAACTGCCATAAGCGAGTCTAACGAGCCTTGCAACCTGAACGCCGGGAAAAGCTTGGGACACTCCATTACGCCTCTCATCGCCGCTCCTGTCTTCCCTTGTCCCTGGCCAAGATACGGCAGGGCCAGCCGGGCCTTGTGCACTGTACCGCTCTTACGGGTTTGACATAAACCGAAACAACGGACTGCCTGTGTTTTTAAATCAGTGTTCTTCAGCGCTCGAATCTCAAAAAGCCGCTTTTGCCCGCAGCGGTCGCAGATCGAGGCAGATTGCGCGCTCGCTTTCTGCAATGGCGCGCCACTCAGCTCGCCATTAATGCATTTCACTGCGCATTTGCGTCGCGCTGACGGCTCCCCGGGGATGCGTTCCGAGACGCGCGGCTCGAGTGGTGAGAGGGGTTGGCAGGCCGGGGTGGAAAGCCCACCCTGTTGATCGCGTCACGCCCCAGCTGAGAGCCAGCCGAGCGCGCCCGATGAAATCACCCCCTCGCCGACTCCTCTTCCTTGGCGCGACTTCTCCCTCGTGACACATCTTCCTCTCGAGGCTGTCGCCCGAGTTGCGTGCAGCGCTCCAGCCGTGTGGCGTTTTATGTTGCGTGCACGTGTGGAGCGGCGGCGCCCGCGTGAGCGTCCTGACCGACTGGGGATCGGTGAATATCTTTGCTGCGGCTTACGTAGTGAAAAGTGAAAATGCCTCCCGTCAGCACTTTCTGTTGCACCCCTCGGGACAGTCTGGAACGGGGCTAGTTGGTGAGAGACCATCTGGACAGAGGAGCGCGGAGACAGTATCCCTACGCCCGTCGCAACTCGCAAAACTCTTTCATCATCATCATCATCATCATCATCATCATCATCATCATCATCATCATCATCAGCCTGACTACACCCTCTGCAGGGCAAAGGCCTCTCCCATGCCTCTCCAATCAACCCTGTCCGTTGCCAGCTGCGCCAACCCTACGCCTGCAAACTTCCTAATATCATCCGCCCACCCAACCTTCTTATGATGTCAACCCTGATGATGTCATTAACACGCGTTTGTTCCCTCACCCACTCTGCCCGCTTCCGGTCTCTTAACGTTATACCTAACTAACATTTTCCTTTTCATGGCTCGCTGTTTGTCCTTAACCTAAGCTGTACCCTTTTCGTTAGCCTCCACGTTTCTGCCCCGTAGGTGGCCACCGGTAAGATACAGCTGTTGTACACTTTTCTCTTGGGGGATATTGGTAGCCTGATTATTCATGATCTGAGAGAACCTGCCATATGCGCTCCACCGCATTCTTATCCTTATAGTTATTTCCCTCTCATAATCCGGATCAGCTGTCACTACCTGCCCTGAGTAGACGAATTCCTTTACCACTTTTAGGACCTCGTTTCCAATAGTGAACTGCTGTTTCCTTGCTAGACTGTTGAACATTGCTTTGGTTTTCTGCGTCTTAATTTTTACACCCACCGTTCTGCTCCGCCTGTTTAACTCATTGATCACGATTTCCAATTCCATCTTCTGAGTGACTTAGCAATGCATTGTGATCAGCGAATCGCAGATTATTTAGGTATTCTCCATTAACCCTTATCCCCAACTGTTCCCAATTCGGGCCTCGGAATACTCTTTCGGAAAAGCTCTTTCAGGCCGCGTTAATTGCTAGGAAAGATGCAATCAGTACAGACGAAGGACAGCGGAGGTAGCGCGTTGTGAGGCGGCTCCTCGGAGGCCTGCAACTCGCCCGGCTGGATCTCTCCGTCGACTCCAGATTTGGCTGCACTGCCGCGAATCACGCCGACAGGTATCGCGGAGTGCTGGCTGAACAGTCGCGCGCCTGCAGCGGCAGAGGAGCGAGAGGCGTGGGTGACGCGCAAGACGGATGACATCCCGCATAGCGCATAAACGCGCGTGTTCAGCTCCCCGCAATTTGGCGCTGGGGCGGCGCCGACAAGGTGCAGGCGTCGCGCCATTCGCGGCGAGCGCACTGTGGTGTATACTATACGGCCGCCCTCCCGTGCTGTGGTTTGAGCCGGCGGCATGGAGTGCGTGGCAGCTGAAATATGGCGGTTGACGCGCGTGGTGTTGCGCATGAAAGCGATATGTCACGTGCACCGGATTCCTCGGGAGGCTGATATGAAAAACTCGCTTTCCAAAGTCTGACTGACGGCTTTATAGTGGCAGGCCCGCGTAGACCTCGTGTCTAGCTGGCCGTGTCTTGCGATGGGGCTTAGTGGTTTGCTGAACACTTTGAGTGTGACGGAGGTCGTTTCTCGCCGCGACGGCTCTCATGAGTGGTTGAACTCAAATCACAAAACATGAATGCAACGTGAAGGACAGATCACGCGTTTCTTGAGCCTGTAGCTGCGATTCTAGACGCGTACGTTATGTTATGCTATCATAGCTTCGGCACAGTGGCGCGCGCATGTTGTGCTGCATATTTTCTGCTCCCGTGTGATAGGACTGCGGCCTTCGCTGAATCCCGTCAGGTTTGCCTATATGCGTACGGTGTTCCAGATGTGTAGTTGTGCTTTAATGAAACCCGCATTTAAGGAAACCGCGAAGCACCGAATAGCATGTTGGCGCATGCAGAAATGGGAACATCATTCTTGCGCAGAGTAAGCGCTCGTAACATTATGCGCTTTCTTTTTTGTATATTTTTATTTTTATCTCGAGTGCCCTTGCCGATAAAGTTTTACCTTTCCTCATCGTTACCTTTTCTCGGCCTCTGTGTGAACGTCGCAAGTCGCTCACGCAGTATGCTCCGAGTAACTTTCGCCCGAAACAAGATAGCACAACCTGTAGCCGCAACAGGGGGTAACGGCCTCCTTGCAGTTGCGTTTTGTCTCGCGATTGGAGAGTCTCTTCTCAAACGGCGCGCTCAAAATAAGCTGTTTGACGAGCGCCCCCATATAGCTGCTGCATACCAGCGTCTCAGACGCAACAAAAGCGAGCTCCGAAGAGGGCGACGAACGGAACCTTCTTCCATGCTCTTTATTAGCCCCCCCCCCCCCCCCCCCCCCCCCCCTCTTTCATTTTCTCTCGCGCTTTCTGCCAGATCTTCGAACTTAATGAGGAGCGCATGCTTCGCCCGGCCTTCTCGGATGCCTTTGCTTCCCTGACTCAGTTCCCGACACTGCTTTGAAGTTTGTGTGCGCAGCGGTCGGAAAGAGCCGGGAGCGCCCCCTTTCGGAGTTGTCGTTCGCTCAGTCGTCTTTCGAGCCCTTTGGGTCTCAGGTCTCACTTCCGACGGCGTATTTGCCGACGCCTATGCTCCGTGGCGGGGCCGATCGTCCTCTCGTCTCATCTCTCTCGCTCTCCGTAAGCCGCAGGCAAGCCGCGCTTTAGAATTGAGGAAAATTGGAACCGCGGGTCGCGCCTCCGTGCGCCTTTCGGGATTCGCCAAATATTTTTTTTTTACTCTGCGACTTCCTAACGCAATATACGCCGGTGATCGAGCGAAATAAGGATAGAGAGAGAGATAGAAGAAGAAAAGAAAAAAAAAAGGGGGGGGGGGGGGGGGGAGTTCTTTCAAGACGCGCCGGGTTCAAAGGATGGCTCGGGAATTCGTTTACGCGAGCTGGCGGCTCTTCCATTCCCCGTGTGTTGGCTTTCGCGCATGCCCGACCTGTCTTAAAGGGGGTTCTCTTACCTCGTTTGTTCTGTTTGCATTTTCTCGGGGGACGCGTTTAATTGTAAGCCCGTCCGTGATAACGTATACAGACCGCCGAACCGAGCGGCGCTTTGAAGATGACCGCCCTGCGGTGGCAGCCGCGAGGCCCAGTGCTTCCTTGGCTCTGCACTGCTGATGCCATTGCTTCCAAGAATATGGACTTGCCTGCGCTTAGGCATCGTGCGTGAGCTCGCGAGTCTGAGCCCCAGGTGTTAGGTTTTGCACTAGTGGTGTTGGGTGTAAGGTGTACTTAGGGTGGCTGCATTCGATCCAGAAGAGAAACTTGTCAGGCATATTTTTGAGGAATTTTTGCGAAATTTTTCAACCGCGGACGGCATAGTATCCTGGTTGCAAATCCTTATGAACGCTGCTTGCAGTTGCACGAGTCACCGCGGAGGAGTTCCCAGGAAAACTAGGCGCTAATTATCTTCTCTTTGAAAAGGCAGAATGTGCTGCAGAGCACGAAGGCTTAGTGTTCTTTTTTTTCCAAGTTACCTTTGTAAGAACCCTCGGAAAAAGTGTTTCAAACAACCTACAGGCAGCGGCAATATGAAAGGGAACACTGGAGTGCGCGGCCTCCAGGCTTCGCGAAGCGCTCCCGCCGAGAGCCAGCGGCATGGAGGAAGAAAAAGTAGGAGGGAGCATGACGTCACGCGCTCAGCCTCTGCAAGCCATCCTCCTCTAACGCCGCTGCTGGCTCTTGGGAAATAGGCCCTTCATAGTTAACAGACTGCGAACCAGCTTGGATTGCGGTGCTTTTTAGTGAACGTCCGTGCTCCGCAACACAGCGAGAGAGCGAAACCGAAACCGAAATTCGGCTAAGAGCTACCGCTGCCTTAAGTGAGGGCCTATTTCCCATGATGCTTTCCATTATATTTTGTATGACTAGGGTTGAAGATTATGACGTCACGCTCTCTCCTAGTTTCTTTTTCCTCCATGGCTAGCGAGAATTGACGGCACCAGGCGCATGCGCCTTTGCGCCGATTCTCGCCAACTCTCGGCGGCAGTGCTTCGCGAACGCGCTCTCCCATGTGCCCTTTCATATTGCCGCTACCCGTGCATATATTGCACATTATTATTGTTCGTATTGCGTACTCACAAGAGATAGACAGGCGAATGCCGTCGTATTCATTAGCAATAATCCCTGTTCATCTTCGTCACATTTTGTGAACGGAAACTGCCTGCTCCCAATTCTCACCTCACCCCGCATTCATTCCTCTGTCACCACAGTGCACACTTTCCTTTGCACAAGCCCTTCCTCCTCATCACCCTTCACACCCCCACAAGTTCGCCTCGTGCTCATCACCACCGTCGCCGCCACGATTTCCACCCGTATACAGCGAGTGCCTCCCGCGCATCTAAAACGCCCTTGCTATTTTCTTTCTAGAGCGGTGGTGCCTGTGCGCTCTTGTTTTTGTATTGTCATTATTTATTTCTTGCCCCCAAGACCCGCGCGAGACTACGGGGCAGTCGTGTGCGCGCGCACTTCTGGCGGCTGCTAATCTGGCGCGTTTCCGGTCGCTGCGCTGGTTCGCTCTCCCCGCCGGGCCGTGTCGCGTGGTGGTGTTGTCCCCTCGCGCCAACTCGCCCCCGACCCCCGCTCGACCCGCCGTGCCGTTGCCGAGCTTTTCATCCGGCTTCAATCTGCCGCCCACCTTCCATCATCGCGCTCGGCTGGCACCGCCCGGACACTAAAGTCTGTTCCTCCTCCCTAGTAAGCGTTGCTCGGCTTCTTTCGCCTACACCCTTCACTTCGCGCGTTTGTAGCGTCGCTTTCCCGCTTCAACTCCCACCGCCTCTATGGCTCCCACTCGTTTATTTCGTCGTTATTTTTTTTCCCGCCGCTACCCTCTCCCCGCGCATCTCGCAGCCTGTGTTCGTAGTTTTCACGCCCTTCGGCGGCGTTGTCGCGTTTTATGTTCCTTCCTTTGCGGGTGCCCTAAGAGGAGGAGCCTGACGATTCTATTACGCGCCGTCCTTCGCAAATCGGAGCGCTCTCTTATTTCTTCTTTCATAGTTTCGTTTTTCTTCTATCTCACCCTTTGGACTGGCCTTAAGGTGTCTGTTCTTTTACGTCTTTCTAGTTTTTCATCCACTGCGTGGTTCTTCTCTCATCTTCGCCTTCTCTCGCGTGGTTCGTCTATTTTTTTTTCTTTTTCTCTTTTCTCTCGCTCTTTTTCGCCTCGTCATGGTCTCGTTATCGCCTCCGATGCTGACTTCAGCCATCTATTCGTGCTTAGCTGGTGGCTTGCATATCGGACGGCGCAACGCTGGCCTACGCCGTGGCGTGCTGTGACGCGAAGAGGACGCGGACCCGTTTCTCCCCTATTCTCCCTCCTTTTTATTTTTGCTTCTGCGTTGGTCGCCAGGCGGACGCGCGCAAGCAAAAAGCTCCCGCGCAAGCGCATTCAAACGAGCACGCAACCTGTGCGGGACCGCTGACGTGCGCGGGGACGCAAAGCAGGCGGGCTCAGCGGGAAGACCGCGGCTTTTTCTGGCTCTTCTGCCGGCACAGAAGAGGGGATGAGGGAGAGGAGGCGAGGAGCACCGGAATGTCCTTTCAATTCGAGAAGGAGGTGCTCGCGCGCGCGCTCTTCGAATTGAAATCTCGGCGCGCGCATCGGGAAAAAGGGGAGATGACGGCCCCTGCGCTTTCATCACGGGTCTTCTTCTGCCTTCCATTTTTCCCCGTTACTCTCTTATTTTTTTGTTATTTGATTTGCGTTCACTCCTTTCTGATGGTGGCGCAGGGCGCCTCCGTAGTCTCTCCCTTCGTGTTTGCAATAGCCGGCCCCGTGGAGACGACGAGGACGTCTGTGTCTTTTGGTTCTTCTTCTTCTTAAGAGTTCCTGTTGTTCATCCTCGGCCTGACGTCTTGCCGCCTCGAAGCAGATTTCCGTTGCGGCTGTCGGGCTGTGTGTCGGCCGGCCTGCCTTCTTCTCCTCTTCCTTATTATAGCTATGCTTTTTTTTTTTGCTGCTTCGTTGCCGTCGAAGACAGGCCTGCAGCTGGAACCACGGGCGCCTATACCCTTTCAGAAAGGTCTCTCTCTATTTGCTCTTTTATTTCGCGTACCTCTCTTTCATCCGCCCTCTCTCGTTTTCTTCCTTGCTCCTGCGGAATAAATTTGCGCGTCAAACTTAATTTCGCGGCGAAATGGGACCACCCCGCCTGGCCCTTTTCTTCGCTGTCAGCTGCGGCTGCGGACTGCGCCGGCACAACTCTTTGAAGGCGCTTCGCGCGAACGCAGGTGGCGGCACGTTGTGCGTGTGGCGAGCAACCTGTGTTTGGTGCATGCGGTCGCGTTGCGTGACAAAATTATTGGGGGGGGGGGGGGGGGGTGGGGGCGGCAGCAGCCTGTCCTCACTCCTGGCTGTTTTGATTGCTGTCTAACTTTGCGTCGAGAAAAACAAAAATAACAATAATCTTCCCACGCCTTCGTTCTTTCCGAGTATATGACTTCCATATCGCTTTTTCCTCGAAATTTATCCTCCGTGTTGCGTTTCGGGAAGCCCTTCGAGACGCCCTCAGAGTCGTCGTTAATTACGCAGAGCGGCGAGGAAGCCAGATGACTGCGTCTGCCTGTGTTCCTGCCAGCGCGCCCGCCTGGCTGACTGACGTCATGCAATAGTGCCGTGGGCGGTTTTTGTTTGTCGCTGCAAGGCGGCCTGCCGCCTGTCTTATGGCTTCCCCTTTTGTTCGTTTGTTTTCCTGCTAATTCTTCGGATCTTTAATTAAGCTGAGGTAGCGAGACCCTTTGACAAAGAACTGTCGCAGCTGAACTTTCGTTCAAAACAGTCCTGCAGTCCTTTCGTGTGGAACACGGAGGACAGCTCTGGCTAGCGTTTAGCATCTGAATATACGTGAGGATAACTGCGTTGATGCTTCGTTCTTTACGCATCTATCGATTTATTTGCAATTACGCTTGTTTGTTCGACGCATGATGCTGTTGAGCTGACTTCCTTGATAGGATGTGCTGCCGCCGTAGTCTGTGTGACGGCGAACTAGCTTGCTGTTCATCCCTATTGACAAAGGCGCTTGGTTCAAGGGCTCATCTGAAACTCACAGGGGAGCTGTGAAAATATGGCAAAAGTAGCGGAAGTTTGGAAAACTTGAACGGTGACATAATGAAACTTTCGGATGAAGCCGCTCCTGTTCTGTTTGCTTTCTTCGTGTGGCGTCCTGTTTTTAGTGATGTGAAAGGTTGTTTAGCGGCGCGATCTTTTGTAGTTACTCGGGCAGATACGTACCACATAGCTCGCTGCAAAACATATTTGCGTCTATATAGCTTCACTATGGCATTATATGTGTGGATAGCGGTTTAAAATTTGAACACGGAAATGCTTATCATCATTGACACTAAGAGCACAACAACTATGTTTATGCCGTGTATTACGGTGCGCGCGTTATAACACATGAATCAACGTGACAGTTTACCTCACTGGCGTTCAACATCGTCTGAACTTCTGGCGGGTTGATTTTCGCGGCGATGCTCATCGGCATACTCGGTTTCGCACAGTGTTATCGCCGCGAACTCCCAAGTATTCCTCTCCTCAAGATGTTTCCAGGTTGTGTTGGATTTTGTTTGCATTAGTCGGCTACAAACCGTGTTGGGTTCAAACACGGAGGAAGACTATATAGGAGTGGAAACTCCGCTGTCTGCAACGACCAGAAAAGGTCACAAGCCCGCGGCGCCACTATCATGCTGGCGGCCTGGAAAGAAACTACTGAAATACAATGTTACGGCAAGCTTTATAAACGGTGGTTACGGCGTGCCCGCTGAAGCAAACACCGTGTCGTCTGCTTGTCGTCTGCTTTGAGCGCGCCGGAGCCGCCTGCCCGGGAGCTGCATTTTTTTTTCGCTGCGGCTTCTATGACGCGCCGCATGGCGCCGCCACTGCATGCGCCCTTGTCGGCGCATACAATTCTATCTGGTCGCCTGCGCTCGCTCGCGCAGACGGGAGTTTCACCTCCTTTGTAGTCTTGCTCCGTGCGTTCAAATTCTGACTTCGCCTATTGCTCGGCCTTCACTGGCCCCGACTGCTCGCCAAACGCGCAACTTTGGACAGTATGACGGTGGCAACAACATTTCGATTAAATACGGTAGCCTACAGAGTACATTTGTGCATTCACCATATTCATGCATGCTCTTGGAAGTGAGAAGTATACTATTGGTGCCCGTTGTTTCATTGTTCGCGACACTGCCCTGACTCGTGGCGTGGTTCTTGTGTGCAGGGGAGCACCTTCAGATCTGCGAGCGCTCGCTGACCTGCTGCACCCAGGAGATGGAGCACCTGCTCAGCGCCCAGAGCCGCGAGGAGTTCGAACGCGTGCTCCGCGACGAGATCGGCAAGGTCCGCGGGAAGTTCGCTGCCCGCATGCAGAGGTTCGACGGTGAGTGTGCTGTGGCGCTGCGGACGCCACCGCGCCACCCCTTTCCTCCGTATTAGGCTTGAACGCGTCCTTCACCTGTGGTCGAGAAAGGCCACTGCGCGCCTAATCCAAGCGCTCGACAGACAGTGTGCCGAGGCTTCTATAGAATACAAGGCCATACCCATACTAACGGCAACTGATAGTCCTCGCGAGGATGACTAGGAGAAGAGCGACTGCGAGCGATGTGTGTCTTGTGGTGGTATAGTCCCTGTGGGAGATGATGGTCATGGCAAAGCGCCTATAGTCGATGAAAGGGGTCTCTCCGAACTTAGTTCCGAGCTCGGTTTCAGTCTCTTTCTTGGCTTTGGTTGTACCAGCTGCTGCCTCCCCATGTGCTCTCAGAGGATTCTGAACTGCACGGAAGCCGAGAAGGACTATGCAAAGTCAGTTACGCGCGCAGTGCGCCGTTTTTCGTCGTGCTGGCGTGAAAATCGTCGCCAGGACGGCTACTCTAAACGGGGCAGAAACGACCGCAGAGTCCTAGGAATCGTGGCGATCTTATTCTGATAGGACGGTGAGCGCGCAGCCCAGCCCTGACAGAACTGCAGACTGCAGAGCCTGAGGCCGGCTTAGTAAAAGCGAGTCCATGCCTGTGTTACGCCTCTATAGCTTGCTTGCTTTCAGTAAAACGTAGGCTCAAAAGTTTCGTTCGCAGACAGCGTTTGGTCTCCAAAGCACACTTGGAGCTACCGCATCAGTCATACTCTCTAAACACGAATACGCCTATATAGGGGTGAAAAGGGAGTAAGCTGTCCTCTATAGCGCACTCCTTCTTACTCCTGTCTGTTTAGAGTGTACCTCTGTTTAGGGTGTCTGTTTAGCGTGCACATTTTTACAAGATGTTTAGAGTCTACCTACGTAGCTAAACTCGTTCCTCCCAGGCTGTGAGCTTCGTGTCGCAGGTCTATCGGCTCATACAGCATTTTCCATTCCAGTCTTCCAGCATCCATACTGAAACGTTTCAATGAGCCGCTTGTATGGAATTATGGAAATATGGAGTCCATAGCATACGGAAAGGTATATGAAAATCCATGTTTCCTGTGTGGAGTCCATAAGCCTTCTAGATAATTTCTATACGATTTCCATATAGTCTTCGTGACGTCATGTGGGGTCCAAAGCTTTGGTACGTTCTTTCTATATAGTCCATATCGACTCCCTAATCTATATACTGACTCCACATAATCCGTATGGAAACTTACGGAAGGAATTATGGGACTCGTCATATGGAAACTTTCAGCAGAGATGACCGCTATTATCCTGCACCTGTTAACTATTAAAATCCAACCTCGCAAAGTCGCCCTGAATGCTGTCACATTCGAGCACGTGCATGCATGCACCTATATCATGGTTCGGGAAACAAGACGGACGCCATGCTGCGTGGCCTCTCCTTTCACAGCTTGCTCGCGACGTTCCTCATTCGAACCCGCCACCGAGAGAGCGGCCGCGCTCGCCTCCCCAGCGTGCCTGCAATTTCCGGTGCCCGCTTCGGCCGCAATCACGGGCCGAGACAGCGGCCTCTCTCTGTTTGTACGAAGCCGTGCCTTCAATTACTACCGGTCCTGCCAAGGCATTGGCGTCGCCGAATTCGCTATGCACGATTCGAGATCGAACGAGCAATCTGCTCTCCCCCCCTCTCCTTCCCTCAATCCACGGCATCCGCGCGTGTGGGCCCGATCTGCGCGCATATATGCGGGGACACAACTTTTTAATGACCGCGTCCCCCTCGTGAGGTCGCCGTCATCGTCGTGCGCGCTCCCGCGGGACTCCTCCGGCGTCTTTGCGCGGTCTGATTGCATGCGGGCGGGAGGCGTAGTCGTTCTCGTCTCGGAGCTTTTGCAAAGCCGCGCGGCTTTCGCGAGATTGTCGCGGGGGAGAGGAGGATTGGCGAGCGCCGTCTGCGGGCCATCATTGTCGTCGTCACTGCGCGGGGCTGTGCGCAACCTTTTGCATAATGACGACGATAATAGCCTCGCGCGGTGCGGGAGCCCGTGCATAATAAATACGTCGCCTGTTGTACGTGGGCGGTGCCCCATTTTTCGGCCTTGACGTCTTTACTCCCGAGAAGAAAGCCTCCACGATGACTTCTTTAGGCGCTCGTGTGCCGTGGCCGGGCAGACAAGGGAGCGCCGCGGCAGAACTTGTAATTTTGCAGCAGCGTCATCATCAGGGGCGGGGCACTGTCCTGGAAGCTGTTGCTGCTGGTCGATGGCGGAATGGTCGTGTATTTCGATCTCCTTTGTTCAGGGTAAAGAACAGAATGAGAGTTGACGTTTCTTTTAATTGGAAGATCGTCGAAATTAGCTCTCTTCGTTCCCCTCATTTTTTTGAGTACTCGTAAACTCATAACCATCATAAACGCTGGTTGCGTCTACGTCGAGACATGTACCTCCTATCTCGCCGGTCTTCAAACAGCCTGAGCCCTTCACTACGACTACTGCGTCTCTATTCTTTCCTGCACACCCTCTCCCATCCCTTATCTCACGACGAAGTTATTCCGTTAGCCCTCACTGGGGCGCTTCTTTCTCTCTTCTTTCACTCCCTCGTTCCTCCCTTCTCTCAAGGCAGGGTTTAGGTGCCCTCCGAGAAGAGTGAGACAGTTACTGCGTCCTCCTCATTGCCATTTCTTTTTTATTTGACCGGCCATGGCCACGTTACACCAGCAAATTTCCTTCGTGTCATATGCCCACCTAACTCTCTGACGCCACCGGCTAGGCTTCCTTGCCCGGTTACGTTTCGTGTACTCAGTAGTTGCTTGCTTGTCAGGGTTATTTCTGCGTGGATTTCTCCGGAACAACGTCGGCACGGGGTGCACCGTATGTATTTACGCGGTGGCCGCGTTGTCGTTTCGCAAAGCTCCGCTTTAGAAATTTAGCAGCCAGGCCGATGCGCTTCAACGCTGAGTCGTGCCCGGAGAGAACTGTTGCTGTCGGGAGAAACGAGAACCCAATTTCGCGGAAGGCGCCCGCCCCATCAGAGCGCCGCTGTATAACTTATACATAATGAATACGATTGTTTTCTCTTCCATGTTTTTCTCCCGGCCGTCACGTGAGCCGATCTTGCTCTTTCATTTCGCTAAATAAATCCCCCTGGAAGCAAGAAAGGGAGCGAAAGAAAAGGGGACTAAGGGAAATGGGGACACCGATCATGCGGGCGCGTTCTAAATTGTGTGCTCGCTCGCACACTTCAGGACCGGCCTATGTATACTAGCATGCGCTCGCAGCAGCTCCGCAGTTGGACGCCTGGTGTACATGCGCTCGAGGTCGCCTTTTTTTTTATTTTCCCCCTTTCCCGATTGATCTTTCCCTTTGCCACAGGTTCCCTGTGTTTTCATCTCTCTCTCTCTCTCTCCTTTCCGTGCGCGGGAAAACAACTGTTCGCCGCGGCAGCGGGGCAAAAGGGAGCTGCCTCCCTGCTGCGTTCCCTAAATGATGCAGGACCGAGGCTCGAGCCGCTGTGTCGATAGTTGCCCGCAGTGCGGGCTTATCCGAAGGCTGTGCAGCGCTCCCAGCTTCTCGCGCTAGAGGGTGCGGCTGCTTCGCGCACTCTGGATGGCCTCGTGAGGAGGGGCGCCGCGCTCCTGGCTCTTCCAAGTCCCGCAGGCACTCGACGCTTGGAGGCTGCCGGCCGCACAGCGACACCCCGTCGTGCTTCACTGAGACAAGACAGGCGCGAACGACCGGAAAGGGTGGAGAGAAAAGAGGCAGACGACGCGGCTCCCGAGAGTCCCCGTCGTCCTCGTCGTACGTGCGGCGGGCTACGTGAGGCTTCAGGCGTCCTGCACGAAAGTTCACCAGGACGGATTACGAGGTTGCCGCTCCTCGTCTGCCCGATTCGGCCGACGCCGCGTCTGCTCCTGGCGCAGGAGGAAGAGGGCACCCCCTGTTTGAGCCAAACGTAACCCCGCCCCCACTTTGTCTTTCTCTCTCTCTCTTTTGCTTCTGTTTCTCTCCTTGTTTCCGAATAACCTGTCTCTCGTTCTGTCAATTGGTCTGTTCGCGTGCACCGCCTTAGCCTTCCGTATTGTGGGCCTTTTCTTTTTCCTCCTCCTCCTTCTTTCGTTCATACCTTCGCTAGTTGGACCAGCGCTGCCTCCGCTGTTGGCCGTCTTACGTGCTTTCGTGGCCGCACGCACCCACCCCGTTCGGAAACGCCAGGCAGAGGAGATCGGCAGGGGGCGTGCACTGCGCGGGTTTGCGTGTTCGCCG
This sequence comes from Amblyomma americanum, assembly GCF_052857255.1. Lineage (NCBI taxonomy): Eukaryota > Metazoa > Arthropoda > Arachnida > Ixodida > Ixodidae > Amblyomma > Amblyomma americanum. Next base: position 105,944,297 of record NC_135499.1, on the reverse strand, counting down.
CTGCCTCTGCGAGTGTTCCGATATTTCCGGCAGGCGTGCGTGCCTGCTTGTTACAGTCCTCGCTGTGTGTGTGTTACTGGCGCCGTATACTATACACCCACACGCATGCGGCTTTGGAAGCTTCCGCTCCCTGATCATGTCCATCCGCAGGCTTCCGCCGTGCCGCGTCAGCAGTGAAGTCAGGTTCTGACGCATGCTCTGTTTGCGCCAGAGGCAAGCGGTGCGCAGAGCGAAACTTTCTGTGCATGCGCCGGTGTCTGTATACGTACTCGGGTTACATCGAATAGCAGTTGGAATCCACACATGTGAACTTAACGTCTCTTTTTCGCCTTAGTGGGCAGCATGCGGCGTGTTTTAAGCGCATCATCTACTGGCGCAGTAATTACCGACCGCCTGAAAACTCGTAGCAAAACCTTTGCGGAAGTTTCCTTCTAAATTGCAGCGAAACACGCTGAGAGCAAAGTCACTGAGAGCAAAGTCGCTGAGAGCAAAGTCAGTTTCTAACGTACTGGTAACAAAAGTGAGCTAAAAAAAAAAAGAAGACAATTCACTGCGGCGGCTATATACGGATTCCTCACTTTGCGTCCTCCGGTGCGTACCCGTGACCCGAGTTGTTCGGCTGCTATCGGCCATCACTGTCGGCCGTGCACAGCAGGAGTTCACATTTCAGATCTTCGGCCAGACCACAGTCGTGCTGCTTACGCGGCTGAAAACGCGGTACACCTATCCGGCCCGGGGCTCATTACAACCCATCCTGCGTCTTCTTCCCCTGCTCGTTTCGTGCGACCGCCGGAGCCTCCTTTTCCTCTTCCCGGCCCGCTCCAGTAGTGCTCGGATCGCTCTTGCGTCTGCTCCGGAACGACGAGCCGAACGTAAATCCGAGTGGAGAAGACCCCGCACCGTGAGTGGGGGAAACGGCAGGGTGGTCGAGGAATGCGGGCTGCTCGATATGCCATCCTTTCTGCCGCATGCATTGCGCCCGGTGCGTTCCTCCCTTCGCCGTGAAAGGCGGCACGTTCTTGCCATTTCTTCTTGGACCGCGTGGCTCCTGTTCTTCGGTCCGCTCGTTTGTGGCTCCCCGTTGGCGTCCGTTAATGTGGTACACCGTGAGCGTGCTGTGGTGACCGTGCTGGTTCGCCGCGTATTGCGCACACCTGCATAAGCGCGTACACACACGCATGTCCTGTTCGTGTTCTACTCTCCTAAAGTTCCGCGCCTCCCTGCGACTCGTTACTGCAGCTATAGCCGTGGCATTCGCCGGCAATTAACGGAGCTTGGCGTGGGCTTCCCCCGCGCTTTGCTGTCCGCCTCGCGCATCGGGCTCGTTTGTCGTGCAGGTATTCTCAGGTACTCGGTGCAGTTGCCACTGTAATGGCTGTGCGGCTGCCGCTCTTTTACTGCTCACCGAGAGAAACAGCGGTGATCAAGGCGCGAGTAAAAATGCATGGAGATGCTGAGAGTATGCAGGGGCTGTAGAATAAATAACAAGAAGCGGGAGGTGGTGGTGAGCTATAGGTGTATAGGGAGCCCGCGAGGAGGCCCATGTTTTATACGCGGCGCAATTGTTCTCTCGCGGTGGCACATTGTTTTCGAGGAGGGTTAATGGCGCGCTGCGGCGGCTCCGCTTCCTCGCCTCTTCCGGGGAATTCTTATATGAATGCGCTTCGAATGCGGCCGCGAGATTGCCTAATGCGGCGTGCTGCTGCCACGTGGAACTAGAACAAAGGATTTAATTACTCGCGAACGCGACAGCGCGCGAGCCGTCGCTATTCCGCGCCGCGACTGTGCACCGCTCACTGAAACCGTCCTTCCGACCTGAATAAGGGCCTTCTTCCTTAGCGTTTCTTTTGTGATAGGAGAAGAAGCGTATCCTTTCTCCCCTCGTCCGAGGGTTTACCGGCCACGCGCCTTCGGTTGGGTTCTTGATTTACGCCTTTGTGAAGCGTAGAGATTCCGCAATGGCTTACATCACTGGCTACGTATCGACGCGTAAAATCCACTCAGTGCCGTGGTCCGTCGTCTGGAGGGTCCTCTACAGCCAGCCAACGGGACATTGCCACAACGGCTCCCTGCTTTCAATGCCTTTGTCGTCGCCGTCAGTGGGATTGAAGTGGTCTGTCGCACGTCGTCGCTCTTTGCAGGCGGTGATACCTCTCGCGCGCCGCTAGCTTTGCGCTTACTAATTAATACCCCCTCTTTGAACCGAGCTTGTAATGCAACGAGCACCTACGGGGGATGCAACATAGCGCGTTCAGCAGTACTGCATGACCAGTGCGCAGAATGGCAACCTGTTGTGCGCCACGACACACGACACCGCCCCGCACACGCCATCCATTTAATGGATGGATGGAAGGAAGGTAGGAGCGTCCCCTTTTAAACGGGATGATGGCAGTTGCCACCATGCTTTTTTTTTTCTTTTATTCTTGTTTGACTGTGTTGTAAGTTAAATTTCGCCATTTTCTCTAAATATGTCTTCCTACACTTTTAACCTTATGTCACCTCTCTGCTTTTGAGCCACCAATATTCCAATCGCTTTTTGCTAATTTCTACCGCGATTTATTTACACGACTATTGTTATCTCTAAACCCTAGGGTCCCGGGAAGAGTGACTGTGCCTGCATCGACATCGGGATGGATACCATCACATTTTAGTATGAGGTGTTCTAAGGTTTCTACACCTTTACCACACACAGCACATGTGCCATGTTCTTCGTTAAATTTCTTTTTATGGCTGCGCGTTCTAAGACATCCTGACCTGGCTTCAACGAGTAGGGCGCTGCCTCTTCAGTTATCATAAAACGCTTCCTTCCCGATCTGCTGTTTCCAGTATCGATATAGTTCTACACTATGCTTCTTTTCCATTGAATTTATCTAATTTTTAATAATAATAATTGGTTTTCGGGGGAAAGCAAATGGCGCAGTATCTGTCTCATATATCGTTGGACACCTGAACCGCGCGGTAAGGGAAGGGATAAATGAGAGTGTGAAAGAAGAAAGGAAGAAAGAGGTGCCGTAGTGTAGGGCTCCGGAATAATTTCGACCACCTGGGGATCTTTAATGTGCACTGACATCGCACAGCACACGGGCGCCTTAGCGTTTTTCCTCCATAAAGACGCAGCCGCCGCGGTCGGGTTCGAACCCGGGAACTCCGGATCAGTAGCCGAGCGCCCTAACCACTGAGCCACCGCGGTGGGTGGCTCTTTGATCTTTAAAATTATCAAATTTTTACCTTCCGCGTTTTTAACCTGTCGCTTAATGCTTCTTCTGCCATCTAGCGGTGCAGCGCGCACGCTGCCGAGAGCGGTCAGCGACGTGCGCTCAAAATGGCGCGCGGCAAATCAGAAGCAGTGTGTATATTAGGGGCCTCCTCTCTCTGTGTGTACAAACTCTCTTGTTCGCTGCCTCTCCCCGCTCCTTTTCCTTCCTGAGGGCTAAGCCCTCTTCCTCTATATGTATACATACTAAACCGGAACCAAAACTGCTTTCCAGCATCCTCGCGCACTAGTGTTGTTCTGGCTGGCTTCTTGAGCAGAAGTTCTCTGTATAGGAAGCCTTCAAAAGGGGCGGCCACTCCAGGGGTCGGAAGGGTTAACGAGCCCGCGCGATGAGGAGTGGCTTCCCTCCGAAATGAGTTAGGGCTTTTGTACGCGTAATCGGCCATATGCGTAAAATGAGCTGTCCGCAGTGAGGGAATTTAGGCAGAAAGGGTGTGAGACGGGAATAGATTGGGCGAGAAGGTGGTGACGCAGCTTATCGTAATTCGTTTCATCGAACACCGGACCACGGTGGCGATGAAGCCCCCCCCCCCCCCCCCCCCTTTTTTTTTTTGCTCTGTTCTCCGGACTCGCGCGCCCGCAATAATATTTGCGCTTCTTGGGGCGAGGGAATGCGTAAACACCGCTGGCGCCCCGTGTACGAGGGCCATACGAGAGCACTTACGGCGAATCCCGCTGCTGGCGCGGGCTGCGTCCGATGGCCCCCTTGTGCCCTGCCACCCTCTTCTTATTTCCGTCTCTCAGACAGGCTGCTGCCCTTTTCCTTGAGGGCACGTGTCCGGCCGCGCTGTTATATTAGGAGCCCGCGCTCCTTCGGGCCTCCTGTTGCCAAGGCATCTGCGCTGGGACATTCTGTAGCGTGGTTTTTCTCTGATGCGCGCATTCGCGAAGTGGTCGCCACAGTGGTCGCGGTCCGAGAGAGATGGTGCTCTGTGCTGCTGCTGCGAGGAAGAATGAAAGGGAAAGTGCACGGGCCTGCCCACTGGCTCAAGCTGAGCCACAACCGCTGCCACGTGCTTAAAGTAGGAGAGTCGAAAGTTAAGAGAGGAAAGACGCGCGCGCTAATATGTCCCGGGCCGATCCCGGAGGAAGTGCAATACCGGGAAAAACCTGTGCCGGAGTGCTTCAAGCACTCCACCATATTTCCGAAAATAAATTTAATATCTTGGGTCCACATGAAACCCGTAGCAGACATTAAATCAGAACCAACCAACCAACCAACCAACCTATATATATATATATATATACTATACTCGCGCGCGAGTGCCCGTTTGTATAGAAGTTTAGTGTACATCCCTGACTTTCGGTGCTGTCGATATGAGTGGTGATGATGTGAGGATACTGAATGTGCTTCTTTTATAGCGGGGCAAACCTTGTCGTCTCTCTACTCCCCTCCTTACTATCAACTGCTGTTCTGTCTCCCTCTGACGCTGATGTGCACTCGCCGTCCCTTTACGTTCCCTGGCCTCGTGCTTCAAGTGTGGCCGATCGATCCACGAGTGCGCGACGCATTCCACATCGGGAAAAACACGGCCCACAAAACGCGCCGAGAGGTGCACGCACTCAGCGAAGCGGAATGTGGGCATTTCTCATACGACACTCGTGAAGTTGGGGTTCCCGGTCGCGATCGTCAGATGAAGAAACGGCTCCGCGCAGCAGGCTGAGGATTCGGTGCAGCGTATTACAGAAGTGGTTCCAAATAGCCTTCGTAGAAGAACCGCCTGTTCTTTGCTGGCGATTCTTGGGCCGCTAAGCACCGCGTGTTGTTATTTCAGCGACCAAGTTAGGGAGCGAGTTTCGTGGGCGAATCTTTTTATTTAAAAAAGAAATGGATGAAGCTGCCTCCTATAACACGTTCGTCTATAGGCACTCGTACACAGTCGACTGAAGACCACTCGTACGCTTACACAGCGAGGGAGCCGCTTGTCGGAGCCCCCCATTGGACATCCATCGCGCTTCTGTTTGTAATGATATCCCCCTCCTTTCCTTCACTCGTTCTCAACTGCACTTGGGGGGCTCATCCCGGAAGCGCCGCTCAAAGGAGAGCGCTTCCCTCTCTGTTCATCCAACGATGCCACACACGGCGCTTTGTGGAGATCGCCGAGTGTATAGTGCGTTTAGGCCTTCCGTTCCTCGGGCTTGCATCAGCCGCCCCCTTTCGACCCCGCCTCTGATGCCCGAGCGCTGTTCCACGGGCCTCTTTTGCGCTTCTCGTCCGCTCGCTCGATCGGCCCGCCGTCCCCGCATCCTCGCTGCGAGCCCGCACTCGGCTCCTCGCACACTTCGGCACATCGGAGCACACTCCGCCCCCTCCGTCCGAGCGCCGCCGCCTGTCGAGCTGTCCAAACAAGCGAAGAGCGCCGCCGCTCTAAGGCCCCGGCTCACCGGGACGCTTGTGCACGGGGATTCTCTAGCGTCGGGCCCGAATTGGAAAAGGGGTTCTCTCTTCGCGTTGTTTGTGTGTCCTCCCATCGGAACGGATGGCGGATTAGTCACGCGCCAGTATACTACGCTTCGTGCGTTCGCGCAGCAGGCCTATATGGCGTCGTGCGCCGCACCGGCGGGTCCATTGTTTTTGATCCCTGCGAAGCTCCGAGCGGGCTCGTGTCCGCGGAGAACGGGTGCCTCTCCCCGTCCAAGGTGAAGAAGCCCCGTGGCGCTCGCTGGGAGAAGAGCGTCGTCGGGAAGATGAAGGCCGGTCTAGCGGAGAGACACGTGTTTGTTTGCACGCCTCGCGGGATGTTGTTATTGTTGCCGGCGGACGCCCTCCGGCAGGGATTGACAGCAAAGGGACGCCGGCTGCTCGGCGGTGCGTTGCTGCTGCGACGCGTGCACAGAGCGCGAAGGACGTAAATCAGGAGGAGAAAGAAAGAAAGAAAGCAAGAAAGGGGTAAGAGGAAGCTTTGTTGTGACTCTGCGAGAAAAAAAAAAAGGCGGAATGCGTGGAGCAGGATTTATGGCGTCGGCGGAAAGACAAATGACGCCCCCCGCAGCAGCTGGGAGCGCGGGAAGATGTCGAGGTGTATACGAGCGGAGTGTGCGAACAAATCGAGATAAAAGATTTGCGTCGTTGGTCAATCATCGTCGCGATCGGCGTGCTGCGCTGCTTGTGGAAAGAACGGGGGAGGGATTCGAGGCGCTCGGAACGTGTCGTTGATCTCTGTGGGCTACTTATGTAGTGTCTTCGCTCGCAATATCCTCCGATTTTGATACGGATCGAATGGAACAGCCGCTGCTCGGAGGCACGCCGCGCGTTTGCTGTTTGTGCCCATGCTAGACTCCGTGCTTGGAAAAGGGGCTTGCGTAACTCCGTGGAAGAAGGAAGCAAACGCACCAGAAAAGTTGTCCGCTAGACGCAGCTCCTCGGGGTTGAAAAGTGCTGCGTGTGTGCAAGCTGCCAAATAATCAAAAGTTTGCAGTCGTGCCCCTGTTAACGACTCCTGCACGAATGCATACATGCGCTGTGTTGCTTTGCTTTATCGTGTTCTCTGTTGTAATGTGTGTGATGTTGTGATACGTTACATGTACACAACCGAAAGAAAGGCGGTGCGCTTCGCGCGACGGTTACTGTAAACGCGAATACGCCTGTGCGAGGATAAAAGTAGAGTAGCCTGTCCTCTATAGCGCACTCTTTTATAAACGGAAGTGCGCTAGAGAGCACAACTTACTCCCCTTTTTTACTCCTTTCTCTTTGGAGTGTGTCGCTCTTTTCCTCTGCTATTCTCCATGTTATGGGAGCTCCCGCAGAAGCGCACTTTGATAACATTAATATTGTTATCATTATTCCTTCCCTGTCACATGTGCAGTGTGGCCATGTATACGTCTCAATAGAGACGTGACGGCACTTTACCGTTATGCAGGCGAGCTTGAATCTGGGCTGATATATCTGCACGACCTTTATTACCATCAAGGTGAGCACGGATGAACGGGCAACACATATAGACGTATCAAGCGCATTCCTGCATAAAACGATACAGAGCAGGCGCCCAAATCGATACGACGAATGCCAAGTCGGTTCCGGAGAACCCTTGGAAGTGCCGACAACGGGAGGGGAGGTGCCCAAGAGTCCCGGGGGCCCGCACGTCAGTCTGTCGGCGCCGCGCGGGGCCCGGCCGTGACGAGTCACGACGCTGCCCTGTGTTCTTCGCGGTGCCGTGCTCTTTCATCGCCACGTGTGTGGGGAGGCCGACGCGCGCCCCGCCGACGTGACGCTGAGCAGGTTGCGCGAGCGGGGTTTCCGGGAATTGGACTCGAGCCTTCTTTGGGCAAGACCGCGTATTGCACGCGTGTGTGTGTATAGGCATACTGCAGCAAGGGCCGATATCGTGTTTCTCGCCTGCGTCCTTCTACCTTTTTAGGGGTTCCCGTGAGGCGTTATTTATCCGCGTATTTCGAAAGCTGCTCTCGCCCAGATGCTAGATACTAGCGCGATGCACATCCAGTGCGCTGACTTGCTTGACTTCAGTTGCCGTTCGCGATGGAGGAGAGATTTTATGTGTAGTACATTGTGATCAGAGCGCGTATATCAGTGTGTCTGTTGTGCCTCAGTTTCTGTGTTCACGCCGTCCCCACGTCGCTAACAGATTTAATGAACTCGAGAGTCAGTTCAGGGATTCCCGACTCGGTTCCCATTGAGAATTATAAACAGTTTGCGGCTGCCAGCGTGAATTTGACTTTCCTTTTTACGCGGTGGTTAATATAAGCCCTTCGTCGACAGAAGCATTAAGGATGCGATGGCAGTGTAAAATGAGGCTCGTCGCTCCTGTGTCGACCCGCCGCGGTGGCTCAGTGGTTAGGACGCTCGGCTACTGATCCGGAGTTCCCGAGTTCGAGCCCGACCGCGGCGGCTGCGTTTTTATGGAGGCAAAACGCTAAGGCGCCCGTGTGCTTTGCGATGTCGGTGCACGTTAAATATCCCCAGGTGGTCGAAATTATTGCGGAGCCCTCCACTACGGCACCTCTTTCTTCCTTTCTTCTTTCACTCCCTCTTTTATTGCTTCCCTTACGCCGCGGTTCAGATGTCAAATGATATATGAGACAGATACTGCGCCATTTCCTTTCCCCCAAAACCAATTATTATTATTATTACTCCGGTGTCGGCACGTCCTGTCCTTTCCTTCTACACTCTTCGTTGTTAGCACTGACTGGCGCCATCCGTCCCTGTGCACCTCTAGAGGCTGTTCTCAGTGCGAGCAGCAGCCGAGGCGTGCGAACCCGAAGCTGGCACCACCGCCGCGGCAGTGCAGCGCCAAGTGGGAACGCGCGATCATCGACCGCTTCCCCTGCGGGACATCATTATCATCATCATTTGGCCCGCGGGTACTTGGAAGGAAGCGGAGAAGGATGGGGCCGCATAGATGGGGTTGGGGGTGGAGGAGCGAACACAAAGGGACCATTACGCGAGATACCGAATAGACATATCGGTTAGACGAGGCATCGTTTGCTCGGCTGTTCCCGCGCGTGTAGTAAGTTTGTACGTGCATGTCTCTGCTAGCGTCCGCGAGCACACGTCGTGCTGGCAATCACGCGTGCTATTCGCGATGCTTGGATGCCATCGTGTGTGTGTGTGTGCTTGCGGCCGCAGTTACATGTGTTTGTGACACCGCGTCGGCCGCTGCTGCCTCGCCAGAGGAGAACGCTTATGTGCCGGCCAGCAACTGCAGCGTGGTATGCGAGTGTTTGTGTGCGTGCGTGCGTATAGCCGCGTACACGTAATAGGCTTGCAGCGTTGTAGTACTGGGCGCCCCCTCGCGCCATCTGGGGCCGAGTTGAGGCGCTCATTCTTCGCGGCTCGGCTTTGTTTTGCTTCGCGCCTGCTGCAGCGCTGGCCTGGTGGACGGCCGTGTTCCGCCGCGCGATGGGTAAACAAAGAAGGGCGGCACTCTTGGGGCGGCCTGTCTCGCTGGCGTTTGGTCCCGGCCCAGAGAAAAGAACGGCCTGGCAGGAAGGGCAGCAGCTGTGTGAGAGCGGTGGGGGAGGAGTGACGTATACGCCGTTGTGCCGGCCGGTATTAAAAAAGCTGGCAGCACGCGTCGCACGTCACTACGGCAGACGGATCACTCATCGCGAAGGTCTGGCCTCGGCCCTCGTGTGCTCCTTCTGGGTCCGTTGGGAGGAAACGAGAAAGAAATAGTCTGTGTGCAAAAGCAGTCTGTGTACTGGTGCGCATAAAACTGATGTCCACTTTGGAAAGTAGCGTGGGCTTAAATTATCCGCACTTATTGAGATGCTTGCCGCGAAGATATGTCCGGGGAGGTCCGTACTCGAGGGCAACGTAGCCAGTGTCGCACGAAGAAAAAAAAAAAAAGGCGGGTTGGGCTCAACGCCTTTGTACATCTTGCGTCGTCATGCTTACGCATCTGTTTATAACAATACTTTCCGTTTATATAGTGGCAAACATGTTGATACCAGAGCAGGGCGACTATACTGACCAACTCGCTGAAGATGTAAGAACTATGTCCCACCTATATGGCCCAATGTTGATCAAATTTTTTAGTGAATCGCGCCCAACTACAGGAACTACGTGTCAGAATACGTTCATTAAACTGTAATAACCGCCGGTGAACGGATGCAGTGTCCGGCTGCACTCCTGCTCACCAGGGGGACGCGTATTCAGTTGTTGGGGCTGCTATGCCTCATTTGAGTGACGTTAATAAGTACTCTTGTAAATGTATTAAAAGCACCGCGCAAAATTTGTGCTCGCTGTGGTCTGAACGGAGTTGTGGCAGCGAGAGAGAGAGAGAGCTGCGGAGCATTAACGTGGACGTCCTTGTGATGCGCAGAGTTCTTCAGGGAGCTGCTGAAGACCTCGAAGAAGGACTTCCACGGCATGTTCCTGCGCACTTACGGCATGCAGTACGACACCAACTCCTACATCTTTCACGACATGTTCGAGCAGCTCGAGAAGTACTACCGCACGGGAGGTGTTGACTTGGTGGACGCGCTGGACGGCTTCTTCCTCGAGCTGTACCGCAAGATGTTCCAGGTGATGAACACGCAGTACGCGCTCAGCGAGCGCTACCTGCAGTGCGTCAGCGAGTACCGCGACGAGCTGCGGCCCTTCGGCGACGTGCCCCAGAAGCTGACGCTCGAAGTGAAGCGCTCCTTCGTCGCCACGCGCACCTTCGTCCAGGCGCTGGCAGTCGGCAGGGACGTCATTCAGAGCGTCATGGAGGTACGTATGTGCACCCCCCGTCAAAAGTTCACTTGCAGTGGGGTGAATGTCCAGGCCTTGTGTGCTCCGTGTAGCGGAGCGTTCAAGAAATCAAGGATAATTCAAGAAGAAATCTTTTCCTAGCATTTCAGGGTCCTTGGTTCTTTAATCATGCCGTGATGGCTCCATTATGCGGCTCAAGCGAAAAGCCTTTGGCCTGAAGGCTTTGGCCAAGACTGCATGCGCGTCCACTCTCCGTGCTATATCCGGCACGCAGCTGCGACACGTTCTGTTTGAATGAAGTCCTCGGGGCTTAGGTAATTTAATTCACGGAGCGTGAGTTAGAACAGCGTGTTCCGCGATGCGTTTCCGCGGTGTGCACTGACTACTGCGCATGCGTCGTGGCACGTGAGCATGCGCGCGCGCCCCCTCGAGGCAGTAGATGAGCGGAACGTACCGTGTTGGGCAATTCTTCCAGCGCTGTGCATCTCTGTGCGCTGTACAGAGATTCCTCGTTAATCTTAGCTCTCCCCGCGGCTACCGTGCTCGCGGCACGGTAATTCAGAATTTCGAAAGGGTGGTCCGGACGGAGACGAATTTCGTCGCACGCTATGCGGCCGCCAGCAGTGGTGCGTTTGCGTAACGCGGGAAGCGTGTGCCATTGTGCGTTGTAGAGCTCCGCCCTAAGACCCATGTCGGGCGCTGTACCGTCGACGGGGATCTATTCAATAATTCTCCGGCTTTTCTTTCCTGCGGGCGGCCAGCATGCGTGTTCGTTCTCACGGATGCGCCCAAATCGGTCGCTATTTGCGGAGCATCACGGTCTCGCTGTCGTCACGCCATGCCGAACAGAGAGCGGCCCGCCGCGCGCGCCTTTCGGCCCCAGCTTGTGGATGCGAAGGTCGAGCCCCCAACTAAATGAGGCGGCCTCCCTTCTTGCTTGCTGTAGACTCTCCCTCACCCCCCTCCCCGCTTTGAGGTTGCTCAGGATCATTCAAGCGGAGAAAGTTCCGTTCTCTCGCTCTCTCATTTTTTTTTTTTTCGCTAGTAGTTGCAGCAGGTGAATTGCTATCAGTGCCCTCAAAGCGCCCCCCACGCAACAGGGCTTGATCTATTCACCTACTCATGCGTGGAGAGACGACTGGGCGCTCCCTATCGCTCAGAAAAGGAGCCTGGCCCTTGCGTGTGGAATTCTGTACCTTACGCTTCCAGATACGTGAACTCCATGGGAGAGACGACAAAAGAAACAGCTAAGTTTGGGGTCATCTGAGTGGTGTGCGTGCGTGTGTGCTTGTTTGTGCTTCAGAAAGTGATGCTTATGTCATTCCATCGCACAATTAAGTTAGGTGCTCTGGATCAGCAGCATAGATTTCCACGCCCGAGTCACGGGCTCCTTTTCTGAATGATGGTGGATCCAGCCATCTCTCCATGCTCGAGTGGGTGAATGAAAGCTCTGCTCCAGTATGTCACATGGTTGCTCAAGATGGCAAAACAAAGTGAAAAAAAAATCGGGGGTAGCTGTATGGGCCACTCTTGGCAGAGGAGGTCTTATTCTCACCAAGTATTGACTTTTTTTTTCATGGAAAAGAAAAGGGGGGTCCAGTGGCGTTTTGACGAGCAAAATTTCTCGACGGAATGGGTGCATTTGTTCCCTACTCCCTGCTCTTTAGCCTTTTCCTCAAGGGGACACTGAGACAACCCCAACCTGTTATTGTTCTCAGTAAAAAAATTATTATCTGGCTCCTTGTGGCTGTGCTGCTATTTGTCTGGCAGCCAAGTATGCACTTATTGGCAAGAAAATTTGATTTAAAAATCTTCCCGCTAGTCGATCCAAACTCGTGATGTCCTTACCAAAAAGGACACGTTGCCACCATATTGAAGTGAATGGTGGTGTAGCGTACCCTTTGGGATCAGCACCCTTCCCCAAATTCGTTGTTGGCTCAGGCATTTTAGTTACAAATTTGGCTGGAGGTGGCGACACCTTTATGTCGTTTCCTGGTCTTTTCTTGCTTAAAAGAGCTCAGTTTTCGCTAAGAATGGTCCGTTCATGATCATAACGCGGTACCTTATCAATAGAGGCCAACTTTTAATTGTACTGTATTTATCCTTTGATGTACCTCTACGTATCCTTTAAATTGCCCCTGCAGTAAGTGTGTCCGACCGCGGTGGCCGCATTTCGATGGAGGCAAAACACTAAGGTACCAGTGTCCTTTGCGGTGTCAGTGCACATTAAAGATTCCCAGGGGGTCGAAATTATTCTGAAGCCCTCCACTACGGCACCTCTTTCTTTCCTTTGTCCCTCCTTTATCCCTTCCCTTACCGCAGTGGTTCAGGTGTTGGCCCGTATGTGAGGCAGATACTGAGTCATTACCTTCCCCAAAAACCAATTTTCAATTTTTCAAATGTGTTTTTATATGTCTGCTGAACCACACATTGGAGGAGATTCAGAGTCGGCAAGTACCTGGCTATTCAAGTTGAAATATCAATATGCGCTGAACACATTTCTAAGCACTTTTCAATGCATTCTTCTAGGTAGCATGACATCCTGAGTTTGGATGCAAACGATGTTTTGTTACTGTTCCTGACTAAACATTGCCAGTGCCTTGAATGAAGTGGCTGTTTGTGAAGTTGTTGGAGAAAAAAACAGTGTCACTTTCTTGGTGACTGCTACACAATATGTGTCATGTTGAAGTCTCACCAATCTGTGTTGTAATGATTGTTCCAGGTTGGTCCCACGGCTAACTGCAGCCATGCACTTATGAAGATGAGCTACTGCCCGCATTGCCACGGCCTCCCCAACCTGAAGCCCTGCTCGTCGTATTGTCACAGCGTCATGCGTGGATGCCTAGCACACCACATGGAGCTGGACACCGAGTGGGGCTTGTTCATTGGTCAGTATCCCTCTGCACGTGCAACAGTTCTCCTTGTTTTATTTTATACCTACACGGTGTCGCTCAACCTGTGAAGTATGCTTTCTCCTTTCAATTGTAGTAAAATCATGCTGATTCAATATTAGTTAATTTGAAATTGCAAATAATTTAGAGTTTGTGGTCCCGTATATTGTGAAGAAACTTTACGGGATAATTCCAGCCGGCAGCTCACACCCAATTCGAATACCCAGGGTGCTATACGTGAACATTTGAGCTTGTTACAAACTTGGGAACACCCAAGTTCGACTGGTAACGAAGGATTGCGCCGCCCTGCATTATACAGTGCGGCAGTACGACTTAGCGTGCGCTGCAGCTATATCACGCTGGCCAAAGCGACACTCTGTAGTTCACCATTGCCTGGCCGCCATTCGGCAGTGATAGGCGCGCTCAGGCCCCACCGGCAGCGACATAGATTATAGTTTCTATTTCGAGTATACCGCAGGCGGCATCGCCTCAACTCGTTGCTACAAAGTACTCCGTGCCATGCCCAGATTGGCCAGAGAGGTAGGATAGACCGCGCGCACTCTTCATTGTCACTCTTGTTGAAACGACAGCCGTTTCTTTGTGTATACCTGCATTGCACCATGACACTGATGCGATGTATCCGATCTTGGCTACCGCCTCAGCACATGCTGACAAAGTCGGAGGATAAAAGGGCCAGCGAGCGGTGAAGAGCTTTTCCAGTAACCGAGTTACATCGGGAGTGATGTGCGACCATGGTCTGCATACAGTGTGATAGAATTTGAAGGTTATCACTTGAGGTCTAAACTCTCCAGATAAACTGCTCTAATGCGGTTTATTGTTGCAAGAAGGCTGAAAGGAATGCATGAGCTTAGCTACCCAAAGAATTCCTCTGTCCTGCACCGTCATTTGTATTGCAGGCTAAGAAACCGTCACAGCAGGGAACATTTATTGGTCTTGTTGGCCGACAGAAACCCAATAACTTTAAAATCGCTGTAGACTGTACATTGAAACCAGTACGATGAGAGAGCCCAATTTAGGAGGAATTACCCGTTGAAACATCGACCGCAGATTTGTTGAATGTAATGGTAGCAAAATTTGGTGCTTACCTTTCTTGTTTTGCTTCTATTTCAGTGCATTCAAAAACCCACCTAATTCAAATATTCAAGTTCTAATAATTCAAATAATTTGAATTAACTCTTTCTTTGCTCCAGGAAAACAAGTAATTTCAGAGGCGTGTGTATAAAAAATTTTTCCGTCAATTAATTTAACTATTTTTCTTTATTGCAGCACATCGTAGTGTAACAGAATTCTCTTTTTAATGATGCTCAGAAAAAAGCTATATATATATATCTCTTACGAAAGAAAAAAATCTTTGGCAAAGTTTGGGAGACTCACAAAAATTTTTTAAATATTAAACACATTATATCGGAAATTAGGAGAATGAAAAATCTAGAATACATGCTTTGTGCATTACTATACAGAAAATTAGCATTCAAGTAACGCAACAAAAATCGTTCACGTGCAGCGCTTTGGGCTACTCGCAGTGCATTGCCTAGGTGGGCCCCAGGCTGTCTTGCAGATAACTCTGTCCGCTACACTGCTGGTGGCGTGGAATCGTTCAGAACATGACCGGTACCTTCAAAAGCCGTGAATTTCCTCGGTAATGGTGGAAACGAAACGTATAGATGGGCACCAGTTGATAGTCTGGGCTAGGAGGAGCAATCACCACCTCTATCTGAACTAAAATAAAACTGATAAGCACCATCTTTTCACACAAAACTCTTGCAGGGTCAGTGCCAGAAGAGGACACCACGTTAAGCACCATGCTTGCACAATCATTACATGTTGGCAGGTTTTGTACAAGTTTAAAAATGCTGCCTCATGCGGCTGACCAAAAAGCAAATTCAGAAACTTAAGTACAGTCCTTTTGCAACACGCTGAATGGGTTTATGTGTCCAGAAAAATTGCTCAGAATGGGACATTTTGCACCATCGGTCAAGTTGAACGATTTGAATAGATGCGGTAAGTAAAGAGTTAAAGAGGTTGTACTGTAATTCATGTCTGATAACTATATTGCATGTCTCATTGCATGTGTTCTTTCAGTTCGTGAGCGTATAAATGCTGTGTACTAGAGTGCACTAGGAAAACATTAAGGGTTTATCAATCTGGATAAACATTAATCAGGTTCAATAAATAAGTTGTTTGAATCAACAAAGTTCTACTATAGTGCCAAGTGGGAAATAAGAAAATAAGTCTAGCATAGTTAAGGTTGTACATTTAGCTTTGGCACCTTAATTATATCTCACTGTTAGAGCATTTTTTTTCTTCTCTGCAGATGCCCTAATGAACTTGGCAAATCGCCTCGAGAGCTCTTTCAATATCGAGTCAGTGGTGAACCCAATAGGAGTCAAGATATCAGAAGCCATCATGGACTTCCAAGAGAACAGGGCAACCATTTTGCAAACGGTGAGCAAGTGGCAAACATCCTTATTTGAATCACCTTTGTTCTTCTCTCCCCCCACAGTGGCTGCATACGCAGGCATCTTTAAGCCCACAAGCCCTCATGAGTCACTGATCCACGGTATATGTGTCTGTAGCTTCGTGCGCGTCGAGCACCTGGCCCATTGGAAGGAAGCGAAAGATACATTCCTCATGGCATGGTGCTAAAGCTTTAATGAAGTTAGCATGCGTCACTGAATCAACAGCACTTCTAAGCAGCTGGGCTGATAACTACACAGGGTGAATTCAAAATATGCAGGCCTATGCACATATGTCTGCACTGTCAGTTGATGCGTTTGTGCGGTGCTGACACTCTGGAACTCTGGAGGCCTATGTGGTCCATTGTTTCCACCCACCATGGCTGCCGAGTGTCAGCTGTTGTCTCACAAGCATAGGTTGGGGGTGGGCTGATTAATGAGGCCATTCACCTGGGATGATTTGGATTTAAACTCATGGATGAGCATGAGCCTGATTGAGTCCATTTAAGCCCTAGTTCAAGTGAGCCTGAGTGAATCAAAACCAACTTGAGTTTGGGCGTATATGAGTCTCGTAAAAGGATAACAAGGTGAGCTAGTTGGTGTGCATGCATTCTTGAATTTGAAAAGCGTGAAGGCCATTTCGGCTACATCAGACAGGAGCTGTGTTCTGCTATCACCTTTGCACTCTTTAAAATTTATGAATCTTCATCTTTTGTTCTGTGCTCACAGCGGCTCCTTTGCACACTGTGGCCCAAAAATGCATTTGGTCAATTGGGGTTTCCAATTCGATCCAATTCGAATGTCCAGTTGCTTTCAATCATGTATTTGGAACCAACTGAAACCTCCAGTTGAGACAATTGGAACACTTGGATTCCATTTGGTTTGGAACTAATTGGTTCTAATGGGAATGTCCAATTGGTTCCATACAGTTGGATTCAACTGGACATTTCATTTGAAAAGCCCAATTGGACACGATGGTTTTTTTTCGCCTGAGCACTGCCGTGAGTTCTGTGGTCATGCTTGAGTGCAGTGGCCTTCCTGCATTTTACGAAGACTGTGTATTTGGGGCCTGCATCCCTTATGCATATGGGAAATGACAGAAGACATGTGTCCTTCATTTTCTGCCTCACGCGGCACAGCTCTACGACAAATGTGGCAAGCTTCGACTGGCACGACGTGGGAGTGGCCAGGAGCTTCACTTTGAGACGCTCAAGTTTGGTGGTGCTGGTGGTGGCCAACAGCCTGCCATGCGACCAACTACAGCGGCTGGAACCAGCATGGACCGGCTGGTGCAGGGCATCAAGAAGCAGATCCGTGCCACACGCTCCATGTGGTCCCAGCTGCCCGACCGCTTATGCCGCCAGCCCTCTGCGCAGCCTCCTCCCACTGAGGAAGACTGCTGGGATGGACTCAGCCGTGCAAAGTAAGAATTGGCGTGGCTGCCTTTAAAAATTCTGTAGTAACTAAGGCGATCCACGGGGTGTGGTAGAAGACGCCAATAATTGCAGCTGCTGTGTGCTTCTTTCTTCCTCGTGCCTATCTAGCGCTGAAATTAATTTGGAATCCTCCACTAAAGCATTGCTCATTGCCTGCATGCATCTTCGAGGCATTAAACTCCACAAACCGCACCATGCCATACCATATGAAAAAGCGCAGCACAACATGGGTGCATGTATTTGTTTAACATGAGCAAGGTTGGTATAACCTTGTGGATTTGCAACAACTTAAAAAAAAAAAGGGGGGCTACACTCATAAGGCTGACATCGATGGCCAACATGACCAGATACCAGCCAGTAATGACCCACAGGGAGGAAAGGGAAATGAAAATTTGTAACTTCGAACTGATTGACCACGTACCCTCTTAGAAGAAAAAATGGGCGGTGGTTTAGCTTCTGTTAAACTTGGAGTGATGCAATAGCTACAGCTGGCTGAGTGGAACTTGCTGAATTGAATTTCAAAGTCAGTCTTTTGCCGCTCCATTTCGCTGGGTGTTCCTTCTTCATCTTTGTCCCACTTGACATGGTGCATGCGCACAGCTGTGGCAGCTCGGTTTCGCCGGCGTGCCGCGCCGCTGGCAGCAACAGCTGCTGTGCACGACGTGGCTCGTCACGTGACCAACCACATGATCAGCCACGGCGCCGCCACGCTGAAGGCTCGAAATGCTACCGTAGTGTAGCTATCGCTACAAAATAAAAAGTTCATAGCCATCCACCAACCCCTAAGCTGCAGCAGTGCAAACTGTTATATGGTCGGATACAACTTAAGTCTGCAGTGAAGCACCTCCCACATTCAGGATTGCCACACAGAATTCCTCCACGACAAAAATGTAGTCTGTAAAATATTTCTTATTACCTAAACAAGAAGCTAATTACAGGAACAGATTATAAGCTCTAGAATTTTGATGCTTGGCTTGTTTACCGTAGTCAAATATTAATAAGTTGATTTCGTTTACTATTTTGATTGGCCAGTGGAGTAATACAGGACGCCGCAGATCGCCGCCCAGTGTTACAAACTGCTGTTTTCTTAAGTTGTATCTGACTATAGTCAAAGCACTTAGAAAGGGATCACTCATTGCACAAGACAGAAAACAATGGCATAACCTGCGTACATCCATGAAGCATGTCCTCCCTATTCATTTGTATCTCCACATACCTGACCCTTATGCTAGAGCCAGAAGCATTCACCAAATGACTGAGGATGCTTTCATTAGATTTGGACCTGTGGGTGCGGCCAGTAAAACTGCACTTATTGAACTGCAGCATCGTTTGTTGGGAAGATATCGTAGTTAAAATGGCCTGTTAGCATGGGCCAAAACACATTGGGAACCGGATAGGAATCCGATTTTTTCTATTTGGTTTATAATTGTTTCTCATTTTGTTTTAGCCAATTTCTATTGACCTTTTTTTAAATGGGGGCATAAACTTTTGGCCATTCCCCGTAGCGAAGAAATGACAGAGATAGCTTTGCCGCTGCTAGAATTGCTGAAATTGCAAACTTTCGCTCACAGCTCACTGTGCCTGTAGTTCAGAAAACAGAGAAGATGCATGCTACTGTTACCTCTTCCTATTTCCCACTCTTTCCTCCCTTTCTTCTGGAATGCTTGGCTTCAGTCGGTCTTGCCAAACTGCCAATGGGCTAAGCGGAGATGGCATTCCTATCTTTTCATTAACATACTGTCTTTGCCAGAGGTGACTAGGCAACGTTCTTTGCTTCTCTGCCATGTAGTGGAGCCTTATTGCATCTCTGAAGATCAAAGGGTCTCGAAGTGTGATGACAAGGGCTGTCCTTGCCTTCCTCAGATTTAGAGCTTAGGGGGTGCCATAAGTGCTCCGCTACACTGCTAAGATCCCATTGCTTTGTTACTTTGACAAAGACAGTACATAATGCAGTAAAGCAAAAAAGCAGTAAATTACAAGGCAAAATTCAATGGTGCAAATGCTAGTTTCTACTTTTTCATTGCACACCTATACATTCGGTCAATCCTATACAAGTCCGTAAAATGTACAATTCATTTGTTATGCGATTTAGGTTTGTTTTGCTTTATCAGCTTATGCAGTAATTGCACTGTTTAAATATCTGCAGTCACTCCTTGGAATTAAAACAGTTTGCCCACTGAAGGGTGCCACTTTAAAGCAGCTCGAAGTTTGTGTGGGGTGCTTGCCATTAAGCAGTGTTGATTTGACCTCACTCTCCAACCTGCATTTTAAAGCACTGTCAGCCAATTTTCTGCACGAATTTGGACCAACTGTTTTGGCCAATTGGTAGCAACAGGGTCAGCGGTCGAGCACATGCCGACTCTTGCCTTCATTTGGCCACCAACTGTTGTCCCCAATTCATTAGCATCTACCAATTGTAAACTGGCCTTGTTCACGTAGGTGAATCAAAATTACTTGAAGGCCAAGCTGCTTGATTGGTAAAGGAGGTCTACAGTTTTGATGAGGATTCTGATTACTGGAAATTGTCCGTCAGAGTTAATGCCTTCCTTATAAGTGCTAGATCTAGGTTGTGTGGGCTCAAAGCAGCTTAACAATATTAAATGTATTGCCAGTTTGGTCTGTGAAAATTTGCTCTAATTTATGACATTGATATCAGCATGATGCTACTGATTATATATAGCTTTATAGCTCATGCCTTTATCTGGATCATTAAGGGCGACTACTAAAGCTCTGAATAATGTTATATCATGATCAACACATTTGCAGCCACCATTCATAAGGCATTGTAGTGCAGCAGTTTCTAAGCTTGAGAGGTCGCTCAATTTCGAGACTAATCAAAAGTGATATGCTTGAAACAGCTTCAATTCGTGTTTGGCATCATTGTGACTCACATGTGATGATTGACGGCCGTAAAAGAGCCTCATTTACTTCATTCAAAATGTGTTCTTGCCGACTATGCAGGTCTGAAGGGAACCACACAGTGACAGGAGGCAAAGCCCGAGGATCACATCAGCAGCTGCAGCACCAACTTCAGAGTGGCCATAGGGCAAGTGGCCATGAGTACTCAACCAGCAGTAACGTGGTCGTCAATCAGCTTGTGCTCACTCTCAAGATCATCACTAACAAGCTGAACTTGGCATATGGAGGCCATGATGTCCAGTGGCAGGACACCGGTCAGTGGCAAAGCTTTGTCATGAATTGCACCACAGTTTCCTGCATTATTTGATGTAACCTTCACATGTCTGCATTTGTAGTGATGTTCGCTCTTTTTATGTAGATGCATTTGTTCTGACCTTATTTTAAAGTTACACATGCAAAGTTTAGTCTATAATGGCTATGCGTATGCTGTTGTTGTGTGGCTGCTAGAATTGTGTGTTTGAGTGGATTCTGGTTGAGATATGCATACATGAATGAGCTGAGAAAATCTGTTTGCCGCCCACCTGAGATTCGGTTTATACGGGAGTGTACGAAATTAAAATATATTTCTATGTAGCGTGACTGATGTGTAGCTTGGCAATGTGTGTGTAGCAGCTTCCCTCTAATTCATTATCAATAAATTTGCTTCCCTAATACCAGCTATTAGTAAAGTGCATTGCTAGCACACTCAATGATGTTTAGTTGCACAGAATTCTGTTAATTCAAACTTTCCTATTGTTTAACTTTGTTTATTTAAATAATCTGCCCTTGGGTCCTGTCAAAACCAGGTGTATTAGAAAGGCTTCTCTTACGTCGAACTCTGCATAACTCAAGCAAGTTGTCAGTTACTTCATGCTCAAATCATTAAAGATCGACTGTGCTGTCGCACTAAAAGCCAGAGCCCTGTTTCAGTTCTCTGTCCTCTTATACACCCCTAAAGCACTGTGACTCTTTGGTAGCTTACGGCTAGTCATAAATAAATATGACATCATGACTCCGGGAAACATGTAAGCACGCCGTAGTGCCATCTCTTGGGTAGAGACTGAGTTAAACAGCGCATTTGCAGGCACTTACGGAGGTTGTTGTATATGCACAGCAAGAAATTCCTGGAACTTTCTTGTGTCGTCGAAAAAACGAGGCCAATACGCTCAGCCTACCCGGTACCCCTGGATGATTTTTTGCCTGCTTTACTGATTCCTTCGTAAACCGATCCACAATTCCAAAATGTTGCTGAGCAGAGCTGTATTTTTAACTTTTAAGCTGCAAGCATGCTTGGAGGCATCATTTCTGCATGAACCATTACCCTTAAGTGTACAACAAAAATCTATGCATTCAGGGCTGTCAGTTTTGGCATTTACAGCAATGTTTAAGCGTATTCAAATGTAATGTCTGTGTTACTAAGTTTTCAGGTGGTCTTTGAAGCATGTGGGAAACATTCAAAACAACACAAGGGCTGAAGGAGTTGTTGGCTATCAGTAACTTAAACTCGAAAGGGACCGTAAATTTGTTCGAATTGAGGTCTGACTGTTAAATACACTTGATATTGATGTGACTAAACCAACAGTTTGAAACACAGTAGGTTTTAATTAAGCGAGTTTGAAATAACGAGAGCCAACTGCACCATCTTTGACCTTCTGCTTAATTAACTGTGTCTACTTGCCTCTGTGGTGGTCCATTGCAGCTGACCTTGATGACATGGGCAGTGGAAGTGGGAGCGGAAGCGGTGACGACGAGTATGAGCCTGCTCCAACAATGACCACACCTGACATCTTCTTCACCGGCTCACTCCCACCATCCCGAGCGGCGCCCAAGCACCCTGTGACTCCACACACCAGCTCTGCCCACCGTGTGGTGTGTGAGGCTCCTCTGTTTCTCGTTCTCATGGCCCTGTTGCTTCTCAAGACGTGCCTGAGCAGCTGCAGAAGCGTCTGACGTTTGTTCCTGACCTTACATCATCACTTTGACCCAGCAACTGCAGCAGCGCCTGCCTGCTGCCACAATAGTGCCTGAGCAGAAATATAGGATAATAGAAAGAGCCCTGTATGACGACGACAGCAACGGCGGCTGCGCTGCGAAATGACTCTCGTGTGTTGCTATCGTGCCTGTGATGACGCTGTGTGGTGAGACTTCTTCTGGACACCTGTCACTCGTCTCTGTCAAGGGTAAACCATTTTGTAGTGGTTCTATGGGCGCATGTGAAGTATAAACATTTGCGTACAGCTCTCACGAACTGGGACGCCAGCTCCAGCTTGAACTCGGAAGAGAGTGGCAAGTTGTGAGGTGTGGACACTTGCCAAAGGTGCGATCAAAAAGACTGTGTGGTGATGGGAGGAAATGTGTCAAGGAGGCTGGTTTGCAAAAGCCACCGCCCAGTTTTTTTTTTCTTCTGTACTTTATATTCTTCAATGTGAGTGTGTGCACCAATTAGCATGTGTGCACGAGAAGGCATGAGTGGAATTTGTCACAAATCAAAGAAGTCTCAAGTTGCAGAAGATGCTGTATAGCTTTCTGAAAAGCTTGTAATCATCGCAAGTTTTTTGTTTTCATTTGGCATGCCAGGAATCGAAGCATTGCAGGCCGCAGAACTCGGTGGAATGTTCATATGCCTCTTTGTTAACAATAGAATGCATTTAGCTCACTGCTAGAACTTATTTTTTGCATGCAAGATGTGCTAAGTCAAGTCATCGCACCGTATTGTTTTCATTACAGGCTGCATGCCTTGGTGCCGTTTTAACTGAGCTGTGTATTTATAAGTTTCAAGCTACACAACAGGTAGTTAATATTAAATGCATTAATCAATATGTGCTTTAGGAGCTGCATCCTAGCCAGCCTTAGTAATAGGTGTTTACAACCTGGATTTGCTTTCGTCAATGTATGATAAGTATTGTCATACTCATCAGATTTGCATGACTCTATGTTTTTGCTCTTCAGCATTTGAACCAGAAGACTCGGATGACACAATCGTTCTTACTCTGTAATGTTGCCCAATAACTTTCTTGGCTAGGTGTATACTGAAAATATGACATCACAAACAGGCTCTTATTCATTTATGGATGGACATTTCTTCATGTTAACGATAAGATGCAAAGGAGGGCATGTCTCACACTTCTTACAAGTTGCAGTTTTGTTGTTTGTAGAGTGAGGCAGCAAGATCTGCTAAGTAATTATATGCTAGCATTTTCAACACATCTTGAATGTGTTTGATGTCCTAGAGCGATATTTACATTAAGTGCCTGAATTGTAAATTGCACCATTATTATGTGCTCTGATCGCAACAACGTTGTATGAATAGATTCCACTCTAACTTTTCTTTGTGCTTACAAGTAGCCTGCTGATTATACTTCTTCAACGTAAAGTATTTGAGTGCCTGGAAAAGTTAAGTGCAGTCTTGAGTAATGCAAATCATTTTTATGATATTTTCTTGAGCTTTTGCTTGTCTGCAGCATTTCTCCAAAAAATGTAGGGCATTGCTGAATGTGTAGAATGTATCACATTTCTTTGTTGCATCTGATTGCATTGAGTGGAATTTTTGCACCCTCTGTCAGGGGTTAATAATGTATGCTTTTACGAATCTGTTTGCATACTGATTAACAGTTTACCTTGTGTGTGTGTGTGTGTGTATAGAGGGCTGCTGGACTATTTTTTGCAGAGTTAGATTCACGTGGTGGGAGCCAGAATGTCTAAAAGGCAGAGGTGACCTTGACTTACAATTTTTTTTGCACGTAAGTTCTGAAAGCTGCCATCAAATTATGTTGCTGTATTATTTATTGCAGCTCTGTTCTTGAGGCCAATACTTAGCCATGATTATGGCAATTAAGCTTAGCTCGTTACATGATCTAACTGGTGACAAATCATTTTGAGAGTTTAGGCATCTTAGCATGCAAAGTCTGCTTTTGAATAACAAAAAGCTAGAAAGGACAACACCTTCAAGCGCTGGAAGTGTAACTCTGTGGAACAGCACAGCCTGCAACTTTGTATGTAATATCACATCGTGATGAGCGCGAGTATTTCCTTTCTGCTGTCAAGTTAGCAGAAGTGTGAAAATTACAAGTGACTTTTCATGCTCGGCAATTGGCTGCCCCTACCTGTGATTTGATGAAAGGTTTATCCACACCAGCATGAGGGTGCTGTCAACTCTACATGAGCAGGTGCGCATTTTCGCAAGCATTGTTCAGTAGTGCAGTACATCTTCCAAATTGCAGCTTTTACTTCCAATACATGAAAAAGCTAACAGCAGTTTAATATGCTACAGTGAGCAAAGTGCATGTGGACGTGTTTATGTGTTGCAAAGAACTGAACATCTAAAAAAAAAACAAGCAAACAATTGCAGATAATGCCCACTTGGGCACAGCCAACCAGTTATGAAGGAAAGCTATAAAGCTTTCTCAAACAGTCACGGTTAAAGAAATATCTGATCTGGCCAGAGCATGTAGCTGTCATACTACTGTGGTGAAAGGACACATGACATTGTTTCATTGTAAAACAAAATTTGCCCAATCTTTTGAATGACATAAAAGCTTGAAAAAAAAACCAGTCACAAAAGACAATGGACAAGGGAAGGAGTGTACACGCCACGACTGGACTGTCAACTGTCTTTTGTGACTGTTTTTTTTTCAAGTTTCTATGAACCAACTGGCCCGCATTTCAACCCTTCAACATAAAAGCTGCATTTTCGCATTCATCGTTTTCAACAGGCAAAACTATAATGCTGTTTTTTTTATATCAAATCATATGCACAATGGCGTGCTGTATGACTTTAACCGTGCATTGCTTGTTGCAAAGGTCACAATTTTAAATTTTTTATACATTTATCATGCGGGGGGGGGGGGGGGGGGGGGGGGGGGGGGGGCAAAAGCAATTTTTAAATCTGTCTTAGCATTTTTACATGTAATTTGAATCTGTGCTGTTCATTACTTGTGCACTAAACACTAGCTTGTGTTCTTTGATTAATATAACTCATGGCAGCTTGCACTCTGGTTGTTTGTGTTGTCATCTGTTGATTCTGAAGGAGTTTTGTTTTAAACATGTTCTTCTTTAGCTCATATATGCTTACGTCTATTATATTTTATTTTGTAAAGAGCTGTGCAGGATCTGATGCACTGAGCACATTACCTCTACCTTTCATTTAGTTCTTTTCTGGGAGCATTCTTTGTGAAGCGCTTCCACATCTACAATTATTTATTGCTGCACATCGCATTATTATTTCTGTTCTTGTTTGCTTTCATAGTCACATTCCTGAAGCAGTAGTGAAGCAGTAATGATGTTGTTTGTTGTATGTTCTTTTTAGGTGTTTGCTATCAGTTCATTTGTCTTCTATGCTAATGTACTAAAACTAACACAGCTTTCGTTGCTTAGTCATGGCCATTCTCACATCATTTCTTGTAGTGATGTGAACTGAACTGGCATTTTAATTTTTCCAATGCTCAAAATTATCTAGGATGCTACCAAATCTGTTTAGAGTATACTAACTCTAGTTTATATTTCAATTTTTTTAAACAACTAAATACTGCACACTCTTACAATTTCTCACAAGACATTTTCAAGTTGAATAGCAAAGGCAACTTTCTTTGCTTGTCTCGTGTGCATGTTCGCACTGTAAATCAACCATTTAGGCAGTATACGTGTTTGATGTGCTATTTATTAGGTCTTGCAACATTACTGCAGTAGTGTACCCTCTTTTTTTTTAATATATATATATAGGTTTAGTAATAACTACAAGTTAGCATGTTTTTATTGTTGTAACTGCAATTCTTAAGCTTCTGTAAATGTTAAATTTTTTCCTTTTAATGTATGCATGGATGTTTAAGTGACTGTTTTGTAGTGTATGTATTTATGAAAGCTCAGCGTTCAATTTTTTGGGAAGGACCAGAGGCAAGAGTTCAAGAAAGAAAAAAAAACTAAGGGAGAGAATACATTTTTGTATGACAAAACGAAATGCTCTAAGCATTGCAAAAAAGGAGTGTGTATGTGTGTTGACCAGACTGATGATGGTTGTGATTATACTGACTATATACGTCGTTGGCAATGTTGATGTGTTCATTTTATTTTCTCTCACTGCACTGAGTTACATGCTAATCTAGCACGGTATGCTACATCCCGTTTGATTTTTATTGAAGTGCCAAACATGCACAGCAGAATAAATTGCTCTCTGCTGCAAGCTACCCTGACAGACGCTGACTTTGACTGACCTTTGTTGTGTGTGTGTGTGTGTGTGCTCAAACTTCTTTGTATGTATGTGTAAATATTTTATGTTCAAAATGAATGAAATCTATTGCTTTTCAAAATTCTGTTGTCTTGGTTGATCATTTACGCTTTTAGTCATGAGGTTTTTATATTATTTCTGCCCAGTTAACCGCCACCGTACTTTCTAGAAATTAGACACACGCACTGAACATTGCCACGCATGTGCTCCACAATGATCTGCCTCGTTGAGGACGCTGCAGCAGATTACTTTGGTTGCAGCCCCTACAGAGTGTTACTGCCCGGAATTCCTGCAACACTGTGCATTATATTTCCAATGCTTATTCCGTTACAAATGGTGGTTCAAAGTTCAAACACGCTTTGCACCACATAGTGCCACCAGTGAGACTACAATGCGATTATGGAAGGGAAGAAGTATTGCAAGCCTATGCACAACCATACGTTATGGTCTTGGTGTGCTTTTTAGGGTGAGCTTGACAGTGTAGATATACTGCGGAGATTCCAAAGCACGTACTTCGCCTCAAACCCATATATTTCGGAGCACACTGCTTTGTTGTGCTACAAAAATTATGGCATTTGAAGATGCATTTACAAGAACTCTAAATTTGTTCTGGGAAATCGGCCTTACACATTGGTTGTTTCTCTGCCCACTTTCTTCCCTATGTTGCATGACAGGTCAGGCATTCAGGTGAATGCGTCACATGTAAGGCCTTCAGGCGTCAGCCTTGTTGAGACGTTCGAAGCCACATGTGCTTGGTGGCCACGTTTCTGTTGCACTGGAGGTGGCGCTCAGCAACGGTGCCAAAGTGAGGCGATGGGTGGCGGCCGCCACCTCAAAAATTTGCTGGGCCGCATAAAAAGTAGCCGAGTGCTGCATTTAGACGTAGAAAAGGAAGATGATGCCTGATTATGCAGCCTGTATTACAGCCCGCTTTCCACACCTCTGAGTGGAGAGTGAGTGCATGATGCTCCAACTGTGTAGTTTTATTATTTTATTTTATAATTGTAAGCAGCCATGCCAAAGAGGCACCATTCCTTCAAAAAATTTCCTCCCCATGCCCTGTCCTCTCCACGCCACATCAAAATTCTCTGCCGGCACTCTACGATATTCTGAGAGGCATCCCAGTAAAAACCTTCATAATGAAAAAAAATAGAAGCTGGGGCAGCGGACTTTAGATGCAAGAGCTTTGGGATGAAAAGCCTGCGCAATGAAAAGACATTATCGAACTGTGTGTGCTGCACGGCAGCTTGACATTCAGTAGAATATGCTTGCTCGTGGCAGCGCACTCGGAGATCTGCAATCTTGTCAAACGTGCGGCTCTGCGCGGAAGTGTTAATGGTTTTTCCAGGCATGACATGTGGTTGAGTGCTCGCAGGCAGAGAATCACCCACAAGCTGCAGCTGAAGCGCACTGTGATGTGTGATCTAAAGCCCTTCCATGACATTTTCTGCTGACCAGCGACAACAGAGGGGCTTTAGTGTGATCCATACCGCAGCACAGCAGCCACTGCAATTGCTTGCTACGAGTGATGTGATTAGACCCGGAGGCGACACGCGCTCTTCTGCAGTCCGGCCATGCATGATCACGCTCACTTGTTTTAGGACGTGTTGCTGCAGCTCTTCAGCCAGAAGGGGACTTCACCGCAACCTGGAAAAGTGATTATCCTTGGTGATATGCCATTGCCAAAATCGCATGAGAACCTTCATTGGATGGGCCCGATTGAAGTTCTGCGTTTAGCTGCACCTGCGAAAGGAAGAAAGGGTAACTCTTGCGCAATCGATTTTTCGCCTGGTGCAGGACGAGTATCGGGCCGTATGCATTGAGGAGTGTATTGCAGCTTTAGCCAGGACTTCGACTGCTGTCAAACATGGGAAGGGGTTGGTTCATTGATCAACTTCCTAGCCTTGAATAACTTGCGATTGGTAACTGCTGATAAAAGAGGGTTGTTTTGTCGTCTTACCTGAATCGTTGTTTTCGGATAAACCGATGGTAGCCATCTAGAACTTTCGGCAAGAAAACAGCGCTTGTCCTGCGCTTTTCTACCCTTCGTCCCCATTTTTCGTCCTGTTATTTTTGAATATGTATCAACAATTCGCCCGCCTATAGCTAGCTATTGTGCCTCACCGCTTTCTTCCTCTGCCTTCGGTGTGCCTCTCCCTTTCTCTCCACTCTCCTCGCATTACTCTGTGTGGACGCCGTTACGGCAACGGTGCCGAGACCTCAGGTAATAGGTCATTATATTAACAGCGCTAGCTGTCACTGTAAATAAGCGCAATCAACCAGTTGAAAATTCTCACATGTACACTTATCACCAATGGACATGTATAATTACTGGTTAGTCAGTGGACAGAATATGTCTACACAGTAGGATGCAGACTTGCGCCGGCTTGTTCAGCCCTTCACACGGCCGATGTTGAACCATTGTGGTATTCTGTTAATAGCTGCTCCCCGAGGCTTCTTGACGGCGTTTTCGAACAGAGCCTAGAATAGAAGATTTACCCACCAAGTGAGTCATACTTGATATCATCTTAATGTTTAGTACATTTGCAGGTGGTAACAGTGCTAAGGCGTGTTTTGAAGCCCCATTATGCAATACATGACTCGTAAGGCTCGTAAGTACCTTCCCAATGCATAATCGCTAGCAGCTCGCCTGAACTAAAAGCATTTTATAGTAGGCAGATTCAGTGAGAGCGAATCGGACCGCAAATTCTTCCTGCATGAAGCCCACATTTACATTGAGTATGACCGGGCTTGCAGGCGTGCGGCTTTCCTGCCACAGCTGACATCGCCAACTCCACCTATTCGTTTATCGACAACTATTAGGCAGTTAGGTTAATAAGAAATGCATAAAATGGAAACCTCTATCGTCAATTCCCTGATGCTGGGAAGAAGCATTTGTAGAGCCATCACTGTGACTAGAGGTCTCCATTTCAAGCACGTGTACACTAGCGGCCTCTGGGGACACTGCGGCATGCATGCATGCATGACATGCAGAGCATACCTCTACACTTAACAGTGGCAACGGGGGGAGGGGGGTGGTTGAAACTTGCTACATTAGGGTACAACTTAAAAAAAAAACAGCATTTGCTAACTCTGGGTCATGCTTTGTGGCATGCTGTATTACTCCGCTCGCCAATCACAACAGGAAATGAAATCAAGTTTTTAATGCTTCACTACACTAAGCAATTAAGCCAGGTGTCAAATTTCTAGAGCTTGCAATTTTTTCTTGCGACTATAGGTTCTTAAATGTTTAGGTAACAAAAAATGTTTTAACGATGGATCACTTTTTGTCGTGGAGGAATTCTGTACAGCGGTCATGAATCCGACTACCGCACAGCGGCCACGAAAAACAGACGGTAGCGCCAATTCCTCCTTCAGTTACGTTCATAGCGAATGGTGTACGAGTTATCTCGATGGCAACGGGTGACCGAAACACGCACGAGAATTCGGCACCTGGCGGCAGCGGGACTCTCACCGGACAATCCGGATTGCTATAATGCCTGGACACAGGGTCCATATCATCGTTCACTTCTTGATTTCATCAAATCAGCCCACCTTTTTTTCATTTATTTAAGCATCTTACTCATCTCTCACTTCATAGTTTTTATGCCCTGAGGCAATAAACATCTCTTCAAAAAAACAAAAAAAAAACGCACGCGCGGGGGGTATTCGCATGACATGTGCTTCACGCTGTTGGAATCGGAGGGGTCTTTTGGTTGTCAGACTCGTTCAGCACCGCAGGTCCCGGCTCCGAAGGACGGTGTCGGACTCTGAACAAAGAAGGAAACTGTACAGTAGGTTTATTTTTACATATTTACAGTCGAGATAGGAGTTAATCTCTAGGCAACAAACCAGCAGCCCGTTAAACACCCTTAAAATTCCCCAGATCTCTGACTGGGGAATAAAGTTCGGAGAACGATGTCCAATCAAGTGAGCAGATGCAAATGCTGGTGGTACCACCCACGACAGGTGGCGGTGCTGATGCTCTCTCGCAGGTCGGTCGAAGGAAAGGAGAAAGGACAGTCCTCGAATACTGTCGCGTTGATGTCACCATTGCTGCTAGGTCGGCGCCCCCGTGGGAATTAAAGGAATTCCAAGCCGTCTCCCAGCAGGTGGACAGGGATAAAGACGCAACGAACACTGGCGTGTCGACTTCACCATTTTGGCGGGTTCGGCGCCACCGTGGGAAAGGAATGTCAAATCGTCTCCCTGCAGGTGAATGAATGGTCATGTGCTCCCCCGCCTGTTGTCCTAAACGAGGGAACTCTGTCGAGCTAGCAGCCGTTTTTCAATAATCACCCCTGTGTGACCGTTGAATAGCATCACTCAGTCGGGTGACCCGAGGGCAGACTCGGCCACCTGACGCAGCTGCTGTCGCCGCTGCTTCCGCGAACGTCAGTCCTCTCAGCAGCGTTTCTTTCCGATGACTCATCCGCCATCACGTTGGCCTTCCAGGGATTTCCCCCAGGTCGGAGCTCGCCGAACTCAACAGCTCCTACGCGGCCCAGAAAATCTCAAAGCGGCCAGCGCTGACGACCGCTGGGCAGGAAGCTTAGATGAGACTGGAACTGTGCAGAAGGGCTGGCTTCCAGAAATGTCATCCAAACTCGAACGTTCAACAAAGGAAGGCGTCAGCGGACTGTTCCCCGCGACAGGGCACTGCCCCACAAGCAAGCGTCCGGAATTCGCCAAAGATTCACCAGGCTTCCCACATCGACGACAAAACAGTTCACTAAAATGCGTTTTAATTTGGGTTAACTTTGTGCTGTCAAAGCGCGAGACATACACTTTGAGATCGCCACAGACGGACTGCTTGAACCGAGGTTAAAAAAAAAAAACAACAGAGGAGGAGATCCTACTAAGTTCTCCCGCTTACATCAATCTGCTCAAGCCATCAGCATTTCCTTGCAGTTTTCCCTCCTTGTAACGCACCGAGAAATTGTACTATTGGAGAGCTAGACTCCATCTGAGCAAGTGACTATTTTGGGGGGGACATCTGTCGCAGCCACGTTAGAGGGCAATATTCAGCCTCAAAGACGAACTTTGCGCCGTACAGGTAACACGACAACTTCGGTGCCGCCCAAACTAAACACGCGCACTCTTTTTTTTTTTCTGAAGCGCTGTGCGCTTCCTCTCTACAGGTCAGCTAGCGCGGCTGACGTACAGAATCGGGCGTGCTTCGTGGCCGTCGCCAACTTGGCTTAAAACAGCGCCCAGCTCTCTATCACTGCAGGCGCCACACTGGACTAAAAACTCTTTTTGCTATAGTCAGGGGTCCGGAGCAAGGGTCGGGACACGAGCGCTAGCTTCCTTCATGCTCTTGAAAGAGTTTTCTTTCACGTCATCCCAATGTACGTCAGTGGGTGCTCCCTTTCGTAAGGCGTAAGTTAAGGAGCTTGCAAGTTGTGAGTAGCTCGGGATATACCGCTGGTAGTATCCAACCAATCCCAAAAAGGAGCGAATGTTCGTTTTCGTCCGAGGCTGCGGAAATGCCGCGATCGGGGCAACTTTTAACTCGGATGGGCTCCTAGTTTCCTGGCCTACAACGTGGCCCAAGTACGTCACCTGAGTGCAACCACACCTACACCTTTCCGCCTTCTATGTCAGTCCGGCCTGTCGCAAACTAGAAAACGCTGTCTTTAGGTGCTCCAAATGCTCTTTCCAGGTGTCCGAAAAAATAGCGACATCATCTAAATAAGGTAGTGCATAACCCTTCATGTCCTTCAGTACGATGTCAATTAGTTTCGAGAAGCTGAAGGGGGCATTGTTCAACACAAAACTAAGCATTAAGGGTCGAAAGGTGCCTGCTGGGGAGATGAAGGCGGCGCACTGGCTCGCGCTTTCTGAGGGGGCTGGGGACTTGCCGATATCTCCGTACGAGATTAAGAGCGGAAATGGATTTTGCACCAGCACACGGACTAAGGCTGTGCGATGTCAGTGCACGTTAAAGATTACCAGGTGGTCGAAATTATTCCGGAGCCCTCCACTACGGCGCCTCTTTCTTCCTTTCTTCTTTCACTTTGTGACATTCCTTGTGTGTGCTACGAGGTTCCGCGTTCGACGGCGCGGCGTAGACGGAGACCCAGATGACAGCGGCATCATCAATTACCCAGCCATGCTCTTTGAGTGACGACCAGAACGAAGGGGTTTAAGCCCAACCGGACCCAACCGGACCCGCCGCCGCCGCTGCGGGGAAACGGGCTTTATCCTCCCCAATTGGCGTGGCGGTTCCAGGGGCGGCCCTCCCGAGCACATTCCAGGACAAGGGAACTGTCAGCGGGCCAGAGCGCGCCTTACCTTGAGGAGCGAGTGTCAGTTGATGGATGGAGAATGGAGGCCGGTGACCCGCGGGAACTGTCAGCGGGCCAGAGCGCGCCTTACCACAGCCGACGCTATGCGCTACCTCGAAGACAACCTTCTTTCCCTCGGACTCAACACGTGAAGGGGGCGAGACCATAAGTGCGGTGGTATGTTTGTGCGCCCAAGTGAAAGCCCTAGCCCCCCCCCCTCCTTCCCCTCCGGCGTGGGCGTCCTCACCCTAGGGAGTGTGGAGAAGAGGATATAAAAATCGACAAGCAGTACGGAAGAAGCACGCTCAGGACGACATCGTTCGCCAAGAGGGCCTTCAGCGCCGCAGCCCGACGGCGTGAAACTTCTGCCAGCAACCGCTCGAGCCCAACTCCGGAGCCACTCCATCGCCCCCATGAAGTCGTCGGCACGTAAGCTCGGACGCCCCAGCCTCTGATGTATAATCTTAATCATGTGTAATTATTGAATATATCTGTTTGTTTAAACTGAGCCATACGGTGTCTCTTTGCCTCTCCGTCCCGTGTGGACCTGCGCATTATGGGCGGTCATCACAACTTCCTGCTTTATCCCTTCCCTTACGGCGCGGTTCAGGTGTCCAACGACATATGAGACAGGTACTGCGCCATTTCCTTTCCCCCAAAACCAATTATTATTGTTATTATCACTCACCCTTTCTATCCTTTCCTCGATGTGGGGAATCGGGTATAGCTGAGCCCTGGTAATAGCATTCAGCTTTCCATAATCCACGCAGAGACGAGGATCTTTGCCTGGGGCCTCAACAAGAATCAGCGGCGAGGTACAGTCACCTTCCGCTGTCTCTATAACCCCCAACTCCAACATGCGCTGAATTTCACTGTCCATTATCTCTTTTTGCCACGGCGATACCCTGTAGGGTTTCGACCGTATCGGCTCATCAGACGTGAGCTCTATTTCGTGCTTCAGGAGGTGTGTCTTCCCTGGGCGGCTGCTAAATGGGTCGGTGAATTCGCCCAGCAACTGCTTTAGCGCGTCAATCTAGGCCAAACTTAGAAATTCTGCTTTATAGAAAGAGCCAAGATGTTCTCCACATTGCCACTAGCGTCCGAACTTGCCTTTAAATCCTGACTTTCGCTGTCGAGCGCTTCTCCTTCATTCAGAGTCAGATTGACGATCCCGCTGCTTTCCATCCTTATAAAAATGGTCTATGGAAGTCTATATAGTCTTCTTATAGACTCTATTGCTTTCCTATGGATATTTATTTTTGTCTATCCATAGTCTATAGACTGTCTACAGAAAGAAATTCCGCTAAAAGTGTATATCCATAAATCTGTAGATTGTCTATAGACTGATATGCTTGGGTATCGGGACCGAGGTCTTCACCGCATGACGATGAACTCTGCAGACGACGGAGAGAAGCCTTCAGGAGGGTTGGTAAACTTGAAGGTTTATTTACATCTTTACAACAGAAGCAGGGAGACCAATAGTCAGAGATGCAGTGCCGTGAAACCAGCCAAATCGCGGCTTAAATACAGTGGATATTCCCTAGGCACCTAGCTAGGGAAACCGGTGGCTGATCAAGCGTCCAATGGGCAGACACACTCTTCATAGTCTCTTCCCTAACCCCGTGACCACTCCGCCCTCACAAACACGTGCACAGGCGATAAGGAATCCTGGCGCCTTGAGGTCCTGGAATGCTGTTTCCGACGGGTTGACCAGGTGCGTAAGGTCGTTGGCTTTGCAGGCGGTGATCCCCTCCGTGGAAAGATGCGTCCTGACGGTCCCAGTGAATTCCAGAGGGTAAGAAGAATCAGCCGTGTCCGCCCCCGCTTTGTCTGGCCGCGCAGGTGCAAGCGAGCGAGGCGGGTCCGGCGCCTTTGTTCGGGTCTTTCTGCCGGTCCACGTGAGGGCGCAGTTCGGGAGAAATGCCGCATTCCATACTCCGGATGAAGGGATGAGAGGCCTTTCGTCACAGCTCACCGTCGCCAGGAGCCGTTCCTAATCCTCTTCTCAGGACGACAGCACCTTTGGTCAAACATAGTTCGATGGCGCCTGCCGGGCTCGTCTGTTCCCGCTGTCGGGGCCTCCGATCACAACAAGACTATCTATAGCATTTGTACTGCCTATAGACTGTTCTCTAATATAATACGAGGGAGTTAGTAAACCGAAATATGAAAGCTGCTCAGGCCTCCAAGGTCTATATATGACAAAAACGCCCGCCTTCGGGATTTCTCCGCGGGCGATCGCGTGATGACCCTCCGGCTACAGTGTCCTCCGGCCATCGAGAAAAACAAGCTGGAAGTTCACTGAGATGGACCCGTGGAAGTTTTGCAAAAACTTTCTCACACGAATTACGCGCTAAATGTTTCAGGCAGAGAAAAGCAGTTGAAAATTTATCACTGCAATCTAATGAAGCCGTTCATGCCCTCACAAACTTTTTTAAAGGGTCTGTAGACAGTCTATAGACTTTGTAGACAGAAGGCTATAGACGTATTGGCTCTCTAAATATTTTTGTAAGGGCACGAACTGCTTCATCAGATTACTGTGATGAATTTTCCCCTCCTTTTCTCTGCCTGGAACATATAGCGCATAAATTCGTGCCTGAAAGGTTTTACAAAACTTACAAAGGACCATCTCAGTGAACTTCCAGCTTGTTTTTCTCGATGGCCGGAGGACACTGTAGCCGGAGGGTCATCCCGCGAACGCCCGCGGAGAAATCTCGGAGGCGGGCGTTTTTGTCATAATAGACCTTGGCGACCTCCTGGGCGGCTTTCATATTTCGGTTTACTAACTCCGTCGTATTGTTAAGGCGGTCCAGCAGCTGAAGCACGTACTTAACCACTGTCTGGTTCTCTCCTGTCCCTTCCCACATTTCTCTGAGCATTCGGAGGGGAGAGCGGAGGGTTCTTCCGTACACGAGTTCTGCTGGCGTAAACCCCGTAGCTTCGTGGGGGACTATTCGTAAATCGAAAAGTGTGGCCGGAAGACAATCCTCCCAGTGTGCTTAATGCTCATAACAAAGAGCGCGTAGCACCCGCTTCAGCACCGAATGCCATTTCTCTACACTGTTGGACTGCGGATGATACACCGAGCTGTGTAACAGTTTTATTCCGCATCTTTCTAGGAACGTGGTCGTCAAGGCGCTTGTAAAGACCGTCGCCTGATAGGCTTGGATTTCGGCCGGAAATCCTATTCTCGCGAATACCGACAAAAGAGCGTCAACTATTTCTGCGGAGCTCCAATCCTTCAATGGAACTGCTTCGTGAAATTTTGTGGCGGGGCATAGCATAGTATGCAGGTACTTACAGCCTGACTTTGTTTTAGGCAAAGGGCCTACTGTGTCTATTATACAAGCCTGCGGAAGGGTTCCGAGATCAATGGCTCGATTTTCAGTGGAGCCTTCCATTTCTCTCCCGGCTTGCCCACGCGCTGGCACGCATCGCATGATTTCACGTAGCGTTCTGCATCTTTGAAACATCCCGCCCAGTAATATTTCATTAATTGCCGCTCTTTAGTTTTATTGATTCCAAAATGTCCTGGCCAGTCATTCCCATGGCTGAGACTCAGAATGTCCGCTCTGTATATTTCAGGTATGACCAGCTGATCAAGTGTTTTGCCTTTTCTGTCCTGGTAGTATCGGTACAGTAAGCCTCCTTCCTCATGCATCGTTATGTTGCGTCTCGCGATGCCCTCTTTGACTATAAGGTGCAATCTTTCCAAAGTGGGCCCTGATTTTGTTCTCTTATTACGGACTCCTTGCGCACCTGCAGAAGGCGATCAAAGTTAGGCGAAGGTGGAGGTATAACTGATCATTCAGTGTTCTTGGCCTCATTTACGGACTCAGTGATCGAAGTCTCTGGTTTCTCATATGCTTGGTAATTCGTCTGCCTTAGGTACCCCGTTGGCTCTTCTCCCTCTTCGATGGTTTCCAACGATAGGTTGGCTGGTGCATATCTGGCTACTTGAGGGTCGGGATTCTGACTCAACTGACATGCGAGCTGGCGAGTTTTCAACCTTGTCAAAGCTTGTTACACCCCATTTTCGAGTTTCTGGTCTCTCTCGCGTAGCAACTGATCTGATCGATTCGAGAAGAGGTACGGGAACTGAAGTGGTACGGCCTCCGAAACTGTGGCCTCAGTCATCAGCTCTCCAAACGGCCCGCAAATGCTCACTCTCGCCATTGGTAGGCATACACTGTGTTCTTCTACCGCCTGTTTTATCCACGAGACTTCCCCCGCGAAATCGTCCGCTGTAACGTAGGGCGGACGGACAACGTCCATCGTCGCGGAGCTATCACGAAGCACTTTGCAAGGTTTCCCGTTAACCTGCAGTTCGTGCAACTACGGTTTCGGTCCAATAAAAAAAAAATATGGCCAGAGCAGAGCTATACATTGCACACACCCCGGCAATGAAAAAACGGAAGCTTTCACTGCAGTACTCTAGATCCCATCTTACGCTACCTATTGCCGAGAAGCGGGCAGACGTTGTTTCAGCAGGAAGCATTAGAACTCTGCGTACATGATCTCGAGCCGTGTAGGAGGCGCGACAAGATATGTCTACTTTTATAGCAGTGGCAAAGCGAAATTCGACCAAAAGATCTGATGAAACTAGTAACGGCTTATTGCACCCGCTAGGGGCCTGCGCCCATGCCAACAGTGAACTAATAAGGCGAACAGCAACGAAAGACTGCTGTTCCCGCGCCAGCGGAGTCCTCAGCTTCGGTTGTCCAAAGGCACCGGCATGATGCCTTACGGTGCCTCGAGTGCCCTCGACAGTGAATATATTCGCTTCCCTTAGCCAACATTATAAAAGGCTCCTTTAATGTACAGAGCCATTATGTTCTCTCCGTTGCAGGGTACGTTTTTCAGTACTTCATGTTAATTGTATCTGGAAGAGTATGTCTGTGTTGATAGTTTTGGACGGAAGCCAAACATGGTGTGGGGGACCAGGTCGCCGTCTTCCATATAGTCTTGGAGTCTTCTCTTTACGATGCGCTCGTATAGCTTGGCTAGGCATGATGCAAGCGAGATTGGTCTAAGATTTTCGGTTTGGAGCTTCTGGCTGGTTTCGGTATCATCATGCTTCAACTTTTTGGTACCGTTTCTACTTCCCAGTGTGCGTTTAGTAATATCACTAGTTCTTGGACTAGTTTTTCGCTCAGAGTGCGTATTATGGCTACACCAAAGTCTTCAGAACAGCCACTATCGGCCTGGGAAATCTCAGGTCCGACAAATTCAACACACCAAACAATGGAAGACCACAAGGCTGAGTCATATCGTCCTTTCTTTTCAACATAGCCTTAATATGCCTCGCACAAAACTAGAAGATTGAAGGCATCATGCACGTCATGTACGCTGATGATATAATGATATGAACTACCAGGGGCTCACTCGGGGAAAAAGAACAAAAGCTACAGCAGGCTGCCTCCTGCGTAGAATAATACACGTCGGGAAACGAGGGCTCGCATGCTCAATTGAGAAATCGGAACTGGTAAGAATCTGGAAAGGCAAACAAAACCGCATGATACCTACCAGCGAGGGCCTAAAACTAAATGTCTATCTCGAGCACCCATATCGGAGAGAAGAACAATCAGAATACTGGCCATGTGGGTGCAATCCAACCAAACAAGCACCCACACCTTCACACTACAAAAAGTCTCAGCACAAGTGGCACGCATGATCACACGTATCACCAACAGAAGACATGGCAGGTGAGGAGAGGATGCACTGAAACTAATCAGAAGCCTGGTAGTAAGCAGAGTTATGTAACTCTGTATGCAATTAACCCTGTCCTTTGCCCCGCACCTGGCAAAGGATAGGGTTAATTGGAGAGACATGGGAGAGGCCTTTGCCCTGCAGTGGGCATAGTCAGGCTGATAATGATGGAACAGCCCGATGGGCACTGAACATCCCTCGGACGTCCTACAGACATCCTGAACGTCCGCAGGACGTCCAAGGGCGTTTCAATGCCCATTGAGGAGTTACATATAGCCTGCCATACCAAGAACTGAACAAAAGCGAAATCCAACAAGCGGTGTGGGATACACTGGTATCCCCTCCTCGTCCCCCGCGCCAGCGGCGACCGTGACTTACACGGGCGCGCAGGCCGCCAGGTATGTGGAGAGAAGGCACCCCCGCGACTCTGCTCATTTCCGCCCCAGCACTGACGTGACGTCACGGCAGCGCGCCGCCTTCTGCGGAGAGGGGTAGCACGCCTAAGCTTGACGGTAACGATTTGCTGCCAGGGAGGCAATGACCGAGGGGATAAAAGGGGTGATCGCGCGGCGGGAAGGGGCTCTCGCCGCCGGACCTTACCTAAGTGCCCCACGGACCCCTTTCGCTGCCCGCCGGCCCCCGAACACCAGCGCCGGTCGACGTCAATGACTTGTTGAGCTACGGAACATCTATTTTACGGATAGAACATTCTTCCGCAGTGTGCTTTACCTCGCGTTAGGATAATAAACTATTTCCTAGCGTGCCCTGCCGTTGCCTATTTCGTCCGGACCTGCCGTGGCTGCGACTCTGCGCCACGGGTTGGGGAAACGTGTTGCGTGCTTAAATAACGCCTGCGTGTAGCTTGCACGGAAGCTCGCCTTCCCGGCCGGCTGGACGCAGAGTGACCCCATATCTTGTCGCCCGAACGTGGGGCGAACTAGGCAATCGAGCAGTGACCTTTGTTGGAGCGAACGACTACCGTCGCCCTAACAAAGGATGGCAGCCGACAGGAGTGACTTGCAGTCTTTGTTTATGCTGTCAGAGCCAGCGGCACATAACCAGGGCTCCCTACTTGACGCGCCGTTGGAAGGGTTTGAATTTGTGAATCTTGGGCGTTCCATGCGGAATAGCCGAGTAACATCCCCTGACGCGTTGGTAGGACTTAGGCCTGGCATGGGGGGCTCCACATCGGGCGCCTCGCCGCTCCGCGGCGCGAACAATGAGGCACCTAGGCCTCATCATTTGACGCCATCAGCGGCTGCGCCCAACTCCGGGGGTGTTAGTCCGCAATCATCCGAGGTGCTCTTGCAGAACGCAATGCAGGTTATGCAGAGTCTAGCGGGTATTTTGCAAAACAATTTGCAAGCCCCGGCCCAGTCACCACGTGTTAGGATAGACTTGCCTACCTACACGGGGTACCACGACATTGCGGGAGCAAATGAGTACCTCGACCGTCTGCTGTATTATCAGCAAGTGACAGGAATCGCAGACGCCGAAATGCTCGCGCGTGTTGTGCCTGTTTCTTTGACGGAGCAAGCGGCCCGCTGGTACCGACTAGCCGGCAACCGAGCGAGGACAATGGAGGAGTTTTGCGCAAGCTTCCGCGACGAATTCCTTCCCGCAAACTATGAGTGGCGTTTGAGGAGAGAGCTGGAGCTCCGAACCCAGCACACCGACGAGTCTCTGTTAGAGTACGTCCGAGCGATGGACGAACTTTATCGCCTCGCTGACCCTCGCGCCACGAACACGGAGAAAGTTGAGCGTGTCACGAGACAAGCGCACCCGACTTTCACGGCTTACCTGAGGGGAGTCAGGTTCAGAGATTTGGATGAGCTGGCGGCTGAGGCGAAGCGCATTCAGGGAGACATCCTCTCTGCGCGAGCGTATCGGCCGCCCCACCCGCATCGCTGTCACTTGAGCCGCGCTGCGCGTGGAATGGCAGCTCAGCGCGCAGTCCATCTAGAACTGAAGCGTCAGCACAGTTTGCTGACGAGCGTGTCCCAAGGGGTTGGGAGTTGTCCGACCGCGCTTTGGACCCATTCAGCTACGCGTTGCGAACAGCACACGCTGCCGCAGAGCGGAATGAACCGAGGCGAGATCGCGAGGCCGACACGCGGCCCCCACCATCCTCGCCGCGAGTTCGAGATGACCGACCGGAACGGGGCGACCAGCGCCTAACCCGTCGGGGCCCGGGCAACCGTTGCTACCGGTGCGACCAGCCGGGACACTTCGCCCGCGAGTGTGGCCGCCCTCCCGCCCGTGACCAAACACGGTCGGGAAACGGCCAAAGCCGCCGGTGATCGACCTTCGATTCCGCGCGGCGTACACAGAAAACCCCGGTTTGCTAGCGCCTTTGGCATGTCGCGTAGGAAATTCTGTTGACCTGTCAGCGCCGTTCATTGAGCTAACAATAGCTCGAAAGAAATTCACCGCGTTACTAGATACAGGAGCAAGCGCTTCTTTGTTCGGTGACGAGGTGTTAAACCATCTCCGCGAGAACAAAATCCGGCTGAGAGAGTGCGATACCACTTTTCGCCTCGCGAGCGGCACAGCGCAATCAAGCGGTGCAGCTAGGATAGTGGTTCGCTGGGAAAGACGCGTGCGGCGACAACGCCGCGTTCATCTTCCCTGTTTATCCGTTCCTGTAATTCTTGGACGAGACTTCCTAGCCAAGACAGGTATTGTGATAGACATCAGCAGCGGAGGCTACAGGGAGCGCACGTCAGGCGCCTTGAAGCCTTTCGCGAAAGCGCCCGCGGCGTCGCACACCATTCAGACTCCGAACGCGGCGCGAGCGGGGGGAGACCGTGACAAATCCACCGCGCCAGCCCGAGATCCAGGAGGCGAGCGGACCATCGCCGCTGAGGGAGAGGGCAGAGAGAAGGTTGCCGCGGTAGAAAGCTGCTCTGCCGCGCAGGGAAGGTCAGCGCACCCCTTGTTGTCGGAAGTGAACAGCGTGACGGAGAGGGAGAAGGCACGTTTGTCATCTCTCCTCTACGAGTACAACGCGACATTCACTGACCGCCCGGGCCTCACTATTCTAGTCAGGCACCGAATAGACACGGGTGACGCACTGCCTTGGAAGTGCAATCCTAGACCAATTAGCTTGGCCAAGAGAAAAGCACTGGACAGCGCCTTAGACGAACTTATCGACACTGGCGTTGTTGAGAGGTCTAACAGCCCTTGGGGCTTCCCGGTAGTCTTGGTTGCAAAGAAAGACGATACATATCGACTTTGCGTGGACTACCGCAAGCTGAATGAGGTTACGAGGAAAGACGCCTACCCTCTACCCACCATTTCTTCCCTAGTGTCCAACCTAGGTGGGGCGAAGTACTTCACAACGCTCGATGCTAGCCGCGGATACTTTCAGGTTGAAATGAATGAGCGGGACAAGGAGAAAACTGCTTTCACTTGTCACAGAGGCCTTTTCCAGTTCAAGAGAATGTCTTTTGGTTTGGTAGGAGCACCCGCTACTTATCAGCGCCTAATGGACCGTGTTCTGGGAGATGCGAAGTGGCAACATGCGCTCGCGCACCTAGACGACATCGTGGTGTACTCGAAAACGTTCGAGGAACACCTGCGCCACTTGAGGGACGTCCTAGAGAGGCTGAGGTCCGCGGGAATCACTTTGAACCCGAAGAAGGCACTGATCGCCGCGACCCGAATAACACTGTTGGGGTTCACGATCGACAGAGGCCGCATTCTGCCGTGCGACGATAAGCTTGAGGCTTTGCTTAAGTTTCCGTCGCCCACAGATATAGCCGGACTCAGGCGCTTCCTGGGAATGGCGAACTTTTATCGCCAGTTCATCCCAGATTGCGCAGCGCTGCAGGCGCCTTTGACAAAGCTTTTGAAGAAAGGCGAGCGCTGGAGTTGGGGTCACGAGGCAAGAGGATGCACTGCGCAACCTCACCAAAGTGCTCGCTGACACGGCTGAGTTGCAGCTACCCGACCTAAACAGGGAGTTTGTGATTCAAACCGACGCAAGCGACCCTGGGCCTATAGGAGCAGTGTTGCTTCAGGAGCATGAAGGCTTTCTCCGTCCGGTAGCTTTCGCGAGCCGTTCGTTGACGCCGGCAGAGAGAAACTACTCGGTGACAGAGAAGGAATGTCTCGCGATAGTTTTTGCTCTGCGTAAGTTCGACTACTACGTCGATGGGGTGACATTTGTGATCGAGACGGATCACATGACGCTCACCTGGCTGAGACGACTCAGCGAGCCGAGCGGCCGCCTAGCGCGTTGGTCCCTGTTGCTGCAGCGTTACGACTTCACCGTGCGCTACCGCAAAGGGAAAAACAACGCTGTGGCTGACGCACTCTCGCGAGCGCCCTGTCCAGTGCGAGGAAGGTCACGCGACCGACCGCCCGACAGCCGGGGAGAGCGAGGGACTGACCCGAGCCGTAGCCCATGTAAGGAACGCAGACCAACCGTTGATCCAGGGCGAGAGCGT
The DNA here is from genome assembly GCF_052857255.1 of Amblyomma americanum. Lineage (NCBI taxonomy): Eukaryota > Metazoa > Arthropoda > Arachnida > Ixodida > Ixodidae > Amblyomma > Amblyomma americanum. The sequence continues at coordinate 105,901,495 of NC_135499.1, read as the reverse complement.
GAACCACGTGGACTACGCGAGTTCCGTGGGGATCGTGTTCAGCAGAAAGGAGCTGCTCGAAGCTCAGCAGAAGGATCCGTTTTGTCGAAAGGTGTTCGACGGGCTCCGGGAGCCCGGGCGGCAGGGCCGCCGCGCACAAGGAGACAGCTGGTTTTTGCTGTCGGTGCGGAGCGCTGGGAAACAGCTGGTAGTGCTGTGAGCGCGATGGATTCGTATCTGGTGCTCGGATTCCGACGGCGTCCTGATGAGGTATATCACCTCCGAGAACGACACAAACGAGGGCGTTCAAGGTGGTGATCCCGCGAGTATTGAGAGCAGCACTGTTACGCTATTTTCACGACTCGTGCATCGCTGGGCATGCAAGCGCCCCAAGACTTACACTAAGTTGTGTCGCTTTGCTACCTGGCTTGGCATGAAAAGGGACGTAATACGCTACGCCCGCTCGTGCCACGTGTGCCCAAAGTGTGAAGCCCCGAGGCGGACGACCACCCGGCCCTCATGCACCCGATTAACAGCCAGACTCCCTGGCAAATCGCGGCGTGCTACATCATGGGACCGTATCCTATGACCACCGAGTAGGAACAAGTTCTTGCTGGTGGCCACGGATCACTTCAGCAAGTGGGTTGAACTTTTCCCCCTTAGAAAGCTGACGGCACGAGTGATCATGGAGAAGCTGATGGACGTATTCACCAGGTTCGGTTTCCCAGAGCAGCTGATAACGGACAACGCGTCCTACTTCACTGCGAAGGTGTTCGTTGATTCGTGCGCTGCACTCGGCATTAAGCACAAGAAAACGACCACCTATCATGCTCAGTCGAACCCCACGGAACGAGTCAATCGCAACGTTAAGCACTTGCTTGTCGCGTACTCTGAGAGGCACAAAGATTGGGACTCCTATCTGCCGGAGATCGCGTTTGCTTTGCGTTCGACCGTTAACCGCTCGACTGGGTATGCGCCGTGTTCTCTCAATCTGGGTAGAGAGCTGCTAAATCCGATGGACCGGATTCTATCGGACAGCAGGAAGACGCCAGTCGCTTCGTCAGCACGAGCTGAGTACGCGACGCAGCTGCGCGCTAAGATGACGGAGGCCTTACGCAAGGCTCGCCGCAACCTGAGCACCGCTAGGGCGCAGCAGAAAGCACAGTACGACCGCTCGCACCGGGATGTTCACTACGAAGTGGGCGATCTGGTGCTTCGACGCCAGCACGTTCTCAGCGACGCTAGCAAACAGTTTGCGGCCTCGTTGGCGCCGAAATGGATCGGGCCGTTCCGCGTGCGAGAGAAACTTTCCTCGCTCGTTCACAGGCTCGAGGACTTGCGGTCGAAACCGACAGGCGGACCGGTGCACGTATGCGACCTGAAACGTTACGTGCAGCGAGATGAGTGGGTAGAGGACACAGCCCGACCCGCGCCGCAGTCGGATAACGAGATCTGCGATCAGCCGGCGAACCCCGCGTCCCGCTATAACTTGCGCCCTAGGCAGAAACAGAATCTGCCTGCGCAGCCTAGAGCGAGGGCGCGAGCCGGCAGGCAGTCTCGTTAGATGCATGAACGTACGGGCCCGCTCATGCCGATCAGTGTCACGCAAGACTGACTTGCATTAACCCTCATGACTCTCGTGAGGGTCGAACAGCCACGCAGCACGCGCTGCGGGAGCTGGCTACATCTGTGTTGACCTTTTCCAGCGCAGATGGAAAAGAAGCAGGGCACATCAGGAACGACACCGTTCCACTACCAGCCACCATCCAGCTTCGGCAACGCGCCGCGCCCAAGGCTCGACGCTACGCCCCGCCCGCGACCTGCAGTTGCCACCCTGGCCACCCCGGCTACCTGCCACAACGCATCGGAGCTGCCCACCCGTCGACTGTGCGCCACCGCCTGCGGGGCCCCATTACCACCGCAACCCTGGGTCCTCGCCTGCTGACCAGGTATGCCAGGGCAGCCCAACCGCGGCCTCAACCATAAAGCGCCGCAGCCCTGGCCCCTGAAGCCACCTGACCCAGTACCTCAGGGGCGCAGCCATGGACCTGGCCTCCAAGCCATCCCAGCCGGCGCCAAGGAGGCGGTCGACCGAATTTGCCGGAACGGCGCAGCCGCGCGCACTCGGAAGACCGTGAGAGGGAGCAAGATTCCAAGCGTCATCGTGCGGGAGGCCAAGCCCTCGGAGCGAAGCAGCTGATCGGCGGGGGCGTGGCGCGGCCGTCAACCGATGCACCGGCGGGAGCTGAAGAACTTCGATCCCAGGATGGCGGAGATCAAGTAATGTTGCCCCTGTTTCTGTGTTCGGGAGGCTTCTTAAGGAGGGGAGGATGTGGGATACACTGGTATCCCCTCCTCGTCCCCCGCGCCAGCGGCGACCGTGACTTACACGGGCGCGCAGGCCGCCAGGTATGTGGAGAGAAGGCACCCCCGCAACTCTGCTCATTTCCGCCCCAGCACTGACGTGACGTCACGGCAGCGCGCCGCCTTCTGCGGAGAGGGTAGCACGCCTAAGCTTGACGGTAACGATTTGCTACCAGGGAGGCAATGACCGAGGGGATAAAAGGGGTGATCGCGCGGCGGGAAGGGGCTCTCGCCGCCGGACCTTACCTAAGTGCCCCACGGACCCCTTTCGCTGCCCGCCGGCCCCCGAACACCAGCGCCGGTCGACGTCAACGACCAAGGTGAGCTACGGAACATCTATTTTACGGATAGAACATTCTTCCGCAGTGTGCTTTACCTCGCGTTAGGATAATAAACTATTTCCTAGCGTGCCCTGCCGTTGCCTATTTCGTCCGGACCTGCCGTGGCTGCGACTCTGCGCCACGGGTTGGGGAAACGTGTTTCGTGCTTAAATAACGCCTGCGTGTAGCTTGCACGGAAGCTCGCCTTCCCGGCCGGCTGGACGCAGAGTGACCCCATAGCGGATACCATTCTACGCAAGGCGTACAAAACGGCGCTCAAGCTACGACAGAATACCCCAAAAGGAAGATTCCTAGTACTCGGCCTTCAAAATACATTTGAAGTTGAGGGAAGCACAAACTGAAACCCAAAAAGATCGCATTATCAAAAACGTCCTCGGGAAGAACGCTTCTCCGAAGACGCGGCTACAACAACTGCGCGAATCAACAAGAACCGAAAAGATCACCGACAAAATTCGAGGCACACTCTAGATAGCACCAATACCACGAATCATGGACCCCGATATCTACTAGGGAAGAAGACAGGCTAGGGCCAAATATATTCAGACGACTTACGCCCCGTTGAACGGAAAGATGTAGGTGGACGCGGCTACATACGAGTGCCAGCAACAGGGAGCAGCAGCAGTAGCCATCAACTCATGATTACAAGAGAGAACTAGCGTGTCAATACGCAACTGCACCGTGGTCGAAGCAGAGGAGGCAGCCGTAGCTCTAGCGGTGCCGGAAGGCTACCGAACTAAACGGTCGATAACACAAGCAGACCACAAGACTCACAAGCAGCTTGCCGAAACTACATGAACGGCAGAATTGGACACACCGCACTACGCATACTCCTCGAGGCAGGAGTCCCGAGAGAAGATGTAATAGATAGAGGGACGGAACCGATCAAGCACAAGATCGGATGGACACCGGGACACGCAGGTGTAGTGGAGAACCTAAAAGTCGAAAGCATCGTTCGAGGATACACACTCTGCTGAGTGCCTGAGACAACTGAGGAGCCCTAACTAGTACCCAAAGAACACTCGACCATCGGTACCCACCTCACAAATTCCCAAACAGGAAAGAGGCTGTCTCCTGGAGACAGCTACAAAGAGGCTCATATGCGAACATGCACACAAAAATGCGCCCAACAATATACGAGAACAAGTGTCTATGGTGTCAAGCTATAGACCCACAGTATGCCACATCGCATGGGAATGTCAGCAAATAGATGCAGTACCCACCGAAAGTAAGAAACCTAAGTGTGGAGCAATGGTAGGAGACGTTGACCAGGGACAGCTGTGGAATCCGGAAAGATCTAATACAGCGAGCTCGAAGGGCAGCAGAAGCCAGCGGTGCCCTGAAATAAGGGGAGTCGACCATTGACAAAGGGGGGAAAAATTGGCGGTGGTTTAGCTCTGGTTAAACCTGGAGTGACGCGATAGCTGCAGCTGGTCGAGTGGAACTTGCTCAGCTGAGTTTAAAGTTAGTCTTTCGCCGCTCCGTTGCTGGGCGTTCCTTCTTCATTTTCGTGCCACTTGACACGGCGCATGCGCACAGCTGTGGCAGCTCGGTTTCGCAGCTGCCGGCGGCGCGGCGCTGCTCCGCACCATGTGGCTGGTCACGTGACCAACCACGTGAAGAACCACGTGATCAGCTGCGGCGCCGCGCCGCCGGCAGCTGCTCCGCGCCATGTGACCAACCACGGAACAGCGTGCATGGCGGCGCAGCCGCAGGGTGGCGGCGCCGCAACCACCACGGCGCCGCCACGCTGAAGGCTCGAAATGCTACCGTAATGTAGCTATCGCTACAAAGGTCACCGGAACAGATCCAGGGGAGATAACAGAGACGAAACCACCAGGAGTCCAGGACCCACCAACATCGCAAACTTAGAGCCGAATTAAGTTTTTCGCTCACTGACTTCCCTCAGCATCAACAACATGAAAATAGCTAAGCGGATACCTTCGTCGCGAAACACGCGACAAACTTCACTGCCGCGTCCACCCGCCGCTCACATTCAGTCGCCACTCACAACCACTTACAGCCACTCACGTCGACTCGTATCCACTCATCAATCATGCCCACTCACCGCTCATCTCTACTCATACTCATCTCCACTCACACTCCTGACCACTCACATCCACTCACTCGCACCCACACTCACGTCCACTAACACTCACAAGCACTCACACTCACGACCACCCATACTCACATCCACTCACTCGCACTCGCACTCACGTTCACTTATGCACACTAACGTCTGTGAGTGAGGCGCTATATGAGTGCACTTATGAGTGAGTGTGTCATACTGTTAGCTCGCGACAGGTATTCGAACTGAGTGTCCGATATTTTCACTAGGACCTTTATGGGTTCAGTTTTTGTGGAATCAGCGTTTAGGGGTGCGTCTTCGTTTCATTTCAGGGAGCAACCTGTGTCGAGATCGAACGCTCACGATTACACACTAACGTTCCCGCCATCACACACGTAAGCAGTCTTAAGCGCCCTCTGAATTTTCTTATCGCAATCAATTATTTTTTTTTTGCGATTGACCCGACTAGGACGCAGAAACGCTCCGCAGCGAGGCACACTAGAAGCTACGACTAGAGGATCCGGGCCGCCATCTTTGTTGACGATCCAGATTTCATGTGCAATGCTAAATGAAACGCGAGCACGACAACTAAAACGCAAAAAAAAATGGCTAGGGTTCAACTTGGCTTGAACCTAGTTATACGAGCGAAAGCTCTGTTAAGCATGGTCTCTACTGTCTCAAATCAAATGTCAAGGTCAAGGGTGAAGATCAAAAGTCAAGGCCAGCTACCCAATGGCCATAGTCATATGATCGCGTGGTCATACTACCACAGCTTGGGCCATACCACCACGCAGTTCGATTTGACCTTGTGAGGCAGTGAAGGTCATTGTCTCATCGAAATCGGAAGTTGTACCCCGAGCAGTCGAGCTCTCGTTCTAAAACAAAAAAGATAAATATTGGCGCTGGAGAGGAAATACAGGTGGGGTCTGTTAACGCTTCGACGAAATCCTTACACCATAGAAGCGCAAATCAAGGTTTATGGTGCTCATCTTCCTAAAGGCTAACATCTTGTTTTGGGGTTAACGTTTCAGTTGTTCTGTTAAAGTTTCACTTGACGCTGATAGTATACGAGCACACCGTAGTCATATGTATGGAGGATCATCCAATGGCACAAGTTAATAGTCCAGGAATACAAGCTAATCATGAGAAAATTGTTAGAAGTAACCATTCTGTATATGTGTGAAAATGAGCGCGAGCAGGTTTAAAGAATCTGACCACGAGCCATAGATATGCTATCCTAAAAGAGGAAGAAGTCGTCAAGCAAACGCCCGATCGCCTCCTTGACAACGTTCTTCGGTAAGCGCTGTCCTAACCTCGCATGATTAACGAATATCTTGTGATCGAGGAAGCCCTCAGGTTTTGGTTGGTTGCCACTGTATATCTGCGTTACATTTGTGCGTGTATGCTTGCATGCAAGGGGAAGAGAGTGTGCTGCTTATTCATTGCGTATGGTTCTGAGTGCACCGTAAGTAAGATACATATAGTGTCGGTATTGCGTATAACTTAACCCGGTATAACTTAACCCGGGTAGATGTGCCTGTGAGTCAGATAACTGCTCGCAAACGAGGAAGCTAAGCGCTATAGTTTCACTTTAATCACGACTGTGCTGCAGTCGTCTTTGTCTTGACGTATTTTTGTGCCTGGACGCCATCCTGCGCTGGCTCATGTGCTTTAAAGAGCGTTTTATTAAGCGCTGAGAGCCACTAAATTTTATATTTCAGAAGCATTACTTTTAGCGCCAGTTGGCGCTTCATTGATTCTTGGAATCTTCGCGCTCACAACAGACAGGACAAGAAAAGGAGGACACACACAAGCGCAGTGTGTGCTGGCTGCGTGCGTGCGTGTGTGTGTCGCAATTAACTCGTGCGTTCTGCTTTATTCCGCTCCATAAGCTAGCGCTTCGTCTACCAGCTTGTGCCACTTAACACACATTTATCCTTCGAAACCTGCACTACACAGAAACTTGCGCCAAAAATTGGCTTCAAACATCACCGGTCTATGCTTTTAGTCCCTTTACCCTTCCCTCAAAGCGCTGGCATGCCAGTTCCGTGAGCCACCTCCGGTGAAGTTGCTGGCCACATGGCGCAGCGATGAAGTGATAGCAGGACTGGTATTTGCCCTATCACGAATGTCGAGCGCTGTGTGAGCTATAGTGGCTGTAGTTGTTGCGGACGTATTCGTTTCGTTGTCAAGATTGCCCTAGTATACTACTGCACAAAGACATATTTTTGAAGGCGTACTGTGGAAAACCGCCGAGAGGACAGGAGGAGTCGGCCAGAGCTTCTCAGGTATCGATCAATTGTCAAAACTACTACTTCCATTCAGAATATCCGGGTTAGGTTCGAATTAAGAGGGTAGTGTGTTATTCTTGGTGTTTCATTGTACCTTATATAACTGTTTTCGCTCACCAAGTCATCTAAGCCACGTAGGCCGTCTAGACGCTCAATTCTATCAGATTAAAAGCAAAAAAGAAAAGAATAAACTTTCGCGCTCCAGCACCAGCCTTTTCGTTTAGGCACTACGATCTAACGGGCGTGCTGCTGCATATGGTGCTTTTAGCATTTTAGGAGAAATATGAAACGAAAACATGCGCGGAACATACTGGAACAATCACACACGCTCAGTCTTGAATTTCCTGTGGTAGTGCAACAAACTATACCCGAGCCGTCAAGGTTTGCATTGGGCTCTGCGATAAAGATAAGTCGCGTCGAATCAATTTCCAGAGGGGTTCGGTGGCAAAGAGAAGTTAAAAAGTCCGGATGAGACGGCAAGCAACAATTTCTTGGCTACATATTTATTGCACACAAAAATAAGCATCGTACAGACAGCCACCGATCGCCAAGATGGGGGTAGTCTTAATTGCCCGGCTACTTGAGAGCTCCTCTCAGATACCGCTGGAATGACCTTAACGCACATCTCCGACTGCAAACTGCAGCGCTCGCTTTTTGAACGCGTTCGGCACCGTAAGGACGACGCGATGGCGGACGACGAGAGCGGCGCGGTGACCGCCAGCCACGCGGCGTTCAAGGCTCCGGCAGCTGCTCGGTCGCCGTTGGAGGAGAACGCCAGCCCCATCGGCGAGGCGGCCGACGACAGCGCCGGCGGCGGCCCAGCGGCAGGAGGCCGAGGCAACCGTGCGCCGTACTTCGTGTCGTGCTCGGACGCCTGCTTCTGCGCCTTCTGCATCCTCTTCGTGGTGGCCCTGAGCTTGTCTTTCGCTCTGGGCATCGCCTACGTACAGGGTATGCTAGCACCCGCAGTATACACGGCCACTCTCACAAAGAGACCACTGCACCGACGTCATAACGCGATGCAGGAAGCTGCGCGTTTATCCAGTTCAATTATCGCATCCTGCTGTGCGCGGTCCGCCGTCATGGCGTCCACGACGTCGCGCGCAATCCCTCTGTCCGCTTCCCAGGCGGAACAAGTGCAACACAAGTTCCGCATCACGCTGTACAAACAAACTCATGGTTATTTGTCGTATCCTGCAAAGTAACTGTGACGTAATATTTGAGACCACCATGGTCGAGACGCTGTGCACGCTCTGCTATACACAGCAAAAAAAGTTAGCTCCTTTAAGGGCGTAGCACTGTTTTAAGCACCCCTTGCACACCCTTAAGTTATTTGTTTCATTTCGAAAAAGGTGCTTTGAGCAAGGCGATCCTTTAAGGGTACACAGGTGCACAGGCGTTTCAGGTGCACGGGGTACAAGGGAACATAAGGGTGCACTGGTTCTCTCGGTCTTCGATACCTGATTTAATATCTGCAGCGGGTCCTTGGACCCAAGATATTAAACTTAATTTTGGAACATGGCGGTGTGCTTGGCTTGAATTAAGCACTCTGGCACGGGTCGGCCCGGTATTGCACTGCCTCCAGGATCGGCCCGGGGCGTATTAGCGTGCGCCTTTTCTTTCTATCTTTGCTCTCCTATCCTTTACCCCTCCTACTTTCAGCACGCGGCAGCGAGCGTGGCTCGGCTTGAGCCAGTAGGCAGGCCCGTGCGCTTTCTTTTTCTTTCTTCCTATCAGCAAGAACAGCAGCAGCAGTCTCGGTCTTCGTGAACAGTTTTGCAATTGTGCATCGAGCGTGAATCTAATGTGACGTGAGCTGTTCCAGCTTTCATAAAGGACAGGCGCAGGTTTGATGCGTTCAGTTATGACTGCACCTTGCACCGCCATGATTTGAGCATTAGCTAAATTTTCTTAGCTCAACTGCCAAACGCAAGTGACTTCTAATGGGGGCCAGCCTAAAGAGCATTTAAACTTGGATGAAAACTTAATGGGCAATTATAGCGGACACGGCAGTGGTTTCGTTCTCTTTCTAAATGCATTTTAATGACGCACTCAGCCTGTTTGTGTTCATTTGGCTGTCGTTGTGAGAGCGGGTTTGTTGAAAGTTGGCAGCCGTGGAGGAACTTGTTCTTTTTCGAATATTTTATTGAAAAAAAAAAGCTCCGTGATCATGCGGACATTAGAAGTACTTGCTGTTGGGCTAATTGGTTCACTCCACGGCAAACATGTGCAGAGAGGCCATGAAAGACATATCGTGGTATTGAATACACTACATATTAAAAAATTGCATTTTTAAAGACGTTACATTAATGAAAGCACCCTTCAACACTTATTTTTTTCTTGAATTTTTTTAAGGGTGCGCTGAGCGCATTACCACCGTTAATGCACCAATGCACGCTTCAGAGGTGCACGGGTGCAAAGATGTTACAGCTCCTAAAGGTGCAAAGGTGCATAAGGGTGTAAATGTGTCCGTAGACATCTTGAACACCTTTGCAGTTCTTAAGTAAAGCGCGATTTTAAAATGATGAGATATTTGAGCTTTTCATTAAATGACAGCTCCAGCTTTGTAGCGTGCAGCTACGACTGCGATTTGTACCACTATAATGCCATAAACTGAACTGCTTTAGCAAAACTGCTGAGCATCGCTGACCACAAATGGGGGCTCGCTCAAATGGCGTAAAGCCACGCCGTGAACACCACGTAGACATCATGAATGGGACTCCACCACAATCAGGCTCAGACTCGCCGTATCGTAATTATAGTTTACAATGCCATAATTCCAGTGCAACGTTAGACTGGTCGTCGGCAGGTTATTGTAGGGAATGTTCAGCTTCCCTCCAAGAGTGCACGCAAAAAAAACTGACCGGCGTGTCCAGGTGGTTGAAATTATTCAGGAGCCCTGCACACGGCAGTTCTTCCTTTACTTCCTTCACCCCTCCTTTATCCCTTCCTTACGGCGCGGTTGGGGTGTCGCCGAGATATAGAAAGATACTGCGCCGTTTCCTTTCTTCAAAAATCAACCTATTTATTTATTATTTATTTTAAAATAATCAAACCTCGCTGAACGGGTGTGATAACCATAGTTTGCACCCTTCTAGTAGGGTGCGAGTTAGAGACACGGAAATTCACGGAATTCACCCTTAAATGCGAACTTTTTTTTTTTACAGTTGTAGGGGAAACGTATCTCTGGTGCATTTTGAAAAGTCGTCAGCAGCTTTTTGTAGGGACTGTGCAGCTTCTCTAAAAGTGCACGCAACGCAAGAAACGATCAGCGTCTTTGAAAGCAGTCGGTATATGTGCAACCGTAAAACAATCGACCTATGAAATTGCAAAGCAGTCGGCTAAACGGTGCAAGTGTACCTATTACACACGCCCCATTGTATAGGCGTGAGATCCATTGTTCGGACCCATTTTGGGGAAGAGGGGGTGGTGCAAGTTAGACGCAGACGTGGAAACGCACTCCCAGTACTTTTTTACTATGTATACTCTCCGCTGCGCACAGACCATACAGAGTCAAGCTAACAGAACATATGCTTCAGCTTTCTGTGAAATTTATCACCGCACTTAATAAACATGAGATAACTGAAGTGCGTGTTTAAATTTGGATAGTCGACACAGAATGTCCTTTCCAAACACCAAGCCCAACACTGCTTTTTTTCGTGACTGGTTTTGTGTCAGTCATATGCATGGTAAGCCCAAGCTTGTTACCACCGTGGGAGCGTCATCTACGGCATTCAGCTGCTGAGCACGGGGAAGCTACAGGAAGCGGGAAGAAACTGCTTCCTAGGGCATTTCCGTGTTCGAACCCGACCGCGCCGGCCGCGTTTCGATGGCGGCGAAACACTAAAGCCGCTCAAGTGCGGTGCGATGTCAGTGCACGCTAAAGATCCCCAGGTGGTCGAAATTATTCCGGAGCCCTCCACAACGGCACCTCTTTCTCTCTTTCACTCCCACCTTCCTTCCTTACCTCACGGCGCGGCGAGAAGTGAGACAGTCACTGTGCTTTCATATACTGATAACCAATCACTTTCGCCAGCCGCGATGATACTGACACCAGATGAAAATAATAATAATAATAATAATAATAATAATAATAATAATAATAATAATAATAATAATAATATTAATAATAATAATAATAATAATAATAATAATAATAATAATAATAATAATAATAATAATAATAATAATTTCTTCTTGGGGAAAGGAAATGGCGCAGTATCTGTCTCATATATTTTTGGACACCTGAACCGCGCCGTAGGAGTGAAAGAAGAAAGGAAGAAAGAGGTGCCGTAGTGGAGGGCTCCGGAATAATTTCGACCACCTGGGGATCTTTAACGTGCACTGACATCGCACAGCATACGGGCGCCTTAGCGTTTTTTTTTTATGGAGGAAAAACGCTAAGGCGATCGTGTGCTGTGCGATGTCAGTTCACCTTAAAGATCCCAATTGAAAACTGAAATTAAAAATTGTTTTTTTTTGAGGAAAGGAAATTGCGCAGTGATTGTCTCACATCTCGATGGACACCTTGACCGCTCCGTAAGGCAAGGGAGGTAGGTAGGAGTGAAAGAAGAAAGATAGAAAGAGGTTTAGTAGTGGAGGTCTCCTGAATAATTTAGACCGGATATTTAAAGTGCACTGACATCGCACAGCACATGCGCGCTTTTCCGTTTCTCCTCCATCCAAACGCGACTGCCGCGGCCGGGTTCGAACCTGGGAACTCCATCTCAGTAGCCGAGCGCCTTAACCACTAAGCCACCGCGGCAGGTTTAGACTCCGTTGATTTCGAGGAATACCCGCCGCAGGGGCTCAGTGGTTACGGCGCTCGACTGCGGAGCCGGAGTGCCCGGATTCGAACCCGGCCGTGGCGGCGGCAACGAAATGAAAAGGCGCCCGTGTGTTGTGCGCGATGTCAGTGCACGTTAAAGATAATAATAATAATAATAATAATAATAATAATAATAATAATAATAATAATAATAATAATAATAATAATAATAATAATAATAATAATAATAATAATAATAATAATAATAATAATAAATAATAATTGGTTTTTGGGAAAGGAAATGTCGCAGTATCTGCCTCACATATCGTTGGACACCTGAACCGCGCCGTAAGGGAAGGGATAAAGGAGGGAGTGGAAGAAGAAAGGAGGAAAGAGGTGTCGTAGTGGAGGGCTCTGGAATAATTTCGACTACCTGGGGATCTTTGACGTGCACTGACATCGCACAGCACACGGGCGCCTTAGCGTTTTGCCTCCATAAAAACGCAGCCGCCACGGTAGGGTTCGAACCCGGGAACTCCGGATCAGTAGCCGAGCGCCCTAACCACTGAGCCACCGCGGCGGGTTGTTAAAGATCCCCAAGTGGTCGAAATTATTATGGAGCCCTCCACTACGACACCTCCATCATCGTGATTTTACACGAAAAAAAAGCAACCCATTATAGAAGCCTCTGCAGCCAGCCTTCTCTATAGTGTTAAGTACTAACGACTGCTGTACAAACCCCTGCAAGGTCGACCCAGATAGTATGCACAGCACCATCGGAGAATGCTACCGGAGTATGCGAACCTGCACGGCTACGCGATGGCGGTTTCCCGGGTTCGCCTAATTACAGAAGAAAGCAAGGCTATCCGGAACTATGACGTGTCTACAGCCAACACCACCTATACTATGTCTAGGTGGCGTTGCTACAGGAAAGGCAATGTAGAATACATTATAATCCCTAAAATGACACCGTAGACAAATCGAAGCTTTTGCATCGATAGAAATTTCAGCGTTTTTTATGAAAGAAGCTGCTTTCACTGCAAACGGAGGTATCATAAGCTAGAATAGCAAAGAAAAGGGAAATGACAAGTATCACCGCCAGCGAACGTTTTCGCAAACAAACTCAGGTTACGTCAAAACAGTGTTCTTAGTTCGCGAACCACTGAGGCTAGGCTGCACCACCATCCTCTTCCATACGGTGATCAGGGATTCATTTTCCGTACTTACGTTACGAGTTTCAGTACACCGGTAGGAAAACGTTTAAATCAAATTTGCTCGGTATCAAAAGATGGATTGACTGCTGAGAAAATTGGTTACATCAACATACCACTGACAACACCTGATCCCAGGGATATCCAAATCATCGCCAAATATCCAACACCTATGAATACTTACGAGGGATATCCGTGGCAAGTCTTTGTTACAGATGTTATGATGCGTTTTGCGTATGCTTGTTGTTCAACATGTCATGGTCGCCATGACAGCGTGTGATGCGATGCATATTTTACGCATAAAGCTGTCAGCGGTGGGCCCAGCTGCACCATTGTAATCAGCCGCAATTTTTTCTACACGCGATTTAGCGCAGAAGTCATAAATTAGACCGAGTATTTTTCACGTGGGCCGAACAAGTTTTTTTCTCTTGGTCCTGTAAAAATGTCCAGGGAAATTTACCATTATTTGAGCAATATAACCGATATGTCCTTGTTAAGGCCTGCGAAAATCCTCAGGGACTTCCTACGGACCTCCCTTGGATACAGAAAGTGGGGCGAAAACGATATGCGAGGGATGTCCGCGGGAGTTTCCCGCGCTTCCGGGGGTTCTCAAGATTTCTCAAGGACGTCCCTTGGATGTCAGTGTTGTCACTGGGAAAGCACAGAATCATTTTACTAAAAAAAATTTAATGGAATTGTCCTCAGCTAGGTCCCTTGCAGATGCTGTAAATTCTGCACGTGGAACGTCATAGAGGAATAGCGAAGAAACAACTGGCATTTTCGTTTTCTCTTTTTCCCCAGGTGCCAAATTAGTGCGTAAGTACACAAGAGGTGCATCCTCAGTACCGTCGTTATTTTTCTGGACATTATTTTCCTTTATGCGATAAATTAATTGGCGGCCGGTCACTAAAAAGGCCGTGACTTTGATTAGGATGATGATGGCGGCGGTGGTTTTGATATGCTAAACCTTCTGCGTGCAGATGTGCAGGGGGACGTGGTAGCCGCTCCTGGTGCTGCGAGTAAGTTACACTGGAAAGCTTGGGCAGGGTAGAGTGTATACTTATAGAATGGTTTTGTAGTGTACTCTGGTGAGTGCAAAAGCCTGCGCACGTTCATTCAGCGCGCGGTCTTTTGGTTTTGAGCTTTAATTGACCGCGTACTTTCGTTTTCTCTTCCAGATTACAGCAGCATACTTTCGAGCGCGCTGGCAGGCCTGAGAAGGCACGGGGCGCCTTTCGCTGGTTCTACTAACGGCACTTCCGGCGTCGGTTGACACAAGCGACCGCCACGGAGAATGGACTCCTATAGCTTGTGGGTATATAAATGTGTGGAAGCGTGCATTAAGCAAGCGTATACGGGGCACGGATTGTTTATGCATCGGGACGTGTGCATATATAACTACGCGTCTTCTTTTTACTTTGACAGTATTGTAATAAATCACTGTACTACATTTCTTTTGAATGACTGCACTAATATAGAGGTGCACGGTGTGTACCTATGAGGTGGTACGAGTCTTTCTGTACTTGTCTGTGCGTGTAAATAGCAGAAAGATCTACTCCCTTTGACAAACAATTTTTACGCACTTTAATGCTTTGAGGCGAATGCTCGAGGGTGTGGCTTGACTACCATACATCAGAGTGTTCCGTATTTATCATCCTCCTGCGCAAAACAACTGGTCTATTTCGGATCAAGCACAGACCACAGGGTAGCTTATGATAGTCTGCGTTATGCGATAAATAATTGAAACATTGGAACTTGCCTGAACTGTTCGGAATCGGCGAAAACTGCCGTCGTCTGCGCAGAGAATTTCGCCGAAGCGGCGGGCCTCTCGTGCTCGCATAAAAAAAAATCTGAACTCTTTACACTCAGAAACAAGCCCAGAGGCGTACACCTCAAAAACTACATTCCCCCCTCCCTTAAACGTATGCGTAGGAGGTTTGCAAGTGAAGGAGGTATCCACCATACGCATCCTAGGGCTATACATGCAAACCAACCACGAAAACACCCAGAGTGTTGACAAACTTTAAACCTACTGTCAGTATGACGACGAGACTCATCAGACGAATAGCCAAGCGCAGACGGGGCGTCAAGGAAAATGATATTTGTCGTCTGGTTCAGGCCTTCGTTCTGAACAGAGCCGTATACTCAGTCCCCTACCTCCGCCTCTATGCAGCGGAGAAGAATAAAATAGATAGTACCATCAGACAAGCGTACAAGACCGCCCTCGATTTACCGCGTCGCACGTCAACAGAGAGGCTCTTAGGGCTCGGCATACACAATACGCTAGATTGACTCTGCGAAGCACACCTCAGGACACAAGCGGAGAGACTCTGGAGTAGCATGCCAGGCCAACACACCAGACAGACCTCTCCTGTTCCATTAAAGTCCCTCCTCCTCCTCACTCGTACGAGTGCGGGCAGCGCTATTCTCTCCCATCTAGGAATGGGCAACGCACCTCCCAGAGGATACGCGAAAACTCGGCTACCGAAACATATTCGGAAGAACCTACTGAGGGCAGGATTCAGAATAATGGGGGCCCTGGGCTAAGCGCATGCAGGCCCCCCTTCCCTATACTGACCCCACCTTGTTGCCTGCTACGCTAATAGGAATATGCCGTTTCATTTTAATTGCACCAAATTAAAAAGAACGAAGTGCGATCAACGCGATTATTATTATTATTATTATTATTATTATTATTATTATTAGGAACACAACAAAACTTCCTTGAAACACGTGCTGTTGTAAACACCAACACATATGTTCACTTTGTGATTAATCTGCATTCTGTTTTCGCCAAAAGCTAGGCTTTAAGGGAAGGTTAAGTGCACTCAAGCCGAACAAGAACTTCGAAAACACAGCTCAGATGTCGATCCTTCTGAAGCTATAGGCTTTGTTTGCATCGCTATGTTTAATCCCGAGAGGAGACGCATGGTTGTATCCAAAACATTCTTTATTAAAATTCAAACATCAGACTGCAGTTATCGTTATACAGGTTACTCTATCAATATGCAATAGATATATACAATACTGAAGGCAATACAAACATCATAAAAATGCACTAGAATACAGATGAAAATTGCCAACTGTAATTACAAAACATGATTTGAAAATATTTTCGTTAAAGGTAAGACAAGCAAGGACGACACCAAATAAACGTGGCGCTATCAAAAACAACAAAAATACTGTTCTTTACAAGCACACTAAATATCACAAGAAGAACAAACAAGAGACGGACAACGAAGATTTTCATATCTTGAATTACACTGCTCAGCGTTTCATTGCCAACGTGGAGGCTGAGAGGCGACACAACGAACTTATTGGAACTATTCATGTAATGCGTAAACAGTCCTCTTTTAAAATGGCGTCTTTCGCGCCTTCGCTTTGGCGAAATCGGATATAGTCTGTTCGGAGGATAGATCGCGGAGGAAGTCAATTTAAATGGAGATGATAGCAAGCGAGTTCACCTTGCCGTCAAGGGGCTCGAACGAAGGCGATTTTTTTTCAGCGACAACTTGGAAAACGATCGTTCGGTCTCACAGTTTGGCACCGGTATGCTTGAGTACATTCGCAAAGCAATAGAAAGGTTCGGAAACATCAAAAAGCTTTCTTTCGTGCAGCAACTTCATTATTCACAGGGGACTCGTGTCCTGGCACACAGAGTTGTGCAGAAAGTTCGCAAACTGAATGATTTCAGCGGAAAATGCTAGCTCCAAATCATTTTTGTAGGTTTTCACCAACTTTTCAGCCTGCTGTGCCAGAGAGGCCTCGCTCCAAACTTCTGTCAGCAATTTTAGGAATCCGACCCTTTCGCAGAGTTCAGTGTAGGCAGCCTTTCGCACTCGCAAAGCAGAGCCTGGTCTTTCAAGTACAACATTGTAGGTCTGTAGGATAAAGCGCACTATCGCTTTTTACGTCAGGGTGCTTTCTGAAAACGATGCGTTTGCCCTCATCCTGATGATATTGATTGGTACTTAGCGTGCGTGCTCTCTCTTCGAAGGTATCAAATAGAGGTCGCCAAGAATTAACAAAGCCTTCTAGAGAGCTCAGCAGATCTACAGCAGTTGAAATGTGTAGGCCTGGTTTCTGAAGTGCTACGCTCGTTTTGTCAAAGCGCTCCAAGATTTCACTGCAGAAAATCGCCATGAATGCAGCCTCTAGTTTTGTCATTTTCTTGAAGGGCGAGTGCACTTCGTTCCTAGTGTCACCGTTTTCTTCCTCGTTCATTGATATAGCTTCAAGGCAACACAAGACTGCATTGAAAATTTTCAGAATGGCCTTACATGATTCATCATGTCTTGACCACCTGGTCTCAGACTTTTCAAAACAAGCTGCCAGCCAGTTCCGCCCATGCTGTAGAAAAGATACCTCCATCGCTTAGGTGAGACAGCAAAGAACACATACAGTCTCAGAATTACAGTGAAAAATTTGACTGCCTCAAGGCAACTGTCAACGCTACACACGCCAACTAAGTTCAGTGACTGACCAGCACACGGCCGTGACATGGACTGCCAATCCGTTCAGGTGTTTGATATGAGGTTGCAGTCCTTTGTATTTTCCTGACATATTACTCGCATTATCATAAGCACCTACTATCATCAATTGAGATGCCATTGGTCGTCAAGTGGGACATCACAGTATCGAAATGATACAAGCCGGTATGTGATTCAATTGGAACAAATCCAAAAAAGCCTTCATACATTTTTCATTTAAATAGCATCATAAAACAACCGACAACTGCTCAATGTGAGCAAGGTCTGGAGTCGAATAAAATATTAAAAAGAAGTATTTTGCGCGTTTCACTTCGTCAACGAGACGTTCCTTGACAGCCTTGGCCATACGCTCCATAAATTCATCACAAATTATTTTTGACAGATACGATGGGTGACATTTTCCTTTGTTCCCGTAGCGTTTGATGTGCTCCTATAGAAAGGGATCAAACTTGGTAATCCATGGCCTCGAGCACTCCCACATAATTGCTATTTCTCGGTGAACCAAAAATCTCCTCACTGCCTCTAAACGCTAGGTTGCGCTCAGCTAGAAGCTTAACTACAACGACTACGCGCTTCAACGCCTATGTCCAGTAAGCGGTCTCAGTGTCAAGATTCTTAACCACCTCCTTGTCAATTGTGCTGCTCGAGTTAGAGCGGGCGAGCCAAGCTGCCACGCAGTTCCGGTGCTCGACGCTATTTTCATGTGCGCAAACCTTTTCTTCTGCTCTTTTCCAATCAGAAAAGCCGTGCGTGGTGATAGCACTGGGGTTGCTTGAAATCGAAAAAAATTTGCACATGAAACAGTAAACGGAACCTTTGGACTCCGAGTAGATTAACCAGTGTCGTTCGTACGCCTACCCATTTACAGCCTTTCGCACGAAAAGATGAGGTGACATATAGCGTTTCTGAGTTTAGTATTGCCTTTCGGAAGGCGGAAAATTTTCTGCCCGATTCTGAAAATACAATGGCCCTTTCTCAAGGCATACACTCCGAAAGCTGTCAGTAATAACGTCCGGCCACTTAGCAGGGTCTCTTCTGAGAATCTCATAACGTACCTCTTCTCTTGCTGCGGGGGTGTCTGTATTTCTTTGTTGCCGCAACGAGAAGCCGTCTCATTCGTCCTCTCGAGGCATACTTTGTGGGCGGGATTTGAAGCCAAACTAACAGGAAACAAGTGGGTCCCTTCTTGGATTGTTGTTTCCTGGCGCTGGTCAGTCGAAAAAGGCTCATTGGGGAGGTTTGGAACCTGTTGATCAGTAGTAGTAGAAATCGGGCGTGGTGGACCGGGCACCTGGAGCTCTGTGGCAGGGGCTCGGCCGAGTAACATTGACGTTGCTGACTCACGAACAGGACAGGGCTCGGTTAGCGTCGGTTGCTCATAAACATGGATGACCGAGGTTGGCGCCGTTTTCACAGGATCCAGAAAAACAAGATGTGTAAAACCATGCATCTTGCTAGGAAACCGTGGTGATGGAGTTGGCAAGTCTTCCACAGAAGCACAATCGGTACTATTGGGAGTTTGACACGGACTCTGGGCAGAACGATCATACTGCTCCGCGGAAGCTGCATTCAGTAGGTACTTTGTCATCTTTGGTAGCTTCTTTTCATGCTCTTCTCTTTCTAACTTCGCCTTTCGTTTAGACGCACCACTTTGATGCTGCCAATCGAACATTTTCGCATGAATGGATGCTAATTGTTCACCGCACCGGGCACTTCGTCAGTCCGACGTCACCGCAGGTGTCCAACGGTGGCAGTCCCGATGACTGGCGCACGCTGCCTGGATGGTCCGTGGCTGGCCGAGTGGTGCGTCCCCGCGGGGGCTCCTCAGCGGGCGCGCTTATACAAGCTTAACCGGCGGCTCGTGGCTGAATCGCAGCCCGCGATCAACTTTCTTTCATAGACGCGCGACGCGTCTGTCGGTTACTAGCGCCAAAGCAGGCGTTCACATACGCAGAGTTCCTTGTACAAATTCCCTCCTCCTCCGTGAAAAATCATTTCTTCTCCCGTTCCGGTCTCGTCTTCCTATTGGCTAGGAGCAATCGTTTGTTCTGGGAGGTTCTCGATTTTTATTTCGCCCCGTCGACGCCGAGCGCGAGAACGAAGGGGAGAGGGCGACTCCTAGCGCGGGCGAAGTTACGCGCCCTCCGGCGCCTCTGAGTCATCTTTTCCTACTTCTTTCTGGAAAGTTCAGCGGCCAGTCTGACGTACTTTTTCCGTCGAGCACGCGCGAGTGTGCGCAGTCACTAGGCAGGAATGGGCCCCGGAAGCAGGCCTTTGTGTCCAGCTCTCGAACTTGGCCCTTCACTCGTCGACAACCATAGCCCAAACAGTGAACATTCCATGCCCCCCGGCACGCGGACAAAAACACGTGTGACGTCTTCTTTCATTTCCTGCCTAGACTCGGCCTTCAGACTCATCATCTTCTGCTATCGGACTCATCCTCCCCCGCCCAAATTATCATCACTGTAAAGGAAAGTCGAATGGGAGGCACTGTTGGGTACTGCAGCACATCCTTTCTATGAGAAGGTCAGTAATAATAATTGGTTTTGGGGGAAAGGAAATGGCGCAGTATCTGTCTCATATATCGTTGGACACCTGAACCGCGCCGTAAGGGAAGGGTAAAGGAGGGAGTGAAAGAAGAAAGGAAGAGAGAGAGTTGCCGTATTGGAGGGCTCCGGAATAATATCGACCACCTGGGGATCTTTAACGTGCACTGACATCGCACAGCACACGGGCGCATTAGCGTTTTTCCTCCATAAAAACGCAGCCGCCGCGGTCGGGTTCGATCCCGGGAACTCCGGATTAGTATAGTCGAGCGCCCTAACCACTGAGCCATCGCGGCGGGTCCGCAAAATTCAACTTTCAATTTTCAGTTTCCTCTTCTTTCCCTCCCTCCTTTATCCCTTCCTTTACGGCGCGGTTCGGGCGTCCACCGAGATATGGGGGCGGTTACTGTGCTTTGCCAACACCCTC
The DNA here is from genome assembly GCF_052857255.1 of Amblyomma americanum. Taxonomy (NCBI): domain Eukaryota; kingdom Metazoa; phylum Arthropoda; class Arachnida; order Ixodida; family Ixodidae; genus Amblyomma; species Amblyomma americanum. Next base: position 105,881,013 of record NC_135499.1, on the reverse strand, counting down.
TATACTGCTTTGCGTGCTCGCCACTCCATCCGGCATGACGTCACACCGCGCGGCTCGCCGCCGCCGCCTTTGGTATGACGTCACACCACGTTCCTCGTCGTTGCGCTCGCTTCCGCTCTCTTCGCCAGCTGCGTCGCATGCCTGATAACATGTCGGAGGTTTGAAAAGGAGAGCTCGCATGCGCCGCAACCACAGTTGCGTCGTCTTTAATGCGACAACATAGCTAGACAGAGTATGGTGGAGCTGCCATAAAAAAACGTAAACCAATAAGCTCCTGCCTGTACCACTAAAGTATCACAGGCTTGACCCAATCGTAATATAAATGAAAAGGCCCGAAGGCAATGTTGTGCTTTTGCCACCCGCAGGTGGGAAAATAAAAAAAATGGGGTAATGCTACTAAGCGACCCACAGCCGGGGAAGCGGGCCCGGGGAGACTCCCCTGATCTCCCCTGGGACGTAGCGGAGGGGGTGGGACATAGGTTGTGGGAATGGGACTGAGGGAAGGGTTATGGGTAATGTGATGGTAATGGGGACAGCTAGATATTGACCCTCATTTTATCATCGCTCGACTCCTGTCTGGCCAGGACAGGGAGGGCGTCGATGTTGTCCAATGGTGCGGCTCCACTCACGGGATGCCTGACCACCCAACGACGCAATAGCTTCGACTCGGAGACAGGGAATCCTAACCCGGGGCAGCTGCCTCGGGCTCCTCCACGACTTTCAGGGGTCCGGTTCGGACTTGCGTAACGCTGCCCAGCTACTAACCTGGACTTGCAATCAAGATTAACCAAGGCTAACCATGGTGTGCCTTAGTTTTCGCTACGTATATCCTGGCATAGCCGAGCTAAGCCACTGCCAATTTTCTCTCTCGCTCCCTAGCCCCTACTGCGCATGCGCCACTAGTAGTACCGAGCCACAGGTGTTCCGCCGCTGCGCAGCGCCGCGCCTTTCCTCGAAATCCAACTTTCAATTTTCAGTTTTCTCTTTCCTCTTTCCCTCCCTCCTTTATCCCTTCCTTTACGGCGCGGCTCGGGTGTCCACCGAGATATGTAAGACGGTTACTGTGCCATTTCCTTTCCTCAAAAACCAAACAAAACAAGTGAGCCGACGGCGTTCATAGAGTTCATTGGCGTTGACAACTTTGCAAAGACCGTTCATTTTCACGAAAGGAAATAATAATAAAAATAATAATTGGTTTTGGGGGAAAGGAAATGGCGCAGTATCTGTATCATATATCGTTGGACACCTGAACTGCGCCGTAAGGGAAGGGTAAGGGAAGGGTAAAGAAAGGAAAGGCGCACAACCGGCTCCGTGGGCCAGTGGAGACCTCAATCTCACTTTCGCTTTGTATATCCTGCATTAGCTGGGCTAATCCAAATTAATTTTTCTATTTTTCATCTCCTCAAGGTGCGGTCAAAGACCCATTTCTCAAGAGAGAGAGAAAGTGAGAGTAGCAGTATTAAGTGGTTTTTATTAAAATAACAATAAAAAGGATGGAAAAGAATTTTGCTAGCCCCGGCATCTGCCATCGATACTGAAACACCTGAGCTGGGGCAGCGGAAATAAAGGATAGCAGGCAGAATGGAGAAATGAAATGAAAGAGGTGAGGGGACAGGAAGAGAGGGTAGGGGGCGATGTAATATACACAGACTATTTACACAAGAAATGTGTCCTGGCTGTGCACGTGATTAGTTCATGATGGGACAATAAAAACGCGCACAGCAGTATGTTGCCTACAAGTGGAGTGGGACGCGTCCAGTTGTTAATCGTCCAAGATGGAACTCGCGGAGCGTTCGGTCACTGCGTGTAACTACCTGGCGGAGAACATAGGCTCACCAAGGTTAGCTCACGGGTGCACTCACTGCCCTGCGGCCACAATAGCGTTTTGAGGGAGTCTGGTAGTATGCCCAGCGCTATATAGTCCGCAAGCATATCGCGACGAGCATCGGCGTACGCGGCATAGTGAAGGAGTAGGGGCTCTAATGTTTCCACTGCACCGCATCCGTCACACACATTACTCGTCGCGATTCCGTGACGCTCCCGTCGTTCCCCGGGCCACACGCAGCCAGTACGCGCGCGAAGGATCATTGCACGTTGCGACCGCGTAAGTGCGCGACAGCCGTTGATGCTGTCGATGCGCTCACTTCCTGCGATGCGTGGGTCGGGGTGCTGCTTTCGGAGATGGCCGTGGATGACCGCACGCAATGTCCTCCAGCACAAGGGGCAGATCACTGGGAGGTAGGTGATGTGCGGCGGTCGCGAGATCGTCAGCTTCTTCGTTGCCGGCGATGCCGCAGTGACCGGGCACCCACTGTTTTTAGGCGCGGCGCATCCTCTCTGCGCGAGGCGCTAATGTCCCGCACTAGTGGAGTACCGCGGCCGTTGGAATGCAGGCGGCTGAGGGCGGCGCGGGAGTCGCACAGCAGAGCACTCCTGGGCGGCGGGGGACAGAGGGTGAGCAGCAGGTCCAGCCCGAGCCGGACCCCCATCAACTCCGCCGTGGTGGAGGAGCCCAGGAAGGTTGCGTGTTGCTGGCTGTGCAGTCGCAGGGCGGGGATGGTAGCCGCCGCTGGAAGGGAGCAGCTGTCGCGGGCCACTGAGCTGTCGGTGTACACGAGGAGATGGTCCTGGAGCTCCTCGTGTATGACGGCTCTGGCCAGCTGCTGCACAGCACAGAGAGGTGTGCTCCGCTTTCCCGCGATGCCGACATCTCTCGCTGTACCTCCGAGGCAGAAGGCCAGGGCGCGCAGGAGCCGTAGGGGGGTGAGCCTTGAGTCAATTGTTCATACTCGAGCATCATCGCGCCTATTAGTGAGCGCGGGTGCGAGCGCATACGCTGCAGCAGCGAACCGCCGTCCGGTGCGCGGTGAAGCCGGTCGACGTGATTCAGTGCTCTGCGCGCTGCTAGGACCTCAAGTGGCCACGCTCCTGCCTCGGCCAACGTTGCGGCGCACTACGAGTTTTTGGACAGGCCTAGGCACACGCGAAGGGACTTGCGGTGCTGGAGCTTGGGCTTCTAGCACGGCTTGCGCACCGTGACGAGCGGAGACGCATAGAGCACCGCCCCCAAAGCTGTGGCATTGTATAGCCGCAGCGCGGCTTGCTGGGAGATGCCCTGGCCTCAAGCGGTGAGCTTGTACACGGCGGCGGTGGTCCTCTTCATCGGCAGTCAGGCCTTCGTCGCCGCGGGGCGAAAGGAAAGGCGCCAGTCGATGTCAAGGCCAAGGTACCGCATCGATTTACGCCAAGTAATCGGAGTCCCGGCCAGTGACAGTGGCGCAAGGTCCGCGCGCGAGCGCGAAACGCAGGCCATGACCACCGATTTGTCCGCGCTCAGCGACAGACCAAGGCCGCGCAAGCTGGCGTCGATTGCGGTCAGAGCTTCCTGAAGCTATGTCGTTTGCATATATGGACATGTACACATGGTGTCGGCCGCTCGTGGGGAGGGATGCCGGCACCTCTGACATGACCACATTAAACAGAAATGGTGATAAGACAGCCCTGTGGCACGCCCAAGTTCACCGGACGAGACTCGGAGAGGTTGCCCCCTACTCGTACGGGCATGGTGTGCCCACTCAGGAAGCCGTGCACGTATCACAAAAGGCGCCACGATCAGTGAGAGAAAAGTGAGTGAGTGAGAAACAGAGAGAAACCAGAGAGTGAGAGAAAAACTATTTTTGGAGATGAATTCGGGCCACGCCTGGGTCTCCGCACGACCACACTGCACTTGAAATTTTTGTGGAGGAAAAACGCTAAGGCGCCCGTGTGCTGTGCGATGTCGGTGCACGTGAAAGATCCACAGGTGGTCGAAATTACTCCGGAGCCCTCCACTACGGCACCTCTCTCTTCCTTCCTTCTTTCACTCCCTCCTTTATCCCTTCCCTTACGGCACGGTTCAGGTGTCCAACGATATATGAGACAGATACTGCGCCTTTACTTTCCCCCCAAAACCAATTATTATTATTATTATTATTATTATTAAATTTTTGTGGCTCTAAGGTTCATAACACTGGCAGCCCGGCCGGTGGAGATGGTCTGCTCAGCCGGATCCTCCGAGCGCAACAGGCTCTCCCAGTAGTCCCAGGTACGTCTTGAGGCCCTCTAGGCCGCGCGGGGAAGGGTCCGCCTGGCAGAGGGAGAGGATGTGGAGGTAAGAGGCGAAGGGTTCTGGGCACAAGGTGCAGGCAGGAGTGGCATTTTACCCCAATAAACCGAGCACCAGACCAGGGAAAAGCTTGTACCCATTGTATCACCGGTGGGTGCCCGACAGCATTGGGGATCGAACCCCACACCTCCCGTATGCGAGGCGGATGCTGAAACGACTAGGCCACCGTTGCTGCTGCTGCTGTTGCTGACAGGAAGAATGGAAAGGGAAGTGCACGGGCCTGCCCACTGTCTCAAGCTGAACCACAATCGCTACCTCGTGCTGAAAGTAAGGAGAGTTGAAAGATAGGAGTGCAAGGATATAAAGACGCGCGCGCGCTATTATCACCCGGGCCGATCCAGGAGGCAGTGCAATACCGGGCCAGCCCGTGCTGGAGTGCTTAAAGCACTCCGCCGCATTCCAAAAAATAAAACACTGCCGCGGTGGCTCAGTGGTTAGGGCGCTCGACTACTGATCCGGAGTTACCGGGTTCGAACCCGACCGCGGCGGCTGCGTTTTTATGGAGGAAAAACGCTAAGGCGCCCGTGTGCTGTGCGATGTCAGTGCACGTTAAAGATCCCCAGGTGGTCTAAATTATTCCGGAGCCCTCCACTACGGCACCTCTATCTTCCTTTCTCCTTTCACTACCTCATTTATCCCTTCCCTTACGGCTCGGTTCAGGCGTCCACCGATATATGAGACAGATACTGCGCCACTTCCTTCCCCCAAAACCAATTATTATTATACCTCTTGGTCCAAATAGGACCCGTAGCAGATATTAAATCAGACATCAAGTATGGACCGAGACCATACTAGGGCTAGAGACACAGGAAGCATTGCCAGAGTACCGCGTTCCATCTCTCAACGCCGCTGGATTTGTAGGGTGCACATGCTAGGCTGCCGCTGACTAGTACGTACGTGTTTGCAGTACAACAATCCCCTTTGTGATGGCGTGTTGCCTTCGCACTGCAGTTATTTTTAGGTGTTTATTTAGGACCCTGCATATTTGACAGAGCTCAGATCATTGATATCCTGACCTAACACTTGAAAGGAACGGGAAGCGAGAATTTTTTCATCTCGCTTAAGCAGCACCTTGTGCACTCATGCAGGTCCTAGAGGACATCCCAGATGTGTAGAAGATAGCCGCTCTTTGCAATTAATCAGTGGATTCGTTCTGACAACACGAGCACATGTGACAGCCATATAAGTTCTGTGCTCGGGGGCACGGGGAAGGCGAATGCGTTATTCTCTGAAATGCTTTCTGGTCAAATTAGAGCTACGACGGCTGCGGGGGACCCGCTATCTTCACATTCGTCAGCAGCCACAAACGCACCGCGAAGCATGCTCTCGTACCCCCTGGTCAACTCTACGCGTCGCTAAGGTCAGTCCAAGCCACGCGCTTGGGCATCTGTGTGATGTTAGTTTGCGGGCGGCGGCACATGAAATAAAATTGAAATCTGTCTCACATCTCGGCGGACACCCGAACCGCGCCGCGAGAGAAGGGATAAAGGAGAAACTTAGAGAAGGGCGGGAAAGGAAGAAAGAGATGCCGTAGTGGAGGACTCCGGAATAATTTCGACCATCTGGGGATCTTTAGTAAAACTTCTATATGGGCTTGTGTTGCATTTTGAACCAAGGAAAAGGTGCAGCGCAAAAGCATGCAGCCACTCAAGAAGAAAGGACAAGACACAAGCGCTGACTGACAACTGAATTTTATCGAAGAAAGGCACGTCTTAAATAAGGTGAGCAACAGAGGTGAAAAGGAGGAGAGCAAACAATCTAGAAAGGTAGCAGCAAGCCCAAGCACCCATGAAGACATGAAAAAATGAAACGTCAGCTGCTTCTAAAAAGTCTACCTCTGCTGCAAAAAGTGATAATGAGGGAGTGCTTATGGAAGTGTCGCCATATCTCTTAATATAGTAAGCTTCCAGGCTAACACGCTCAGTCCTGTCGGCACTCTTGCCTAGAATTCGTCTCAGCCAAACGAGCCACGCATCCTCTGCACATTCGTGCGCAACCAAAGGTGCGTACTTATCTTTTAACTGACTTAAATTTCGGGCATGTTCCCCCAATCGTTCCTTGATGCAACGGCCGGTTTCGCCTACATAAACCTTTCCACACGTCGTGGGAATGGCATAAATCACGCCCGTTGAGCACTTGACAGAGTGTCATGTCGTATCTGGCATCCTCTTTTTTTGGAGTCGCAAATGCGTGGGCATAACTTTCCCAGCTTGTTGGGTGCCAAAAATACAACGGACACACCATGCCTCTCGGCCACTTTCTTGATGTTGTGTGAAGTCTTGTGCAGGTATAGCACAAGACTTGGCACAACGTGCGCTGGCATCGCACAGCATACGGGCGCCATTGCGTTTCGCCTCCATCGAAGCGCGGCCGCCGCGGTTTGGTTCGAACCCGGGAACTCCGGATCAACTAGTAGCCAGGCGGCCTCACCACTGAGCCACCGCGGCGGGTAAAGTACGTATAGCGAACTCGTCTTTTTTAAGTGCATGCGCTAGGACTTATGGTGGCCCCGCATCAGCCGTTGTGTCGGTCTCTGTCTGTCTGAAGCCGGTTTTGCGGTAGGCTGCTCATGATCACCTACCCAGGTTATATATATACCTGCGGTGTATACACACACACACACACACACACACACACACACACACACACACACACACACACACACACACACACACACACACACACACACACACACACACACACACACACACACACACGCACACACACACACACACACACACACACACACACGCACACACACACACACACAGCACACACACACACACACACACACACGCGCACACACACACACACACACACACACCACACACACACACACACACACACACACACACACACACACACACATATATATATATATATATATATATATATATATATATATATATATGACATACTTAAAACATAGTGACTGGCTAGTTAGTTCTGCATACTGGAAAAATTGCAGCGCAGCAGTAACAAATACGAGACGAGAAGGACGCAAACACAAGCGCTGCGTTTGCGTCCTTCTCGTCTCGTATTTGTTACTGCTGCCCTGCAATTTTTCCAGTATGACATACTTGGCTGCTTAAAATAATATAGAGCGAAGTATACACTTCGTTTAAGGCAACATTTTTATTTTGCTCGTCGTTTCGATAGGAGGACCGATCTTTTTTTCAAGAGTGATTTGCTTCATTGGTGTCTCCCTTTATTTGTAGGGGTTAGACGCAGAGGAGGAGGAAGAAAATACAATATAGAATAAGAAATAATATACAAAAAGGAAAAGCAGGAAAGAGCACCTAGAGCTCCCTCCTTTATCCCTTCCCTTATGGCGCGGTTCAGGTGTCAGCCGAGATGTGACAGAGATACTGCACCCTTTCCTTTCCCCAAAAACGCGGCGGCTGCGTTTTTTTGGAGGCAGAACGGTAAGGCGCCGGTGTGCTGTTCGAATTCAGTGCACGTTAAAGGTCCCCATAATAATAATAATAATTGGTTTTTGGGAAAGGAAATGGCTTAGTATCTGTCTCATATATTGGCGGACACGTGAACCGCGCCGTAAAGAGAGAGATAAATGAGGTAGTGAAAGGAGAAAGGAAGATAGAGGTGCCGTAGTGGAGGGCTCCGGAATAATTTCGACCACCTGGGTATCTTTAACGTGCACTGACATTGCACAGCACACGGGAGCCTTAGCGTTTTTCCTCCATAAAAACGCAGCCGCCGCGGTCGGGTTCGAACCCGGGAACTCCGGATCAGTAGCCGAGCGCCCTAACCACTGAGCCACCGCGGCGGGTCGATCCTCTCATGGTCGAGGTTATATCGGTGCCCTCCACTACGGGCACCTCGTTCTTCATTTGTTCTTTTACTTCCTCCTTTATCCCTTCCCTTACGGCGCGGTTCAGGTGTCCAACGATATATGAGACAGATACTGCGCCATTTCCTTTGGCCCAAAACCAATTATTATTATTATTATTTTCCGACCACGCAAATCGACCCTCATTTTTTTAGTGCACCAGCACTATTGCCCGTAGTCATGAATTTCGCTTGGGTGTATTCCAAGCAACGCCACGACGCCATGACCTTGAAGCGCGTGAGAGAAGCAGGTGGTGATGCGCGCGTCACGTGGATTATCGACCGGGGAGGTGGCGCGGTCGCGCAGCTGCAGCCAGTAAGGGAGAGGCTGCGGCCGTGTAGCGTGCGTCAGCATCTGCCTTGAGTTAGCGTGCGTTCCGCAGGTAGCGTGGGTCTCTCGCTTGGCACTCCGGACGTATGAGCGTGTGTAGCTCGCGCTCCCTCAAGCACTGCTAGCGCATCTATACTTCGCATTTGATTAACTGTGAAAGTCATCTGTCTTCCGTGTGAGTGTGTGTGTTGCACATAGCGTGACTTATTTTTTCAGGTGAAGTTGGCATCTTTTATAAGTTCATATCGCAAAGTGGGTGCTTATTTATACCAACTTTCGAATATAGTAAGAGTAAACAATACTTCACGAAAAAGCCGCCGTGGTGGCTCAGTGGTTATGACGCTCGGCTGCTGACCCGAAAGACGCGGATACGATCCCGGCCACGGCGGTCGAATTTCGATGGAGGTGAAATTCTAGAGGCCCGTGTACTGTGCGAAGTCAGTGCACATTAAACAACCACAGGTAGCCGAAATTTTCGAAAAAGAAAAGAAAAGTTAGGAGTACCTTCATAGTAAACCTATATAGTCCCCCAAGGCAGAAGAAAGCGGACTTTATAAAGCTCTCGCCGGGGCGAGCAGGCTTGCCGGGCTGAACACCCTAGATATAGCGGGAGACTTTAACGCTAAGAGCCCGAGCTGGGGCTACCCCAAAGACGGAAAAGAAGGGTCGTAATATCTGCGTAGCTGCAGAAAGCATCAGATGCGAGCTCCTCACAGACGAAAATCAACCAACTAGGCAGGGGAACAGCGTCAGCCCAGGCACGTGTCCCGACCTAACCTTTGTCAAAGGAGCAAAACAAGCGGAATGGGAGAATCCGCTAGAAACCCTGGAAGCGACCATCACATCATAAGAATAAGCCACCGCAGCAGATAACGTCAAGAGAAAAATTGGCACGCCCGCCTCACGGACTGGGGACGCCTTTAGGCACCACTGCCGGCAACTAGAGGGCAACCTTACCTCGATAGGAGAGTGGTCCCAACAACTTAAACAAATACAGGAAATGTATACTAAGGAGGTAGATCGTACAGAAGAAGCACCAGAGGTGGACAGAGCGGCTACTCAGGCTATGGGAGACAAGACGTTGTCTTATTAAGAGGTGGAAGAAACAGAAATTTAATAGGAAGCTAAAGAAGATAGCCGAGGTAACATCCCAAGCAGAAGAGTACGCAACACACTTAGCCAGGCAAGGGTGGCAACAGTTCAGCACTTCGCTGAATGGAACACTCAGTCCGGCTAAAACGTGGCGGATTCTAAAGGCTCTAATGGATCCTACCAAGACTAAAGAAGAGAGCGGAAAAGCCATACAGAGACTAGTGCACCAATATCAGGGAACAGACGAGCAGCTCCTCGATGAAGTCAGAACCAAATGCTACGGCACAGATGAGCCCAAGGGCCACGAAGGAAACTACCTTGGAGAAGAAAATCCAGATATGAACAAGCCCATCACCAGAGAGGAAGTCACCGCGCCAATGAGAGCCATTACGAAAAACACAGCGGCAGGAGCAGATAGAATTAGAAACTCTCCCATAAGAAATTTAAGCGACGTAGCGGTGGACCAGTTGACGGCCTACCTAAACAGACTATGGGAAGAAGGAAAGATACCAGCTGAGTGGAAGCATGCCGTAGTAGTCATGATCTCCAAACCAGGCAAGAAGCTGCAGATCGAGAAACTCAGACCAATTTCCCTCACTTCTTGCCTAGGAAAACTGTACGAGAGGATCGTCACGAGACGCATCCAGCAACACCTAGAAAACAAGAGGCTCTACCCGGACACCATGTTCGGCTTCAGGGCGAACCTCTTGAGGCAGGACGTACTTCTGCAGCTTAAAGAAGAAGTCCTGGAGACAATGCCCAAACAAGGGGAGAACGTAGTCATGACACTCGACATAAAAGATGCCTTTGACAACATCGGCCACGCCGCTATAATCGAGGGGCTAAACAACACCAACTGCGGGAGAAGAATCCATGACTATGTCAAGGACTTCTTGACCAACAGAACGGCCACGGTGGGACTAGGGGAGCTGAAGAGTGACGTCTTCACCACCCAGAGCAAAGGAACACCCCAGGGCTCGGCCATCTCGCCCATACTCTTTAATGTGGCGATGATCGGCCTAGCGAGAAGACTCAGCAGAATCCAGGGCATCCAGCACGCGATGTACGCAGACGACATCACGGTCTGGGTGAACCATGGATCCCTGGGGGAAAAGCAAGATCTGCTACAACGAGCAGCAACATGCGTTGAAAGATACGTGAAGAAAAGAGGACTAGCCTGCTCTACAGAAAAGTCCGAACTATTGAGGGTAGGAAGACATCCCACCGACGCGCCGCTCGAAGTGAAACTAGAGGGGCAAAACATCCCGGAGAAAAACATAAGAGTCCTAGGGATGTGGCTGCAAGCAAGCAGAAAATGCAGCCACACACTCTGCCTGCTCGGCAAAGCAGAATGATAACCAGAGTCTCCAACTGAAGACATGGAAGGAAAGAAGAAGACATGCTAAAACTAGTATGAAGCCTCATAGTCAGTAGGGTCATCTACTCGCTGCCATACCACCCCATGATCAAAAGCGAAACGGAACAGGCAGAGACAATCCTAAGGAAGGCATACAAGACGGCACTCCACCTACCAAGAAACACATCGAATGAGAAGCTGCTACAGCTAGGAATCAGCAACACCTTTGTGGAGCTGGCAGAAGCACAGCACGAAGCACAGCTGCAACGACTCAGAAACACGGCTGTAGGAAGAGCACTCCTGACAAGGTTGGGCCGCGACCCAAAGGGGCATCTCGATCGATCCGCCGATATACCCGACGAGATCCGTAAAACCCTGCAGGTCAATCCCATTCCGAAAAACATGGACTCAAATCTCCACGCGGCCACGAGACAGGCGCGGGCAGATTATGTGGAGAGGTACTTAGCCAAATTAGAAAACACAGTTTTCACGGATGCAACCATGTATCCATGGAATAGACGCGAAAGCTACTACAAGACAGCTTCGGTGGTAGTTGATAACGCAGGCAATCTAATCACCTGCGCAACTACACGTAGCGTCAGGATAGCGGAAGCAGAGGAGGTCGCTGTTGCGCTGGCAGCGGCTGAGGGTTATCGAAAAGACGAATCATTGGTCATCCTAACGGACTCAAGAGAGACATGCAGAAACTATACGAAAGGTAGAATCTGCAGGGCTGCCTTAGCTATCCTCCGCGAAGCAGTACACGTCAGAAAAACAGCAACCCACAAATTAATCTGGATTCCGGCACACACGGGGATAGAAGGATACGAAAGGGCAGACAGCTTGGCTCGAGAGATCACGTACCGAGCCGAGCGGCCATACGCCCTGGGACAGCGCTTCACCGTGGAGATCGGATTTTAAGAATACCTAAACTATCAAAGAGGCAGGCGAATTAGATACTCCCCGTCACATAAGGGCCTCACACAACAAGAAGCAGCTAGTTGGCGGAGGCTGCAAACGGGAACATTCTTTAACCTACGTATACTTAGCAAGATGAATCCTACACAGTATAGGAGCACATGCCCGTGGTTCGGGGCAACCCCCACGCTTTACCATATAACCTGGCAGTGTAAGCGAAACTACACGTTCCAGCAACACAAAACCCCGAGTGCGGAGCAGTGGGAGAGCCGGCTTACCAGCTGCGAGCTCGCCGCCCAAAGGGCAATGGTGCAGCACGCAAGCGAAGCAGCGCGACACAGTGGTGCCCTGGACTAGGGGCCCAACCCTGCTTTGAAGGTCGAGTCTGCAGCGATGCAGACGAAGACCGAACGTTAAACACTTAATGGACCAAATAAAGTTTTCTCTCTCTCTCTCCCTCCCTCGGAGCCCTTCACTACGGCGTCCCTCATAGCCTGAGTCGCTTTTGGACGTTAAACCCGCATAAAACTAAAAAAAAACATATCTGTCAAAAAAAGGGACATCGGTGTCAGGCCCGCCATTTTTGTGCAATTTTGCCAGCAAGCCCGGAATGGATGGCAAGGCATTGGTCTCCTGCAGTAGCAGGGCCCACACCTGGAGCTTGTTCATGCGAAGTCGAGATTTCAGCTCTCCCAGCTTTGTGGAGAGGGCTCTGCAGTTCCATTGGAGCACACCAGAACTACGTGTACTGGCCATTTTCGATTAGGCTTCCAAGCGTTGTAATAGAACTGATGTCAGGTCAGATAACTGGTTCACCATAAATCGGAGGAGGGATGTTGTTGAGTTATCCTGCAGTGATGCATGCAGAAGACCTGGTAGAGTCTGCGAAAAACGCATGAGGGCTGGACGTAGTCGAAGGCTCTGCAGCATTGATTGGCGTGGAGTGGGATTCCACTGGTTGTCTACGGCGAGCAAGCAGTTCACGGCGTTGCCGTAGCTTAGAGACCTCGGCTAAAAGGCGTGAAATTTGGTGGCATGGAATGTTCATTGTTCGGGCCAGGGTTGTGGAAGAGTTAAGTGGGAAGTTGGAGAGCTGGACACAAAGGCTTGTCTCCAGGGCCCATTCCTGTCTAGTGGCTGCGCACCCTCGCGCGCGCTCGACGGTAAAAGTAGGTGAGTCTGGCCGCCGAACTTTCTAGAAAGAAGGAGAAAAGACCCTGAGGCGACGGAGTGCGCGTATCTTCGCCCGCGCTAAGAGTCGGCCCCTCCCCTTCGTTCTCGCGCTCGGCGTCGACGGGGCGAAAGAAAAATAGAGAAAGGAGGGAATTTGTACAAGGAACACAGTGCGTATGTGAACGCCTGCTTTGGCGCTAGTAACCGACAGACGCGTCGCGCGTCTATGAAAGAAAGTTGATCGCGGGCTGCGATTCAGCCACAAGCCGCCGGTTAAGCTTGCATAAGCGCGCCCGCTGAGGAGCCCCCGCGGGGACGCACCACTCGGCCAGCCACGGACCATCCAGGCAGCGTGCGCCAGTCATCGGGACTGCCACCGTTGGACACCTGCGGTGACGTCGGACTGACGAAGTGCCCGGTGCGGTGAACAATTAGCATCCATTCATGCGAAAATGTTCGATTGGCAGCATCAAAGTGGTGCGTCTAAACGAAAGGCGAAGTTAGAAAGAGAAGAGCATGAAAAGAAGCTACCAAAGATGACAAAGTACCTACTGAATGCAGCTTCCGCGGAGCAGTATGATCGTTCTGCCCAGAGTCCGTGTCAAACTCCCAATAGTACCGATTGTGCTTCTGTGGAAGACTTGCCAACTCCATCACCACGGTTTCCTAGCAAGATGCATGGTTTTACACATCTTGTTTTTCTGGATCCTGTGAAAACGGCGCCAACCTCGGTCATCCATGTTTATGAGCAACCGACGCTAACCGAGCCCTGTCCTGTTCGTGAGTCAGCAACGTCAATGTTACTCGGCCGAGCCCCTGCCACAGAGCTCCAGGTGCCCGGTCCACCACGCCCGATTTCTACTACTACTGATCAACAGGTTCCAAACCTCCCCAATGAGCCTCTTTCTACTGACGAGCGCCAGGAAACAATTCAAGAAGCGACCGCCTTGTTTCCTGTTAGTTTGGCTTCAAATCCCGCCCACAAAGTGTGCCTCGAGAGTACGAATGAGACGGCTTCTCGTTGCGGCAACAAAGAAATACAGACACCCCCGCAGCAAGAGGCACGTTGTGAGATTCTCCGAAGTGACCCTGCTAAGTGGCCGGACGTTATTACTGACAGTTTTCGGAGTGTATGCCTTGGGAAAGGGCCAGTGTATTTTCAAAATCGGACAGAAAATTTTCCGCCTTCCGAAAGGCAATACTAAACTCAGAAACGCTATATGTCACCTCATCTTTTCGTGCGAAAGGCTGTAAATGGGGAGGCGTACGAGCGACACTGGTTAATGTACTCGGAGTCCAATGGTTCCGCTTACTGTTTCAGGTGCAAACTATTTTCGATTTCAGGCGACCCCAGTGCTTTCACCACGCACGGCTTTTATAATTGGAAAAGAGCAGAAGAAAAGGTTTGCGCACATGATAATAGCGTCGAGCACCGGAACTACGTGGCAGCTTGGCTCGCCCGCTCTAACTTGAGCAGCACAATTGACAAGGAGCTGGTTAAGCATCTTGACACTGAGACCACTTAATTACTGGACAGAGGCGTTGAAGAGCGTAGTCGTTGTAGTTAAGCTTCTAGCTGAGCGCAACCTAGCGTTTAGAGGCAGTGAGGAGATTTTTGGTTCACCGAGAAATAGCAATTATGTGGGAGTGCTCGAGGCCATGGATTACCAAGTTTGATCCCTTTCTATAGGAGCACATCAAACGCTACGGGAACAAAGGAAAATGTCACCCATCGTATCTGTCAAAAATAATTTGTGATGAATTTATGGAGCGTATGGCCAAGGCTGTCAAGGAACGTCTCGTTGACGAAGTGAAACGCGCAAAATACTTCTTTTTAATATTTTATTCGACTCCACACCTTGCTCACTTTGATCTGCTGTCAGTTGCTTTACGATACTATTTAAATGAAAAAATGTACGAAGGCTTTTTGGATTTCTTCCAATCGAATCGCATACTGGCTTGTAACATTTCGATACTGTTATGTCCCACTTGACGACCAATGGCATCTCAATTGATGATAGTAGGTGCTTATGATAATGCGAGTAATATGTCAGGAAAATACCAAGGACTGCAACCTCATATCAAACACCTGAACGGATTGGCAGTCCACGTCACGGTCCGTGTGCTGGTCATTCACTGAACTTAGTTGGCGTGTGTAGCGTTGACAGTTGCCTTGAGGCAGTCAAAATTTTCACTGTAATTCTGAGACTGTATGTGTTCTTTGCTGTCTCACCTAAGCGATGGAGGTATCCTTTCTACAGCATGGGCGGAACTGGCTAGCAGCTTGTTTTGAAAAGTCTGAGACCAGGTGATCAAGACATGCTGAATCATGTAAGGCCATTCTGAAAATTTTCAATGGCAGTCTTGTGTTGCCTTGAAGCTATATCAATGAACGAGGAAGAAACCGGTGACACTAGGAACGAAGTGCACTCGCCCTTCAAGAAAATGACAAAACTAGAGGCTGCATTCATGGCGATTTCTGCAGTGAAATCTTGGAGCGCTTTGACAAAACGAGCGTAGCACTTCAGAAACCAGGCCTACACATTTCAACTGCTGTAGATCTGCTGAGCTCTCTAGAAGGCTTTGTTAATTCTTGGCGACCTCTATTTGATACCTTCGAAGAGAGAGCACGCACGCTGAGTACCAATCAATGTTATCAGGATGAGGGCAAACGCATCGTTTTCAGAAAGCACCCTGACGTAAAAAGCGATAGTGCGCTTTATCCTACAGACCTACAATGTTGTACTTGAAAGACCAGGCTCTGCTTTCCGAGTGCGAAAGGCTGCCTACATTGAACTCTGCGAAAGTTTCGGTTTCTTAAAATTGCTGACAGAAGTTGGGAGCGAGGCCTCTCTGGCAGAGCAGGCTAAGAAGTTGGTGAAATCCTACAAAAATATTTTGAGCCAGCATTTTCCGCTGAAATCGTTTCTTTGGGGAACTTTCTGCACAACTCTGTGCGCCAGGACACGAGTCCCCTGGGAATAATGAAGTTGCTGCACGAAAGAAAGCTTATTGATGTGTTTCAGAACCTTTCTATTGTTTTGCGAATGTACTTAAGCATAGCCGTGGCAAACTGTGAGACCGAACGATCGTTTTCCAAGTGGTCGCTGATAAAAAATCGCCTTCGTTCGAGTCTCCCTGACGACAAGGTGAACTCGCTTGCTATCATGTCCATTTAAACTGACCTCCTCCGCGATCTCTCCTTCGAACAGACTATATCCGATTTCGCCAAAGCGAAGGCGCGAAAGATGCCATTTTAAAAGAGGACTGTTTGCGCTATGCATGAATAGTTCCATTAAGTTTGTTGTGTCGCCTCCCAGCCTCCACGTTGGCAATGAAACGCTGAGCAGTGTAATTCAAGATATGCAAATCTTCGTTGTTCGTCTCTTGTTTATTTTTCTTGTGATATTTAGCTTATAAAGAACTGTAGTTTTGTTGTTTTTGATAGTGCCACGTTTATTTGGTGTCGTCCTTGCTTGTCTTACCTTTAACGAAAATATTTTCAAGTAATGTTCTGTAATTAGAGTTGGCAATTTTCATCTGCATTCTACTGCATTTTTATGGTGTTTGTATTGCACTAAGTATTGTATATACCTACTGCATATTTATAGAGTAACGTGTATAGCGATTACTGCAGTCTGATGCTTTAATTTTAATAAATAATGATTTGGATACAACCATGCGTCTCCTCCTGTGATTAAACTTAGCTTCAGAAGGATCGACATCTGAGCTTTGTTGTCTTTTCTACGTTCTTGTTCGTCTTGAGTGCAGTAAACTATTCCTTAAAGCCTAGCTTTTGCTGAAAACAGAATTCAGATTAAATCACAAAGTGAACTATCTGAATTGGTGTTTACAACAACCCGCGTTTGAAGCAAGTTTTGTATTTTTCCTTTTAATAATAAAAGTAACAAAAATAATAATAATCCCGTTGATCGCACTTCGTTATTTTTAATTTGGTGGAATTAAAATTAAACATGGCATATTTCTAGTAGCGTAGCCAGCGACGGGGGGGGGGGGGGGGGTGGTCAGTATAGGGAAAGGGGGCCTGCATGCGCATTAGCCCAGGGCTCCATTTTTCTTAATCCGACCCTGCTCGTGGTAGGTGCTGGAAGGCCGTGGTGCGTTTCTTTCGCTGATTGACCAGATAGGTCCAAACATGGCTCTTTTCCTTCTGAACGTGGCAGTGCGGATAGAGCTGTAGAGTGCGTACAAGGCGTTGACGCGCACACATTTCACGAGCACGGCGACCCGATCTGGCATGAGCTTGTTGCACTGCGCGCAAATTTTTCGCACCAAGCACATATCCATGAGACCTGCTGCATAATATTTATGCCTTTCCGCGCACGCGCAGTGTAAAGCAGCAGGCCGGATAATCATCGCTCGTGCCGGCCTCTTCTTCCTTTCTAATAATGAATTGCTTTTTAATTGGTTTTTGGGGAAAGGAAATGGCGAAGTATCCGTCTCACATGTCGGCGGACACCTGAACCGCGCCTTAAGGGAAGGGATAAATGAGGGAGTGAAAGAAGAAAGGAAGAAGTGCCGTAGTGGAGGGCTCCGGAATAATTTAGACCACCTGGGGATTTTTAACGTGCTCTGACGTCGCACAGCACACGGGCGCCTTAGCGTTTTGCCTCCATAAAAAC
Organism: Amblyomma americanum; assembly: GCF_052857255.1. Taxonomy (NCBI): domain Eukaryota; kingdom Metazoa; phylum Arthropoda; class Arachnida; order Ixodida; family Ixodidae; genus Amblyomma; species Amblyomma americanum. The sequence continues at coordinate 105,863,485 of NC_135499.1, read as the reverse complement.
GCAGCCGCCGCGGTCGGGTTCGAGCCCGGGAACTCCGGATCAGTAGCCGAGCGCACTAACCACTGAGCCACCGCGGCGGGTTGAGAATCCGCCTTTTTCACGACGCGACTGCGCATGCGCCCATCCCCTGGCGGCGGTGTCGCGAAACATATTGGAAGGGTCGCTCGCTCCACTCGAGACCGGTCGTGGAAGTGTAAACAAACCGGCTTCCTACGCGGGGTGCGTTGCTGCAGCCGTCGGGCGTTCAGCGCGACGCATTTGGCGATACCTACGAAATGTGTTGCATACGGCAGCAATGCCCAATATGTAAAGGGAAGTAAACTCGGATTTTTTCGCTTTCGGAGCGCTTCCCGGGACAGCCTTCGACGCGAAGCGTGGATAAAAGCAGTTCGCCGGCTCGACAATCGTGCCGCCCTTGGGCACCGTCAAGCACGTCAAGACTGTGCGGGAATCACTTTGTGACAGGTACGGATGAGGTACTGTGTTTAAATGCGTGTGCAGTCTATCACGAAGTGTTTTATTCATGGGAAGGAAGGCCTCGAATGTCACCGCGGCACCCAGACTTCGTTCCGACGCTTTTTGCTTTCTCAAGCAAGAAGGCCAAATGGGCAAGTGCTGTGAGCCGCTTTCAACGCGCGATGGAGTGGGCAAGAAAAAGAAGCTACGAGAGCATTCACGCATGGTGCTAAAATTTTGTCATAATCTCCTATGGAAATTTCCTTGTTTATGCCACTACACCCTGGCCAATCCCCTCGTGTGGGTATGTGCCATGTATTAAGAGGCAGAAGAAGAAGGTGCGTTATGCGTGTGTTCGAACCATATCCATGATGAAGAGCTCTGCGTGGTATCGCCGGAATGGATTAATGTGCGCCTCTCGCGCTCGTCTTTAGGGACGCGCATGCTTGTTTAACCTATGCAGCGGTGTGTTGTGGGAAAATACAGTGAAATTCTAACAGAGCTGCTTTGTTGCGAGTACGCTTGTGCTTTTATAGCTCGTGTAGCTATTCGGCAGCGCTTGAGCACAACGATTGCTTGGGAAAACTGTTGTCCCCAGTCGTTTTCTGTACTACGGCGTGCACGATGTAGTATCCACCTTTCATGAATGGCAGGCATATACAGCGGAAAACGCCAACCTCACTGATCGGGGATATTTCATTGAACATTATGTTCCGAATGTAGCCTTCATCTCTGAAGCGGCGGCCCTCGCTAGCTGGGGTGCGCATCGCATGCCGGATGATCGGAGATACTGAAGAATTTGCTTTTCAGTGGGCACTACAGCCTGCCTCGGACTTCGCACCAAGCCATCAGTCAATCCTAGAAATCCTCCAGGTACCAGGTGCTGCCCAGGACACGCCATCGTTGACAGATTCCAACAAAACGTGCTCCGCAGCGGCACTCAGTCCGGCCGGGTTGGGCGCGCAGTACCCTACCAGTGAGCTTCCAGCGTTGTACGCGAGGTGGCAGCACAGGAAAATGAAAAAAGGCGGATTCCTCTTCATGACACATATTTCAGGAGCGTTAGCTCTTACTACTTACACTCGAACATTTCTTGTCCACCCGAGATTTCAAGATGGCGGCTGGTCATGTTTTAAATTGCTGCAGCATCGTGTGACCCCCATCTAGTGACCATGCGCGCGCAGTAGTCGGGCCGGCACGGCAGCCGGTTTGCCCCCTACGCTGGCCCCGCCGCGGTGGCTCAGTGGTTATAGGGCGCTCGGCTACTGATCCGGAGTACCCGGGTTCGAACCCGACCGCGGCGGCCGCGTTTCGATGGAGGCGGAACGCAAAGGCGCTCACATTCGAATGTTTCTTGTCCGTCCAAGTTTTAAAGATGGCGGCCGGTCATGTGATCAAATTGCTGCAGCATCATGCAAAATGTGACCCCACGTCACGTCCCCGGGGGCGCGCAGTCGCCCTCTAGGCTGGCGTCCCGCTGCACATATGTATACCATCTGAGCGGGTGCCGACATTGGTGCCAGTTGAAATCGCCATTTGTGACGAAGTTTAACCCGCCGCGGTGGCTCAGTGGTTAGGGCGCTCGGCTACTGATCCGGAGTTCCCGGGTTCGAACCCGACCGCGGCGGCTGCGTTTTTATGGAGGAAGAACGCTAAGGCGCCCGTGTGCTATGCGAGGTCATTGCTCGTTAAAGATCCCCAGGTGGTCGAAATTATTCCGGAGCCCTCCACTACGGCACCTCTCTCTTCCTTTCTTCTTTCACTCCCTCCTTCATCCCTTCCCTTACGGCGCGGTTCAGCTGTCCAACGATATATGAGACAGATACTGCGCCATTTCCTTTCCCCAAAAACCAATTATTATTATTATTGACAAAGTTGCGGCCGACACGATTCGATGCACAAAGTTGTTGAGTTGAAGCCTGGTATGTGAGAGGGATTCGTAGCGACGACCTTATTCCTCGAAACCGTAATGGGGGCGACCTTCGGAGGAGCGTGGCGTGAGATCCAGTGGTCGAAAAGGGATGCGGTCGGTACCAAACGAATCGCCGTTTCGTGATGTACACGTTGGCATCCTAATTTTGGACCTGAAAGTGGAATTCGGAAATAACGAATTTGAGCTTCGGATATAGCGAGGTGCACGTTAATGATCATAGTTAATAATAACGCAAATCATAGTCGAAAGCATAGGTGAAAACAACTTAGCTAACGCTCTTCATTTGATTTCGCATTCGCAAACCATTCTTTAATTTTTTTTTACTTCATGGTGAAAGCAAACTCTGGAGCGATATGTGATAATTATTATTATTATTATGTGAGCCCCGCCGCGGTGGCTCAGTGGTTAGGGCGCTCGACTACTGATCCGGAGTTCCCGGGCTCGAACCCGACCGCGGCGGCTGCGTTTTTATGGAGGAAAAACGCTAAGGCGCCCGTGTGCTGTGCGATGTCAGTGCACGTTAAAGATCCCCAGGTGGTCGAAATTATTCCGGAGCCCTCCACTACGGCACCTCTCTCTTCCGTTCTTCTTTCACTCCCTCCTTTACCCTTCCCTTACGGCTCGGTTCAGGTGTCCAAACGATATATGTGAGAGATACTGCGCCATTTCCTTTTCCCCCAAAACCAATTAAATAAAAAAATGTGAGATATACTGCGCCATTCCCTTTAATAAATATTATTATTATTATTATTATTATTATTATGTGAGCCCCGCCGCGGTGGCTCAGTGGTTAGGGCGCTCGACTACTGATCCGGAGTCCCGGGTTCGAACCGACCGCGGCGGCTGCGTTTTTTATGGAGGAAAAACGCTAAGGCGCCCGTGTGCTGTGCGATGTCAGTGCACGTTAAAGATCCCCAGGTGGTCGAAATTATTCCGGAGCCCTCCACTACGGCAACTCTCTCTTCCGTATTCTTTCACTCCCTCCTTTACCCTTCTCTTACGGCGCGGTTCAGCTGTCCAACGATATATGAGACAGATACTGCGCCATTTCCTTTCTCCTCAAAACCAATTAAATTTTAAAAAATATGTGAGAGATATACTGCGCCATTTCCTTTAATAAATATTAATAATTGGTTTTGGGAAAAGGAAATGGCGTAGTATCTGTCTCATATATCATTGGACACCTGAACCGCGCCGTAAGGGAAGAGATAAAGGAAGGAGCGAAAGAGAAAGCGAAAAAGAGGTGCCGTTGTGGGTCTCCGGAAAAATTTCGACCACCTGGGGATCTTTAACGTGCACTGACATCGCACAGCATCCGGGCGCTTTAGGGTTTTGCCTCCATAAAAAAGCAGCCGCCGCGGTCGGGTTTTGAACCGGGTACTCCTGATCAGTAACCGATCGCCCTAACCACTGAACCACCGCGGCGGGGTCATTTCCTTCCCCCAAAACCAGTTTTCATTTTCGTATAACCAATTAAAATGCTATTATAGCGACAAAAATTGTCTGGGTGAAACACAATGACATCACCTCATTCTAATAATAATAATAATAATTGGTTTTTGGGAAAGGAAATGGCGCAGTATCTGTCTCATATATCGTTGGACACCTGAACCGCGCCGTATTGGAAGGGATAAGGGAAGGAGTTGAAGAAGAAAGAAATAGGTGCCGTAGTGGAGGGCTCCGGAATAATTTCGACCATCTGGGGATCTTTAGCGTGCACTGACATCGCACAGCACACGGGCGCCTTAGCGTTTTTCCTCCATAAAAAAAAAACAAAAAACGCTAAGGCGCCCGTGTGCTGTGCGACCTCATTCTTCCTGAAAAGAAAATGAAAATTGATTTTTGAGGAAAGGAAATGGCGCAATAATTGTCTCACATCTCGGTGAACACCCAAACCGCGCTACAGGCGAAGTGAGGAAGGTAGGAGTGAAAGAAGAAAAAAAAAGAGGTGCTGTAGTGTAGGCTCCGGAATAATTTCCACCGCCTGAGGATCTTTAACATGCACTGACATCGCACAGCATACGGGACCCATTGCGTTTCGCCTTCATCAAAACGCGGTCGCCGCGGCCGGGATCGAACCTGGGAACTCCGGCTCTGTAGCCGAAGCGCTCCAACAGCAGCGGGTTTCCCGAGTAGAGGAACCGAAAAGAGGAATCGAAACTCGGACAAGGCACTGGCAATAATGGTTTATAAAAATATTTGTTGCTATGTAAAACATATAGTTCTGAACAGAAAGTTATTCTGAATTGTTCAAAGGGCAAAGTAAAAAAAAATTGATTTTAATATCTTGTTGCTTGTACTACGTGTGATCATCGTCATCAACATTCGGCGTATCCCAGATTTCTAATCGAGTGCAAATGGCAGCTTGACCGGCTTGACAGGAAAGAACTGTCGAGCTGGGCGTTCTCGAACGAATTGCGTTTGTAAATGTTTTTGCATTACATACGACTGGAACGTTTTCTAAAGTCGACAGCAAGATGGTAAGTACAAGCGTCGACTAGTATGTATCCCGTCATAGCCTTGTAGCAGCATGGCTGTTCAACTGAAATTTCGTGTGATAAGCCGAAGCACCGAAGTTCGTGGCGCCCCCGAATGCTTGCAGATGTTTTCTACCACGATGCTTGGGACTAGAGGCCAGTCATTAAAAAGCGCTGCCCTCGTTAACGTGCGAGTTAACGAGGTAAATATGCGGACGATTGAACGCCGCCTTCAAAGAGGTGGATTTGCCTCGAATGTGTGCGGCGACTTCTTGAGTTTTGCGTTAGGACCGTACTTTCGGAACTTTCGGAGCATTGTGAGGCGCCCAACGTGTTTGAATGTGACGAGTTCAACTGCGTATAGTGCGTAGCGAAATGGGGGACGTAGAAAATTATGTTCTACTTGGGGATTTTTTATTTTTTTTGCAAGATGTCTACTAGTTAACGCTTGCGCATTGTCATTCTCTGTGCGAACATCTGTAACGTACGCCATGCCAGTTTCATTTACTATTGAGAGAAATATTCTATTTTCTGATGACGGTTTTCTTTAATGCATTAACTTCGTATTTTTGGCGTCAGGGTTTCCTTGAAACATTTAACATGTTCATTTCATTTATTAATAAACCTTCAGCCTTCACTCATAACAAAAAATTAACACTGCCATGCAAGGTGTACTAAAACGAAGCAATTCAACTAGGAAAAGGCCCTGATGCTGACTACAAATGCAGCTCATGACACACACGCAAATGGCTCAAGGCTTTGAAGGAAGTTAAGGGAATTACTTAAACAATCGAGTCGGGTTGGAGGCCCCGCTTGTAAGTAAATTCGAGGAAATAAGCTGTTTTTTAAACATGTATCGTTAGTAATGGAAAGTAATGAAATAAACATTCTGGTCGGTCTTCACAATTGAAAATTATGTTCAGCCTCCACTCAGCTCTAGTCATTCATTGTTAAATGGTTATGTTGGTGACAGGTTTAGTACAGGAATTCAATACAAGGGCTTTTACACATGAATTATCCAGGCATTCTGGGAATCTATACCGCAGCTTCATTTGGAACACTGCAAACAGTCATTCCAAATAGGCAGTTGTCAGCTTCGAGAGGCTCAAAGAATGCAAAACCAACTTCGAGCTCTGCAACTTACATGAGTGCATTTCTGGCTCTTTGGATAGCAGGAAGTATCAAGATCTCAAAGAAGTAAACTTTGAAAAAACTGCACTGAAATGTGTTCTTGCTTCATTTCTTTTTCATTTTTTGTATGTTTGTTGAGGATTAATTGTAATTAAGCTTCTGCTGGAAGTTAGATTGAAGCTATTTCTCCTTTATCGAACCATTCAATGTTCTTTGATGTTTTCATCAAACGGCTGGCTTGCCTTTGCCACCATTATGTCAATATATGCCCTTCACTTGTTTGATTGCCAGAGAGGTATGAACTTGTCTTCAGAAGTACTGAAGTATTTCTCGAGTTTCATGACTAATTTGGTGCCAATGTAAAGGAGGAAGCTTCTCATTTGTCAGTTGCATTTTGCTCTTTGAAATGAGCATCTGACCCCTTCATTGAGCAAAACCTTCTTTGTGAAGTGTCTCTTGCTTCAAGGTGCTCGTTTTTTTTTTTTGCTGTCCTTGCTCCTGGCCACATCAGATGGCCCAGCACTGTCTGGTGATGCGCACATGTTAGTCTTGGGTAGCATTCGAGTGTGATGCTTGTTTGCTTGTTCACAGATTTTCAGAGCTCTTGGTGGTTGCATAGGTCCTCGCTTGCATTTGAAAATATCGCAGTATGCATTGCGGACAGCCTCTCTCTCTCTGTTTTGGGGTCAACCTCAAGTGCGGCAGTTCAATGGCAAGGTCATGTGATAGAATCCATGTTCTGTGTTGAGTTTTGGTGTGTTAAAGATATTGATGTGAGCAGAACATTGATGCATGCAATGCTAACTTCCTGGAGTGTAATGATGTGTACATAGATTCTGCAAAGCAGCTCAGTCTCTGCTTGCATACAAAATTGGGTGACATTTTCTTTCTGCTAATGGTACAGGCAATGATGCTGCATTTGGGAATGGACCCCCCCCCCCCCCCCCTTTTTTTTTCAGATGATTTTCGGTAAGTCAGAATGAAACAAATAAACTGAAAAAAAATTGGTTCTTAACGAATTATTTTTGAGTTCTTTGGGAATTTAAAGAATTAGCAGAGAAGTGAAAAGAAATTTTTTGGTTGATGAGCTGGCTGAATAAAAGTACTGGCATTAATATGTGGATCTGGAACTGTTGCCTTTGTGGACACTCGTGTTGTCTGCCTTACATTATTACAATGAAGAGGCTGTTCCATCTCACATCGTCACAGTGTGCCCTACATCTTGTCTTTCATCTACTCCTTTCATATAAAAGATGTACTTGATAGCCCATGCTTCTACACTGGTAGCTGTATTTCAGTGACAGAGAACATGGAAAGAATTTTGTAGCAACAGCTACAATACGGTAGCATTTCGAGCCTTATGCGTGGCAGTGGCACGTGATCATGGCGGCGGCACGTGACGGTGGCAGCGTAGCCGCGGTGTGGCGGCGCCGCCACTGCCACGTGGTCACGTGACCAGCCATGTGGTGCGTAGCAGCTGCTGCTGCTGGTGGCGCGGCGCTCCGGCGAAACTGAGCTGCAACAGCTGTGCACATGCGCCGTGTCAAGTAGGACGAAGATGAAGAAGGAATGCCCAGCAAAACGGAGCGGCGAAAGACTGACTTTGCATTTCGAATGAGCAAGTTCCACTCAGCCAGCTGTAGCTATCGCGTCACTCCAGGTTTAACCAGAACTAAACCACTGCCAATTTTTTTTTAGAAAATCTGTTGTGGTTTGAAAAAAATAAATGCTGGATCATTTGGAGTGGAACAGTCACATTTAGCATGCATCCTCATGCTGAAAGATAACTGATTCTATTACTGACAGTACCATTTTGTTCTATCTGTGTTCTCTTTGCATTCTGAGAGCTCTGTGACCCTTGAAAAGGTGACTTAGGTTGGCTGCTCAGTTTCTCACATTGCTGATGTGTGCACTTTCAGATGCAGTTTATGTTGCTGTTCAGCCGTCAGGGCAAGCTGCGGCTTCAGAAGTGGTACATTGCTCATCCAGACAAGTTGAAGAAGAAGATCACTCGTGAACTGGTCACGACCATTCTTGCCCGGAAGCCAAAGATGTGCTCCTTCCTTGAGTGGAAGGATCTCAAAGTCGTCTACAAGCGGTATGGCTCTTTGTGATTGCTTTGAGCCTGGTTTAAGCTTCTATCTCTCGTGTTAAAAAGAAATTGCATATTGCCATGATTTGCATCAGTGGTCTGCAGGTTTAATTGGTTTGGGGTGTTTCTGATCTATTGTCATGGCACTTATTTATGCCATTGCACTGGTTTATTTGAGTTGAAGTGGACTAGGTTTTCAAAGGCTCTTTAGATAAACATTCATGTCAGTTAGCATTCTGCTTAAGAAGTAACTGGCATGGCTATTTTTTCACAATCTAAATTTGAAGGAAGAAGTGTCCATTAACAGATGTAGACAAATCAAAGACAGTTGTAGCATTTTTTTTAGGCTGCCTTTTTTTTTTATTTTCGAAGTCATGTGCAGCCTGTGCTGTTCTCCTGATCACTTGCACGTGAAAGATGCGCTCATGGCTCGGCAGGACGAAGCACTACTTCAGGAGTCAAGAAACATCTTTGATACCCATTTGATGCACACTTCTGTTGCACTGTTTTCTCATGGGTTTGTGCTGCAGACCAAGCAGAAACGTGCTCTGACTGACTCCTTATTGCTGAGGTTTCCGTCGCTGTAATGGGTTCAGTAAACTGTTCGCAAACTGCCATAAATACTGGTTTTTATTTTATGCATTTCTGCTGATGAGCACACAGTGATGAGGCACTTTTTTGGCATTGTACCTTATAAAAAATGAATGCTTCAACCTGGACTAGTTCGAATGCGTGCAATAAGGGCTTTGTAGGTATGTTAACTTGCTTTGTTTTGCTGAGCATTTCTATGAAAGGCCCAATTGGAGAGGGCTATTTATGCTGTCTTATACAAATAAAGGCATTGTTGCTCTTACTAAAACATAAACTGCCTGAAATTTACCTACTGTGTGGGAGCGAAGATTAATAATTATCTTTAAGGGGCCTTGGAATGCAGATTAAGCATATTGGTTTTATTCCTTGCTTGCATAAGTATGTATAATGTGGGGCATGTCATTGTTTCAGTATCCAGTGGGAACACCAAATTTTTAATGTTTAATATATTGATGTATTTCATAAATGCTGATTTCATGATGGTGTTGAAATTTTGGGGTGATTTTCAGCAATGGGTGTTATATGGCTAGGGGCTGGACTTTTTGCTTTGTATTTTTGAGGATTCGGCGGCTTTTTTATGTTTATTTCAGAACGCTAGCTTTTTATTTTCAGCTAATATTATTTTTTGATGACTGAACTACTGACTTTTTTCGATGATTTACTGTAGCAACATTGCGTGGTCAAAAGTTGCTTAGAGTCTGTCTTGGTGTTTTTGTCAGCAGGAACAGCTTGTTTGCCAGTAATAACTTGCAAATTGAAGCTCTTGGAGCTCAGCATGTAGAAGAAGTTATTGTTATTAAAAAACTAACTTAAATGATATAGCCGGCAGATAAAAAGTCAAGTGGAAGTTTACGTCCAAGAGCTGTGTTCACATGTTATCGCACTGAGTTGAGCGAGAGAGTGGGGCATCACATGGTTCGCGTGTTGATGGCAGTGATGGAACTGCTGCTCGGTCAACGTGGTCGTGATAGCCAGAATATGGTACTTTTTTGTAACATCCATGTACTGCTTATGTCAGTGTCCTCCATACAGTCTATAAACCTACTTAACTAACTGCTCTAGACAGGTGATGATAGTGAACAAACAGTGCTTAGCTAGCAGGAGGCGAGGACGTGGTGCTTCCTGGTCTGCAGATGTGTGTAAGCTAGTGGAGCAGTCGCACTACTACTCTGTTTATCCAACACTGCCACTGTCTCATCATGCACTTTTCTTCCCTACACAGTTAATTTTCAACTTTGACCTAGTGTACCTAGCACTCAACAGCCAGTTAGCTATGCCTAGCATGCCAAGAATACTGACCTGCGGTTAAAACCAAATTTCGGAAACTTAATTCAGCATACTTTTATCGGTTCTTATGACAAATGTCGATCTGCTGCCTTGTAGATTTGCTGGGCATTCACTTTGCACTTTGTTGCTGTGCATCTAATTTTTTCACCTTTTTCGTATGCAGAACAGACCCAAACTAATACACTAAAATGAAAAGAACACATGCAATGCTAGGAATGCTGTTTTCCACTATACTTGAAACTCTCTTGAAAGTATGAGTTGCATATATTATGAAGACAGCAAAACAAAACAAAAATAAAGAATATGTAGCACTGGTCTTGGCAGTGCATACGCGACCGCTTGGAGCACTATATATGGCATTGAAAACAGTACTGCAGGGCTTTGGCAATATTGCCATTGGATACCAGCATTGAATCATATGGGCCACTCAGAATGACTCCAATATTTGTTCCCAGTAAAGAAGATCTGTTCTACAGCTCTTATTGGCTATGTCGATTTTTGTCCAGCAGCAAAAGATGCCTTTATTGCTCAGTAAATTGTGTTTAAAAATTTTCCCACGACTCGGTTTAAGCTTGCGGCGTGAAGGCCAGAAGGGACTCCTGATCACCGTTTGTAAGGGAATGGCAGTGTAGTCTAGCCTCGGGGATCCATGTGAAAAGAATTATCTCGATGCACTGCAGTCTGCTTGTGAAATCGGCTAGTGATGGTGACACTTGCATTTCATTTTCTGACCTATTCTTGCTTATAAAAGCTCCATTTTCATTGAAAGTAGCCACTTTGTCATCAGAGTGGGGTATATTGATGCATGCTGTCTTCGTCTCCAGTGTCCCATTAATCTGGAACATGTTGCCGAGGTCATTTCCTCCGTCTGGCTTTGTTTTTTACAAAAAACCGGAAATGTTACTGTTCAGCTATCATACACAAAATTGATCACCTTGCACAGCTGATCTTGCATGCTAGTCTTTAAACTTGAAGACGAAGGGCTTATTTCTCAAATTTAATGCGTACGATCTTGCATGATACTCTGTTCTTGATATAGTACAGTGATGTGTATGGCTCCCAATATTGTGAACATCATCACACACTCAACATATTCGTAAAATCAACATCTCAATATGGAGTCTCTTGGCTTTGTTGGCACATGATATGCTGCAGGATCAGTTGCAGACTGTGCTGCGACATGACAGCTTGTCATCTTGTTATGACAGGATATATATATATTTTTCCTGGTCTCAAGTATCTATTCTGCAAGAAGTTATTATAGCATTGACAGGCAGAAATGAGAAAAACGAGTGTGAAATAGCGCTGGTCACAACGTAATTGCAGTCAGAAAAGCAAACAAGCACAGGTTTGAGCAGTATAAAAAGCAACATTTATTGTTACATGACCAGTCGTTAACCCCCAAATTGTATGACACGCTACTTTTCTCATTTTGGTCAGAAGTCTCTTTCAGGACAGATGACCCCATGAGACTTCAAGTTCTGTGCAGCATTAAAAGTAAATTAGAGTCTTAAGTGTGATTTGTTCCTTTCCTTTCATACTGCTCATGCGTGTACTACATGCATCATTCTTCAACAAGGTTAGCGCAAACACGACGGAACTAAGGAAATTAAACACTTAACATGACACTCGTGCATCTGGCAGCTTCTAGGACATGTGGTCATCCCTGCCATCTTTGTTTGCAAAATTCTGTTCAAGTGCATTGTGAAGAATATGGAATGAAGATAAGGAAAGAAAGCGAAATGTGCATCAGCTTGACTCTTCACACTTTTGGAATATGAGCTTCATTTTTTCAGTGGAACCAGTGAACAGCTTTGGTTGTCATTGGGCAAGCTCACGTATACTCCTTCTTTTGTTCAAACTACGTGTGGGTGGTGGTGTGCCTTCTTTCTTTCCTTGCCTCGGCCGGCCAGCCCTTTGGTGTGTTGTTGCAGAATGATGGAACAGCTATATTTGTGCCATTGAGTTTCCATGCCTGTGTGTTGCTGATCCCCATTTCCGTGTCCTGTTACTTGCAGGTATGCCAGCCTGTATTTCTGTTGTGCTGTAGAACAGGTGGACAATGAGCTGCTGACTCTTGAAGTAATTCACCGATATGTGGAGCTGCTGGACAAGTATTTTGGAAGTGTAAGTGCCTTTTTGTTGCCAAGAAAAATTTTTGCAGTTTTGCAATTGGAAGAGTAATCATTTCGGCCCATGTGTGCTGCCTATTTTCTTCAGTTCTTTTTTGTACATCTACCACCAAGGCATTGCAGAGTCATTCCTTTGGAAAGATTTCTTTACTTTTGCATGATTCAGCATATCATGAAGTAACTTGGTGCAGGGGGGGGGGGGGGGGGGTGCATTCATGTACATCACTATGTTTATACTGGTTTTTCATGACTTGGGCACATGTTAAGGCATTGGAACGCGCAGTTTAGCCTTTTCATTGCATCCTCATTGCCAACTTTCCCGTTATACTTCTTTGTGTAGCTTTGTGTAGCATTTCTTTACTCATTAATGGCTGGAAATTGTGCTGTTCACATGTAGTCCCACATGAGCAGGTGCTTTGCCCTAAGGCTTGTTGCTTTGTGGGTTGGACAAAACAGGTACACTGACGAGAGCTGCATGCAATTATTGTTCTGAGTAGAAATTGATTCTCTGGCTCTTTCTGGCTGTGTTGATTTTTGCACAGCAGCAAAAGGCGCATTTATTGGCAAGAAAATTTAACTGAAAAATTTTCCTGCCACTCGAGTTAAACTTGTGACGTGTGCGCTAAATATGTATATGTTGCCACTGTTTTGAACTTAATGGCAGTGTAACATAGCCTCTGAGATCTGTGAAAAAATTCGATGCCAACGCACGCTGTTTACTTGCACAATCAGCGGCACCTGTATTTTCTTTTTTGTTCCTTTCTAGCTTATGAAAGCTCTGTTTTCAGTGAGAGCAGTCGCTCTGTTGTTAGAATGGTGTACTCTATTGATACAAGCCAACTTCAATTTGTCCTCAATGTCCCTTTAAGGCACATGCAAAATAGCAACCCGTGTTGGTGGACTGTGTCACTGGTAGTGAGAGACCATATCTTTACATGGTAACGAGTCTTTTGTTCAGGTTACAATTGTTTTGAATCCGACAATGAGTGTGGAAGGAGTTGCTCTTCAGTTAACAAGGCTTCAGGTAGCTGCTTCATGATGCCTACCAGTGGTGTAAAACTTCATGGCTTATTTGTACCTTTAGTCTTTGCCTAAAATAGCTAGCTGCTGAGACAATGGAAAAAAATGGGCTGGCGGCAATGTGGGGACGCTGTGGTCAGCTTTGAGGACAACATGCATGATGTGATCCGGCACAATCGCTGTCATCCAAAGGGGGACAACAATAGCACAAGTGTACTGATAGTGTGGAAAATGGCAAAGCCAGCCTGGTTACGTTTGGCAAAGATAGCACATTTGCTGCCAGATACGAATCTGATTAAGGGAGTAATTACTCCTTTGCATCCACCTGGGTGCTGCCGTATGGCTAAAGATCTGCTTCATGTTGGGATTTCTCACAAATATGCATTGCAAAGGTATTGTCACGTGATGGTGATAGTGCCGTGGACGACGGATGAGCTGACTGAAGTTGTTCGTAAACGAACTCCTTATTCGGTTGTCTTGCGCCCTCAGTAACTGGAAAACTTGATAGCAAGAAATGTTGCGTTGATAGCAACAAATGTGCTCAGTGGTTGTCGAAGTGCATAATTACGGCCTCTTTCTGCTGCACTCATTTTAAAGCTGGCTAACAGCCTTCGAGATAAAGCGTCAAAAGCAGCTACGACAACGTTAAACAGTTTAGGAGCAGTTGCACGCGGCTGCAATCATTAGAGATAGAACTGGTCGCATTTTACGTCACAAAAAAAGTGATAAAGTCAGGAGCCAGCGGCTTTCAGCATGAAAAAATAAAAGTACAAAGCTTCGCGGTATTCCTCTTCTCTCAAAGAAGCATCGGCCCTACACCTTACGACAAAAAGAAAGGTATGCAAAAACAGCCACTGAGAAGAGAAGAATAAAGCTGAGAGTGCAAACACAAAGCATCAATTAGTATCCATAATAAGGCTTCAGGCGCACAACATGCACAACTTCTGTGTGTGAACAGTGCCGCTGAGATGCTGTAGCTCCATTGCGGACGACCTCATAGTCAAGTTCTTTGATTCGACGAAAAATCTTGTAGGAGCCGGAGTTGTGGCATAAAAGATTTTTACAGAGTCTGCGGCGCTGAATGGGCGTCCACATCCATGCCCCTTGTACCTTTGTTTATTCTTGCTGAAAGCTGCTAGCATTGTCAATCTCTGCATCTGAAATTTCGGAACATCTAGATTTTAGTCCAGTTTTTGTTTTAATAATTATCTACACCTAGGTCATGGTTAAGTTAGTCCTCATATGTATCATCCATCTGTTGGGTGTTTAACCACAAAAAATGATGTTTTCACATCAATTTGTTCCATCTGTGCTCAGTGAGTGAAAAAGTTGTAGGTACTCTCATAATGAATCTGCATTCCCGTGGTGGCATCACATGTCTCTACACTCAAGACCACTTGTATTGTTGCCACCATTTACTGTCCATCGTGGTATCCAAACTAGAGCACTGCACGGGCCGCATTCTGAGGCCTGAGTCTGAGCCCGGCCCAGGTGCGGCTTCAAGCCCGGGCCCGCTACATTATCACTTTTCTGAAACCCGGGCTTGGCCCGCAAAGCTTGTGATGTGAAGCCCGGCCCGACCTTGGCCTGTTCCTGTTCCCACAGCAGCATAAGCGGTAAATTGTTCGCTGAGTGAATGTAGCCTCCTGCTACATATGTAAAAAAGGTGGCCAGCAAAGGTGCTTAAATCACAATAACATTAGTAAAAAATGTGTTTGGTAGGTGCAAAAAGAAGAGAATACAAGCTGGGTTCGCCCGCTCGGCTTTTTGTTTTTGAAGAGTGATCTTGTCTGTGAAAGCCATGAAGGTTTTGTTTATTTTTGATGATACAAGTATTTTTTGTGATCCCGTGAGATTCGTTTCAGTGAGAGTCTGCTTTATAGGAAAGAAAGGGAGGGTTAATGGTTATGTGAGCCTAATCGCTGTCTACATAGAAAAAGTTGAAAATACAGAAACGAAAAGGCACTAACAAGAATAAAACGAACCATGGAAACAGAAACACTGTCTTGTATTGTCTTGCTTACGCCTTCAGTGGTACACCTCTTGGCAGATCTGAAGTAGAGGAGTGCCAGAGTGCCAAAATGGAGGAAAACGTCAAAACAAGTTTCCCAAATGGGCTTCTCGCCCTATAAGATGCTGTAAAGCATGAACAACAGCAGTAAAACATCATATAGATTAACTTCAGTTTCATTTCCTGGTGTCAATTAGAAGTAGTTCTGCACAGTGCAATTACAGCATTAAAGGGACACTGAGGAGAACTCTATCATTTTTTTTTGTTATCAAAATCTGATAGTTCGGCATTTTATGGCTTTGTTGCCGCTTGTCCGGCCGCGAAAGATGCATTTATTTCAAAGAAATCTGGATTCGAAGATGAAAAAGTTTTTCCCGCCGCTCTGATTCAAACTCAGGGAAATCTTATGACGCCACGGCAACTCTTATGATGTCTCAGAACGGAGTGACGTGATACGTGACGTAAACGCAGACTCCGTGATTTCTAACGGCTAGCGGTGCGGTGCCCAACCTTCCTTTGCCAGCCTCAGAGATTCGTGGCTTCCATGAAGTAAGGAAAATTCCTCCAAGGTGGCGCCTCTTGTCCTAGGAAGTCATCACGCTTGTACTTGCGAGATTGGCCTGTGGCGGCGACACCTGTATTTCGGTTCTTGCTATTTTCTACATTACAAGAGCTTTGTTTTCAGTAAGAGTGGCGTTTTTGTGATCAGGAGCTGCTATTCTATCGATACAAGCCAACTTCAATTTCTCCTCAGTGTCCCTTTAAAGCATAGCCAACTTTACTTTTCGTAAGACAGCAAATAAACTGCGAATGGAAAGCAACAGTCTTAAGATATCATTTTTTCCCGTTTTTTGGAAGAATGCAGATTGCCTGGCAATTTTGTTGGAATTCGAAAAGCTTTTCCAGGTGTTGGTCATTTTAAAAGCTCTTTTCCAAGCTTGTTCTTATCCTTGTGCATGGGAACTTGCCGTTATGGTAGAGCAGTGTAAGCTCCTGAATACAGAATCATTGCTGACACTGGAGCTGTAGCTGCTTGCAGTATGATTGTTAGCACTGCTGTTTGCCATTGAATCAGCTTACTTTACCTCTTCAGTGGTAGGATGTGAATAATGTGCCATGATCTTCCGTAGAAACACATGACAGCTTTAGTTTCAGCCACTTGTGTTAGTGGCACATCATGCCTGATATTTGTCTATAACAGTTCTGTTCGTTGTTCTCAGTCGAGTTGCAATTTTTATTTCCTGGTTTTCGATGCTTTTTTCTTTCTTCACTACTTTGGCTGGCTGCAAAACAAGAAAGTGGGCAGTGAAGAGCACACTTGAACCTATGGCTACACACACGGTTTGTTGTGCAGGTGTGCGAGTTGGACATCATCTTCAACTTCGAGAAAGCCTACTTCATCCTCGATGAGCTGCTTGTGGGCGGCGAGATGCAGGAGACGAGCAAGAAGAACGTCCTCAAGGCCATCGCAGCGCAAGATTTACTTCAGGAGGTGAGGCGGCCCACATCCTTAGCATCTTCTTTTCTTCTTCCTCTTCTCGCACCCTCCCTTCTCAGTGACTGCAGTGGTTGGCAGACATGCTTTTGGTGGGGCTGAAGAAGTCTGATGTGCATCCAGGACGGCTAAGTGTACGTGGCGCCCGAGACACGTTATCCTGCTCCACTGTTACCTTTTCCTTTTTTCCTAGCTGTAATACGTTACATAATCGGGTAATTGCTAGTTGGAATGATCATGTTTGTGCTTCTTCATGTAGCTCTTTGTCCTGTAAACAACTTTGCGGTGCTTCCTATTCAGAACTGGCAGTCACAGGTGCATTGTGCTTATAAGCTGTCAGGTTTTTTTTTTTTTTCACGGGAACAAATGGCTTTGCATTGGACTAGTAAAACTTAGCAGTGGCCATAGAGCAAGACCAAGCGATCAGCTAGATGACATTGTGAGTAGCTTGAGTTGCTGATGTGGCATTAGCCGCTAGCACTGCTACTACCACGCGTGAAAGAATGAGGGTATGCAGTAGTAGTACTTGGTAACATGGAACAGCAGGCTCCTGTGCAGTGCTATACTGTGCTAGCTGCATAGTTGGCAATCAAATGCTCTTTGGAGTGTTTGCCCTTATGTGAAACTGAAGAAATGCCTCAGTATAAAAGTTAGTGCTGTGAAAAATGCAAGTCCACAAGTGTGGTCGTTGTCTTGGCTGCGAGGTGTGCTGTCAGAGTTTAAGTGGCTATGAGCCACTATGTATATTAGCATTGTGTAATACCGTGCCAGAGAGTACAGTTTTCCTCCAGGTATCCTTGCTTGCTCAAGGCTTGAGTCCGGTTGTTGTTGAGTTCAGGAGATTTCTGTTGTTTATTTTCTGCTCCAAGGAGCAGGGGATGTCGGGACAAAAGGGTGGGGGAGAATGTGGAGCTTTCACTAGTATTAGTTAACAGTATGAAAAGTGGTGGTACCTAAGTAGCTAAACATAGTGCATGAGACAAAAATAGCCAAAAGCTGTGAAGAAAAACTTGTCATGCCGAGAATAGCAATTAAGGGCCCTGTTAGAAGGGGAGGGAAAGGACAATGCCAGTACTGACTTCTTGCCTAAATCTGATTGTATGGCTGCTGTACATTGACATCTTGTCATAGAGGAAAAAGAATGGTTTCAGGTGTTCTTCTCAGGCTTCTTTTTTCAACCTTCTCTGAGGAATTCTTCTGAGAAAAGAAAAAAAGTTTTTCAGTTGGTCAGGGCAAGTAAACGTAATGCTCCTTTGTTGTATGTGGTTAATAAATGCGATCGCGAATGTGGAGACAGCAGTGCTTTGAAGAATGAAAGGTACTAGTAGCGTACAATGCAGAGCTGTACACCAGATTACAGCAGAAACAGTCTAAAGGCCTTCCAGAAATGCTCACCTCATATGTGGACACCCTTGTTTTGTTGAAACAGTCAAATTTATGTTTTTCAAACCAACATGTCCACCTTGCTACGCTATTGGAAGCACCATTACAGTAGCCACAAATAATGTATACATGCTAGTTAAACTACGCTTTACTAGTACCATGCCAGGGGCCTCGCATGTCCTTGTTTTGTTTGGTGGATGTGCATTCTTTTAATCAGCTTGGCACGCAGGATATGTATATAGATTCTATTGGACACTGCAGCAAAAAGCTAGATCCTCTTGTGAATGTGGCTACACATGATGTATGCACGCTGTCCAGTGGGGCTGGGATTACTCATGCAACTCACCAGCAATCAAGTAGCTTTCTCTTCACTCACCAGAGGGCAACTGTTTCTCTGAACAAAATTTTTTCAGCCCCCTCTCAGTACTTCCACCATTTTTTGTGCAGTGGCATTGAGAATCGTTCATATGAATTTACTGGTTTGCTAAATGAGGCTTTCTATTTGCATTGGCAGTAGTTGCTTTGTACACTGCCTGCCGCATGTATGAAAACGGCACATTTCATGTGAATAAGTTTTGTGTCCCTGGAAATTTTTGATGTGGTGGTATTTTTTTGATGGCAGCTTGGAGATATGCTATTTGATGCTAGGTCGTGCGAGAGTGGCATTGAGACAAGACATAGACAGTGAGTGACATAACACGTCTCTGTCTCCATGCTGTTTTCCCATGGTCTTTTTGTATTCTGTCTATCTGGTAAATTTGTGTATGTCCAACAGTTGTATGCCAAAGTTAAGTGTTGCAAAAATGTGAATGTTTTGAAAAATCCTCTTCGTTAAATCCAGTCTTTTTGGAGCTCTGCTCTACTGGCAGAGTTTCAGGTGTGAAGTTCAGTCTCTCCACAGCTATTAAAATTTTTCAAGTACTCAAGCCTAAAGGACTAAGATGCAAATGAGCTTTAAAAAGCTGGAGCCAGCTTGATGACTGAAGATAGGAAACTCCAACTTGTGGATTTGCTGGACATTTGGTAGGGCCTTTAGTATTGCTATCAATCCAATTCCAGTACAACTCTCTCAGTATCCATGGTCATGTAATTCTTCTTCTGGATGATATGATTGGTCAGCAGCATGCCTAAGGGACAATGAGGAGAAATTGAAATTGGCTTGTAATGATAGCTTACACCGTTCTAACAACAGAGTGACCGCTCTCACTGAAAACAGAGCTTTCATAAGCTAGAAAAGAACAAAAAAGAAAATACAGGTGCCGCTGATTTTGCAAGTAAACACACGAAAAGACCTAACCACGAAAAGACCACTCTTACTGAAGACAAAGCTCTTGTAAGGTAGAAAAGAGCAAGAACTGAAATACAGGTATTGCTGCCACTGGCCAGTCTCACAGTTACAAGCGCGATGACGGAATGGCCCCCAAAAAAACCTGCGAATCTCTGAGGCTGACTAACATGCATGATGGTTATGCAGTTGATCAATATTGATGTACATGATTTTTGTTTTGAAACCACTAGTGAACTTTTATCACACGAAGAAGATGGGATAAAGACAACCTGAATGTTGGAAGCCAAAGAAAAACCTGCAGTTGGCGGCACAACAGGCAGCCAGCTGAGTTTTTGTATTTTTGTTGCTTCTCGGCTATGCGCTTTTCGTGCCCACATGGTTGCGTTTTTGGCGCTCCTTGATTTACAAGTGCGGAGCAGCGGAGGAACTCCAGGTGCCCCTCTAAGCGCTTCTCAGACGAAGTTCATGCCATGGCACACACCTGCAATGAGGAAAACGCCTGTGGCTACTGGAACGAAACAGCACGAAAACATTGGAATACACTCGTGTTTTCGCGCTGTTTCATTCCAGTATCATGAACCAGCTAGCTCAACAATCGTCCCTTTTACCTGTGGCTAGCTAATGTCTCGCGAGCCTCCGCATTAGCAAACACACCGCTCGGCTTGTTCGCTTCGTGAAGGTACCGAGACTCTATGTTGCATAACGAGCGCACAAGGACTATTATTACAGAATTTAATTATGTCCGTGCGTACCAGTCTCGAGTAATCAGTCGTGATGGTGGCTCGGTGATGACAGTTGCTGCACCTGTAGCTTGGCTTGCTACCAACACTGCGTACTCCTCAGCTCTCGGACTATCCTGCCAGACCCGCCGCCTCAGCTTCCAGAAGCGTTGCATGCTGTGTAGGGTTGAGGTCACTGAAGTGCAGGCTGCAGTTCTTTGCGAGAACTTCGTTGTCCTGATCGGGAACGGATCTATCATAGGTCTGGTGCAAACATAAACGAAGGGATGGTCGTGACAGTCAATAGAGGCCTTCAACGTCCGGCCAGTAGTAGTTTTCATTTCGGCTACTGCTAGGCTGCACCGCTGGCGGCCAGCAATCATGAATTCCACATCTTCATTGAGGGCCTCGAATCTGGCATTCTTGATGCTGTAGGTAGCATGAGAGGGTTCTCGCACATGTTTCGCCCAGTGTTAAAAACTACAAAAAAAGACATCCCCTATGCTCTTTGGATTCTGTAAATGTTCACTTATATCATTTATGTCTTAACAGCACCTCTTTCCATTCTCTTGTCTGTTGAATTTACCTCAGTTTGTCACTTTTTGGCTGTTTTGTCATCTGAGTGTCCCGAATTTTAATCAGAGCGGTGGGAAAAAGCTTTCCACCTTTGAATCCAAATTTATTAGCACTAAATACATCTTTCGTCGCCGGAAAAGTGGCAGCAGAGCCAGAAAATCCGCAAATATCGCAATTTGCTAACAAAAAAAAAATATTGAATTGTCGTCAGTGTTTCTTTAAAACATTTTTATATTTTGCACTTTTGGGTGAAGAGAACGTTGCACAGTTTTAATATCTTCTTTGTAGGAGGAACTTCAGTGAATGGCTGAATTTGTGATGCGACGGGGGATTAACTTAGTTGACCCTCTTCTTGGTTGTAGTTCGATAATCGCAAAGCTTAATTAGATCCTTTCTGTGATCATCAAATTGGCTTCCCTATATCAATTGTGCAAGAATAGCGTTGAATATAGCTGCCAGTGCTAAAAGGTACTCTTTGTGTTGTGGCAACCACATTGATGTGTTCCTCTCATATAGCATACACAGACTGTGGCTGTGCGTAAAACAAATTTGCTTTTGTATGTGCAGAAGAGCAATCGCAGCATTGATATGTAACTGACTTAATGTTTACGTAACTGACTTAATGTAACTGACTTTATGTAACTGACTTAATGTTTATTTTTGACAGCATAAAAGGAGCATTGCGTTTAAGTTTAGAATTCTTGCAGATTTTTGCACATGTGTGCGAGGTAGTTTAGAGGAACCTGACCTAGTCGGTGACATGTTAGCTGATCCATTTCATGCAGGTAGCACTGTACTTTCAAAGGAGAGATTGTTTTCAGGTGTGCTTTGCCAAAGGGTGCTGTTTGTGAGCACATGTGTGAGTATATAAGAGTAGTGTGTGGAATGTTGTCACTGTTTTGCGCTGTTCAGCGTTGATTTTGGTTTGTTGTGCTCAGAGTGGGGTGCTAATTGTGTTTCTCTCCTGTCCTCCTCCCAAAGGATGAAGCCGTTGAGAACGCCCTCAAAGAGTTTGGACTCATATGAATCTGATCTGTGTTTAAATGGTGGCAGCAGCGTCGCTGGTTCTTTCCTGCCTCAAAGCTGCTCCTTTCCTATTCTTCTTTTTTTTCTGCATCACTGGACACTTTTTCAGAGCATTTTTTTTTATATATACAAGCTGTAACATCCCTGCGGCATGGTTTCGTGGCACACTTTTACACAAGTTGGAAGGGGAACTTTATCGAACAAATTCTTTGCGCTTCTCATTGCCCATTGTTGTGTGCCTGGCTATAAAATGCAAGAAAGAGATCTGTTTTTGAGTTTTTTTTGCCCTTTTTTATGTGCTTTTCTGAGTTTTATGTGAGAGTGAGCAGGAGGCTGCAGAATCTGTTTAATATCTCAGCTGAGCTGGTTGGTGTGATTATGCCACGAGAGTAGATACGGGTGTGCCTGTCTCTCTTCCCGGAGTGGTTCTTTTTTGCCTGCAAATTGCTTGGGGCATTCTGTCTGCATGCTGTTTACCCCAGAGATGTCACTCCTCCTCCTATCCGGTGTATGTGTAAACGTGTTGCGCTGCATGACATATGGGAGGCGACCTTTTTTTGTTTTGCTCCGCCTCTCTTCTGATTTTATTGTTTTTGCAATTTTGTCGACCACGGTAGTGTGTGTACCTGGAGTCTTAGTTCAATCGGATTTACCGTTTTTGTCTGGCTGCTTTAATTTTCCTCTGCCACTCACTCTCTCCATCTCTTGACGTAATACATGTTTGTGCTAGCCCAGCTTTGTGACGCTGGTTTTGGGAAAACAGGTTACGTAGACAGTTTTTTTCTGGACTTCTTTTTTTTTAAATTTATGGAAGTGCTGCATCCGCCTGTCCTGCATTACTGCTGAACTAGCCTGGGAGCATTTGCTCTTGTGACATTGCTCTGTCATCTGTGTGACTTAGGAGGACAGCTATTGTTGCCCTTGTCTGAAAAGGTATTACACTGGGCTGCTGTGGTGCTGATATAGGAGTACATGGGCATGGAAGGAACGTTCAGGCAAGCATGGATTAGATGCGCTCATGTATTAAATGTTCAGCCGGCCCTTGTAGTTTATGTGCTGTCAAGCTTACACGAATGAACCTTACTGTTACAGAGTATTCATTCTCTGTGTCCTAAAGTTTGCAATGTGTGGCCTTAAATTAACTCGTAGGCTTTTTTAAAGCGTAAACTTTATTGTTATATGAGCTATCAAAATAAAATCAGCGTGGAATAGCATAAAAAAAATTGCGCTGGGAGATTAGAAAATTCACTAGGAGGGGTGGGGCACAGTTGGCACAGGAAATGGCTGATTAGCAATCAGTGGTCAAGGTGTTTCCTCTGGTAAGCGTTACCGGTAATGAAGGTATGGCGCGAATTCATCAGCTGTCAACACACCAATGTTAGGCATGTTAGCCGCACTTTTGTGTGGCTGCCCACTTTTAACTTGGCTAAAAGACAGCAGAAACAGTTCACAAACTAGGATCTTGTGGCTAGTCTCTGTCCTGAGACAACTGCATTTCGAAATCTATCATTTGTTGTACATGTACGATGAGGGAAAGCAAATTTTGTTCCCGTGATAGAGCCATGCTTACAAGAACCGTTGATTGGTAGTGTTAACTGTAAAATTTGAATCACGCTTTTTGAGTGGTGTTGTAGCAATGCACATTTCACATTGATCAAGCTGTGCAAGCTTCCATGGATGGCAGTACTATGTGCTACTTAAGAGCAAAGCAACACCTGTTTCTGCTGATGCAGAAGGCCAACATTAGAATGGTCACATGGCTATAAAGTGTTGAGCTATGTACGATAGCTGCAGTCTTCGGCATATTAAGGTTTCTTAGGTTACTCAGAGATGCTGCGTACACGTTAGCTGCCTAGATGCAGGTGCACAATCATTGCCCACCTTTGAAGATTAGCCGTGATGTTTCTGTTTCAACAGTGCTGCTACTATTCTTGGGCCTATTCTGACATTTTTTGATTTAGTCTCATTTCAGGCAGATTATTAATTGCTTGCACTACAGCTATAGCTGGTACCTTTGGGTATGCATATGTGTACCAAAACCATAATTCGTTTCTTGGAAGGTTGACGTGGGTCTTCAGAACTGTGTTTCTGAGAAGCAATATAGGATAAGCAATACATTTCAGTGCTTGCTCTTAGAGTGGTATTGACATGCTGTTTCCAAATAGGTACCAACCTTTGCTGGTACTAGTTGAAGTTGGTGGTTGTTTACAGACCATGAAAAAAAAAAGGCACATACAGGACAAGTATCCTGCCAAAGCAGGAACCATGAAAGGACATGTTTTATCCTTAAAAACCTGCTGAAAACTTAGCCATGTTCGTTATCTTTGCTTTTCAGTGGAAAAAAAGAAGTGTTTTTGAAGGTCGTTTGCAAAAGCGATGATGATGAGAGTATTCAGCCATATATACACTTGTAGCAGTGGCACCTTTCATGTCAATTCAGTTGATGTGGTGAGGCCTCACATTGCCTGACCAAGTCTGGTGTTGCAAGGAGAAGGTAATTTTAATAAGCAAAAGTTGCACTCTTTGCTACATCACAGTTAAAATAAGGCACAGTCTGCTTCATTGGTGACAGCGATTGTAGGTGCGTACTTCATTCAGTGGGTTATTTAGCAGCGCCTGCTAGTGCACATAGTAACTTAGCAACTTAGCCTTGCAGTGTCTAATGTCACCGGTGGGCTTTGCTGCTAGAAGTGTTGCATTCCTGCATGGCTGTTATAGTATGAAGCATCAAGCTTCTGTTTGATGTGCTGCCAATGCAGTATTGGCTCATGCGACTCTGACTCCATATGCTGAACAGGCTTAGTTTTATTGCTGAACATGTTTCCAGTTTCATAGATTTGTTTCACAAAAACTCCATAATGCTCCCTTTAACTGTTTTTTTTTTATGCCTAAACCTTCTTCAGAAATGGTCATAGCTCAAGCTTGAACTTGTGCCCATATACTAATTAAGCATTTCGTGTTGTCTTGGAACATGTTGCAGATAAACTCGCAGCTTTTTCAGTGTGCAGAGGCTGTGCTGTATTTATAGGCAGCATCTGCCACGGTGCTTTCTCCACAGCAGTTTATATGGCAGGCAATGCTTATTAGTGATGAGGAATATTTACAGATTGACAATACCACGTGATAGTTTACTGTAGTTCCTGACAAGGTCGAGCATTGTTGATGCAAGAAATAGGAAAACAGCCCGGTGACATCTGTGCGGAAAATTATTTTTTTTTACCTTTCCAGAATGTTCACATGAGAATTGAAATTAAGAAAGGAAGACCAGTGAACATTTCTGTATATATACATAGCTGACATTGCAGTGAGACTATCTTTTCCTGTGATGGAGTTTCATAGGCTTGCATTAGACCTGCTGCAAACAGTGGCTGTGCTTTACTGTAATATCAGTTTTCCAGAAAGGTAACTATAGTCACAAAGCACTTGTAGACAATGTGTATGTTGTCTACACTTGTACTCTGTACCTGTACTTTAAAGGGTCATTGTTTTAATGTGGGGATTGAGGAGTTTCGTCCATGATGACAATCGTTTTGGATCACGATTTTTATGCTTTCTCACGATAACTTTGGCGTGTTAATGCTAGTTGCTGGAGCAGTTGAGCTTTTTCTTTTCTGGTCACTGCATCTTCCATTTACATTTGCTAGGAGCAGGTTTTTTGAAAGCCTTGTAATGTTGCTGTGATAGAACCAATCTGTACTCCCTCATCCTGAGGTCTGAGCTCGATTTGAGAGAAAATTTTTTTTTAGAAAATTTATTTGTGCAATATGTCCGGCAACCTTATGATTGTTGAATTCTCCTGTTGTTTGGCTATAAAGAATCCCAGCTGTGATGGCATTGTCAGCTGTTTGACATTCAAGTTTTATGAAGGTGATGCCAAGAGGAGGACTAGTTTACTGAAACCTACGATTCTAACGACTAGTACTAGCTGGGGTTTTGGCCTACAGTTATAAGGAAGCGCATGAGAGCAGCTAAATGGATTTTATCGTTATTGGAATGCTTTGAAGTTGCAAAATTTTGTTTTGCCAACACATTATTCTATATCTGCGGTGCTGTAATGCTTCTTATTACCGCACATCTAAGAGCATTGTTTACACTTGCCGTCAGAAGTTTATACAAGGCAATATTGGAGAAAAAATATTTGTTTTGCTGTCATCTTTTCATGTATCGTGGAATAGATATGAGTCTTATTGTCACTGCACATATTGCACAGTGCACCATTAAATCTCGAGCAGTATGCTTTGGATGCGGACAGAGTCGCCTTCCATAACCTTTTTACAGTGGGTGTATGTGCCATTATGCGTGAATGTTTTCCTGGCTGTCCTGCCACGTAACGGTGCCGTGTATGTGTTGCTTGCCTTACGGCTTCGCAGTTTGCGTAGATTAGGTAACCCTTGTAAGCAAATCTGCTATTATATGAGAAATTATTTCTTTTCTCCTGACAGCCATATAGATAACATATTTCGCTAATCAGCTAAGCACAGCAGTCAGTCCTAGGTTTCGTGGAGTGTACTGGGAGGCAATATGGGAAGAAAAAAAATGGGAAAAGAGAGTGCATTTTATTGCATGCCACACTTTTTCTGACACATTTTCTGGGTGTGGTGGGAGCTAACACGCCTTTTTTTTCTTTGTGTTTGCAGCTTTTTTTAACAGCTGGTCATTTCCTTTATTTTTCTTTTCTTCTTTGCCCCCTTCCCCACCCATCTTAAGGATGAAATGCTTGAGACTGGAGTGCAAGACTAACATCATGTGTGCTCACACGTCCCCTCCTGCATTTTCAGTCAGAGCTTGCTTTTGTGCTGAGTAACACTGCCTCCTCCCCCGCCACCCCTGACTTATTTTCTGCACTGTATGCCGATTTACATTTTTTGCTGAGTGAGGAGTGGTAGCTGAATGCCATTTTAGTGAAATTGATTGAAGCTCCCGAAGCGTGAACACATGTGGTACAATATGCCATTTAAGGCTTGTGTATTCATTAGCTCTCATGAAGGTTCTCATTTGCTGGTTGGATGAGGAGGAACCCATTCGAATAAAATGGCATTTGGCTAGTACCCCCAACCAGCTGGCTCCTTCTTATTCAGTTTTCATAGTTTCAGTCATACATCTGTCAAGCAGGGAGTCGCTAAGTGCAGTTGTAGTCGTATAACCAGGAACATAATTTTTGAAGAAAAGCATTGGAAAAATGTTCTTGCATTGTATTATTTTGGCCAGAGGTTTGAAGCATTGTCTTTTACTTTCCGTTTCCGGTTTGGGACCAGTGGGTTAGAGGTGAACCACCTTTAATTAAAATGTCATTTGCATGTCATTCAGCGATGGGGCAGCTGCAGCTGAGGAAGTGCACAGGTGGCATGCTAAGGTCATAGCAGTAGTAATAGTGGTGTTGGTATTATTATTATTATTATTATTATTATTAAACTTTATTCATACACAACAAACATAGCTTTGGTAAGTGTGTGAGGTGAAACAAAAAGGCAAATGCCCCTTATTGCCTGCATGTGAGGTGTTGTAGGGTTACCTTGAGTAGTGCAATTCAGAATAGACAAAGGGGCTATCTGTATTCTGGTTCTAGGTGTAGAAGCTATGATGAAGAAGGCGGACAAAGGCTGAAACATGTATGTAAAGCAGCCGGTACATATCCTGTACAATATTTACGTGTCCATTTGTTCATGGTCATTTTCATGCCGTCTAAACATATTGCTTGCCAAGGTGCTTGCATTCTTCGAGGAAGAAAATGTCCGCTGTAATATTTTCAAGCCTTTGTTTAAATTTAGCTTGTGTAAGCATTGAGTGCCAGGTAATGCGAACTTGGATTAGTGTAGGAGCTACAAACAGCTTGAGTATTACAACAAAAGTCATCACTGAGAAACCCAGCAGCACAGTGAAAATGTAAGGGGATCACAGACAAGCTTGTTGCTTGTTGTAAGCTTGTTGTTACTGTTACCGTTGTTGCTTTCTTGCTCTGTGGGAGGAGTTTTTTTTTTAATATTTTGCATGGTGCTTCTCAACCACTGTGCAGTTCCTCAGCTGTGGTGTGTTCGGCAGGTCCAGCTCAAGCTGTGTATGAGTGTGTACGCATTGTTTGTAGAGCGGAATGGACCATTTTGTCATTACTCACAGTATGTCGTTGCATTCAGACTGCGCTGTCACTCTCTGGCACTAGTTTCTTGAGTTGGGACATGCAAGAACAAAGAGCGCATTTTCTTTTTTCTGTCTTTTGCACTCTGCCGATTGTGCTTTGCATTGAATACTGCAAATGCTACTGAGAAAATCTTGTGCATTCTTGACAACTCTGGTGTTTATTGCAGAGAGATTGTGCATATTTGCTCCTCTTAATAGTAGTAGCAGTAAGTGCTTTTTTTTTTTTTCAGCAGTGTTGTATGCATTGTTTGCTTATCCCTTCAATCCAAGTTGCCTTTTTTCTTCATCATAGGAAAGTTTTTTTTTTTTTTGGCAAACGCTGCGCTCTTTTTTCTTGCATCTAAATTTTTCAGCATATTCATTGTGCAGAAGTATGTTGCTTGTTTGCCTGTACATTATGTGCCTGTGTTAAGCATGTAGTGATAACTATGACCAACAGGTAGCATGAGTAGAAAACTTGCCCATTCATGTTGCATGTTTTTATTCATGGTTGCCATTTGTGACTCATTTGCTGGACACCTTGCATAGCCTTAATTTCACATGGTTAATATATGTCACACATGCATTACTCATGCCTCCTCTTCTGCGCACAGCCAGTTTAAATGACATAAAGACAGGCTACTTCAAATTTAATACTGCACCGTACTATTCGTTGCAGTGCCGGAGGCTGTTGTGTGTGTTTTAAGCACTTGAGGTACCTCAGAATAAAGCAGAATCTGCTGTGTTATTGTTTTGCGTTCTTGTGTTTAAGTTGCCCACATTCCCTTTATGACAGAGTTGTCATTACCTGGTAGACAGTGTGTAGTTTCTTGTGTTAGTTTTTGAGCATTTTTGCAGGCTAGGGTATGAGTGGCCCTGCTCCAACTCATTTGTTTTACCATGACAGTCTTTTTGTGGTGTAGGCATATTTAAATCGTTCTGTCTTGTGGTAATCCAGAGAAAGGGTTAGCTGGCAGTTGCAGAGATTTTGCTGCAACTTAGGCCTGTTAAACCTTTTAGGTTGATCTGCTGTTTACAATTTGATATGGCTCTGTCTGTTCAGGGCCATTCCTAATCGTGACACGGAAGTCGTTCTGCCTAGTGGCACTAAACCCGATCTATTTTTGCATGCAGTTAGCATTGGATGTAGCAGGCAGTGGTCTTGAATGCACACGGAACTGTGTACAATGTGCATTCAGTACGGTTTATTTGATGTAGCTTTCTGGAATGCTGTCCGAGCCTAAAAAATCAAGCTGTTGTTTAATGCTTGCGACAATCATTGCAACAGTAATACAGCCGTGGTAAACATAAGAAATTCTTTGCTGGTGCTATGCGATTGTAGGGCCTTGTAGCTGAATGCAATCTCTGTTACTCAGTAATGCTCCAAAACAACCCAAGCCTTGTAATGAGCCACTTTGCACTGAGTAAATACAGCACTGTGCATGTTTATAAGCAGGCGTGCTTCAATCATTTTTGGTGCTAATTTTGGTCTCTGTGCTAATGGATGTTCAGGTTGCTTGGAACGTGACATCATGGTGTATTGTTAAAGATTGTTGGATTGTGTAGTATAACAAGCCACAAGTCTTGATCCTGCTTTTCAGTATTTTGATGTTTGATTTCCTTTCACTGCTTTGCGACAAGTCAGTGATCGTTAGTTCAGAAGTCTGCTTGTGTGTTTTCACAGATAGTCTGTGTTGACTTTGCCCTGCACTTCGAGAAATCTCTCCTATACTGCTGGCACTATCTGGTTTTCGGAGTGCACTTTTGTCTGGTGCACAGATTTTTTTTTTTTTTTTTTCAAAATCGACAGCTTAAGGTACATGCATATCTGGTTTTAGATTTTTACTCAGCAGTTTTCCGTGAGATGCAAGGACGTTCTAATTTTGAACCCTGTGATTATTGGTTCCAGGTAACGTTTACTGCTAGGCTGAAGCGGCTTAAAGGGGGATGTGGGGCAGAAAATGTGATTTTGATATAAAAAATTTCTTAATTTTTATTATACAAGCTTCATAAACTAACAGAAAATCTTTAAGGTTTGCTCATAATCTGTGCAGTTGAAATGTCGACAATTGTTTTCCCGTGACCGATTGTGCGCGAGCTGTCGCCGGCCGTACCCAAAAACGTCTCCAATATACAGTGCAGAGGCAAACAGGCATATTGCAGTTTTTTTCCCCTTTCAATCCTGTTCAGACAATCTCTCTCTTAAAGACTTGATCAGAAACACGTTAAAAACTCAGGCAAAAATGACATATCCCGGATTTGTGAGCCGTAATTGGTAGGAAAACAAAGCTAGGTCGGTGATTAGTGGTATTGCATCACGCGTCCTTTTAAAATAAATTTCTAGCCATTAGTCTTCACAAGACTTTGTTTCATTGCTGTTGATACTTAC
Source organism: Amblyomma americanum (assembly GCF_052857255.1). Taxonomy (NCBI): domain Eukaryota; kingdom Metazoa; phylum Arthropoda; class Arachnida; order Ixodida; family Ixodidae; genus Amblyomma; species Amblyomma americanum. The sequence goes on along the minus strand of NC_135499.1, from coordinate 105,833,365 downwards.
TGTTCAACTTATTTCTGTGAGTTTCCGAGCTGAAACAAAGTTGCCCCGCAGTTCAAAACCTGGAAAATAAGCGACAGAAACTGCAAGGACTGGCCACTGAGCAGCATTGCATCGAAGAAGGTCCTACGGGTGCAGTAAGGACTTGTAATTAAGATTGATAGCCGGTGAAACAATATTACTATTGCTGAAATCTTCAAAGCTTTTTTTCTGAGTTTGCAATTTTGGGCTAGGTATATTACGAATGATGCTTAACTGTTAGGTTATTGTGGCAAAAAAAAAAAGCCCAATTTCTAAATAAAAAGCAAAAGTTGCTATTAGGTTGTGCTATATTGAGAAAAATTGGTCATAAAACAATTGCCCTTGTCCTGTATGCGGGGCTTTTGCGGTGTCTTTTATATAAAAAAAAAATGAACTTGCAAGTATTTGTGTATGTGGGGTTTTTGCAGTGTCTTTTATGTAAAAAAAAAAACTTGCAAGTATTTTTAAAATGATAGCTTTCCTGAACTGACACACTTACTAGCTTATTCTGATGCAAGCAGTTTTTCTCACACCAAATTGCAGTATTGAAATCTTCATTTTCTAATGGCACGAGGATACAGTATCTCTGAAAATTTTATAAAAAATGGCACAGCAGTTCAATATCTGACCCTTCTGCCCCACATCCCCCTCAAGTGGCCTTTTTTTTAAATTTAGTTTTGACAAAACCAGCTGTGCTCATTTTGCCTTTCAGCACTATGTGTGGGATATGCCACAGTTGTGTAAATTGCATTTTTCAAGTTAAAGCGCATCACAGTCTAAGTCAAAGCTAATATATGTTTGGAACATTATTGGTGTTTCAGAAGGGACATGGAAGGCTGAGAAGTAGGCCATTGTTTTTGGCAACAGCTTTCGTATAACTGCAGTGATGTCGCAATTTCACTGCGACTTAAGCTATCACACTAATGAGCAGTTTTCAGAGATTGTGATAACTGCTGCTATCCCAGCAGCTATGGAGGTCATGGAATGAGCGACAGAGTTGAATATGTTACACTGATGCCATCCACACCAGTGATGATTTACATTGTAATAGCACCGCATGCATATCTGCTGCTTCAGCCAATTGGCGTCTGTGGTCGGGGATCGCATTTTTTTCCAGGGGTCAGTTAGGATACAGGCCTTAGTTTGTGTGAAGGCCACTCGTTGAAATGTCTCCATAAATGGCGCAGTCTTAAAATGGTAACCCTACTGTAGCTGCAGCTTCTTGCTTAAAATTGCTTCGATATGTCTTAGAAGTACTGCTCAAATGCATCTTTGTTGGGGCTCCTGGAGGTGTTCTGTATTGTCCATTTTCATTATCTGTATCCTTAAAAAGTAGAAAACTCCAATGTAGTGTGCAGTGGCACAAGTCTGTGTTTACACACCCAATTGATGTAGCGTTTTTTTTAGAACGTTTCAGCAAAGATCCCGGTAAAACACCTTTACGAATGCAGCGCTGTGCCGCACGAATAGAATCCTTGTGGGAAAGTTGTGAGCCTGTGGATTGGTTTTGTGCTTGTACTGGCATTGTATTGGCACCGAATTCCTTGTCTACTGTAACTTCCCAATGCGTAGTATACCAGATACAGTCATTCCCCCCTAGATGCTCCCTCCTGAGAAGTTTTGTGAAGGTGGATCAGTCTGTGGTATTGCAGTGCACTTTGTAGGTTGTGCGCCAAGTCGTAACATTTGTGTCGTTGTTTTGGATGCTGTTTAATAAACATTTGGACTAGTGCGAACTCGGTTGTTGGCTGCCACTTCCTTGTAGCAGTGCAAATCTTTGGTGCTGCTGATTTCTGCTTGTTATTCATCAGGGTAGCTGCATGTTTGCAAAATGTCAAATTGTCTTCGTTTGCTCTTCGTGACAAAGGCTTGCAATGCTGCAGTAACATCATCTTTTCTGAGAAACCAGCGGCTTGCATTCATTGAAGTCAAGGCCTTAACTAGAGCGTGTTGGGTTGTTTGTGATTTTAGCAGACAAGTCACATCCTCTGTTCTGAACTTGCCTTTCAAGTGACGTAGCATAAATGCCTTTGTAGAACTTGAAAGGCAGAGGTGTTTGCTTTGGCCGCTTCACTCATGCTGGCTCAAGTCTTCCAGCCGGTGTTCGAGTGTTAGCCAGAAATAATGGTTTGGATAGCTGCTGCCTAGTGCATGCCTTACAGCTGCCATGCCAACTGGGTTCGCATCTCTCCCAGCCTCACGAAGGTTGTGATATACCGAGGAGGTATTGCAGGCAGTTTCAAGTTATGGGGCCTGCCTATGGTGGGGACACTTGAAGCTGCACTAGCTGGCAATGAGCACTTCTTTCTTCGCTGAAACTTAAAAATGTGACGATTGGTGTGCTTGAAATGTGTCACCTGTGACGACACACATGTGGTACCCATCAGTGAAACGCGGGCCGACATTCATTTCATGGCGGCAACCCTGGCTTTGTGCCTTGTGGCATGGTTTAACCTTGACGTCTTATGGCCAGACTAAGTAAGCCTAAATTAACCACTGCTTGCCTAATCACATTCTTGTTTCCCGAAAGAGAGAAAGGCATACACAGCAGCCAAAGTTTTATCCCAGCTTTGCCACTGTTGATTACACTTCAGCAACATTCAACACTCTCATCATCAGCGCGAAGCCTTGTCTCTCATTGTCCACCGTTGTGCTGTATGCAGGGCTTGCTTTGCGTACGCTTGACTGCACTGGACTGATGGGCTTAGCCCATATACAGTGTTGTCCATTTGTTGCGTAGCAGTATTTCATCCAGTGTCTTTTGGTATTCTTTCTTTCCTTTTGTCCTCTGTTCCTTCCCTTGCAGTCAAGTAGAAGGCCTAGGGGTACAAAAGGGATACACAGTAGTACCTCTCTGTCCTCTGCTCCTACCCCTGTTGAAGCTCCCTGCCTCTGTGGTGTTGTCTTACATTTGTGCCCATGGCATGTTGGCTGTTTCTGGGCCATTAAACTTGACCCCCATTTTTTTTCTTTCTCTCTTTCTTCCTTCCCCTGTAGGAAGAAACTCCGCAAGGGTTTTTTGAGGATCACGGACTTGGTTAGGGCACGACCGTGGGGCTCCGGCCTACCGCCGATCGGCCGGGGCTTGCGGGCAACTTCTAACAAAGAACGCTCTAATCTGTCCACCCCCTAAAGAAACCGTTGTGCATTCCACTCCAAGCAGTATGTGTTCTCTTGCTGTCTTGTGCAGCACTCTTGTTTGTATTTTTTTTTACATGAGAGAGAGGAGGGTACAGGTGGTGCATTCACCTTCGGGGTGTATTTTTCCCCCTCCTCTCTTGCCTTTTTCGTCCTTTTTTTTTGTGGTTGATTGCTTTTTGTGATCTTGTTTTCTTAGGTCTGCAAGTTTGATTGGGACTGATTATTGTGTGTCTACTTTTGATGTCACAAGGTTGTTGATATAAACGCCATCTGAGTGGTGTTCTGTTGTTGTGCTGAAGAGCATCTTGACGTCATCATGGACGGTTGTGATTGGTTCAGCCAACCAATTGGTAATATTTGAGTGGTGCTTACAGTGAGCTTTTGACAGTGCTACAAGTTGCTGTTCTCTCCTGAAGTGTCCCGCCCTCTGAAACATTGGAAAAAAAGTTTCACTGAGCCAGCCGCAGTGTTCTGCACAAAGGGCTGCTTACCGAACGAGTGTTGGGTTAGATAACTGAGAAGTGGCGGTACTTCTTATTAATGTTGACATCGAGATGTTCTTAGTGCTTACGGTTGTTTATGTACCAAGATCGGAAGGCTATTCATGGTCTGCTCAAAACGAGTGGGGCATTGACTTGTCCAGCAAACATCGTATTGTTCACTGCTGCAGTTCGTGACCGTTCGCCACCGATGTCGTTGCATGTTCACTGTCAAGGCAGGGCTTTAACCAACATGCGTTGACTCTGAACAAGGCGCTGGTGGTGTGCAGCCACCGTGGCATAACGCTTGAGGCATGTAGAGTGTGCGTAGCTGCGCAGTTGTCCGCGCAGACGCGGATGAGTGCGCGACTTTGCACTGCGCGCAGACTTTGTGCGGTGGCCGCATGTTTTGAGCATGCCACTTGGCAGCTTTGGTGTGGATCTAAATGAAATCCTGCTGGTATTTATCTTGTGTATTTTCATGTAAGGTAGGCTAGTTATGTTTCTTCTACAGCTTTCAGTTTTAAATGGTGTATTCTGTGGAATTCGCAACGTTGTCGTGCTGCTGTGCTTGCCATGTTGAGCATCAGTGTAATTCAACAAACGTGCATGCATGTATGCAGATCCATGTTGAATGGTTTGCTTGCCTAGGTGTAACAGCTAGTGTGAGATTCCTTGGAAGGGCTTATGAGTTATGAGGGTCAGCTCGGTAGAGAGGCTTGCTCCTTATGACATTGGCACTTTTAGTCAAACAATTACAGCAATCAGACAGAAGTCCAAAGAGTGCAGTCCTGCACCGGTTGGTGCGTGCGGTTGGTGGTGCGATTGGTGCATGATGAGTGCAAGCAATGGGACAAAACAAAGTGAGACAGGAATGTTCTCTACATAGCAACCGTGTTACTGTCCCATCGTTTGTGGCATCCTTTGAAATCTTCAGACAGAAGTAGTCTACTGGCATCCTACGGTCGCTTTTCAGAAGTGCGTTGTCGGTGCTTATCTTTTTTTTTGGGCTTTTGCTGTGAATGTTTGTTTCCTCGTGCATTTGTGATTTATTTACAGGACTGTTAGGTTTTTGGAGTATGGCTGCGTAGCTTCATTGTAGAGCTGTGGTAGTCCACTAGCAAAATTGCCACATCTTGTTGGTAACTTTTTTTTTCATCCACAGAAGCTGTGCTAGCTTAGTCATTTTATGTGCATTTTGGAAGCAGTTTCGGTGTGAGGATTTCTCTTTTTTTAAATTGCTGTCATGACCAAAGAGAATGCCTCCTGCCCAAGGGTTCTTCGTTTTCAAATGGTCGTATAGTTGAATCTGAATGCAATCTGCTTATGAAGGTGGTGGTTGGAGAAACTTGTGGGGGATTGGCAGGCAACATTTTCTGTGGGCATGTGCTGATTGGCATAATGTGAAAGTGCTGAGAACTCTGGGTGTCTAAGCACAAGTGCACTTGACGCTTAAGCTTTACCTAACGAAAACAGTAAACCACGACAGGTTGAACCTCAGAGAAGGAAAGATGGCACACCGAATATGACGTTAGAAAGAGAGCAGTTTTCAATAAACCTACAGGGCGGGTTCCCACTTTCTTATCTGAGGAAAATGGTCTGCAGAACTCCTTCCCTGTTAGAGTGAACCACAGTGCGTTCGGATGCTCATGGTCAAGGGTGATCTCTATATTCCCGACATGTGTGGTCATATCATGCGCTAGTAATCATGTGGCAGACATCGAGCATGGTCACTGCGCAGGATCAAATTGCATCCCATGAGAACGTGCCCTTTTGGGTACCTATGTGGGGTGTTTATAGAGGAATAAGCGAGTTGGCTGGGCATGCGACACGGTCCTCGAAGCAGGCCTAATGGTGTTTTATGTTTTCTTTCCCCCCCCCCTTGTACCTGTGCACATGTCCCCCCCCCTTATTTTTTTTAGAGTTTATTTAGGCGCCTAGGCAGCATTTAGGGATGGCCAGTGGATCCTTTTATAGTTTTGTCTGGCCTTGCAGTTCCTTAAGCGCCATGTTATAAGCTTGTTAGTTTTGGAAACGTTAACTCCTACGCTCGTCGTGAATCAGTCCCAAAACATTTGGGCAGTGTTGGGTGTGAGACGGTATGGAAACTTTGCAGTGCAATTTGTGATATATTAGCTGTAGCTCTAGGTACTGGTGTACTGATTTTACATGATTGTGATCTCGCATTCCTAGGATAAAGGAATGGTTTTTTTTTTTCAGCACTAGTTTCATCATGCATTACTGGAAGAGCAAAAAATATGCTCCTTGCTGTGGTCTGAGCATGTTATCATTCTATGTTACAATGAGAGTTCTTTGAGCATAATGACCTTCCAAGGAGCTGTGCTGTGGAGCTTTTTTTACCATTTTTTTTCTCTGCAGACAGGAAAAGGGTCAGGTGGGTCTATGTTGCACTTGAAACATTTAAGATGACATGGAGTTTAATGACTTCGGAATTAATGTTTGACTTGCAGCTGAATTTCCATAATCTGTGTGCACATTTATCTCCGAGTGTGCACTACTTTTGCAGTGGTTATATAAATATTTTTTTTTGCGTTGCTTCACCTGCAGCTTTCAATGTGTTGAGGTTGTCATTGCGGGTGTGCCACTAAAGGTGTTAAGTCACGCCATTTCGTACAGCGTTTGGTTCTTTGCTTCACTATCAGTGTTAATCAGTTCTGGCAGAGTGCATTATTTAGTCTTTTTTGTTTGAGTCAAAGAGATCAGAAATTATTGAGCTGCTGCCATTGCTTGGGTACGTTGAGAAACTAGAACCTCTCTAATGTTCAATGCGTAATTACTGTTCTTCAGGGAGTAACAGAAGTAATGAGTCAATGTTGAAACAATTTCTTTTGTGCTTGTTGGAAAATGAAGAGCCCGAAATGATTGCTTTCTTAAGATCTTTTCCTAATTGTGGTGGCTTGCTTTCTTTTCACTAGTTAGAGATGTGTGGTGACCTTTTGTGTATTTTTACTTTGGTATATTATGATCAAACTAGAGTTAGGCTTCTGTGCAGTATATGTGTGAGCTGTCCTCAGTGCACATTTACTGTCTAGTTTGGTGGAATCAAGTTTTGCAGCTATTTTAGTCTACTTAACGCTTTTTCTGTAATTGTGTAAATTACTGGCAACAAGTGCTTTCCTTTCGTCTCAGCATAATTCTAGGCTACCTCTTTTGGGTGCTTAGGTGATTTAGTTCGAGTGTGTTCCGGAGGAAACGGAGAGGGCATTGTATCGCTCACAGCCAAGATCTAGGAAGTTGCAGCAGCAAAAAAAAATACAAAGGCAAAGACACCACGAACGAGGGGAGTTCGTCAAAGCTGACTTGAACCTGACGCTTGATCAGTGTGAAGTTTCTGAAACATGTAATATCGGAATACCCTCGGGACCGGTATCCTACTTTTTCACAAGATTGGATGCCTCTCTGGGAAGTGGCAAAAATTCATCTGCTACTGGTTGAAAACAAACACCCTTGGGAGATGTAGGTGCGATCTGGCTCCACGAGGTGCCAGCTGTGCCTGCGAAGTGGCAAGTGTGTGCCTGACAGCTACCGCCATGTATCGCATGAGACTGTCACTAACATGAACTGCGCATGTGCTGCAGGAGCTCGCGGTTTGTTTTCAGCCAGTGGAGCTGGAGGAGGAGAGGCATGCATGTGTAGAGCGGCCGTGTGGAAGAGGCGGCCCGGATACATGTGCGTCAGCTGAAACTCGTTTGGTGCCGCTTTTTCTTAGTAACAAGGAGAGACGAACACCAAACGGTCACTCTTGCCGGCTGTTTTCTTGCCGACGCATTTGCGAGGGACACTTAAGCTATACATTGGCTTCGAGGCCTCCTTAAAAAAAAAAAAAGCTTCAGCCGGTGCAAGTTACAAATTCTGTCTTCCTGAAGTCAGGAGGATGGTGACCTTGCAAGCATTGTTACATTGGTTTGTACTGCTGGTCGTATAGAAATATAACTGAGCTAGTGACTACAGACTCTTCATTGTTTGCAACACTGACAGGCCGCAAAGTGCTCCAGGGACCAAGGGAGCGCATTTTTTTTTATTACCGTAAGGTTGAGCAAAGTTCTTTGCTTGAGGCTCATCTTAGTGGGCATTATTCGGATGGAGTACTGATAACGCGCTGCGCTTGGAGCCTGCATAGAAGGTGTTGGTCCGTCGAAAGTAAACTGCGTTAGGTCTCATGCAGCGGGCCGTTGGCACGTGAAAAGTTATCAGCAGACTTTGACTACCTTCCATGTTTGACGTTCTCTGTGCCAAGAGTGATGGTTGTTTTTGAACGAACTGTCGCATGCCATTTTGTCCCCTGACTGGTGGGAGCGCGTATTTTCCTTTGTATACGAGACTTCCCCGTAGTGCCCCTTGTCATCTCCTTCGATAAAATTTCAGAGCGGTGCTCAGGGCCTTTGTTGACACCTGCAATTTTGTGATTTGCTTGTTGGAACGCCAGTACAGTGTTCGATTTTTTATGCCACATCATTTCCTGAAGGAAAAAAAAACAACCAACCATATTGTCCTGAGGGAAATTAAGCTTATTGTACCTCTTTTCTGAAGTGTCTTTCATGAGGTCATTATGTGACATCGAACAGGATCCAAATCTTATGCTTGTGCAACCAGATGGCTGTGCTGTAAATGATTTAGAATAAAGAGAGTACCTGTGGATGTGTTCTCTTTGTGCTGAGAGCTGTTGACAGTGTTGTTCCTATGTTCAAGGGACACGTGTGTACGTGACCAACATGTTCTGGAACTTGGTGGCAGTAGTTGGTGTGTCGAGCACTGCGGTCGCGCTCATGTTCTGAACTGTGTTTGCAAGTTCACTAGGGAACACATCATTGCTTGGATTGGGTTCACAAGGGAGCACATCATTGCTTGGATTGGGTGACACGGTCGTACATGCTTTCCGCTCTTACTGCTGGGAATTGCTATGGTGCTAGGTGTGGGTTTTAGTTTGCTTTTTGCCTTAATCTTACCTGCCTTAGCAACCCCCCCCTTTTTTCTGTGAAATTAATTATTTGTTGCAGTCTTTCATCGTGTTTCATTCCTTACTGTCTTGTTCACACTTCCTGTCGCAGCAGTTGTGTGCATGCATTTTGTATTTCATAGGTTTTGTGTGACACCATTGATTTGTGCAGGACGCTGCCGTCAGCGGTGCACCGTGATGGCTATGATGCGTGGTGCGTGGAGCTGGCACCATTTTTCATGTCAGTTTTGTGACGTTAGTGTCAAATATTGAAAGTGGCTTTAGCGCTGGGACAGTGAGCAAGCACTGAACCCTACCGTTACTGCTCTACACTCCTCTAGAGACAAGGGCTGGCTGTGGTGGCTTGTTTGATTTTGCTCTTCACAGAGAAGCCAGCTGCCGTGTCGACTGAACATGGCGATTTAGGGAAGTAGTGGCTTTTTCACATGGCGAATTATAGTTCGGCTTGTTTCGACACCATCATTCCTACTGCAGTGGCGAACCTTGAGAGAGTGCAGAAGCTGCGTTCACTTTTAATTCACTTGTCTCGAACGGAAGGCACGCTAGCCGTGCTCTTGTTTAGGGTGAATGACGTTGTGTCATAGCTGTTTATGAACAGAAGAGTGCTTCGTGAGAATTGGTGCACTTTGTCGCTGTGTGGTAGCTCACAGTGTGCACTAAAATCCCTTCATCAGTAATTTGTACAGGTTGATTACCTGCCAGTGACTCACAGGTTACATAGTTACTCGATTCAAAAGTAGCCTATGTACAGTTAGAGAAGTGTTTTATTCACAACATATGTAACTGTATGACCAAATACACCCGACAGTTTGGCACACCAACTTTTTTTTTAACATACACTGGTAACATTTCTATTCTCCCACCCTTGCATCATGCTGAGAGTTTTCATGTTTAGGGAAGTCATTGTCACAGTTTGAAATGCAGTAGCATATGCACATTCCATACATTCAGCTTAGGCACGCGCTTTGTAAACAATTCCAGGTCTAGTGAAGGGATTGTGCGATATAAAATTCTACTGACTTATGAATGTGACGAAAGTCGAGTTAGTGAGTACCTACTTTGTTTATCCCAGAAGGTATAACTAAGGGCAGCGGGGGAGGGACGTCCTGTGCTGGGTAGGCCTCCGCTATCCTCTGTGCGCAGTCGAGGATCTTGTCCCGGAGATCAGGTGCTGGGCTGTGCAGGGCAGCCTCCCACTGCTCTTGGAATGAAGAATATTGAGGGGTTGTGTTGGAGGATGAACGCAGCCCCACATAATGAGGCTGGCTCTGGCCAAGCAGAAATTGCAAGCAGAGGAGGAATGAGGTGGCAGAAAGTAGGAGTGGGAAAAGTGTGGGTCTGAAGCTGACGCCACAGAATCTTGCGATATCGAGAGGTTTTGTTGAGTGCGCGGGGGGGTGAGGGGGTACACAAGGCGACCTAGCGCAGGCATGAGCTGCCTCATTACCAGGTAGGCCCGCATGTGCTGGGGTCCAAAGGAGGGTGACAGAGTGGGGTGGAGGGTGTTTTAGGGGGAGGGAGAGGGCTAGACACCTAATTCAACCCACACCAAATTTTTGACTCAGTCACTGACAATGATAGTAATATTGAATGCTGCAGAATGCTTGGCCTGTTGTCGGGTCGGTGCATGCCTCTGAGATGTCTCCATAGCCTATCGGGATCGCGACTGACAGTGTGCTCTCAGACCAGTAAGCAGCCCGAGTTTCGAAATGAAAACTTCGAGCTCATTCCGAGTTGACCCCCCCCCCCAATGTTTCACCCTGTGCGGTTGAAACACCCCTATACATGCCACTGCCTGGGGATCTTTAGCGTGCACTTGCGTCGCACAGCACATGGGCACCTTTTCTGAGGCCTGGCGTCCGGGCCATGGATCCGGGAGAGGATCGGTATGCTGAAGCGTAGCGAAAGAGGCCCCTGTGGAGGCACCATGCGGGAGCAGGGACCGGTGTGCATGACTGCAGAGAGTTTCAATCGGCACTTATCTCGCAATTTTTTCCTTTACCTCAACCTACAGTCTACTTTTGGGCACAGTCTAAACGCTACCGGTCGTGTGTGTGCCTTCCGACAAGTTTGCGTGCATGCAGATGTCGATTTCAAACGCTGCGCCGTCGTAGACGTGGCAGTCATCTCGGCACTACCGGCCATGCTTCCGATCCTGCCGACCCATGAGCATAATCGTCTGTGACGTAAAAGGCGCGAAATAAAGGCGTTTCTGCTATCACGTGGGCGTTCTGCATAAAGTTATTGTGGGTGCTTTGTATAAAGGGCCCATTGTACTCGATTGGGTGCAGTTTCCGCGAAAGGTCATTGCTAATTGCAGGTCGCTTATTAAGTCATACGCCCTATGTGGATAATCAGTTGCGAAGCGCGGTGTCCGGCGTTCACGAGAAATGCACTGAAGGCCCATGTGACCTCATGACGTCGTCAGCAGTGCCTGCATCGTTAGGAAAAATAATTTTTCTGTTAAATTACTCCCGAACTGGGTTTTGAACCTAAGCTGGCACGAACAGATAAGCTTCGCTGGCCATTTCATTAGAGCACGGCGCCATCGCCGCAGCACAACACCCCACGCGCTAAACTGTCAGTCTCTCGCGCTGGTTTTGTGTATCGTCGTCTTCAACTTCCATTCGGGTGGCGCGAACATATCAGCTTCGCTAGCCACTGTATTAGAGTAGTACGACATCGCCACAGTCGAACACCCTACGTGCATTCTTTCGCATTCACCGCATGTAACGGAGGGCATTTAAGACAGCGCTTTCCGTTATTTTATACTTTTGATTACTTTGGCGAGCCTGACGTAGTGATCCAAGCATAATTAGTGACTTTGGCGGCAGTTAAATAAGTTAATAAATTCGCGGCGACTAAATAACTGCCTACTTAAATTTTACTCGGAAGTCCAGACTTGCAGATTGATTCATGCATAGGTCCCAAACAAAAAAATACCTGCAGTGTGCTTGCAAATAGTTGCAGATGTGCATGCCTTGAAATAGCCGAGTGGCTGATGCGGGTACTCTGCTTGTATGGGTGGACTTAATGGTAGTCACGTATGGGCCCGGCTTTGGGCTCTGGCTCCGTGTTACCCATTCTTGCTAATCATGCAGTTTGCTTAAATATTGCTGTTGGTTCTTCTGGCTTCAAAAGCTCTTGGTTCCTTGTGTTTCGAAAAACGGTGCACGTATGCGTGTGTAAAGTGACAAGCTCAGGGTAGGTACGCAGCATTAGTATACGGTGAGTGTCCGACCCGCCGCAGTTTATCACTGGCTGCGGCTTTCGAATACTGAGCCCGAGGTCGCGGGATCGAATCCCGTCTTCCATGAGCGAATATCGATGGGTCGAAATGCACGAGACGCCCGTGTGCTGTGCAAAGTCGGCGCAGTTTCACGTGAAAGACTCCCGAAAGTCGAAATTAATCCAGAGCTCTTCAACGCGGCGTCCCTACTCTATGTGCGGCTTAGGGACATCAGAGCCTTTCTACTGCATGGAAACAGTTCGTAGAAAAGCAAACGAAACGTGTCTCTGCAGAGGCGCAGAACTTTGGGAGTGAGAAAAGGAGAGAGTGGTTGGTCCAGCATCAACAAGGCTGTGATGCAGTTTGTGGAATGTGAAATAGTGGGATAAATGCGTTTTCCTCGCTGAACCGCGGTTGACACCGGACGGGGCGAGCTTGCAGGAAATGTTCCCACGAGGCCTTGCACCGCTGGCGGAGAGCGGAGCGCCGGGCTGAAACGTCTGCACGCGACGATTTCCCGAGGCCGGAGAGAGAGCTTCCATCCCGCGCCCTCAACGCCGTCTCTGGCGCTAGCGTAGCTGCTACGCAGGCCTTCTCACTTGTTATATAAGGTAACTAGGGAGGACGCATTGCGGTGAAGCAAACCCAGGGGTACGGAGGGGGGCGAGTCCCCACAAGTTCTGGATGAACGCACTATGCCTTTCGCATAAATCCAGAAAGCATTCGAGAGCTGCTCTACGAAGTTGCTTGTTCGCAGATTTTGTGCCGAAAATTTTTGAAAAGGCGCATTTTGAATCCTGACAGCAAATTGAAAGAATGACTGATAACTTGTATGGTTTTCATCACACGCAGCCTCCCTTTCGACCGACAAACTCTCAGCAGTGTCTCAGTGGCTGTTGCACTCGGATGCTTTAAGCGAAGTTCGCGAGTTCGATTTTAGCCGCATTTCACTCGTACGTTTTGGCGCTGCGTTTTCGTTCGTCTTCGACGTGTATTGAAAACACTGATCGCAAAACCGGCTCAGCCACTAAACTAACAGGGGTACATGCCGGTATCCCATACCGGCAAAATACTATTGCGCGTTTCTGTGATAAATATGTCTTATTTTGTTTTAAAATGTAGCTTCAGGTCTTGCTTTTTATCGGTAATTGCCACGCTCCTCGGCGCCTTGGCGGCGGGCGAGCTCTGCCGTGTATATCTGCAACGTTGTCGTTTACATACGTCGCCTTCTAAACGAAAAAGGAACGTTCTTATTTCTTGCAGTTACACTTAATTCGTTAGCATTGAACGGTTATGTGAACGAGAACCCGGCGTCCGACGTTTGGACAAATTTGGCGGGAAAGAAGACGGGAAGGGTGTGATGCCAGGCACTCGGTCATTCTCTGAAGCCTCCGAGAAAGCGGGAGCAGAAATAAACTTATCGTACTTATAATCTCGAGCGGCATTCGAACCCGCGGCAGCACGAACAGATCAACTTCGCTTGCCGCTGCTTTGGACCATTCGGCCAACGCCGCAGCCTTTCTCCAGCCTCTCGCGCTGTGCTTTGGATACCGTCGCCTTCATCAACGTTCATCCGCTTCCGAACGCAAGAGCACGTGGTGGGTACAAGGTAGGGTGCTTCGTTCTATGTAACGCACCGCCGTGTACAGGGTGAAGACGCTGCCTTCGCGTCCGCGACCTTCGGGCAAACAAAGACACTCCGGGCTATGGAGCGTCGGCCGATGTTCTTGTTCAGCATGCGTTTGCGCTATCAGGCTCAGATGTGCAAAGTTCTTGCACATGTACTCGCAGTTGTGAAAACTTTTGGAGCGAAAAGCTCCATTTCGCGCTTGCAAAGCTGAAGGTCAAATGACGCTTGGATTTGACCCCTAACTGGAGGCTCGCTGCAGGTGTTACCGCTCGTTCCGTTGCTCTCGCCACTCGTGTCACGTGACTAGCCACGTGATTCGCTCTTGCTGAATGAAGGGCAGCGCTCGCCGCCTATGCGGTATCGCCGTTGCGCTGCGCCAAAGCTAAACCGTGTCTAACCATGCTTAATCGAGCTTTCGCTCGGTATAACCTGGCTCAGCCGAGTTGAGCCACAGCCAAGTTCTTGTTCACAGAAAGAAAATGAGTATGCTTTGCATGCATAGCTCTGAGAGAAAGGACTATTGTGCAGCTAGGTCAGCATACTCTGTCTGGCCGTCTCGGATGCTCAAAGCGATTATTTTGACTAGAGTGATTGCTTTATAAAGCAATGCCTTTCGGCACCGCTGGGCATGAATGAGCTGATAAAGCTTCATATGGTTCTCTTGCTACAGATCAACAACTAGTTACTTTTCAGTCAGCCGCGCCATCAAAAAGCATTGCATCGCAGTGGTTTATCGTAAACCGCTCGCTAAGGCGCATACCGTTTTATTTCACAACAGTTCTCGGCAATTTTTTGAATCTGCCTCTGGCTGAACGAGGAGGCATTTCCTGAACCGGTTGGTGCCATCTAGTTTTCCTGCCGTACAGCTTAAATCCGGCTGCAGGACCGACAAATTTAACTTCACTCGAATTTAGATTCGCATTGCGTGTTCGACGGGGGTGCACTTCGCCTCGCGATGTGTCGCTATACAGGGAATAAAAGCTTCATTTGGAATGATCTTCTTGTATTGCTTCGTATTGCTTGCTTCGTATAGCGACCGCTTTCGCAAGGCGACGCGGCGGCACCTTCCAGTTCACGACAGAAGTTCCCTTAAACTGCGAGCCATAGACTGTGAACGACGTAATTTTCTCGAGGACCTAACTTTCGCGTTGTTTACGAATCGCAAGGACCTCCCGAAAATTTTTCCCGCGGATAATTTGAGAAAATGTAGCTCTAAGGGACGTATATCACCGGTGATTCGCTTAATTTAGTACTCGCTAAGTGGTCAAATTCTAGTACGGCTGACTTACAGGATTGTTTTTTACATCCAAAAGTCGTCGTTCACAGTCTGCGTTTCCTTTTCCTGAGCGCTAGTCACTAAGGATAATTGTGTTGCACTCCGCGAATGATACTGAAGTCGAGTGTCACTCATTCAAAGCGACGCTGATTTTTCTTTCTTTTATGGCGCAAGGGCATCTATGGCCAAAGAGGGCCATAGCAAAAGGTATTTTCGACTACTCAAGGTGGGGTCAACGACCCATTTTCCAAGCATTTCACCCTAAATAAGCCGAGCACCAGACCAGCGGGAAGGTTGTACCCATTGTATCACCGGTTGGTACCAGGTGGCACTGGATATCGAACCCCGCACCTCCCGCATGCGAGGCGAATGCTCAACCACTTGGTCACCGCTGCGGTGCGACGCTAAATTTTCTCGTTTGTCAGGAATATAGCAGAAGCAATTGTCCATATATTAGCTTATAAGACCACACATCCGTGAATTCAAATGTTCCGCCTCAAAAACGCAGCGGTCTACTCCCGATGCCAATGCTGTCTATGCAACACGTTTGATATTCACGTTTGTAGTGATGCTGCAACGTCGTGGAAGAGACACCAAAATCTGTTGTGCGCAATGCGAGATTGGCGAAGAAGCTAAAAAAATAATTCAGTCCGCACAAAGTTAGTGCTTGGAAGGGAATGGGTGCAGCGCCATGGAATAGTGTTATTGCTACCGGAAGCGCATAAATGCGTGTGACATGTATAAAAAGCAGCTTAGGTATTGTGCCTTACTTCTAAGGTCTTCGCATTCGTTTTCCGGTTTTTACGGCTCACTTTCGCCTCCCACACTTTTCTCTGTGTCTCATCCCGTGGAAAACGAAAACATCGGGTGCCTCCTGTCTTTGTCGAGCCGGTGCACAATGGAACACAACAGTCTGGTGCGCTAGTTTTCACGATATCGCAATTCAGTCATCCAGCATCCGGCGCACAACACCACAGCTACGTACACTCCGCAGCAATGGCACGAAAAGCGACTTGCCCCAAGATGGGGACTGCGGAGAAGGCGGCGGCGCATGTCAAATGGTGTCGCCACCCTGTACAGCGGCGCTGGCATCGAGGCACCCTAGCACTAGGCACAAGGAAGCTCCATCTCCCACGAAACGGTGGAAGTTTGAACAATCGCTGCAGAGTAACGAAAAACATTATTGTCATTAATGTGAATGAACTCAGTTCAACACAAAACGCTCACGAATTCAGATCCCACTTGCTAACGCATTCACCTCAGCGTCGTTTGGTTAGAGACCATGAAAGGAGCTCTCTTCATTCATGAGCTAGCAGGACCTTAAAATGTACCCTATGTTTCTCTCCAGGCGATGGAAGCCAACCTAAAAGGTGGGTTAAATTTGACACCTCGCGCCAAAAAGGGTTAAAAATTAGTGGCAAGGTGGAAAGTTGGACGAATCGAACTTGATTCATGGTGAAAGGTAGCGCGAAAAGAACAAGTACCCAAAGGAAGAAGACACGATACGAGCGCTTTTTCGCAACTAAAATATATACCCACTTCGTAAAAAGATAACCAAGTGATAACACCATAAAAAGTGTAGGGCAAAAAATTCAAAAGGTGGCAATGTTGAGTAACAAGAGATATGATACAAAAAGCAGGAACCCATTGTCACATTCGAGGAAGACCAAAAGAAGTTGAAATCAGTTCCACATGTAGTCTAGGTATGCTAGCATAGAGAAACGTAAGTATGTTTCTCTATGATGCTAGTTCCTTTCCAGTTGAAGAAAGCGATGGTGTGCTAATACATGAACTTCCGACATTATATGTAAGACGTCTGGAGAGAGAGAAAAACTTTATTTGGTCCATTAGGGGTTTAGCCTTCGGTCTTCGTCTGCATCGCTGAAGACTCTTGACCTTCAAAGCAGGGTTGGGCCCCTAGTCCAGGGCTCCACTGAATCGCGCTGCTTCGCCTGCGTGCTGCACCATTGCCCTTTGGGCGGCGAGCTCGCAGCTGGTGAGCCGGCTCTCCCACTGCTCCGCACTCGGGGTTTTGTGTTGGTGGAACGTGTAGTTTCGCTTGCACTCCCAGGTTATATGGTAAATCGTGGAGGTTGCCCCGCACCACGGGCATGTGTTCCTATACTGTGTAGGATACATCTTGCTAAGTATATGTAGGTTAAAGAATGTTCCCGTTTGCAGCCTCCGCCAACTATAGCTGCTTCTTGTTGTGTGAGGCCCTTATGTGGCGGGGAGTATCTAATTCTCCTGCCTCTTTGATAGTTTAGGTATTCTGAAAATCCGATCTCCACGGTGAAGTGCTGTCCCAGGGCGTATGGCCGCTCGGCTCGGTACGTGATCTCTCGAGCCAAGCTGTCAGCCCTTTCGTTTCCTTCTATCCCCGTGTGTGCCGGAATCCAGATTAATTTGTGGGTTGCTGTTTTTCTGAGGTGTACTGCTTGGCGGAGGATAGCTAAGGCAGCCCTGCAGATTCTAACTTTCGTATAGTTTCTGCATGTCTCTTTTGAGCCCGTTAGGATGACCAATGATTCGTCTTTTCGATAGCCCTCAGCCGCTGCCAGCGCAACAGCGACCTCCTCCGCTTCCGCTATCCTGACGCTACGTGTAGTTGCGTAGTTGCGCAGGTGATTAGATTGCCTGCGTTATTAACTACCACCGAAGCTGTCTTGTAGTAGCTTTCGCGTCTATTCCATGGATACATGGTTGCATCCGTGAAGACTGTGTTTTCTAATTTCGCTAAGTACCTCTCCACATAATCTTCCCGCGCCTGTCTCCTGGCCGCGTGGAGATTTGGGTCCATGTTTTCCGGAATGGGATTGACCTGCAGGGTTTTACGGATCTCGTCGGGTATATCGGCGGATCGATCGAGATGCCTCCTTGGGTCGCGACCAAACCTTGTCGGGAGCGCTCTTCCTGCAGCCGTGTTTCTGAGTCTTTGCAGCTGTGCTTCGTGCTGTGCTTCTGCTAGCTCCACAAAGGTGTTGCTGATATCTGCGTAGCTGCAGAAAGCATCAGATGCGAGCTCCTCACAGACGAAAATCAACCAACTAGGCAGGGTAACAGCGTCTGCCCAGACACGTGTCCCGGCCTAACCTTGTTTCTGAGTCAGGAGGATTTCCCGGGAGAGTAGTACCCTGTGCGAAAAAGCGCTCGTGTCGCGTCTTGCTTCTTAATTTGATCCTTATTCATTTCGCGCTACCTTTCAACATGAATTAAAATTAGTGGTTTTTCAGGAAAGTAAATGGTGCAGCGACTGACTTCTCGGTAGACACCTCAAACACGCCGTGAGGAAAGTGAGGAAGGTGGGAATGAAAGAAGGAGAAAGGCAGAAAGAGGTGTTACATAGTGGAGGGCTCCGGAATAATTTCGGTGGTGAAAACTTTTATTTTGTGGAATAGAGTTTGGGAGTCAGAGTGGCCCCGCTACATTGTCGGCGTCCCTAGTCCGGGACACCGCATGGCGAGGCCCCGTATCGCGCCCGTTTCACCAGAGCCCTTTGGGACTCGAGCGAGGAGCAGTTGAGGAAAGCTGCATCCTATGCCTCTTGGAAAGGGGTAGGGGAAGGGGGGAGGTGGGGATTTTGAGTACATGCCCACACCATGTGGAAGATGTCACAGATCTCCCCACAGTGCGGGCATCGCCCATCCGTGTTAGGATCGTAATGTTTCATGTGCAGGACAGAGTAATAATAATAATAATAATAATAATAATAATAATAATAATAATAATAATAATAATAATAATAATAGGTTTTTGGGGAAAGGAAATGGCTCAGTATCTGTCCCATATATCGGCGGACACCTGAACCGCGCCGTAAGGGAAGGGATAAAGGAGGGAGTGAAAGAAGAAAGGAAGAAAGAGGTGCCGTAAATGAGGGCTCCGGAATAATTTCGACCACCTGGGGATCTTTAACGTGCACTGACATCTCAGAGCACACGGGCGCCTTAGCGTTTTGACTCCATAAAAGCGCAGCCGCCGCGGTCGCGTTCGAACCCGGGAACTCCGGATCGGTAGCCGAGCGCACTAACCACTGAGCCACCGCGGCGGGGGCAGGACAAAGTAGAGTATCTGTCTGCAGGCGCCCTAAAATTCGCTTCTCCGTCTTAGGATAGGAACAAAAAATCTTAGGATAGGAATCTTAGGATAGTCTTAGGATAGGAATAAAAAATCAGAAAAGAAATCTGGAGGGGACACGTAAACTGGCCTTGAAGGTATGACGCGATAGCGTTAATGGGTTAATCCACATTGAATTGAATTGGCTGTTTGGGAAAGGAAATGGCGCAAAATCTGTCTCACATATAGGCGGACACCTGAACCGCGCCGTAAAGGAAAGGATGAAGGAGGGACTGAGAGAAGAAAAGAAGAGGTGCCGTAGTGGAGGGCAGCGGAATAATTTCGACCGCCGGGGGTCTTAACGTGCATTGACATCGCGCAGCAAACGGGCGCCTTAGCGTTTTTCCTCCATAAAAAGGCATCCGCCGCGGTCGGGTTCGAACCCGGAAACTACGGACCAGTAGTCGAGCGCCCTAACCACTGAGCCACCACGGCGGGTCGGCGGGTGAGGCCCGAAGCAAAATAATACTGTAGAACTTCCAAACCTGCATGGTGGGCTGTGAACACGAGAGAATAGCGCACATGTGGGAGGCATCGCATTGCGTTCCTAGCTTCCGACTTTCCCTTGCATAGCTCCCCACAAGTTTCCCCAGGGTGTAACAGGGTGAAGAACAACGCGTGCTCTCCCTGCAGCCTGGCCATAACCAGGTTCGCCCAGCACAGTGAGAGACAAGCTATAGCCTCAAACACGAGAATGTTTCCGTGGTGATGATGAAGGCATATTTGATGACAGAAAACAAGCAAGACAATTTTTTAATTCGACAACATTAGAATCCCCACGTCGGAAAAAGGTGTCCGTGGGCGGCGTTTTCTGAAACCTCCGGGGACCTCCTGCCAACAGTGGCAGGTGGCAAAGTGGAGAGGCCGGAAGGCGTCTGCCACGGGAAGAATCCAGAGGGTGGCTACCGTGGACGGAGGAAGTTCTGACGCGGGCTGAGAAATGCGCAGCCCTAGTGTTCTTCTATATGCTCCCTGCGGGGGCATATACAGGAACACTGCGCAGCCCGACGTTACCGCGACGCCACGTGTCGCGTTTTTCGCCGCAAGTCCAGCTTTTTCGGACAAAAGATTTGAAAATTGGAACATCGTAAGGCACTGTTATGGAAATACTGAAGGTAATAGTACATTATTATGATATGTAGCAAAATCTTTCTTTTAAAATGTTTCCAGCGATTGCATCGAACTGTTAAAAACTGCCGTAGGAAACCAATGCGGAATGCCTTTTACGATAACAACAACGTGAATAGAAAAAAAATACAGGACTGCAGTCAGATGATCTGCGGATATATTGATTGTTATAGTGAAATGTTACATTATAGGAAAAAAATTGCGTCCATGAACGGCTTCCCGCTCAAAAATGCTTTTGTCCAGAATTGCTGGGTATGTTGGCGCCTGCCGATAGGTGGTGGTGGTAGTGGTTTTATTAAAAATAATAGTAAAAAGGAAGGAAAAGATTTTTGCTAGCCCCGGCATCTGCCATCGAATAAACTAATTCTATTTTATGAACGCCAAGCGCGACAATTCCTAAAGGCTGCATAATGTCAATAACCAATTGTATTAACTGACCACTTATTGTGCTGCACAGTGCCAAAAAATGTTGCCTGCAGAAAATCGCATTTTTGACCTGTTTCACGTACTGGCAATTCGCAATTTTTGAAGCGAAAAGCTTCACTACGCTGGTCAACACCGCGCTTCGCGCGAGTCGGCGTATGTCGGAGCACGAGTGACGTCATGCACGGCGCAGGTGGCCGCCGCCGACTCTTTCTCTCTCTCTCTCTCGCTCCCTAGTCACTACTGCGCATGCGCCCCTAGTAACACCGAGCGACCGGTGTTAATAATAATTGATTTTTGGGGGAAAGGAAATGGCGCAGTATGTCTCATATATCGTTGGACACGTGAACCGCGCCGTAAGGGAAGGGATAAAGGAGGGAGAGAAAGAAAGGAAGAGAGGTGCCGTAGTGGAGGGTTCCGGAATAATTTCGACCACCTGGGGATCTAACGTGCGCTGACATCGCACAGCACACGGGCGCCTTAGCGTTTTTCCTCCATAAAAACGCAGCCGCCGCGGTCGGGTTCGAACCCGGGAACTCCGGATCAGTAGTCGAGCGCCCTAACCACTGAGCCACCGCGGCGGGTTTTCCTCAAAATCCAACTTTCAATTTTCAGTTTTTTCTTTCCTCTTTCCCTCCTTCTTTTATTCCTTCCTTCACGGCGCGGTGCGTGTGTCCACCGAGATATGTGAGACGGTTACTGTGCCATTTCCTTTCCTCAAAAACTAAACAAAACAAGTGAGCCGACGGCGTTCATAGAGTTCATTGGCGTTGACAACTTTGCAAAGACTGCCCCGCCGCGGTGGCTCAGTGGTTAGGGCGCTCGACTACTGATACGGAGTTCCCGGGCTCGAACCCGACCGCGGCGGCTGCGTTTTTATGGAGGAAAAACGCTAAGGCGCCCGTGTGCTGTGCGGTGTCAGTGCACGTTAAAGATCCCCAGGTGGTCGAAATTATTCCGAAGCCCTCCACTACGGCACCTCCTTCTTCCTTTCTTCTTTCACTCCCTTCCTTTTCCCTTCCCTTACGGCACGGTTCAGGTGTCCAACGATAAATGAGACATATACTGCGCCATTTCCTTTCCCCAAAAAAACAATTATTATTAAAGACTGTTCATTTTCACGAAAGGAAAAGCGCACAACCGGCTCCGTGGGTCAGTGGAGACCTCAATCTCGTTTTCGCTTTGTATATCCTGGATTAGCAGGGCTAATCCACATTAATTTTTTCCTCTGGTCGGGAAAATCAACCTCTTCAGCCTTAAGTTGCAGTGGACACATGGCAGGTCATGCCAGATAAATATAAGGTTAATTTGATTGCACGTTTATAAGTTAGGGGTGCTAAGTACGAAAACCTCGCATTTTGCCCCATTTTCCGCTATTCCTCCCTAATGGCCGAAGAAAGGCAGTGAGGTTTCCCTAGGGAAGAGGATGAAGAAAGAAACATTCTCGGCCTCTCATCGGTCCGTATGAAAGGCTGGCTTTGAAACCTTTGCTCAGTTGCAAGTCCTGCGTTTCTTTGAAGGCCTTCCCTGCACAAGTCAGGAGTGACGTGTGAGTATACAACAGAGCGTTCATATGTCCTCAACGCAGCTCTCGTGTTGTCGGCCTTTGTCCTCGCTGTCTAATCCGCCGAGTGCTACCCCTACGCGCGCAGCGGAGAAGTGCCAATTTTTATTTTTCATATGTGAGGCTCTATTGATTTCTTCGCTGGCGGTGAACTCGTGATACTGCGTCATCGATTGGTTCTGCGTCGAATAAAGAGATGAATTGGTGCCCTGTGGGCGCTGTGTTTATGTTAGTGGGGAAGTGCAGGTTGGAGTACCTTGCTGTAGAGCACTGCACGGGCCGCATTCCGAGGCCCGAGACTCAAAGCCAGATCCCGCCCAGACCCGCGGTTTCAGGCCCGGTCCGGGCCTGCTACATTTTCACGTTACTGAGCCCGGGCCCGGCCCGCCAAGCTCGATGTTAGGCATGGTCCAGCCTGGGCCAGGGTCCGTTCCCACAGCAGCTCAAGAGGTAAATTGTTCACTGAGTGCAATTAGTCTCATGCTACACAGGTAATTAAGTGGCCAACAAAGGAGGTCTAGAAAAAATTAATTTGGTAAATACAAAAAGAAGAAAATGTAATGTGGGTTCGTCCGCTTCGCTTTTGTAGCGAGAGCTACACTACGCCAGCACTTTGAGCCTTCAGCGTGGCACCCCTTGAGCTCCTTGGCGGCGCGTGGCGCCCCTTGGGCTCCTTGGCGGCGCCGTGGTCACGTGGCGCGGAGCATCTGCTGCTGCTGACGGCGCGCAGGCGAAACCGAGCTGCAACAGCTGTGCGCATGCGCCGTATCGAGGGGGGAGTGGAGAGGAGGAGAGAGAGAATTCACGTCCAGGTACAAAGATGAAGAAAGAACGCCCAGCGAAAGGGAGCGGCGAAATATTCACTTTCTGCAGTTCGACTCAGCGAGTTCCACTCGGTCAGATGTAGCTCTCGCGTCACTCCAGGTTTAACAAGAGCTAAACCATAGCCAATTGTTTTGAACAGTGGCCTTGTCTGTGAATAGCCTCGAATTCCCTAGAACTAAATGAAAAGGGTTGCAAAACGTGCATTATACTTTGCGATGCGCTATAGATTTTTAATGTCATTTTTTATGGCCCGCGCTGTATATATAGTTATTAAAACGTCCTGGCATTTATTTTTTTTAATGATCACGATTTCGCGGGTTGTATCATGGCCGCACTGACTGCGTTTCTGTGGACACAAGAATAAATGATCCTGTTTATTCCGTAGTTTATGTTTGAACACCCGAAGTGCCCTAACCAATATAGCTTTCTCCAATGGCGTTTCTCGTAGCTTAGAGATGCGTTTTTGTGAGGCGAAGGCAGGCAGTCAAAAATTAGCTGCGGTTTAAACTTTGCTTAACCCTGGTGAGAAGCGAAAGCAATTCCTTTGCATGGCTACGTTCACGAACGCCACACACACTGCCGAACGGATTGTCTGTGAAGAGTCGATGAAATGCACGTGTAGCCGAGCCAGGCTCGCTGAGTCTGATCACAATGTCAGTCTTCCGGCGCTCCGTCTCACTTGAAACCATCTCTGCGTTCAGTGCCGAAGTTGAAGAAACCTCCGACTCCGCGTCGCTGGTTAGACGAGACGCTTCGAGATCGCATGGCTGAATCATCAGATGAAGTTAAAAGCTCACGTGGTCTCTCGGCCAATCAATTTAATCTCCACCTGCTGCGGTAGGGAGGTTGCTCACAGTCCGATGGGGCATTTGCCACCTGCTACGGTGGGCAGATTGTAATGCCGTCAGTAGGTCACATGACCTCTCTCAACCAATCAGAGAAATTCAACTGACGCTGCCCCCTCAAAAACCTGGCGTAGTGAAGCTTTCGCTTCAGAATTATCTTGGAACAGACGGCTGCCCGTCGAGCAATCGAATGAAGCTCATTCTGCGGCGGTTTTAATGACTTCAAGTGTCCAGTCGTTAGCGGTGACACAAAACCGAGCACGTGCGGAGCGCCTTCTGGCAGACCTTATGGCGTGTGCTGTCGATAGCTGGGACAGCCAATTCAGTGGTGCTGTGTACTTTAGTAGGCGAACGCACTGGAACAAATGAGTCATGAGTCTTGTGTTACAAAGCTTCATTAATAACGCCGCTGTAGTGCAGCCCGCTGCTGGATTTTGCGCGTTTTCTTTTTAACTTCTCTTGTGTCCTTCAGCACAGCGAGGTGTGCGCGTCGGAAATTACCTGGACATAGCACAGTGAGTGACGCTGATTAAAGTCGGCCTACAAATGAACTTTCTCTCATTCTGCGTCAGCAAAAAGTAGTATTATCAGTGGTTTATTGATAAACCACTGTAAACATTTTAGCTCCGGATTATTTAATTTCCGAGATGTTTCAGGCAGCAGTCGAAACAAATATACCAGGATTATTTGTCATTTTCTTGTGTGAGGAACATGCAACTTAGCAGACGACAAAATTAAGCAAACAAGAGCTGAATATTTTTTGTTCTCAACGATATATGGATCTATTCCATCAGTGTCGCTGCTAAAACACTTTAAGTGTACTTCACCCTGCAATAATGAATCAAATGACCTACGCAGCCTCTCCATGTACGGGCCCGGTTCCGTCCCGGGCCCGCGACTTCAAGTCCGGGCCCCGCCCAGGCTCTGCGAAACAAACATAGGCCGGGCCGGCCCGAGCTCGTGCAGTGCTCTACCTTGCAGCTCACGGAAGCCGGCAAATCAACTTTTATTGCCTTGAGATGTATAGAACTAATCAATCTCTTAATTTTTCGTGCAATCCAAACTCCAGACGGAGCAGTTCTTGGCTCATAAAATAAGTGAAATTGGATGGTTGAGAACGCAGTGATGCGCTCGCGGAACTGTGACGCGCTTTTACATCGTTAAACAGTGCGAAATATACACAGGCGCAAGAAGCCGAGAACAACAGTGCTGCAATCCTAGCTTGAGCACTCACCCAGTTTTGCTGTTTTACAGACGCACCGCTTCTTGGGAACAGCATCTCATGCGGAACGTGTTTGGGAAACACGTCTGATATCGAGAGCTTTTAGTGTGAAAGCACGACTTAGCACGGTCAAGCCCAACAAAGAATTTTGCATGAAGCCTCGGAGTAACTGGGTTAAACTCGGGTGAGTTCGGAGGATGTGGTGGTGGTGGTAAGCACTTATTGACTATGTGCAAGAGGGTGTTTGGGCCCAGGCCCTACTGGCCCAGCTGTCCTCACAAATCTCGGTGGAGCTCCTATTCCGGAGCCCCAATGGCGTCTAGCGCCGCTCGCGCCCTGGCGACCAAGGTCCGTTGGGACTGCAGGTCATGGCAGCTGAGCAGCGCCGCCTCCCAGGCCTCCCTCGGAGGGTGGGAGATGAAAGATAGGGAAGGGTGGGGATTGGAAGGGCAGGCTTAGACCACATGGAAAACTTTCGAGAACGTCGCTCCGCACAGTCTGCAGCCACCATCAAATTCTGAATTGAAGTGTTTCAATACTGCCGGGCACAGCATTGTATTTGTAAAAATTTTGAGAAGAAGCCGTTCGTCTGCTCCCCGGGGACCCTTACAGGGTTCCAGAAAGCGACGACGACTGTTCTTACAATATGTAGTGATGTCTTTGAATGTAATTAGAGGTTGGGTGGACTCTGAGTAGGCTTCCAGAGTAAGTGTGAGTGCCTGGGGAGAGGGCGCGGGCCGCCTGATCGGCTAACTCATTGCCCTGAAGTCCCTGGTGGCCGGGAGTCCAGATGACGTTACAATTTGGAGGGTCGCTGGACCAAGAGCAATTTTGTAGGATGCGCCAGGCGGGAGGAGGTATCCAACCCATCTCATAATTCCGACAGGCCTTCTTCGAGTCGGTAACGACGTGTTTCACTTGTGGGAGGGAAAGGGCGAGCGCAATCTCGGTTTCCTCCGCGTGTGTTGTGGTGTAAGCACGGAACGTCCTGCCGATGTGTTGGTGTTATAGACCACACTGCCGCGGTGACCCCCCCCCCCCCCCCACACACACACACACACACGGTGGGGACCGGCAATGTCCACTTAGTACACGTGTTGTTGTTGACCATAATATCGCTCCACTGCTTCGGAGGAACATCGCGCAAACTGCAGCCAATGGGAGGAAGCACTGGTAAGTTCGGGGTAGCGTCGCGCCAACCGTAGCCAATGGGAGAACAGCTTAACCTCGAACAGAGCTTAACCTGAGTCTAATATCGTCACCAGATGTGCCGACGACCCAGCAAAGCAAAACCATGAATCAATCAGGCTAAACACATACTTTCACACATATACTCGGTTTAACTACATTGAAACCCTACCACTGTTTCATTATTTGAACTTATCGCATTTTTACAACCTTGCATATTTACCAGACTGCGGAGACATGCTTTTTTGCATTGCAGTTGGAGTTAGAGAGGCGGAGCTCGCACGTGAATAGCCGAGGCGTCCGATAAGCTCACGTTTGAACCTGCTGCTGCCTTTTACCTACATATTTGGGAGATAATGGATAAGTGCGTGACGAGAACAATGAGCGATAAGCATACTGATTTCCCCACTGAATGATTAGCTGGCTGTTCGCACCTGAGAGAGCCGAGCAGCGCAGTTCCCGGGGTGATGCCGAGTCAATTTTTCCCGAAAGAGTACATGCTTTTGCGCGAGGACGCTGTAGTCACCAGCGTACTGTTACGGTATTCCTTTCTTTGTAACAAACTACCATTTTCTGTCCCGCAAAGCTCAAGCGAATGGCATTACGGCAGTAATGACAGTTTCTTTTGAGTTCTATTTGAGGATTAACGGAAAACTGGGCTGAGGTACTTACCACACTATTCCATTTCCCATTCCTCCTCTCCCTCTGATGGTCGACTCCAAGCACTTTTATAGACGGTACAGAAGCTGCGGTCAGCCTATCCTTTGACAGCAGGGCACTAACTGACCTTTATTTCCTGAAAGTGTTTGTAACGTTGGGGGACTGGATGTCGGAATTTTTTCTTTGTCGTTTCGCCGCTAGAAGTTCCTACGCACAGGATATTTTGCGTGTGGGATTTAACGGACTGCACGTCGTTGTTAGACAGACGCAAGACATATACTTTCACACTATCAGAGGATACTTGGACAAAAAATGAACCCATGTGAGCTGGTTGAAAATTTTTTTCTCAGGCCACAGGAAGTTTCGCTTGGCATTTGCTGTCTTAGTGGGGGCTTTTGTTATAGCTACCTATTTGGAAAGTCCAGACGGCGATGGTGTTGCGGTAAGGCGTCATGGTATTGTGAGCCATGGTGGCAACGACAGAGGGGATGGATGGATGGATGGAAGCAACTTTATTGGGCAAAAAATTAGCTGCGGTTTAACTACTGCTGAACCTGATTAGAGAGCGAAAGCTATGGTGTATCGGGCAAGTAGACGCAGCTTGGCGCCTGTAACGTTTCATGCGTTTCACGCATTGGATAGGCAGCGCGCCCACCCTGGCAGGTGGCAGTTAAATTGATGGCTCATCATCGAGAGGTTGGTCACCCAATGAACGCTGCGGCCTATTCTACCGCCCTCTACCGGCGAATCGAAAGGTCAAAGGTCAAGTGGCGCTACATCATGGTGGACCACATATGGTAAGGTCCATAGCCACACTTCTGGCTCACTTCAAGGTCAACCGGCAACGCACGGCGATATAGACTTACCTAACGTAGTGAAGCTTTCGCTTCAAAAGAAAGGCCGCCTGGGTGGTCTCCTACTGGTCCAGTAGTCCACAAGCGTGAGCTTCACGTAGGGCCCGGTCCGTTAGCTATTTCTGGCCGGCGGGTTGAGCGGTCCGCAAAGTAGCGTTCCAGGAGGAATGAGTGGGCTTGGAGGGGGGGGGGGGGGGGAGGTACTGCCTGTGGGAAGGGCATTCCCATGGGTGATGGAAGGGTGCAGATTTGGGCACGCCACAGAAGTTACAATGGGGGTGGGGGAAGGGCAGCGTCGAGCGGCTGTTTGTAGAATGCGGTGATTTGATAATATGTAGAAAAGACGATGTGGCCTCTTGCGTGAGGTTGGGTGCCTGATCGGCCGGGGCCCGGGATGAGAGCTATCGGGCCAACGCATGAACGCGCTGATTGCCGGGGACTAAGGCATATCCAGGGACACGTAATAGTGACCATCCGGTCGAGAGAAGGGGCTGTGGCGAGAATGTGATGGGTGGCCGGTGACGCCGCGCCCTGGAGGTAGTGGCTGTATGCGGCCTGAGAACCTTTGCAAATTTCGGCAATTTCCTTGTAAATGGTGCAGTGACCCAGCGCAAACGCGAAGGCGGCTCCCTCCGCCTCTGCGGGGGAATGAGTTCTGATAGTGACACCAACCCCCACGGTGCCGTCTTCGTATGCTGCGACTGCTGTGGAGAGCCCTAGGTTGGTGTACTCTGCCACGGCGACGAAGAGGATGTCGGTGCGGTTTCTGTACCTCTTGGTGTGATAGCTCGCTCGAGACTGCCGCCTCCCGTGATGGAGGGTAGCGCTCATATTGTAGGGGTTTCAGCTGCAAGAGTTCCGATTTCGTTGGAGAGCAGCGGAGCCCCGTATATGCGCTAAATGGGCGGTGGTAATATATCTGAGGTTGATTGTAGGATCTTGGGCTGCTCCCAGGGATCCGTCCGTCGTTCAGAGGGTCCAGAGGGGCCCTCGCTTCCATCACAGGGCTGGGGCAGAGCCCTGGGATGGCAGCGAGGGCATCTGTCAGTAGGGCTAAGGCTACGTTTGAAGAGTAACGGGGACAGGATCTCCCCTTGTGGGATCAGGAGACTGCGCGCAGAAATACATTTACTCACACGAGATTATCGCTGGTTCTTATTTGCTTTGCCACCATGCCTCATACTGCACACAACTAACTGTCAACTAGCTGTCAGCTTCAAGCTAATCTCTTGTCAGTCAACTGCGCTGAAGCATATTTTACTGTGTGGTCCCTGTCTCTGAATGTCGGCAAGTGACGATTACGTTTTCACCGCTGACCACGGAGATGTGCTTTTTACCTCGTATTTTCACTCCTTTTCCAGCGGGTCTTCCTCGGGAACAGCGTGTTACGCCCAGCGTTTGTGGCGGCCGTAAGGAAGAGTCATCATGCGCTCGCCGTCGTCACTGCTCTCGAGTGCGCAGTATTCGCCGGTACCGCCGGTATCGCCGGACACGCCAAGGGCGAGGTCCGGGCGCAGCGCGCCGGGCAGCATCACCTCTCTGATGACGCCCCTGCACGCGCCCCTGCACACGCCGCTTGGTGGGGCAGACAGCGCTGAACACTCCCTGGACGACAAGCCCAGCCGTGAGTTTTGAAGAGTGCGTCTGAATCGTCAGCCGCTCTTGTGCAGCGCTGCAGTGGAGGCTGCGAAATTAACCTATAGATGCTTAATTTTACTAGAGAGTTTTAGCATAGCGTATACCGTCCACATCTTATCATGACAGCTAGTTGCCAGTGCACATGCGCAGATGGCGCTGACTGACCGGGCGCAGGCCAGCTGCGGGTGCACCTGGCATCGCGGGGCCATGGATATCCGCCTGCGCACTGGTGGCAGGCGGCCGCGCTAAGAGGTGGCGGTGGACAGTATTCGCTATAGATAAAACTCTATTAGTGACGAATATAGATAGAGCGTCGCTACTAGACTGCGCCGTGGCGTTTTTGTCTTCCCCGATTAAAGGAAGACAACCGAGGAAACTCAGTGCTGTGTTCCCTGAGCACTGGGAGCAAGGAAGCGTTGCTAATGGACATGGGAACAACCATATATAGGAAAAGGTCCTTTAAATGCAATCCAACGTCGCGCGAGGAGACAGCAAGCAGTGATTTCCTTACGCTCCCCTTAGGGATGTGCACACACACTTGTTTTTCTAAAGGCGCCTCCTTAATTCGTAACGAATCTTTATTTTTTACACATGACGAGGAATATTTGTCATCTTGGTCATGAGTGTGGGAGTCATAAATGTTGGCAGTCCTAGGTGACGCATCAACGACACAAATAAAAATATTCAAAATGACTACCGCTTGCCTTCTACTCTCAACACCCCCGTAGGAAATTTAGAAACACCATTAACTTCTGTTTCTGGGAAACCCTTGACTAGAAGGATCCTTAAGCTTCGGAAGTGAAAATAAAGGTTTTTTTTTCACCCGTTACTGGAATCGATGCTCTCTTTAGGCCTTGTTGATGGGTCATATACTTCAGGAAAATGTGGAATCGCAAGCCCGAAAGACACGAAAAAATTAAGTTCGTCCAGCCGTTCTTGCATCGTTTTTTTAATGTTTCATGTTTGTGCCTCCTATGTTTTGCCCCAGCGTCGCAGTGGTAAAAAGTTCTAATGACCATGAAATGTTTTGCCCAAGCATTGCAGTGATAAAAAGTTCTAATGACGTGAGACCATTCAGTAACTACGCGTTGGCCAGGTATTCCTTAGGTCTAGTAGACTTAATTGCCTTTAGTTTACCTTGATTCGTTTGGTTTAGAAGAGAGAGATTAAGAGGAGGAAAACTTTTATTAAATAGAAGAGAAGTGTCTCGAAACGTCGTGTTTCTTTTTTTCGTCGAAACTTCTGGCGAGTGTATGTTTATTTCTACAAGAAGAGTAGTTGTTCGAGTTTATGGGTGGTGTCCTTATTCCAGGGCTCCACTGTATGGAGCTACCTTGCGGAGCTGATGGATGAGGGCCCGTTGGTCCTCCAGGCTATCGCTGCTCAGCAGCGCCCCCCACCGGTCAAAATACGTGTTTTGTGTATGTAGATTGTTCGGTTTGGCCCCACATCCCCACGAAATGTGGAAGAGTGTAGGGCGGGCACCAGTGACACATGGCACCAGTGACATGTGTCGCTGTGTAATGTTCGCTGTACGAGATGTAGTCTATTGAGGTTTCGAAATATGTTCGTCGGCATTTGCCGCCAAGAGACGGCATCTGGGGTGTCTAATTTCCTATGAGGTTGGGGAAGTGTCAGCGCTGGAGACCCTGCGACTCAAGGCGTTCGTTACACTTTGAGGGTAGAGGATTAAAAGCGGGCACGTTGGGTGGCCCCGCTCGATTGATGATGCCTCGAGCTAGAGCATGTGCCCATGGAGAGCAAAAGAAACGATTGTGATAAGCTGTTGGCTTTGTGTAAATAAAAATTACTCGGCGACCGTCAGCTACGAATATCAGCGCCAACTATTCGCTGTACCCCCTTCTCTATGACGTGGGTGAGCAGGCGACTCACCTCCTGGGGTCTTAATCTGACCGCGCAGTAATTTTTTTCCGATCTGAACTAACTTGATTGACCTGGCTGCCTTCATCGGAGTCGGGTGGTTCACTGAGGTGTGGCGCACGGTACCAACGTTTGCGAGAAAAGGCATCGCTCGCGTTTTGGAATCCCCGGCGCACTGTGGTCTTGTGTACACACCACCTGTTTTTCCGTAGCGTGACACATGTGTGACCTTGTTTTCTTGCCGATGTTCGCGTGCTGCAAGCGACACAACAGCACGGCTTCTGACGGGAGGGACTGCGAGCTCCTCGGCTGTCTTGAAACAGCCTACTGTTTTCGAGCATTCACTGCACTCGCTGACACAGTTGGAATGTTTGAATTTTCTTTTTCTTCTTTATTTGGTCGACTAGGGATAGTAAAATGCCATAGAAAATAGATTGGATAGCTGGGCGTGTGTAGGAGGTTCCGTGGAGGTTATGCTGCAACAAAAACGAAGGAAAGAAAAGGATGGCGAACTATCTTAATTGTTTTTTTTATTGACGGAAACAGCAGTTTCATCAAATACAGTATACCACGTGCTCCACATTTTATAGGGTTATCCTTCAGGGCGGCACGTGGTGTGCTATGAATCACTCCTAAACATTGATGGTTAGTACTTAGGGAAGGATGGCTCCCTGGCCTTGATTGAGAAACGAGAATTGAGGTGATAAAACGGCTATTTACATCTAGCGGTCGATGCCAGTGCGCGGACACCCACAGGGTGAGCATCAAGTCCTTTGCGCGTGTGGCCAACACTGGTATTACTATGCCGTAGAAAGCTTCCCTTTACCTGAAAAACCCTGTTTTTTAAAATTTTGTACCTTCTAAAAAAAGACGCCCAGTATATCCTCGGGGTCCCATGAGAATCAGCGCGAAAATTGTCCTGAGAACTCTTCTAGGACCATACCATCATTCGTGCTCCGACGATTTTGTACATACATGGACAAAAGTTTGCGGTGTGCAGATTCGCTGAAAAAAAAAATCTGCCCGGTCAGGTGAATTAGGCCAATGAAAAGCATAGATGCATGAGGACACACACATGTTACTATCGCTGGAACAAATATCTGCCGTCTATGTAGCGAGGCAACTTAATTTATTTTCCGTGAATCCGCATCCCACAAACTTTCGTCCATGGCTGTACGTTCAGGGCAGGAGTTTGGCAGGCGTTGAGACACAGCTTTTAAGCGTATCGGCATTTAATTATGGGCAGTTTTTACCTAAGTGTTTTCTGTGTATAGCCGATGGACAAGAGCACTATGTAAAATAGCCTGATACTTGTTCTTGTAAGGTTTTCTTTTTTTATGTATACGGAACTGCTGCTGGCTGCTATTTATATATATGACATCATATGTGGCGGTGTTGCCGCTTCAATGAGACGTGCGCAAACTCGTATTCTGGGAGACGAATTTAGCCACTAAAACCTCTCAAGAACGTCCTTTATCTGCATACGACTGGCTTCTTATCCACGTACTTGTGCGGGCTGGGCGTATGAGCTCGTAGCACAGACGGTCGGACGAGTTGTAGTGGCGAGATTAGCGGGCTAAACAAAGGTGAGGCGCTCTTGAAGAAAACGGAGGGGCACTAGTGTGTGTGTGTGTGTGTGTGTGTGTGTGTGTGTGTGTGTGTGTGTGTGCGCGTGCGTGTGTGCGTGTGTGTGTGTGTGTGTGTGTGTGTGTGTGTGTGTGTGTGTGTGTGTGTGTGTGTGTGTGTGTGTGTGTTTCTTTTCATTGGTAAGAAGCGCCAAGCAAATGCTCTTTCGTGGGTGCAGCTGCACATTTTTCTTTTAAAGCGCCACGTTATATCACAGCCAAGACCAGCACTCTCGATGAAGTAATTTAAACCACCTATGTCAAAGATGGTGCCGTTTTCGAAATACGGTACACCTCAAAGGAGCAGGATCTTCTCTTTAGGTGCACAGTTCTGCCTATATGTTTGACTTCGGCTTCCTTATGCGAACAAACTAAGCACGCTACTATCTGTAGCGCGGCGCCAATTTTACATTGCAATATTTTAAGCGAATGAAGATAACACACAGGCTCGAGGGTAATAGAGAGATTTAGCATAGCGTGGTCCGCTTCCGCAAAGACGTTGCTTCGCCTGCGCAGTGGCAGGTGTGCGCTCCTCTTAGCCACCTGGGCATGCGGATCAGGCGTCGAGGAATCGGATCGCGCTATGCTAAATCTCTCTGATTAAAGCGTTCTATGTGAACTGAGCAAGGCTGAAAAAGGCGGAGGAGAACTAGTGGGAAGCGACGGAGAAGTGATTGTTTTTGTCATGGACCTAATGAACTCATTGTGGAGCGCGATCTTCGGGACATTCAAGTATACACATGAGCACAAAGTGATAGCGCAGAGTGCTCACGTGTTCATGAGCACAGAGTGCTTCCGTATCTGACGGTCTCCAGCGTTATGCAATAAACCGTTGCTTCCTCTTGCGACTCGAATCTCCAGGCCAAGTTCACGCCCTCAAGTCCAATATAAAGAAGATGCTGACTGCTTCGTCCAGGAGGCAGTACTCAGGGCTGGACTTCAAGAAGCGCGCGCCGACCAAGCACAGATTCGTCTTTCACCCACGGTCCAGGTTCAGGTATGCGGCCTCACTGTCATCCCGGAGACAGCTTTTCGCGTAAAAATGGCGTGGAATCTGGCGTAAAAGAATCACGGAGAGATCAAATGTGCCTTTGTGAAGTTAATTTTTTGACAATGGGGCTATAACCTTTGCCTTCGATCGCAACGAGGAGGAGCAGCCGTAGACGTTCTGAGGCTGATATGGCAGAAGTGTTGACAGGTGGGCTGCTTGGAACGTGAGCCGAATACAATGCGACGTTAAAGACACCCGAAGGAACGGGTGCGGACATCTTGACGCGAGGTGATATTGATGTAATGTCCGTATACATGGGACGCGCTAGAGTGTTATTGTCTCAGGAGAAGTGGAGAAATAAGAGGATTGCACGCAAAGTACCCGACCTTCTCTTGTCTCCTATAATATCGGCAACCTAAAGGGCAATGGCATTCCTTTATGAACACCGCCAGAGAGCTTATACACTTTTCCCGGCGTTTCTCCACTTCGTTAAGCTTAGTGCTAATTCCTCGCTTTTTGGTCATCGCCGGCCATGCTTTGGTTTTTTTTAAGGCGCAAGCCTTACTTGCCTCGTTGAGCGAATACCCGTGTGTGTGTGTGTGTGTGTGTGTGTGTGTGTGTGTGTGTGTGTGTGTGTGTGTGTGTGTGTGTGTGTGTGTGTGTGCGTGTGTGCGCGTGTGCGCGTGTGCGCGTGCGTGTGTGCGCGTGTGCGCGTGCGTGCGTGCGTGCGTGCGTGTGTGTGTGTGTGTGTGTGTGCGTGCGTGCGTGCGTGCGTGCGTGCGTGCGTGCGTGCGTGCGTGCGTGCGTGCGCGCGCGCGCGCGCGCGCAGGTCAGAATCGGTTTGGCGGCGACTACGTAGAGCCATGTAGAGGTAGAATTGTCAGCTTCGTGCCATCGGGTTACATCACCCCGCAGCGCGTGGCGTCTGCGTTCACAATGTGAGGGGATGGCCTTATGCCTTCTCACATGCAAGCAGCCTTAAGTGTCTCTGGCGATTTTTTAAATATCTGGGACCGCATTTTTAAAAGTATTATGTTCCCCATTCATTCCGTCGGCTTTTCTGAACGGCCGCGTTATTGACACCAGGGCCTGTGCTTGCTGGCTGTCAACTACAAAATGCGACCCCCGATGATTGCGCTGCTATGGATGCTTTGGTAAGGGTTGCTGTTTGGTGGAGTAGGTTGCTATGACAATAAATGTAACGCTCGAAACACAGGACCAACGAAGAGGAAAACACATGCGCTGTGGTGTCCTCTTCGTTTAATCCTATGTTACGAGCGCTAGATTTATCATGTCTGGTTAGGCGAGAAACGCGATATTTGCGCCAGCTCATTCGGAATTTGGTGGTATAGAGAAGAGCGTTGCCTGCAGTTGCTCAGTGAGTGCTGTGTAGTAAAAAAAAAAATCCTGGAGGCTCTGCCGGACGTCCAGTTGGTTAGAGCTCACCACGCGGAGGCGTTGGGGCGTGATCACTCTTTGCAGTCGGAAGTGATGCTGTGGCTGAAGACAAGTGCTGTGTCCGGCTCTTACCGTTGTCGCGGTTACATTTATTTAACATGTTCACTACGACAGCGATTTTCGGGGCCCTACTCTCTGTACGTCGCGGTTCACCAGTGGTAAACTCTTGGATTTTCTTGGGTGCGGCGTGACCCGCCAGTGCACCTCCGGCGAAGTAAACTTTTCGGACCCGACAAGTGATGGCAATAGCAGTCAGTGATTCGTGTTTATCGTAGGCCGTTTCGAAAACCTGGTCTGTCCCACGGCTTCATAGCACTACTTAGTATTTGTGCCGCACAGCAGGAATACAGTACGCCACCCACCGATGACGCACGGTGCATTGAACGTGTTAAGACGCGAAGGCAGAAGCGAAGTGCGATCCCCGGCTTTTGACATGTGTGTTACACAATGATTTCGTACTTAGGTTGATTGCCCGAGTTACTTTCCAGCGTCGTTTGTACGCTAATCATCTATGATCCGCCAAGTTAACGAGGGGTCGACTCGCTGGTCAACCTGCTGACATGATCAAGGGAGGGGAAAGCCTTAGGGTGCTTGCCAACGTTTCGATAAGATGACTTGCCTTCGAGAAGACGAGTCCTCTTGTTGACAAGCACCGTAAGGCTTTCCCCTCCCTTGTTCGCTTTGTGACTGTCAAGAACCATCTGCCTGCCCTCTGCCTACCATGGCCTTCTGGCAAGATCGTTTATCGGCAAAAGATCAAAGCGTTGGCTGAATAATGCTCAATTCACCTGTTATTTGACAAACGTATTGTATTCGCGCTAATGCCTTAGGAGAGGGGTGGGAAAAATACTGCCTAGGCAGCAAAAATGGTGGGGAAATTCCATTCATTCAAAGTAAAGTGAAAGCCATTGGCATTTCAGTTTTCAGTGTCCCACAGGAACGTGCACTAGAGTTTATCGTCCGTCACATAGGCGAGCCATAGACGCATTCACATGGCCGCACGTCTTCTGTTGTCCCCCGTATTTGATTTTTCCGTTGCTGTCACCAGTTTTCGTATGCGTACGTGTTTATGCCACGTAATGTTCGCTGCGAAGCCTCCTTACCTGATGGAACACGGCCGCGCAGGCGCTGGTGGGACGCCTTCATCATGCTGACGCTGCTGATGAACATGGTGCTGGTGCCACTGCAGCTGGGCTTCTTCCGCCAGCACGGCAACGCCTGGGCGCTCTACTCGCTCCTCTTGGACGGCGTACTCTTCGCCGACCTGCTGCTGAACTTCAGGACTGGTATTAATTCTTTCTTTCTTTCTTTCTTTCTTTCTTTCTTTCTTTCTTTCTTTCTTTCTTTCTTTCTTTCTTTCTTTCTTTCTTTCTTCTTTCTTTCTTTCTTTCTTTCTTCCTTTCTTTCTTTCTTTCTTTCTTTCTTTTTTTCCTTGTTTCCTCCTTTCTTTCTTTCTTTTCTTCTTATTTCTTTCCTATTTATTTCTTTCCTTCTTTTTCCTTCTTTCCTTCTTTTTTCCTTCTTTCCTTCCTTCTTTTCTTCTTTTTTCTTTCCTTCTTTCCGTACTTCCTTTTCATTCCGTGATTTTTACCTTCCTTCCTGCCTTCCTTCTCGAACCATACACATCAGCTGTAGCCTGTGCATCTGCCTCTTATGCGGGAGGTGCGTGGTTCGATCCCCAGGCCTGTGCCACTGCGGGTACCCACCGGTTTTCCAGTAGACGGCTTCTCTCCTCGGGTGAAATCCTTGGGGAGATGGGTCTTTGACTCTCATCCCCCCATCTCGCGGTGACCAGCTACGGTGTCCATCGCACTCTTCGGCCAAGCTCCCCTTGCTCTACTAAAAATCAGTTAATTATCATCATCACCATCATCATTTCTTTCTTCAGTCCGGCCGGGTGTCGTGAGGGGTACGCGCGCATGATGGCGCAGGCATTGACGACCGCAAGCAGGGCATCGTGATCATGGATCCCCAGGAGATCTCCGGGCGCTACCTGCGCGGCTGGTTCGCCGTGGACTTCGTGAGCAGCATGCCGCTGGACTTCATCGTCTGGATGGTGGCGGTGTTGTCGGGGAAGGCCACCGAGCGCCGCTCCACGCTGTGGCACTTGGCCAAGCTCATGAGCCTCGTCAAGCTGGTCAAGATCAGCCGCCTATTTCGATACGGAGGACGCACCGAGCAGATGATGGTCGGTGGAGGCGCTTTCGTATCTTCGGCACGCGGGGGCAAGGGTGATCCACTGCACAGAACCTGGATATATAGAGCTGCAGGCTGACGCGAGGCGCACTAAAATCGAGATGGAGGATTGGGTTGAACAGGCTTTAAATGCGGGGTGTTTAATGAAATCCAATACAGATTTTCTGTAAAAGTGCTTAAACTCGTGTTATGCCACTCTGCGGATATCTTTTTCAAGCATGTTTGTAAATACCAATTGATTAAGTTGCTAACATAATTTCTTTTAGGCGAAATCTGTGGTCAGTAAAACTGAACACCTCCAGTACACGCTCACTCTGCGTGAACAAGACAAGACTAATTTCAGCGGTATCGCATCGATATATCCTAATTTGCAAGTAAGCGCGTTTTCGACGAACTGCTGATTACAGCCGTTAATGTTCGGAAGCGAGCTTAACTTGCGGCTGCTCAGCGCGGCCTCATCGCGCTCTCTTAGTTGCCTATGTGCCATTAAACAGAACACAACACAACATCGCGCTCTATATACTGCATCTCGGAGCTGCGGTTTCTTAGTGCGACAGCGTCATTGCGCGCTGCGAATGCAGGGAGTAAAATCTGACGATGACTGCCGGCAAATACTGAAAACGAATATCCTACAAACAATCCAAGAAACTCCCAGGGACCATGCACTCGGCATTTCATCGTGGTTGCGGTTCCATCCAAGAAATTCAAAATGCTTTGGTGCAATATAGTGACAGAAGCTAAACGCACATGGTTGACGATGCGAAGGAAGCGTTGCTTTTCACCGAAGGGCGCACTGGAGAGAGCGTAAACTATAATAAAATAGGATGAACACTCCTGAAAGGAAACACTGTGCTGCTCTTTATGCGATTTTCAATGTCAAATTAAAAGTTGTCGTTTCATTGATATTGCAGTGCTCAGCTCTTACAACAGGAGGCGTGGTCTTCTAATTTCCGTTATAATATCATGACACGTTTTGGCCAGTTGCCGGTCCCTCTAACATACACAGAAAAAAAATTCGATGCAGTCGTCCTCGATGTCCCTTTAATGTCACGTGTGCGCTTATCCTTAAGGCTGCCTTGTCTGTCTTGCGTGCCGCAGTTCTACCAGACGACGGGTGTGTACCTACAGCTTGGCAACATTCTGGCACTCATCTTCCTGGCTGTGCACTGGCACGCCTGTCTGCAGTTCTTCGTCGGTTTCATGATGGGCTTCCCCCCAGAGTCCTGGATTTCCATCGCCAATCTGCAGGTTTCTCGTGCTTGTTTGCTTTGCACCTATCTCCAACCCCTTGCCTCACGTTGCGGCTAATTCATACGTGTGGCCAGTGGAAGGCAGTTATTGCGCCTCCCTTTTCCCGATGATCCCGTATTTCTCGTCTTTCTTGTGCGCTATAGTCGGATACAAGTCAAGAACGAATGACCAGTGGCCAGCCAATGGCGTTGACCGACAATCATGAGTTTGTGGCTAATGCCCTTAGACCAGCTAGTGTGACGACGCAGGGGGTGGCAGATGAGAAGGGGATTAACCGCGGCGTCATGGAAATCGGTCGACGCCATTGGGTGGAAGGCCTCTTTTGAGGGGCATCTGCCGCTTCTTTCGTGAGTTGTATCCGACTATAGCTGCACACATACGGACGAGTGGAATCGTGCATTGTAATCTGCGATCATTTGTTAAAAATAACGCGTTTCCTGATGTATGAATTCCCTTCCGATGTCACACTGATACCGTATGCATGAAGCT
The DNA here is from genome assembly GCF_052857255.1 of Amblyomma americanum. NCBI lineage: Eukaryota > Metazoa > Arthropoda > Arachnida > Ixodida > Ixodidae > Amblyomma > Amblyomma americanum. The sequence goes on along the minus strand of NC_135499.1, from coordinate 105,794,263 downwards.
GACGGCGCAGCGAAGATGCACGTCAGAGCAAGACATATATCTTACCGACTTCCTCTGGTAAAAACTCGCCAGGAGGAAGAGTAGGCTTACTTCATTAATTTCGGCAGCTGACAGAGCTCCTTAGTGCCTGTGAACAGTGATGCTCTTACATTGGTTAAATTAGAGCACCGCTTCACGGCATATTCAGGAAGGTGAGTCTGTGAAGACGAATATAGCGATACCGACTGACAGTACGGCGCACATCGGGGGCCCGCAGAACGAGCCCTGGTGGGTGCAGTACTCGTGGGCGGTCCACAACACGGTGTCCCTGATGATGACCAACAACTACGGGCTGGCCCAGAAGACGGGCCTGCTGGTCGAGGAGTGGATCCAGGTGATGGGCATGTTCTTCGGCGCCCTCTGGCAGGCCCTGCTTCTGGGCTACGGGGCCAACCTGCTCGCCCACAAGGACTACACCAAGAACGTCCAGAGGGAAAGGGCAAGTCGAGCTTCTCTTACTCCTCCTTCGGTAAACCTTTGCGCGGAGGCATTGCTATAACTGCGGCCAGTTTCTCGACGAGTGCAAGAGCACTGAAGAAACTTGGCAGACGAAAAACGATGCATTTAAACGGCACAAAACTATTCATTGTTTTCTCTCCAAGCGATCTATGAATGTAGTGAATGACCGTGTCTGCGAATTGACAGACAAAGAGGACCCCAGGCCGCTTTGGGGACCCATTAACGCTTCGTACACTGAAGGCGGTGCTTAAGTGCCTCCTCAAGTTTTATTTTTTGCAGAACTGCTGTTTATCAGAAATGTTTCCAATTTTCCATCCGTGAAATTTCTATAGGTGTATACCAGGTGTATCAAAGAAGGTTTTCAAAAATTTTCAAAAATAGGTTTTTTTGGGTAAAAATGTAGCTTTTTCCGCATAGTATTAGTACCAGTGTTGGCGGACACCGGATTGCTGGTGAATCGTCTTAAGCAGTAAGTTGGTTAACTAATTTTAATAACTTTGGAACTAGTAGAGTTAGGCGCCTAGCTGCAATTAGATACTTGTAGCTGGTCGTTAGTAATAGCCATGCCAGTTTTTAGAATTTCGACAACGCGATTATCCTCGGCTCTGTGGCTCGACAAAATTTGGCTTTGCACCTATCTTCAACCCCTCGCCTCACGTTGCGGCTAATTCATACGTGTGACCAGTGGAAGGCAGTTAATGCGCCTCCCTTTTCCCGATGATCCCGTATTGATATTAGTAACGACCGGCTACATATCTCTAACTGAAACGAGTTGCCTAGCTTGGATAGTTAAAAAGTTAGTTATCAGAAATTAGTTAACTACTTAAGAGAGTGCACCGTCTTTCCGGTGTCCACCAATACTGCTAATACTGTGCCTAAATAGCCATATTTTTATCGCAAGAAACCTATTTTTGAAAGTTTTTGAAAGTCTTCCCTGAAACACCAGGTATTTAGGAAAGTGGTGCTTGCGATGTTGTACCATGGTGTACGGATTAGGTTGTCCCACTCTGCCGCAGTGTCGTGAACGAGCCCACCACAGGATAGTATGCAGTAGTATAGGTAATCGATTACATCAGCACTGTTCACAAGAATGCGTTGCATAAATGTGCTAAGACTGTCACGCTCAGCAGTCTGTTATCGCGAGTTCGCAGGTATCTGCTTTTTGTCCTTCACAGAATGTATGTGTCAGCCACTTGATAGCTGGGCCGGCTGCCGGTCATGTGTTCATCTTAACAATCTTATCCGTCATGCAGTGGGTGGTTTGGTCGCATAGAAGCGGCAGGACATCTCGTAATGAATGCAGACTTATTTCAAGTGCCCGATACTGCAACGATTACATCAGGAACTCCTTCAAATACTTTTAATAAGAGATTTTCGTTGAGTGGACACCCTCGTTGTTTTGTTTCAGGAAAGCCGGCACTAATTTTTTTTAAATATAGGGTTTTTAACATAAACAGAGGCTTTTTTTGCGGCCTAGCAGTAGCAGTGTTGACGGACGTGAAAAATAAGCGAATGATGTTAACCAGTAAAGTGATTAGCTAAATTATAATAGGGAACTTTTTAACCATTTCCAATAGGCACATGATTGCAATTAGAGACTTGTAGCCGGCAGTTAGTAATTACCATATCAATTTTTAGAATTTAGAAAACGCGATTACCCTCGTCGCTGTGGCTCAACTAATTTGGGCCATTTCTGGCGCCATTCTAAAACCGCGGGCCTTTTGTGGTGGCAAAGCGACGTCAATCAAATCGTGCCACCGTGACGCACGTACGGCGCTACAATGTCTGCCCATCCCACACTGGAGCAGCGAAGTGGCGAGGAGCGGGGATCACCGCTTCCCGGGCAGGGAAGAGATTGCAAGGCAAGGCCATGAGATGTCTTTGACCTCTGGGGATGTTGGTGAGGACTTCTCGCAGGAGCAGGAAGGCGCCTTGGGCTGAAAGAGCCCAACTATAGTGGGGGGAAGAGGTCATTGTCTTCAATATATTTTTGGAGGCGGGTGTGGATGACCCGTTCATAGAGTCATGTGAATATCGAAGCCATCACTGACTACTTCAGTGATGAACTCTGGGAGAAGGGCATTGTAGCTCAGGATTGGCGACATGCATTGATCACCATTCCTAAGCCCGGAAAGCGACGCCACCTGATTTCCTCCGCCCCATCTACTGAACGGCTACTGAACAGTCAGCCCTACCGAGAGGAGTCTTGAGGTCCTCCTCGCCTGTAGCTACATTTCTACCAGGGCACGGCTTATACTTATGCTTCAGCTATTCGCTTACACAGTGCTGGGTGCTGTCCGTAGACAAGAGTTAAGCATATGTGTAACATTGTGTTGCCATATACCGTACGTGCGTGTATGCCATCTTATCTGTTTTGGTGGTCCTGTTGTTAGCTCAGGTATTCGCACAATGGGCTTAGCTAGGTCTCTTGTTAGCGTTCATCCTTGGTGAAAGGTGTGTCAGATGGCTTATTGTAGTGCAGAGGCTATCGCCATGTAGGGCTGTTGCTGATAACCTCAGACAGTGGCTTACAGGCCTGCCAGATGACATTGATTTTCAGCTACAGCGTTTAGTACCCTTTTGGGACTGCGGAAGGCTTAAGTTTTTTTACGAATGACGTTTACAACTTGTAATTATTGTGCACAGGCACGTATCTGTGAGTAGTAAAGACGTCACTTTGCTGATTCTACAGCTCCCTTCTGAAAAGTTAGGTGTTACCATAAAGATAGAGCTCCACATAAATTAGTTTTGAAACAAAGTGCACGAAGCAGGAAAGGAGTCTCTCTGTTTTTATTTACTCATTTTCGGCTAGCCTTTCTCCGCGAAGACTTTTGTACCTGATAACTAGGACAGGTAGCGTGCACAGCTTAGGCACGGAAGGTCGTCCTTGATAGCTACGGTGTCTTAAAAGTCCAGGACATTAGAACACATACTACGCATGCACCAGCGCTCCACTGACAACTGAGATTTTAGTGGAGAAGAAATGATATACAGTTGGTCGCGCATGTCACAGAAAAAAAAGAACCAAAGGAAAACACGAGATACAGGGTCCAGTTTTCGAAGCTGTTAAGGAACGCTTGTTTCAAATGAAGTGACAGGGACTGCTTGCTTACTCACGCATTAAAGAGAAAAATTGTTCTATCTGATAAGCCTGTGCGAGCTCATGGTTCCGCTGCTGTACAATGCAGCAGTATTCTTGAATTGGGGAGAGCCACCACAAAGGCACAGCCGGGTGCCAGTCGCGTGAATGGACGTTTACCCAGGGGCGGTCGATGCTTCGGGACACTCAGACACTCTCAAGCTGCTTAACTGTAGATTTTTTTTCGGGGTCCATCCTCACCACGTGTACGTGAAGGGTAAGCAAAACTGTTATTATAAATGGAGGTTGGGCTGTATTGACAGGGTGCCGCTTTATAATCCCAAAGAGACCACTCTCACCGAGAACGGAGCTGTTATAAGCTGTAAAAAGGACCAAGAAACGAAATGCAGGTGTCGCCATCGCCGACCAGTTTCGCAACTAAAACGTGTGCGTCAGCAGCGATTTTTGTGCGTGGATCCCAGAGGCTACGCTACACCGCCATTCACTTCAAAACGGCGGAAACCTAGGCCTTCTCAGTCTGACGCCACTGGTTTGAATAGACAGGGAGGAAGACTTTTATATACACTTTTCTCGACCGTAAATGCGTATATTGCTGCCGGACAAGCGTCAACATAGCCGGAAAGAGTCAGAGAATTAGTTTTTACGGATAATTGTTGGATGGTGTGGTCCTTAGAGTCCATTTAAGCCTTTATTAGGCATCGCCTTGTCTGGCCGATACAGCCGACGATGCAAGGAAGACGGATGCGATACGCCCCATCCATCGTACGTTAGACATACTTCGTTTCATATTTCACAGTATACGCTGCGTGAACACACTTTTTTTTTCGCTCGCTTCTGTGTTTTGGACAAAAGGCAGAAACAGGGGAAAAAAAGAAACGCTCGGGCTGCATGTACCGTGAAACATGAAACGAAGTATGTCTAATGTACGGTGGATGGGGCGTATCGCATTCCTCTTCCTTGCTTCGTCCGCTATATCTGCCAGACAGGGCGATGTCTCAACGAACGCCTAACGGAACACTAGCTGTCTATAGCTAAATACTATTCACGCACATATAGCTCCGCGCTGTGGCTCGTGTGGTGGCTCTCCCGATTTCAGCAAGAACACTGCTGTCTTGTACAGGCATCGGTATCAGCATACCATTGAACTCGCAGGGGCATATCAGAAAGAAAAAAACAGAAATCATTGCATAAGCAAGTCTTATTTCCAACTGCAATTAAAGGAGCATGAGCTCCTTGAAAACCTATATTAGTTGTATTTCGCTTTATATTTGTTTTTCTTTCTTATCTTTTTGTGTGTGACCTGTGCGGCCAAATGTATTTATTTCGTTCCTTCTGCAATAAAATGTTACCAATGGGTACAGCGCTGTGTCGGTCTATAGTAGGTTTTATTTTGTCCTCTTGGCTCGCGCTTTGGTTACTGTCCAGAATGAACCACCGCCAAGTAACCTAGCTTGCCGTTCACGTGACTTGTTGAAAGCTGAAACAGTGACTGCTTGTCCCACACTTTTCCTATATAGTATCCACACTGTCTGAAAGCACCCGACAGCGTAATTAGTACACAAGGAAAAATAGTTCTCGAAGTACAAATTTAAACAAGGGCGGAGAGGGAAGCTTCAGTTCGCAGACCAACGGTTCGATATGGACATTAAACAAGAGGACAAAAATGAGTCTTCTTGTCGAACTTAGGTCCCCCTCCCATCTTGTCGAAGTTTGTTCTGCAGGCAGCGTATTATTGAGGCTAATGAGTAACAAGACTTCGCAGCTCCTGAGAAGGGTATAGACCCATTGAGTATGGTTAGGATGTGAAAAAACCCCGCTCAATCAGTGGAGCAAGTCGCACTCAACGGTGTGCTAACTATCTCAGCCTCCGGTTTCTTCTAGTAACAACGCTTTCTGCAATCTTGTTGCCGAGAGCATTAGCGCGCCCTCGCGCATCGACCTCGATGAATGAAAAACGTCCGTACCGACAAAGGCAGTCGGGACAGTTGCGACAAGCGTCCACGTGCACCATGCGAAGAGTCAACACCTAGCCACGCTCAAACTAGATACCATTGCTTCGAGCCATGCGCTATCGATGTTTCCTGTGGCCACACCATAAGGTCCCGCATTGTCGGCGGCTTCTTTTTTTTTCTTCGCCTATTGTTTGTCGTTAGGCAACCGCTTGCATAACGTCCGCGATATATATATATATATATATATATATATATATATATATATATATATATATATATATATATATATATATATATATATATATATCGCGGACGTTATAAATTGTAGTGCCATTCAATTGTTTTAAAGAAAATTACTTTTAAAGCAGCAGAAAAAACAACCATGCCGCCGGTAGGATCCGAACCCACGACCTCCGAATATCGCGTCCGGTGCTCTAACAGCTGAGCTACGGCGACGGCTGTCCAATCTGCTGCTCTCGTGGGTATTTATGTTTACTGGGTGTAAGGGAACCTTGAGAGCGTTCACTATATATATATATATATATATATATATATATATATATATATATATATATATATATATATATATATATATATATATATATATATATATATATATATATATATATATATATATATATTTCTGCCTAAAGAAGGGTAGTTTGCAATGCAAAAACACCAACTGTTTTCTCTAGGAATGCACGCAAATGTAGACAAAGCGGCATAATCGTTGTGAACTAAGACATCGCTATCACCAGGACTTGTGATATGACCACCATGGAAACCACTTATTTCTTTTCGAAGACATATTTGACGCTTTACAAGTCCATAGTAAAACGATATTATTGCGTATTATGGAAACCGTCTGTAGATGACTTTGTCGGAGGACGCGATGCGTGCACGATGCCACGCCTTTACTGTTTTGAGGATTAGGTACTGCGTTCGATAGCTAACATAAAATGCACCCCATTTGCGATATGTAGAGCGCTGTATCTGTAATAAACAAGGAATTCACTCCTATAGGCATAGAGCACCCTCAGAAAAAGCTGCGGATTCACTGTGTACACAGTTATGTAGTACATGACAAAATGGAAGTCTTTCCAGTGAGATAGATGCAATTCAGTTCAATTTCCGCGATGCCTCGAAGTGCGAGACGCTCATGCGCACGTCGCCGTATGCGCTTCGGACACTTCACAACCGCAGCCCACGTCGAGTAAGCGAAAATCGCCGAACGCGTTGTTGTAAAGCACTCTGTCTTTCCTGGAACTTCGAGCGACGCTCCGCCAGCAGCGGCTGCTTGGGCTGAGCAAGCTCGCCCATGGGGCCATTCAGCATCCTAAATATTCGCCACAGCACCTGGTACGAATTGTTAGCGCCATTTTCAGGCAAGCTGTGCGGAACATGGTTATACGTATATGGTTGGGTACAACTTAAGCCTCCATGGAGTGAAGTATACTTTAAAAGAGTGAGATGTTGGGCTAGTTGGTTTTCTGGAAAAAGCATTCACCTTTTTAGCGCAAACACAGAAAGAAAGGAAGGAAGAAAGAGGGAAAGAAGGAAAGAAATGAGGAAGAAAGTGAGAAGAGAATGAAAGGAAGAAAGAGAGAAAGAAAAAAAGAAAGAAAGGAAGAAAGAAAGAAAGAGAAAAAGAAGGAAAGAAAGAGAGGGAAAGTGAAAAGGAAAGAAAGAATGAATGAAAGAAAGAAAGAAAGAAAGAAAGAAGAAGAAGAAGAAGAAGAAGAAGAAGAAGAAGAAGAAGAAGAAGAAGAAGAAGAAGAAGAAACACGGGCGCTCGTGTTTGTCTTTCTTTATGTGCTCTGTCTTATTTGCGCTAAAAAATGAATACTTTGTCTTGAAGTGAAGCTCCCCCACAATCGGGACCACTGCACAGAATTCCTCCACGACAAAAAAGTAGCCCGTTGTTAAAACTTTTCTCGTTACTTAAACAAGAAGATAATCGAAAGGAACAAAATTTTTAGCTCTAGGATTCTGATACCTATTTTGTTAAACAGCTGATCTTGTTTACTGTAGTGACTGACTAGCGGAGTAATACAGGACGCTGCAGACCGTAGTCCAGTGTTACCAGCCGCTGTTTTCTTAAGTTGCATCCTACTTTTATATATATATATATATATATATATATATATATATATATATATATATATATATATATATATATATATATATATGAAGCCTGCCCTGACGAAGGGAATACCATTCCCGAAACTGTTGGCAAAAAACCTTAAAAACATATATATATATATATATATATATATATATATATATATATATATATATATATATATATATATATATATATATATATATATATATATATATATATATATATATGTTTTTAAGGTTTTTTGCCAACAGTTTCGGGAAATATATATATATATATATATATATATATATATATATATATATATATATATATATATATATATATATATATATATATATATATATATATATGTTTTTAAGGTTTTTTTGCCAACAGTTTCGGGAATGGTATTCCCTTCGTCAGGGCAGGCTTACAATGGCTTAAACTGATTCATTGTAAGCCTGCCCTGACGAAGGGAATACCATTACCGAAACTGTTGGCACAAAAAACCTCTAAAACGAACAGACGCGTTTGTCGTAATACTGTACTTACACTTGTAAACTGGCGCATTGGGAGCCGTATACTGAATGCTATATATATATATATATATATATATATATATATATATATATATATATATATATATATATATATATATATATATATATGTATGTATGTGTGTGTGTGTGTGTGTGTGTGTGTGTGTGTGTGTGTGTGTGTGTGTGTGTGTGTGTGTGTGTGTGTGTGTGTGAATGACACTACCGAAGCGCTGCCTCGTCGCTTAGCGATATAGCTTTAACTGTTTCGCAGAAAGGGCAACAACTATCGCACAGTTTCTGCACGCAAGTGTGTGTCTTCGCCGAGTGGTTATTATCGAGACCGTTTGCTGAGGCACAGGGTTGCTCAAAGGTTCCCAAGACGCAAAGTTTACCTTTGAGCCGCGTTATGTGGCTTTTGCGACACCTCCCCAAAAGCTCAAAGTCTCTGGAGGTTGAGGAGAAGTCTTATCTTCCTTTGGTAGTTTCATAGGCACTGTAAATGGTTAACCATACTCCTACTGGATAGGAAGCTGTGCTAGCTGGAGGATGTTCTTGATGAAATTTGTAGGCGCAAACTCAAGCACAGAGAAAAAGAGGACAAGGGACACGGCCGGTGCATTTGAAACGACGCGGTTGATTAAACACGACAACAAAGAGGTCAGTAATGAGTTCAAGTTTTAAAAGAAAAGAAAATCAAAATCTCCGGAGCTAATCTATTTCTTTTTGACAGTGAGAGTGATGGCGTGCTGATGTAATTACCATACGATGCGATGTAAAATGCTTCCATCACAATTTTGGTAAATTGTTGTGGGTGACGAAACAGGACTTCGGTTTCCTCGAAGATACTGCGGCAATATCTGCATTCGCGGCCTGGCTCAGCCACTTACGATGAGCTATCATTTTTATGCTGTCTAAGGCGGGTGTTGAGACAACGCCCGGTCTGGAATACGTGTACAAGTCTGTACAGGAAGCGAATCTTGTACATAACAGCAGATTCACATCGCAAGGACTTCACCCTGTGTTTAACCTTGTTCAATCATAATTTGTACAAGGGGCCATAATCTTAACCTAAGGGGGCGGGAATGGCTACTGAGACATCATATTTTTTTCGCTACGTTCTTTATACCATGGGATAATCAGTGCATCAGCATATTTCCTTGAGTTGCCTTTTGTGGGAGATGAAAGGCCTTTTTGCCCACTTCATTAACTTGACACATGACTGGAGTATGGCATTATTTGGGTAGCCTGCTTCTGACAATATGTACACTTGTGCGTTAAAGCTATCCTGCAGAGTATGTATGCACGATTTTGGTAGGCAAGACTGCAGGCATGAAAGAGCAATGCCGTTTTTCACGAGTTAGGAATGCTCGGAACTATAGTTAAGGATCGCTTTTTTTTTCTACCTGGGACAATGTTCAACCCACAGATATCTACGGGTTGAACAAGTTGCTTAATATCTAAAAACTGCTGTTATACTAAATATACTGTTCAAAAGCAGACCGTATGGCGTGGAAACTTTTGAACAACCCTGTAAAGCATTTTCTTCCTGCTGCTCATAAGCAGGTCTCCTTATTTACCGTCAGTTGAAACAGCAACGGAAGAATTCTTCGACAGATGCAGGCCGAAAGAGGCCAATACCTCTGGCACGGCCGCTCAATGGGCGTACTGGGTGCGCCTCCATTGAGCGGCCGTGCCTCTGGACTCTAGTGCATTATAAACGTCGGTGAGGGATAAAGGGAAGATGTAGTGTTAATCTCCCACTCTTTTGTTCTTAGAGATGGTGCGCAGGCAGTTCCACTTCCTGCCAAAGGAGGAATTAACATGGCATTTCTTTCCCCTGGCGTTGCTATAAATGTGTAAATAGCTTCTGTAGAGAGTAAAGTAGCTAATTAACTCCCTTCCTTGGACCTCCAGTTTTTACACTATAGTGTACTTACTGCATGGAACGAAAATTGCGACCGCCCATGTACGCACTACTTGTCACCTGCTCCGCCGTTACAACGCAGATGCAAGAGGTGGAGGAGTTCATGGCCTACTACGACCTTCCCGAGCGGCTACAGGCGCGCATCCGGTCGCACCTGCACGCACAGCAGATGTACTTGAACGACAAGGACATCCTCTCCTCGCTGTCCGGCACATTACGAGAGGTGAGTTCTCGCGCATGGCTAAGGCAGAAGTGTCACGTGACGATGAGATCTGCTTCGTGTTTCAAGCCGCCTCAAAAAGAATCTGCTCTGTGCCTCTGACCGGCAGTTACAACTAGAGTCTGGTCCGTTTAGTCGGGAAGAAAAGGGCGTGTCACGCTAATTGGGCCATCGGATTTTCTACTCGGTTACGCAGTGTTAATGCAACCGCATCGTGTCTGTGCGCAGGTGCACAGATTCGATGTGAAAGCCGCCACCTAGCTTTAATTGGAATTGCTAGCCAGCCGGTTTGAGAAGTTCGTTCACTTTTATTGTTATTGATGAAAACTATTTGACGGCGCTACTAGTGCAGGATCCCTTACAAAAACTTCTTTAGACAGTCTATAGACTGCCCATAGAGTTCTGTCTATAAAGTCTATAGACTCTATAGACAAACCCCAGGGAGCAGTTTATAGGCAATACAAATCCTATAGACAGTCTATAGATTTATGGCCAAACACTTTTATTAGACTTCTTCAGACTGTCTATAGACTATGAATAGACAAAAATAAATATCTATAGGGAGCCAATAGTGCCTATAAGAAGCCTATAGACTGCCTATAGACGATTTTTATAAGGGATGGCAGATCGCCGTTGACACTAAGCGAAGGGTTCGCCCAATGGTAGCTTTACACAACCGCCAGCGCTATATGGCTGCCTTCCGCTATATGCTTGCAAAGAATGTGCTCCCACAGACTTATTCGGAAAGGAGTTTTTTTTTTTGCTCTTTGAAGCAGCCTATACATGTATGATAACTTTGCGCTCGTAGACCATGTTTATTCTGTGTTACACGGGGTAAGTGATTAGCCGATGTGTTACAAGGCTTCCGTTATTGACTTATCTTGGGTGAAAGCGTGCATCGCTCGCACACATAAGAGAAGGCATTACGCGAGCGCGGTGTCCCTCGGACAGGCACTTTCAACGGTCGTTGAGTGATATCGCCGTTGGGCTTGTCGGGCTTCGTCTGCGCTTGTAGAAGACCTTATCTGCTGCCCAACCTCACATTATTGCCATTTTGCGGTTCCGTTGTCAAGTGAATTGCAAACCGCAGTAATTTTTTCATTTGAGACGAACAAGCCTCCGCCCTTTCAACTGGATGTGCGCGCGACAGTAGTTCGAGCCATGCTAAGCTAATTCATCCGTCTGACTTCCATTGGAGTTTGCGTTGCCTCTGATGTGTAAAAAACGACTTAGTCACGTATATATTAGATTCAAGATTAATTGCTAATAATTTAAGTGAATTGCCTGCCTGAACGATCAGTAAATGCTCTGAAAAAGCAAGAAAGGGTTTTGAATCTCTTACAGCAAATAAAAAATCAGTACGGAGTATGGTTACTTAATATATCATTTATATGTATTTATTCTTTCAGTCAGTGCTTTCAAAGGCTTTTAATGGCCAGGGTTTCGCTTACCTATAATTGCATTATATTTAACGCAACGTTCCGCTGCTGCGAGTATGCATTGAAGGCATTGAAGGCGTTTTTGCGTGCATTTTACTTACGGTGACGGCGGTTGGCGCTCAAAAAGCCAGCTAATGGCGATGCGGACCCCTTCAGGTAGGACTGTTCAGAGCCGTTCTTCTTCGCTGTGGACCAGAAAGTGTAAAGGAAAATTCCCCCTGTTTTCCAGGAAAGAAGTATGTCGAAGGCCAAGTTTTCAACTCGCTTTTGCTACGAGTGATTCAAATGGAGTAGCGTGGTGAGATTTGAATCCTACTGGGAGTCTAGCTTCTGACCTTGGTGATGATAGTAATTCATTTAACACGTGCATGAATAGCTTAAATGGCGGCAGCACGTTATTTCATTCCAAAGTTTGTTGCTCACGCGTATTTACTCTTTGCTCGAATTCGGCCGTCCGCTTTGGTAATCATCATCGGAAGAACACGAGGTGCAGTACATAATGTGGGTAGGAGGTTTGGAACCGAGCCACGAGGCCGGATGCCATGGCTGTTCCCAGAAAGCGTCCAGAATCTTCCATCGTGCACACTGCGCATGAATTCACACGATGCTATAAGGGCAGGTGTGATTAAGCTGTATGTACATGTCGCCATCAACTTGCTCATCATAGCTGGCGCATATGAGGAGTGGGAGGCAAGGGGTACTTTTAGGGAACGAAATACAGTATACAGTTTGAAAAAAGAAAAAAATAGGGGCATGACTGAAACTTTCTATTGCTCGCATTCGTATAGAGATGCGCAAGATGCTAGTGAATCGTACACAACGTTCGCAAAAACACAGCGGTAAAGCCCTAAATGTTATTCTTCTTTTTACCAATCCTTTTCTTGTCCCCTTTTTACTGCTTTCCGCGGTTAACGGCAGCGCGTGAGAAACCCGCAGGCGGGTTCACTTTAATGGACGCCGCAATCAACGCGCCACGTTTCTGAGGCAGTCGGCAGACTTTCAGAACTTTCGTCCTTTTCATTTACACCGCATATAATTGAAGCACGTCTCATGGCAGCAGTAATAAACACACCAGCTTGGAATTACATAAGAAAATATATTTTGAGAACGTCATCACAGGCGGACTGAGGTTATTTCCACAGGGTGACATCACATGACACGTATGCACCACTGACGCAAGTAAGAAGCCAATTTCACTTCTCCTGGAACAGTGTCTACCGGTGCACTCTAACAGAAAGGAGTAAAAAAGTGACTAAGCTCTCCCCTCCTCCCTTTAACAAAAAGGGTGTCCGCTATAGGGCAGCTCACTCCATTTTACTCCCACATAGGTGTATTCGTGTTCGAGTGTACAGTAAAAGGGAGGGAGGGGGATCTCTAACATAGGTCTTGTTGAAAATAGTTGAGTTTCTCCATATATGTCATGGACACCGCGCCCGCATCTCAGCCATCACGAAAGCGTGTCCGGGGCCATCTCACAGAGAAAGAAGTAAGCGTGTTGCATTTAAAATCACCGGCGTTGAAATTATCAATTCGCCTCTGTCTATTTAATGCCTCGACTATGAAAGCAAATGAGGCAAAACGTGTTTACATTTATGTACTGCGCATTTTTTTGGTCACAGGCCGAAGGAAGGCGTGGAGATGTGACGCGCTAGGTCCCTCCTAAGGATCGGGGCCTAAAACCTCTTTCCCGTCCGTGGCTTTAAGCCATGGAGTGAAAGGCATAATATTTGACAGTTGCAATGGCCAAGTACGGGGACAATTGCGCATTTTTGAAAGGGATTGATATTATGTAGAAAATTTTGGACAACTGCGTAGATATATCGCTAGACAGGACTACATTTTTGTAGGATGGGATTAATACGGGCTGCAATTTCATTATGTGCTGGGACTACACGGGGCTACTCTTTGTGACAAGATCGAAACGCACGCCATGAAATAGAACTCCAGTTATTGCGCCGTCGTCAGTTTTGCGGCTTTTGTTGCAACTTTAAGGACTAAAGAGTTGTGTTAGGTGTACCAGAGATGGCTTGTAACAAAGCAATGTCCATGAACAGCTGTTTCCTTATGAGGGAATTTCGGGCGAATATATTAAAAATTACTGGATGACGCGCATGTCTCCTGCCGCACATCTGCTCAGGGGCGCCACATGTTTGTCGCACACAAAAGTTATACACATTTCATCAGCGTCAAGCAATACTGTCACGCATGTTCTGCAGCTGATGCCAGCATCTACGAGACCGTCCAGTAGCCGTCCGTTCCTCGCAGCTGGAGCACCATGTCGGGCTCCCATCCTTCGATCTTGCGCTCGTAGCTGACGGCGGCTACATTGATGCCTCGTTTCTCACACTCAGCATATAACGTGGACGCGAGCTCAGGGTCTATGGCGGCGGTCGCTTCGTCCATCAGGGCGAGCTTTGGCCGTCGGTACAGCAGGCGAGTCCAGCTGAGTCGCTGCCTCTCTCCCGGAGACAGCGTGTCGTACCACGCGGCGTCCATTTCACTGTCCAGATTATTCGCACTGTCCAGGAGGTGCTTGAGGCCCGTGAGCTCCAGTAACGCGACCATCTCTGCTTCCTCGGAATCTTCGTCAGCGGTTTCTTCGTGGCATTCGTCCGAAGGGTAGCGGATCTGCTTGCGGAGGCTGCCCGACGTCAGCCACGGCGACTGCGGGAAAAACGCCAGGGAGTGAACATTCCTCAAGCGCACACATCCGGAGTCGACGTTCCGCAGACCCTTGATGACTCTCAGCAGAGTGGTCTTTCCGGTTCCGCTCGCACCGGTGATGAGCGCCTTTCGCTTGTCGTCCAACATCCACGTCAGCTTCTCTACTAGAACGCCACCGTCACGCGGCGAGCTGTACGTCACGTCCTGGAGTTCGACCGCCGGCCTGCCATCATCGCTGTCGTCAGGACCCTTTTGGATGCCAGCTTCGTCGCACTTCGTGTCACGCAGTTCTTCATGTAGAGCCTGTAGCTTTTCCCGGAGAGCCATGATCCTGTGCGTGTTTCCCGCGATAACCGCCACGTTGCCAGACAGGTCGACCAGGCTGCTGTAACAGCTTATGAGATAGATTGACACGAACGCGTTTTTGCTTATGAGCTGCGAAAGTTCACCGGGTGTCAGCGAGTCGTACACGCCGTTGAAAATGGGCACGGCGATGACTAGCAAGCTCAGGATTGCACCGGTGTAGTCGAAGAGATGAATACCGAAGTTCAAGGGGAACTCCCTGTTCACAACGGACTGCCGAGCCTTGACCACGTCGCTCAGAATGTCGTCTGCCTTCTTCTGCTCCACGGGTTCGCCGTCCAGGAAGGCGATCGACTCGGAGTTGTCCCTGATGCGCGCATGGGTGTGCCTGAACTGGCCCTCTTGCTTCTGTTGCTGGTAAACACGGGGGACGACCGGCGCCATGAGGAACTTGTTGATGACGGTGAACACGAGGAAGAAAACGATCGTGGACACCGGACCTATCCAGCCGGTGGCCACGTACGCCTGGTAGTTGTAGTAACCGGCCGTGAACGGAGCAATCAGCGCCGGCGGCAGCGTCTCGGCCAGCGTCCTGCAGAAGCGGTCAACGTCCTGCGTCATCCGCTGGTCGGCATTGTCTAGTACTCCGGCTTCCACGACGTTCACGTCGTAGTGGTTCTTTCCCGAAAAGTAGAGTCCGTGCAGATCTGCAGTGATGAGCTTGCGCCAGTGCACGCCGGCGGTCGATGCGAGGAAGGTCCGCAGGGCCCTGGTCTTGGATATGGCGAACACAAGGCTGAGAGCGAGAGCAGTTTGGATCCAGAAACCGTGCAGGTCCTTGTCCTGGAGCACCCGGTAGTAACGGCTGCTGATGAGGCCCACCTGGTACGAGATGAACTCATAAGTGACAACGACGAACATTAAACCACCGAGGAGCAGCACCGCTTTTTTGCCCTTGAACAGGAGGGAGCACAGAGTCGCGAAGCGCCTCACGAGGAGCGTATTGAAGCCCACGCTGTACATCGTGATGGAACGCCGGCGGCGGCGCGCTGTCAGAGCCTGGAGCTGGAATGCTTCGCTATTAGTCGAGTCTGTGCTACTTGCGACGGCGCTATCTTCCAACGGCGACAATGAGAGGCAGCGAACCATACTTGATTGTTCTTCGGCGGCGCATATCTTATCGCAGCTTAGAAGCCACACGAGGTTGACGGCGATGCATCCTCAGTATGCTGTCTGTATGCGCTCTCGCTTTCCACAGCGATCACCTTATCAGGCGCCTTTGTTTCCGAGCGACGGATACGGTTGCACCGCACAGGGCGGCGAAACTGCAGCGCTCTGTGTGCCGCCGTGTAGGCCTGTTTCAGAGGGCATCGATGCTGTCAGCCGAGCGCAGCAGCTGCTTACTCTGCGGTTGCTGTGGGTCTCCATGTCGCTATGCGGAGCTTCCGCTTGCAGCGTTCACTCATGCGTAGTCGTGGTAACTGTTTGCGCCAACCGATCTGACTTTTGCGGGTAAAGCATTAGTCCGAGACAGCGCAACACGCTGCGACTGTTGCGGCGAGCCCATACACGGACACGCGAGCGCCGCGTGCCGGTGTGTACGGAAAGCAGCACGCCGTCGACTAGGAAACCTGTTTTCCGCGGCGAGCTGCGCACAAGCGCTATGAACGACTATAATATAGAAAACAAATATAGTAGCGTGTCTACCTAGGCACAAGACTGGGAGGACATCTGTGGGCGTTTGTAAGAAGAGCATTGGTTCGCGTTCAGATGGCGCGGGTTTTGTACATATATGCACCAAGGCTGCTGAGATTTCGCTCCATAAATCTCCGAACGGAGAAATCGATGGACTTCTCTTCTGTTTATTAAGTATGAAATTCCTCTATATGCCTGTCGCACTGTTATACTGATAAGCCTCGTCCATTCAAAAACTTTCTGAAGTGCTGCAGCTGCACAGTTATTTAGGCACATGTATTGTTTTCTCTCTGCCGCAGAAACATGGAGGATGGAAGTTGGAGAATGAAAAAGCAATTAATCGCATTCTTCCAACTGATTTTGTTCCAAAAACATCTGAAATGGGGCACTGGTGATAACTCCATCAGGTTTTAGTTCTTGATAAACAGCTTGATAAGCGTCAGCAAAAGACGCTTTCACTCCTGAGAAATTGGGAGTCAAATTTAAAGAACTATTTTTCTCTTCACCCTGTTCATACTCGGGAGGTTAGTGATGACGTTGAATGCCGTGGGCTTACAAGCAGTTTCTTTTTTCGTTTTTCTGATGCGATGAAAGTACACTAGCGGTAACAATACAAAAGCTAACATTTAATGAGGCGCGTAATATCCGTTTTTCGTTCTGCGAAAAAAATCTTCCCTGACATTACCGCAGCGTTCCTGTGCAAACGGCCGATAGTGGCGACACCTGTCTTTCACATTCCCCCTTTTTTCCAGCTTACAAGAACTCCCTTTTCTTTCAAAGTGGCCTGTTAATGAACAAATAGCGAAAAACCATCAATATAGGCCGACTTTTATTTGTTGGCGGTCACCTTTTAAGCACTGCCACCTGACTTAACGGTACAACTATGGGCAAAGAGAACAATTTATACGAGTGTAAGCAACCAAAACAAAAAGGAAAAATGTTGATTCAAACGTCAGTATTGTTTCCGGTATTTATGTTTCTTGTTTCTTTTTGTTATTTTTCATTTGGTATGTGAATTCCCGCGTATATGGATTCTTGCCAAACCGCCAAAAATGGAAACTTGACAGTGCTATTCTATGGCGTTCGTCAGCTCCAAGAGCTGGAGCAGGCACGAAATGCTCGAAGTTATGTTGGTGGAGTCACTTGTACTTCGTATCGTAGGTCTGTCCACTATGTGCAATCACGCTACAGTGCCTCACCGCTATACTGCCTTCATCTTCGTCGTTATCGCGTCATTATTCATTGACGCACCGACAACATATCGGCCGGCACCCTCCACATTTTTGTTCAGTCCTCATTGTGAGGCATTATGGCTTGAAAAGCCCTGATATGCGAAGACGTTCATTCTATTTGGATTTAATTGCACTAGTTTCTTTTTGTAGTTGGAAGCTGTGATTCGTGGAAATCGCGAAGAGCACGTAGGTTCGCGGAACCGACTCAGTGCCAGCGGGCGCCGCGTAATGCTGATATTGACAGTGACACCGCTTGATTAACAGGTGCATTCGAAACGTCGCAATCCGATAACTTGCTCCGGTAAGTGGATTACAAACTTCAGATAAAGTGATTGCATGAAAGGCTTAATTACGCTCTGTTAAGCCACACTAGCAGGGGGCGCAGAAGGTTAGGTGGGCGTGGGCGGACGAAATTAAGAGGTTTGCAGGCATATGCTGGGCGCAGCTGGCAAAGGACAGGGTTAATTGGAAAAACATTGGAGAGGCCTTTGCCCTGCAGTAGGTGTAGTCAGGCTGATGGTGATGATGATTGAGATACCTATTACATATTGCATTTGAATTCTTGAACATATTCTAAAGAAGGTCATGGTTTATGGTGGTTTAAAGTCCCAAAGCGACAGAGGTAATGAGGGACGCCGTTGTGAAGGGCTCCGGAAATTTCGACCACCTGGGGTTTTTTAGCGTGCACTGATATAGCACAGCACACGGGCCTCTAGAATTTTGCCTCCATCGAAATTCGACCGCCGCGGCCGGGATCGAACCCGCTTCTTTCGGGTCAGCAGCCGAGCGCCATAACCACTGAGCCACCGCGGCGGCTCTACATAAGTTCAGTGCGAATATGTGTGAACTAGTAGCGCTAGTCACGAACGATATGTTCAGCACCACAGATTGTTTTCTATCACAGAGAAATTTCAAAGATAATACTAATGCACGAAAAAGGGAGCAGAATAGTGTTAAAAACTACGGTCGCATATCTGTTATTTCCCCTTGAGCAAATATATATGTGAAGGCACTGTTTTGTCGATTGCAGAATTTTTTCAGTCGATGTTATTGATACACAAAAGAGCAATGTGGATACAGGAAAGGAAAATCAATTGAACCGGCTTTGCTCAACAAGTTGAAAACGTAAAATTTTTATATAAAGGCAAAAGAACTCAAACTGTACATTTTTATCGATTTAACAAAAGCATTTCATCTGTTAAACCACTGCATTTTATTATCCCGACTTTTAACTATACAATTCTGGGAACTACATGAAAACTACTGGGAACTTATCTGTACAATCATGAACAATACGTAACTGCTAATGAATCCAAAATTTTTATATATTTGATACCTCAAAGGCCCCTGGTATGGGGCATTACATGAGGGATGGGCATGGCAGTTAAAACAATAATGGTCCTGATAGTGTTCTTAAAATGGATGGCGTTGATATGATGCACGGCGTCTTGTGGTAGATCATTCCAGTCCCGCGATGAAGAGACGAAAAAAGATCGAGAATGAGTGGTAGTTCTTGCGGTGGGGGCGTAGACGGCCTTATGGTGGCTAATACGGCTTGAGAGGCGATAAGCAGGTGATATGAGTGATTCTCCTAAAGGGGAATGATTAAAACATATGAAAGAGGCACAATCGAAAAATTTTTCATCGCGTTCCAAGGCTGGGTAAGTTGGCTCTAGGTTTTAAAGCAGACATACTAGTGTAGTATGAATAATCAGAATAAATAAAGCGGATAGCACGATTTTGTATTTTTTCGAAGGTTAAAGAGAGGTTAGACTGGAGAGGATCCCATATTGCTGAGGCGTATTCTAGTTTAGGACGGTCAAAAGTTAGGTATGCTAATGATTTGATGGATGGGGTGGCAAATCGTAGATTGCGCCGTATGAAACCGAGGGTGCGATTAGCCTCGTTAGTGATGTTTATGATATGAGATGACCATGTAAGGTTTTGTGTTACAGTAATACCGAAGTACTTACAGGAAGAGGCGGACGACACTTCCGAACGAAAAAGAGCGTATTTAGAATGAGTACGCACCTGCCGACGATGGAATGAAATCAAACATGCTTTGGAAATATTAAGCGACATTAACCAACGTTTGCACCAAGTTTCAGTTCGGTTAAGATCTTGTTGAAAAATTCCAACGTCAGTACAGTTAGTGATTGGGCGGTAAATTACACAATCGTCAGCAAATAAGCGGACAGTAGAATAAATATTGGAATCAAGATCGTTAATTATATGAGGAAAAGCAAAAGTCCTACGGCTGTACCTTGGGGAACACCTGAAATGACCGGGCAACGAGAAGAATAATTGTTAGCATAGAAAAATTGCTCTCTGTTCATCAAAAAGTTACAAAGCCATTCCAATACTAACGGATTAGGGTTTAGGCACGATAGCTTTAGTGACAGTCTTTTATGTGGTACTTTATCGAAAGCTTTTTCGAAATCAAGGAAGAAAGTGTCAGTAGGAACGTTTCGGTCAAGATTGGAGCTTAGGTCGTTAATAAGAGCCAGTTGGGAGTCACATGAACGTCCTTTCAAAAAGCCATGTCGGTTAGTATGGAAAATTTTACGGAGACAAGGAATTTGGCTATGTGCGAATACATAATATGTTTCATTAGTTTCGAATAGACACTTTTGTGGGAAATGGGGCGGTAATTTTTGCATGAAACAAATGAGCCTTTTTTGGGGACTGGAATGATTTTACCAACTTTACAATCCTGTGGAAGGACACCTGTTGACATGCACTGCTGAAAGAGGTGGAACAATATTACGCTTACAATGTTTTTAGTATTTTTAGGATTTTAGAATTTATGCTGTCAACACCAGGTGAAAATGTAAGTTTCAATGACTCAATGACTTTCATGATGCCATTAGCATCAAATGTAATTTGTGGCATAACTTTAGGGAGGCCGAGAGCTGGGAATTCCGGGAAGTCACCGTCGGGTTCGCGCGTAAAAACTGAAGAAAAAAAAGTTAAGAGCGTTGCTAGATTCGTTTTTCGGGATAAGGTTGCTGTCGTCGTCATGTAATGTTAGAGGTTTAGAATGTGATGTGTTTATAGTTCTCCAGAACTTGCGGGTGTTGGTGTGCAACATGAAAGGTAGGACAGACGAGAAAAATGTACGTCTAGTTTTTCCTCATAAGGATAAGCATGTTTTTTCTGCAGTAGAATATCTTTGTCATGCATATGCGGTATCAAAGCGTTTTGCGGATCGAAAAAGTCTTTTTGTTTCTGAGGCGTTTCAGCTCTTTGTTGAACCATGGCGACGATGGTTTTTGGGTGACGGTGATAGTAGGGACCTGTTTATCTATTAGTCGATGTATCTTGTTTCTGAAAAAAAAAACAAGTAAACTTCGATTGATCGTTCTGAAAAAATATCGGAGAAACCACATGCAGAAATCAGCTAGTTCGGAATTAATGGCTGCATAGTTGCCTTTGCCGTACAGTGTTAATGTTTTTCGTATTTTTTTTTGTGCGTGAAAACTGGCAGGTGTAAGTGGATTGAATTACGGAATGATCACTGGGTCCTGGTAAATGAACTAGCGCCGAGACGTTATCAGGGTGAGAAGTTAACACGAAGTCGAGTATGTTGGATGAATTATTGTTTTTTTCCTGTCGGGTTGGATACGAGTTGGGACAGACAAAATGTTAGGCTCTTGTTGACAAAATAAATTTCGATGTTATCTTTACATGTTGTGGTGGAAATGTCGGACCAGGTTATTGCAGGAAAGTCGCCGAAAAGAAAAGTGGGAGTATGTTGATGAGCCGCGGTTATCACATGAAGTTCTTCGTGCAAATTAGCAACAAAACAATCGGTTAAATCAGGTCGACGATAGCAAACTTCAATGATTACGGGAGGAAATGAAGCGTGGCACTGAATGAACATTATTTCTAAAGGGGACGAAATTTTAATTTCAGAACCACAAAGCGAATCATAGGTTCCTATTAGCACGCCTCCTACCCGTCTATTTGTTCTATCGCGACGGAAAATTGTGTAGTTAGGAAAAGCGGAAAGTATTTCAGAGTCATGTACATATGATGTTAGCCAGGTTTCAGTGAATATGATTATGCTGCTATCTATTGTGCGCGCAACACTTTCAAGGGCGTCAAGTTTGGGCAGGAGGCTTCGGATATTAGTGTAAGGAAAAACAAGGAGCTCAGTTTCGCACTGACGGGAGGTTTATGCAGTAGCTATGGCGTGCGGGGGACGACTTTCTGTGGAGCATGGTCGAAGATATAAACCGTGTTATCAATGATTAGTTTATTATGGCGGAGTTTGTATGTTTGTGGTTGAAGTTTCGTAAATGCTAGCAACTGTTTTCTGACAAAGAGAGCAGGCTTTGAGTAGTCTTCCGAGTTGCTGCAGTCAGTGCTTTTTAGTTTCTTAGCAAAAGGAAGAACATTCTCTCTAGTTTTAAAATGAGCGAATTTAACGATGATCGGCCGTTTATTGAAACTTTCTTTGAAATATCTTCGCTACTAAGAACAAACACTGGAGTTCCGCAGGGTCCTGTTCTCGGCCCGCTCCTACTTTTAATGCTGATTTTTAATCTGCCATCCTACATATCTCATGAGTGTGTTCTTTATGCAAACTACACAAACATATTTGTAATATCAGAAAACGAAGTAGAATTTTATTGTAAGGAAAACAGATCTTTAAATTTATCTTGGAATGATTTTAATTTTCTCCAAACACTACTAAAACCAAACTATATAGCCTTTGCTTTAAAGAAAATACGATTAACAAATTTTCTTAATGACAAAGGATTACAAATTATTGCGATAACACAAATTATCAACGTATACATTGGCTTTCTGGTGTCATGACACGCGCACATTCATGACATCACCATTAAAATATACAAGGAAAATCTTCAGCCGCTATCGTGGTGCATTAATTGCCATGTGCTGATCTTAACTTATGAACTTGATTCATCGCATTCAAAGCTCTTCTTCGATAAGGCTTACAAATCACCCGAGAATTCGAACATATTACGGATTATTCCAATATTCGTTTTTATTCTGCAAAGCTGGGGAATAAGTTACCACAAACTGTTCCGTCAGATGTGTTGTTTCGTTCATACAAACACAAACAAGCAATCAGAACGCTTGAATCCTGAGAACAACTACAAAAACTATGCCAAATTGTATGTATATTAACGCGAGATAATTAAAGGCCCGTTCACCAGAAAACCCGGTGTCGGCGTTATGAGCGAAAAATTACGAGCATGGCTCTGGCAGGGGGTGCCCAGAGAGCAACCTAGATTGCAGGTGGGCCTCCAAGGTCACATGACCTTGCTGCGTCATCACAATCTGCCCACCGGATAGTGGGCAAACTGCCCACCGCGGTAAGCGGCAGTTAATCATTGGTCGCTCGGGAAGGGCAAACCTAGGCCGCACAAGGCCAACCGCTGGGAGAATCTGACACTGCAGGGCAATGCTGGGTATCCTCACGAGGGCGAGCCCTCATGAGGGCGTCCTCACCCTCACCTCATGAGGATTTGATTCGGTGAAATGATGGTGAGGACGAGGTTGAGGGAGGGAAGACCCCTCGCCCTCACCTCACCATGTGAGGGGAGGGCGAAGAGGGCAAGATGCATGGTCTGAGGGCGAGGTTGGTGGCTGGAACCGTACTTCGGGCTCACGCTTTTTTCTGTGCAGCCCGTTAAGAATTCCCGTTTTAGAGCGCCAGTTCTTAGGGGGAAGGTTACCGGGGAAGACGTAGTTTCTGCAGTCTGGAGGCACACAAGGCGAACACGAAACGCGGGGAGCCGCACACCTTCTCCGTCGCCGCGATGTACTGCACCGATGACAAGTGCTATGCCGAAAATTGCGCTCTTCTAACTAAAAAAGCCTACTTTTAAAAATTGTGTTAAGCTTTAGATGAAACACCCTGTATAGTGAGCTAACAAGGAGGCACTAGCCGGGCCGTGCGGGTGGCCGCCGGTCCAATGGGAACCGTGGTACCGCAGTTAGCATTTTCATTATCAGCCCTGCTTCTCCCACAGTGTAGAGTAAAGCATGCGGAAATTATACGTAGTAATGCTATTGAATTCCCAAGTTCTAAGCCTTGTTTCCCGGTGCGTAATCCGATTTCAGCTCAGTGAGGTTTCAAAGAACTGCTGCCGCGCAAAAATACTTTTACGAAATTCTAGTGTCACATCAAAGCCTATTGGCGGCGTTGGTGTGGAATTTTTTCATTCACTCTGCGAGTACAGTACAGTCGTACCTTTCTATTTTCGCTGGAATTGCATTATAGGAAAGCGGTGCCGCAATGTGGTGGTCAAAGCCAACCACTGTAGTCTTACCATGGAAATAAAGCAGGAGCTTAAAACACCTTGGTCTGAATCATTGCTCGCTGCGTCTTACATTGTACGAGGTGCTAGAAAAGAAATAGTTTTACTGCTCTCTGAAACGGGAACATCTCCTTGTTTATTTCTGTACATGAGGAGACGTGCGACCACGTAATCGCGCGCCTGATTTTATGAACCAAATTTCTTGCTGGAAAGGTATTGAACTGACACTCAGCGTTTGTGCAATGCGTACACGTGCAAGCAAAAAAAAAATCACGAGGGTTTAGGTTCGGGTTAACCACGAAATATCGTGGGCTAGCGCCATTAGCCCTAGGTTTGCATAGCTTATCTTGACTTTATGCTTTTGCTTGACCTGAACAGGATTACTTCTTTTGATATATCATATTATGTAAGTTTGCGTGACATTGCACCTTTTTAGACTTGTACTTGGGTAGGATTGGTCAATTCTCTGCACTCACAGATCCCTGGTAGTACTGATTTCGCTCCTGGCTTACAGGTGCAGCGGTTAAGCTACGAGCTACTGCTTTGCGATGGCAGGTGCTGCAATCGGCGGGGCTTATGAGACCGATGTTGTTCCTGAGGAATCTCTTCGCGACTAATCATTAATTGAACTGCCACGGTGGGCAGTTTGCTCTCACAATCGGTGGCCAGCTTGTGATGACGTCACAACGTCACGTGACCAAGGTGGCCCACGTACTAGAAGCAGGCTTCGGACAGACAGGCAACCGCTTTTCGGTGGAGTGGAAGCGCTAGGGTACCAAAATGGCTACCGCAGGAATCTTTCACTGCAGACTTGGGGAGTTAGTGATTACCATTATTCAGCCAAAATACCGCATTTTAGCAACCCATTTTATTTTCAAGTGGCCTAAATAATGTTTTATTTTAATCGACAGCATGAGAACCTCACTGCAGCGGAAAGCCGGCATCGCGCTTGAGGAAGACATTTCAGAAATAAAAACTTCGGCTAAGGAAGCGGGATTAGAACCCGCGGCGGCACTAAAAAAAAAAAAATATCAGTTCAGCTGGCCGCAGCTTCGACCACTACACCATCGTCACAGCTTTTTTAAAGCATGGTATTTATTACATTGAAATATATTACATTTACATTAACCAAATTATTTACAAAGCTTTTAGGAAACGCCACGAAACACATCGCAAAAAGACAGAACAGAATAGTACTAGACGGGAGGTAAGGCTGAGTACATCACCTAGAGGGAATGCCACTCCGATTTAAAGTCGGTCGGTTCATACACTACCCTCAGATGAACGATCAGTTGCGAGAAATCTTCACATCCTGCCAAGCTCTTGAGCTGTGCTTGCAATCTCGTCGTCTTAGTCACGTACTCGCGTTCACGCGTGTTAAACTGCCTGTCTCTCACGCTGTCGTTTGAAAGCGTGGTCTCCATCTTCTTTCATCCGTGTACGTGGAAGCGTCATCAGACGAGCATGCAGAAAACCGCACGAAATGGCGGGAGATTAGAAGCAGTGAAATCCAGAAGGCTCTGATAATGATAATTAAGCGACCTACAAACTATCCTTGTTCTGAGTCTATTCTGTGCTTAGCACTTATTGTAATTGTCGTGGTAAACGCTACTGCATTGTTTTCTGATTATTCTTGGCGTACATTAGTTTTTGTACACAGACACAGCAACACGCTGACTCATTTTAGCAGTGGCCGTAGATAACAATGAAATGTTATGAGTGGAGGGCACATGTATGCACGAAGTCCGTGCCAGAAGTAAAGGCAGAGTGATATCTTGCGGCTTAGCTCGTAGCTGTTTCACTTTTGTCTCACGTATTAGCTCAAACAACACACATATACCTACAGGGACACACAACAATATAAGCATCAAACCTCTCGCCAAATAGTGCCTTGAGGGCTTGTCTTGTATGTTTATTACTCAGTAATATCGCCAGAAGTTGCCGACTACAAAACATTACTCGAGTTTTAAAACGAGTGTTAGTAAGGGTGACGGTGAGGGAGGGCCGACGATGTGAGGGCGAGGGCCAGGGAGGGCAAGCAAATTTGTCGAAGTGATGAGAATGAGGGAGGGCTGCATAGTTTTTCAAACTGAGGGCGAGGGTGAGGGAGGGTCATGGATTAAAAAGTGAGGGTGAGGGAGGAAAAGTAAACATGAGGGAATTCCACCACCTCTCTTGGCGCATCTTGTAACCGCTGTACCACTGCGCCAGGAGCGATATGAGGACTCTCAGGGCTCTATATGAACGTAGAGAATGACCTTCTGCATATATGAGCATTAACTCAATAACGCGATCACGTCTACTCTTAAGGCGGAGCTTGAGTATCCGGTGGAATTTTTTGTTCTTTTTATTGCTGTATTGTTTCTATTTGCTCTTTTTTGCACTAATTTTGCATCTTTAATAAAAACAACCTTTCAAGTACTCAATTTGTTTAATGTAAAGACCCCTCACACAACTTCTGTGCTGAGTACCGGGGTTCCTCTCTTATAAATTTTGCTATGTAAATGCATGGAATAACAATGAAATATCTCTTATTTCACGCGGACGGGCTTTTTCGTCGCATAAGTAAGCATTTGGAATGTTCATAAATGCCCTACAAATATTTAGGTATTAATACATCTAATTTATGCTGGTGTTTGCATGTTGAGAAGGTACTTAACAACACTAATCTCAAGTTAGGTTACATATGCCATATCTTTTCAGCAGCTCTTTCTTTAAAGCTCTCGTTTTATAAAGCACCCATACGACCTAAATTCTAATACTTCACTTCAGTGTGGGGCCCAAGGACTAACAGTTCTCCTGCTTCACTTTAAATGATGCAGAGTCTCTCTACTCGTTTCAGCTATTCCTGTTGTAACCGCCCTGCCAGTATAACTTGTATGAAATCGGATATTTCTTTTCCTTCGTTAGCATCCCGCCGAAACAATTTTCGCTGCTCGAACTTTTTTTCATACACTTCAGTATCCCTCGACCCTCCGTGATGAATTCATTCTTGAGCCACATTATATATCTGGTCGTGTTGACCATCGCTTTAAAGCTGACGTTGAATAATGAACGCGATAGCGTTAAAAAGCCCGTGTCGCAGAAAAGCCGGAGTCATCGTCGGTGTCGGCGTCTTTGACCCTGTGCGAAAATCCTCAGAAAATCCCTGGAGAATCAACCCAGGTGGCTGGTGGGCCACCTAGGTCACGTGACCTTGTGGCGTCATAACAACGTACCCACCGGACTGTGAGCAAACTAACCACCCTGGCAGGTAGCGGTTCTATTAATGATTGCTTGCGGGAGGTTGGTCGGTAAGAGCAACCTGTGTCGCACAAGGCCAACCGATGGCAGCACCTGCCATCGCATATAATTTCTCCAGCGCAGTGGACGATACATTGCAAATACATATTGATACCAAGCTACAAGGATGAGAACGGGTTTATTTACAAGGTCACGGCGGGAATCGCCGACGTCTCAGCGTTAGCTAGCTCAGTCTCTCTTGCGCTCATCGAATTGGTCGTCGTCTTCACAGTGCACTCCAGCGCAGCAGCGCGCTGTAACGATATTTTACATGCACCTCGAGACTATGCTGTGCTACGCATGCCAGAATGACGCCATAGTTATATAAACACTTTAATGGAATTGAAGCTTTGGTTACAGAAGAGGGCAAATACGGGCTGGGTGGTTCATTCTTGAAGTACTTGATAAAACAGCGCCACGGAAGACGAAGCAAGAGAAGGGAAACACCAGCGCTGTTTTTTTAAACTTCTTTTTACGCCTGTCATGACATGCCAGTAGTAGATCACTTATAGTACAGGAGCGATGCTTGAGCGAATTCTCGAGCGCTGGTGTTTGTTCTTCTCTTCTCTCGTCTTCCGTAGTGCTGTTTTATCTAGTTCTTCAAAAACTGAGGTTACTTTACCTGAACTCGTTGTTCGAGTTAAAAATACCGAAAGGTAGATTGCGCTTAGCGTTCGGTAGTTAGGTGCGAGAATTTTTTAAAGGTCGTGGAAGCATCGGTCAGTAAATTTGTGTTCCAACCGCTTGCGTGCGTAGCTGGTGAGCAGTATCTTGCGCCGCACCTCGAAAACAGGTTTCGCTTGCTTGCGCCAACAACGCCTAGATATAAGTATGCCTTTTTAGCGTCATTCAGTTTGATGTGCGGTGGGCTACGTATTACCTTGTGCAGAGCAGCCGTCAAGCCAACGTCGGCTTCATCAGTGGGTGAGCGGAACGTTGTCAAACGT